>NC_138822.1:25962575-26562575 GCF_965178545.1 Coloeus monedula | reverse complement strand
CAGCATGATTCTACCCATGAGCAACAGTTCTCCACAAATTGCTGCAATGTGTGTCCCTGTCCACGGGGTGCAGTCCTTCAGGAACAAGCTGCTCCAGCATAGGACCCCACAGGGTCACAACTCCTACCATGAGGCCTGCTCCAGTGTGGGCTCCTCTCTCCATAGGTTGGCAGGTCCCTGCCAGGAGCCTGTTCCAGCATGGACTTTTCATGGGTTCAGAGCTGGCTTTTCAGGCGTCCACCTGCTCTGGTGTGGAGCTTCTCCATGGGCTGCAGGTGGGTCTCTGCGTTCCCGATTGGTCTCCATGGGCTGCAGGGGCACAGCTGCCTCACTATGGTCTGCACCATGGGCTGCAGAGGAATCTCCGCTCAGGCTCCTGGACCACCCTTGCCGCTCCTTCTCCACCACCTTGATGTCTGCAGAGTTGTTCTTCTCATGTATTCTCTATCTACTCTTTTCTGAACACAATTACTTCATTGCTTCATTACTTCACAGCACATTAATCTTTTTTGCCTCTTAAATATGCTATCACAGAGATGTTGCTGTCATTTCTGACTGGCCCAGCAGCACATCACTCCTGAAACTGGCTGGCATTCAGTGTGTTGGACAAGATTAAAGTCTCTTACAGCTTCTCACAGAATTCACCTCCTTACCCCCCCACTACCAAAACCTGGCCATGCAAACCCAGTTCACCTGTATTAGTCCATCATTCAGGAACTTTTTTTTAATGCTTACACATCTCTCAGAATTTCACCATCTGTGGATTTCTATAGCATTGTCTTCCAGTAACCTTCACAATTCAGACTTCTCCAGCTCGTGGTCAAACAGTGAAACACCCTATTGCTTTTTTTTCTGGTAGAGAAAGAGTCCTCTCTAAACTTTATCCCTTCATTACAGCAAAATTAGAGATGTAGTCCAAAATTTTAAGTCTAAAAGTCTTAAGAATTGATATTCAGAGGCACTGGGGGACCTTATTTAAAGCTTAGATGTTGATCCAGGCATGGTCAATCTCAGGAGAAATGCTTGCTTTCTCTTAATATGAGTGACACACCAGCAATATAGTGTGGCTAAACAGATTAGCCAGTTCAGTAGCGTGGACTGGCTGCAAAGTGAACCCGATACTTTGACTGGATTACACAAAGTCGTACACATACAGTTTCTTTCATGTTTATTCTTATAAGGTTTTAAGACTTTACCTTATGGGTCTGTTTTAGTTGGCTAGTTCTTTTAAGTAACCTTGGTCTGATGACCTTTGAGGACTGAGAGAGGAACAGCTCAAAACTAGCCTTGGCAAGTTTTTCTTGAGTAAGCAATGATTTCCTCCTTGTTAGGAGAAGTCACGGGCTCCTGGTTCCTTCTCACTCCTTCTGAGCTGCCTGGACTTTCATTCCTCTCTTCTCATATCTGTTCCCATTCTGAGCTAGGGAAAAATGAATGTATATTGGGTAGAAGTAACATATGGTTGGTGGCAAATGCCACTTTTCTTTTCAGACCTGTGGCAAAACACTTCCTGTGTGCAAGATCTACCTGGAATTCAGGAAACTGGAATAAGGATCTGAGCAAAGAAAATGAGAGGCCACAACTTTGAGAAAAAACAGGGACTGGGAAGGCTAAGACAATAGACAGAAGGGGAAAGAAGGTAGGTGTAAAAGGAACAAGCGAAAATCTCAAATGTAGGAGAAGAAAGAGAAATTAGTGAATAGCAAGAAAATGGAAATAAATTTTTAAAAAATATTGAAGAAATAAGTCTTTATATCATACTGAAGATTTCATAAGACATTCAGGTATTTTGTTTATGCTTTAAGTAAAAAAGAAACAGGAAAGTACACTGCTGTGAAGCTACTTAGTGTTCATTCATATCTTCCTGCTATGGCTGGTTTTTGGTATTTCTGTGGGTTTCCTGGATGTCTAGTCCTAGAAGTGGAAGGACAGCTGGCTAAAAGTAAATGCAGTCTGGATATTAGGGACTGAAAAAGAGGTTTCCAACTGCATATTCCCTAAGGCTAGGGGTTGTTACCCCTCAAAACAAACTTGTAGCAGCAGACAGAAGTTTTACATGTTCAGAAGTAGAAAAAAAATGTTATACATCGATATGTTTCTGTTTATTGACTTTGAGGTTTGCTGTGCATTTTTCTTTACTTTGTCTGATCATCATTGTGTTCATGGTGCTGAAAAACACTCCCAATAAACAGCTTTTGTGGTTGTTAAATGCCTTGGCATCCCTTCACTTTTTTAATCATCCACAAAAGATTTTTAAAGCCTGACTACTCCTCCACAGTGTGGAAGAACATTATCCTTGGATTATTTTGTCTTGAGGTACTGAATTAAATTTGAAACACTGATATATTTGCTTTTACAATAATGTCTTGCTATATCAAATTGTATTTTTGAGAGTCCCCTGATCATAGAATATGGAATACTTTATACTTTGTGAATATGAGGATTCTGGGAAATACTTTAATGATAGGGATGCGTGAGATCAGAGAACAGAGACTAGACAAGAATAAGGGAACAAAGGTAGGTATTTATTTGAAGGGCCTTCAAAGGTACACCCTGGGCAGTCAAAAGGCTACTGCCAAGATGGACCCCGGGTCACAAGCTCTTCACACTTTTCTAAGTTTGGTTCATCTGCACATCAGGATCAATTCTCCAATTACAACCCCAGTTAATGATGTAACTACCCCAAGTTTGCCCTCCTCTTCAGAGGCCTTAGTTTACATATTTTCGGGCCTGGTACAATCTAGGTGTCCTTGGAGAGCAAACCTAGAGTGGCTTCTTACATGTAAGTAGCATGAGAAAACAGCAGGTAATAGGCCACAAGAAACTTCAGAGTTACATACTAGGCAGTACAGGATTTGAAAAATATGAAAGTTAAAACCTAAGGCATCAATAGAATACCCTGAGTTGGAAGGAATCCATCAGGATTATTGAAGTCCAACTCCTGGCCCTGCACAGGGCACCCCAAGAACTCCACCATGTGCCAGAGAGTGTTGTCCAAACACCTCTTGAACTCAGACAATCTTAGTGCTGTGACCATTGCCCTGGGCAGCCTGTTCCTGTGCCCAAACGCTCTGTGTGGAAAACTTCCTCCTAACATCTAACCTAAACCTCCCCTGACTCAGCCTCATACCATTTTCTTGGGTCCTATCACTGGTCACAAGAGTGAAGAGACCTGTGCCTGCCCCTCCTCTTCCCCTCATGAGAATATTGAAGACCCCAGTGAGGTCTCCCCTCAGTCTCCTCTTCTCCAGGCTAAGCAGACCAAGTGACCTCAGCCTTCTCCTTATGTGGCTTCTCCTCCAGACCCTCCATCATCTTTGTGGCCTCCTTTGGTCACTCTGTGATAGTTTAATATATTCCTTGTATTGTAGCACCCAAAGCTGCCGCCAGCACTCGAGGTGAGTCCACCCCAGTGCAGTGCAGAGCATGGCCAGGCTGGCGATGCTGTGCCTGATGCCCCCCAGGACACAGCTGGCCCTCCTGGCTGCCAGGGCACTGCTGACTCATATTCACCTTGCAATCGATCCCTTTCGACCCTCAGATCCCTTTCTACAGCTTTGCTTTCCAGCATCTCATTCCCCAGTCTATGAATACCACCAGGCGTCCCATCCCACTGTAAAAGGGGGAGTAAGGGAGGACTCTTTTTGAGACTTTTCAGACAAAAAATTAAGTGCAAACCTAACAATATTATATTTGAGAACTGTTTATTGATAAAGAAGGGTAAGTGTTCCTATCGAATGGGGATAGAAAAGAGAGCAGAGAGGAAAAAAGAGAGACAGAGAGAGAAACAAGACAGGGACAGATCATTACTGCTTCATTACTGCTGTACCTCCGGCGCCCTGTTAGCGTCAATTCGGCAGACAGAGTGTGCATGCTGCAAGCAGCGATGAGCCCTGCGCAACGCTTGGGACCCGCCGGGCGCGATTTCCAAGCGGCAGTGGCAGCGTGTCTCCGACGTCGGCAAACGATGGCTGCGGGCTGGTGCTGCGGCTACGCGGGAAACGCGGCGGCGACTGCGGGCTGGGTGCAGGCAGCTGCTGCTCCGTCGGGGAAACACCGGAGCACCGGGCTGTCGCGGCGAGGAGCTGCCCCGGGGAAGCGGCGAAGCAGGGCAGGGGAGGTGCGGACAGGGAAACAGGACCGCAGAGAGAAAAAGGCAAAGGGGGGAGGGAGGCCAAGCTGACCTGCCAGGCGAGCCCCCGCTCCCTCCATGAAACCCAAGGAAAAATGGCCCGCGGTTGGACCACAGTTCGCTGCGTTTATGTGCCAAGGCTCCTCCCGTAGCCCGACTTCCCGGGCATTTTTTCTGGGCATCCAGGCATCTGCCTCACCGGCAAGTGGGGGGTTGCTTGCAGCCCAGTCATGTAAGATTTCTGTCGGCTGTTCGGCTTTCAGGCAAAGTCTCCCAAGGACAGGGCTCCCAGCACATCTACAGCCCTGAGAGTAATTTTTCACCTCATGTATAACGTATGTTGAGGCATAAATAAATATCATACTGGTCCCTCTCACCAGGGTTGCCCCATCCCAGGTGAGAATCCCTTATTAAACTCCATATAGTCGGTGACTGCCCACCCCTCTGATTTGTTGAGGTCTCTCTACAGGGCCTCTCTGTCCTTGAGGAAGTCCTCAGTTCTTGGCAGTTTAGAGTCTTCAGCACACTTACTTAGCATTCCTTTGAGTCCTGCGTCTAGCTCATTTATGAAGATGCTGAGGAGAACTGGGCTAAAACTGGAGCCTTTGTGGAACCCTACTAGAGTCAGTTGCTCACCCATCACGTAACACTGTTATCCAGCTGTGTGCTGGATATTTTGTCCAGAAGGATCCTGGGAGAGACAGTATCAAAAGCTTTACTGAAGTCCAGAATGGTTATATCAACTGGCTTTCCTTGATCAGCTAGCTGACTTACCCTGTTGTAGAAGGAAATCAGGTTCAACCAGCAGGACTTTCCCCTCATGAAAGCAAAGGAACCAATGACTGTGTTGTCTTCTAGTTGTTCTGCAATACTGCCCAGAATCTAATCTTTTCCATGATTTTACCAGACACTGAAATAAGACTGACAGGCCTACAGTTTCCAGGGTCCTCCTTCTTTCCCTTCTTGAAAATCAAGACAATATTTACCAGTTTCAAGTCAGCTGGGACTTCTCTGTGTTCTCAAGACTGCTCAAAAATCATTGAGAGAAGCTAGCTCCTTGAGGATTCTTGGATGGATTTCATCAGGTCCCATGGATTTGTAGAAATCCAGCTGGAGCACCATATCCCACACAATTTCAGGGTTGAGCGGGAGGTGATCATTCACTCAGTTACGGTCCTTCAGCTCAGGGCACTGAGACTCCCTTGGTCCATCATCAGTGTTGAAGACAGATGTAAAGTAAACTCCTAATG
Source organism: Coloeus monedula (assembly GCF_965178545.1). Lineage (NCBI taxonomy): Eukaryota > Metazoa > Chordata > Aves > Passeriformes > Corvidae > Coloeus > Coloeus monedula. Next base: position 26,557,193 of record NC_138822.1, on the reverse strand, counting down.
TAATGTAAACCTCTCATAAAGTTAGGTAATGCAGACTTGCTTTAGAAAATCTTTCACTTTAAGAAAACTCTATAGGTGCTCTGCCATGTACCCCTGAGAAAGTGACAAGGTAGTGACAGATAAGGCGGTCATTGGTACAGGTTGCAGCTGGGTTTCTGTTCTCTCTTTCTGTGCTTGTCTTAAAATGGGTCTTTTACAAAACCAATCACTTAAAGGAGGGCTGTGCTAGTGTTTTGACAAGATTCCCAGGGGTATATCCACAATTGCCTTAACTGTTAAAAAATGAACTGCATTTGGAAACTGAGTGCTTGGGGGAGTAAGTTAGTTTTTATAAAGCGTGTGTTTGAAATTGAGAAAAAAGATTTAATGCCAAGTTGGAATGTTATTTGGGAAGTGAAGGACTATAAAAGCCAATCCTAACATCAGAGTACACATTGAGTTTAAGGTAGCCTTAAACTCAGTCTTTAATAATTGCAATCTGCTACACCCCCTGTGTAACAGATATAATTATGTTAACAGCTTTTCTACTCAGGCACCATATATTTCCATTACGAAGCCAGCCTCATTTAATTAGCATCATGTAGTAAATTAGCAGTTATCAGGACTGCTGGGTACAAGGGAATCTCCATTTTCTCACCATCTAGTTAATCCTCAATCAATGTTGAGATTACTGCTTACTCAATTTACATATACAAGAAAAAATGCTGACATCCTGCTCAGATATTGTGATTCAGTCACTTTATGGACTTGGAAAAAAAGGTCTTGTGTGAACAGCAGTCAGAAGTGCTACTTTCCCATTGTATCTTTCTGAGGGAATGCAGAGTGATCACATATACTGAAATTGTTTTTTCTTGTGTGTGTTAGAGAGATTGGTTAGTTTTTATTGGAAATAACAATAGTTAATTTATAAGGTATAAAAAAGTGAGGTTTACGTGGCAAAACATGATATCTGCAAAAAACTAGAAAAATCCCAAGCTGTATGTTAAAAATTAGTTTTCAGATACAATGAACACTGAGGTAAGGAGATGATTTTGGATGAAGATATTTCTGATATGAGCTAAACTAATTTGCATTATTTCATATCTCCTTTGTTTACCACTAAGTGCAGTTATGATGAGACAAAAATAACTTTTTCTATTAATGTCTGCTATTCTGTTCAAGCACATTAGAAAGAGGCGTTCTTAGGAAAATATCTGGGAATATTGTTTATTTTTTTCTTTTTAAACATTTTAAACACTTTGGTAATCTTCACAGTACAGAGAAATGCTTGAATTTTATAACATCTGATTGAGATGGGAGGAGTTCTCCAATGGCATTTTCGTCTCTGCAGAGATGGTACTGTGACAATGGTTCTCATGTCCTACAGCTCAAGCAAAAGACCAGGTTAGACTTCTTCAGGGGAATGAACTGCAAATATTTACAATATTCTCTTTGCACTTGTTGGATAACTACCCATCTTGCTTAAACAAGTACAAGTTTTATCATTCCCTGTAGAGGGACTTGCTTATGGATCTGTGTGATAATGATTGCACGGAAGTAATCTTAACTTTTATCCTAATTTTTAGCAATTGCAGTTCTCAGTTGATTAGTAATTGAGAACTGAATGAATGAGTGAATGAATGAATGAATGAATGAATGAATAAGGAATGTACTCAATTCACAGTAACTTGAAGATCAAAAATACACAGAAGAAAAACAAGAGAGAAACAAATTTCACCATGTTTAGAGTTACTCTATGAGTTTTCAAAGCAGCAAAATTCTTTGTGCAAAAACCTGAGACCATGGAGGCAAACTGCACTCTGAAAAACTATTCTGGTTTCTGTCTGTGGAATACAGTTATTTGAGAAAGAGATACTGCTGCCTACAGGTTTGAGTAGCTTAACTGTGAGCTTATATGAGGTTACGCATGAATAAATGATCATTATTATAAAGTGAAAGTGTTCTAACAAGTTTGAGTTAGCTGTGTTTCCGTAGTACAAGCTTTTGATAACTAAGCTTATTTGCAGAAAACTTAAATATTTAATTTGTGGTTGTCACACTCATATCAATGCTTAAGCCAGCAGAATTACTTAGAAACATGTAATGGGACAATGATTTTCTTTGGCCTTGAGTGTTCTTCAGCTGACTAGAAATTAAGTAAAATGCCACTGCAGTTTTTTAAGTAGTTGGGATATTTTTAACTGCTACATGGTAAACATATTAATGTTTTACATATGCAATAGAAATTTTAACTTGGGTGAGCTGTAGAATCACAATACTGGTAGTTATAACTATTAAAAAAATGTGTGATATATATTACTTGCAACAATTCATACAAATATATTACTCCTGATATTGTGATTGATTTTGAACTTTATCAGACAAAACTAGTCTCAAACTGGTATACAAAGGATGTCAGAATAGACATTTTCAAGGAATAACAGTAAATCTGCTTGAAATATACATAAAGTGCAAAAATTCTATAATTATTTGATACAGAAGCACTATGTTTTAACATTGACAAACTTTGCTTTGAGATTTGGAAGGAATTGTGAAATAGTTTAAACCCTAAGGGTGGTTTATATGTTCCCAGTTTCAGGTAATGGAATCAGAGGGTCCTTCTGTGGGCTTGCCCATTGCCAGAAAGACAAAGAGGGGGTTACTTTTCTTGAAGCTCCTGGGAACCAGAAAGGCAGAACGTTTTATAGAATTCATAGGCTTCATGTGTCTGTTTCTTAGCTGAAAAGAAAAGCATGGCCAGTCATCTCTTTAACTGTGCTGTATTCTGGGGGAACAGTAAGCATTGCAATGATAATGAAACTTTTCTGTGGGGATAGGTTTAAGTAAATGCTGGCAGGAGTCAGAAACTCATTGCTTAGGCATGAGCTGTTAGACTGATATGTTCTCTTAGGAAGCAATTATCTTAATACAACTAAATGGATAAAGACTCTCTTTAGTACCTTAAAATGAGTTTTTTGGAGGACCTTATCGAGTAGGCTGTAGAAAAATATAGCAACATAAGCAGATCTACTCAATACAAGGAATCCTCAACTAATTTTTAGAAAACAGTCATTCTGTTAAAAACTTCCTGCTATAGCCATTATCTTGCAGTTTCTGAAAAAACTATAGGGATTTAGAGTAGAATATCCATTTTGCATAGCCGGAACATATCTTGAACTTACTGACCGGTAAAAAAGATATTCCTCAATTTTTCATAACATGGAAAGGAGGGTTTTGGTTTGACTTTTTTTGGCGGTTTATTTGTTTGTTTGTTTTTTCCTCCAACTTCTAAATATTCTCTGACCTTTTCTTACATGTAGTTGTTTTGATCTGGGCAGTAAGATCACACTGTGTGTTATATACAACATCATTTTCTGATTTTCAAAACTGAAGTCAGAGTTAAATTTACCTTCAACTTTACATATATGAAAATGAGCGATTTTTGTACATTGCATAAGTGAAAACTGTCATGCTCTGGACTGATTATTATAGTACTTCTAAGCCAATAACGTAAATAAAAACTGTGACTAATTTGCAGTTAGAAGGAGTTAAGTGCAAATGGACACAAGAAAAAGATTGATCTTTGAAAAAATTTATAGAAACCACAGTCTCTTAAGGCCAAATAAAAATGTAAGCTAAGATTACATGCTGTAAAGTAACATTTCATAGCTAATCTTAAATACAGTATTCCCTATGATTTAAATGTTAATAGTTAGAAATAAAACTTCAATTAAACATTTTAACACAGAAAATATGGATCCCAGATTTTTACAGTGAACTCTTTGCATTAGTAATTTACATGCTTTTTTAATGGAACAGTTATCACAGGAATAAAAATGAACTTAAAGTGAGCAATAGCTGTTAGCTAATGCATATTAATGAAGAATAAGTAGCCAATCCCAGTGCTGCTGACAAAATCCAGTCCACAGCCCTTTTCATGAGTGCTTTCTAGATTCAGTAGTCCAAAGTGAGTATAAATTCTTACATATTTTTCTAATTTCAAAATACTAAAATTCTTAAAACTTAAATTCTCAGAAATGTCTTATAAAGTCTGCAGAAAATTAACTAATTTAATAATAAGGTTAGAAATAGTGTAAAATATAAGCTGGAGTTTATTTATATCATGGAAAAAAATTTAAAATTCCACCATGTCTCCACATATATTTTACTACTTTTGCTTTATGAGAAGTAAGAAGAGTCTGATGGAAGAAATACCTTGGATAGTTTTTGTAGATTTTCTTGTGTCTGGGACCATCAACATAATACACTTGTGTTACTCAAAAGAACAGAGAAGACATCCATAAAGTAAATTGAATTTCTAAATTAAAAAAATTCATATCATCCTTGAGTTCAAGATATTTGTAAAGAATGACATGTTTGATGAAGAACTAGCTACTACTACATTTTTCAATTTTAATTACAAGGCTGGCAAGGCTGCCTGCATGTGAGCTAACCTAAAAGTATATGATGATAGCTTTTTCAGATGGGTGTTTAGACCTAAAAACGTGTAGACCTGAAAGAATTTGCACAACAGGATTTAGTAAACATTCTCCTGCCTTAGAGGTAACCTAAGATTTTACTTGCTTAATTTGCTCTCATATTTGCCTAAAAAAGTGGAGAAACAGCATTTGTCTGATTTGGAAATATCTATGGAAATATGTGAGATCTTTAAAAAAAAAAAGGCCAGAAATTGACATTTTGACAAAAGTGTTGTGGTTTGTTTTTTTTTTTTTTAATGGCTGAGCCTAATTTTAAGTCTGATCTACAGAGGTAGTGCAATACATAGTTAATCAACCTTCATATATCTTTTAAATTAAACTCACTTACTGCACATTCTGTTACTTAAATAAAAATTGTAATTTTTACTTAATGACATGTTCTAATTATGTGATTTCATGTACAGTACTAACTTTAATTAAATGATTAGCACATGCAATTAGAATTTTTAGGTATCTATTTGAAGATGTTTATGAACCTCTTCCTGACACTAAAACTGTTTTAAAAAATAGTTCCTTGCAGATATAAATGTGAATCTTTTAAAGTAACTAAAATAAGTAATATTTTTGAACACACATGCCAGAAAACAAGTAAATTCATTACACTAGAAAGGAATCCTTTTCATTTCCTTGAAGTGACTCACTTTTTGTGAGTAATTAGTGGATTGATATTTACTGTATTTTCCAGTAATGGCTGTTTTGCTTCCAGAATTTCTATATTTCATAACCCTAATCCCTCAACTTTGAGGTATTCCTGATACACTTCAACTCCTGATTTACAGAAAACCCCCTCTAAGCATATCAGAAGTATTTGTTGCATTCATGCATAAGAATATTTTTTTGCTAGCAGAGAGTTGTCCAAATTTTAAGGTTCAAAATACAGTTCCTGCTTCATAGTAGTGGGATATTTATAGTAAAAGTTAGCTAGAGGGCAAGAAAGGAAAACAGCAAAACAACACAGAATTCTGTTTATTTATCAGGGAAAAGGTTATTTAACAACAAGAGGTTGCATAGGGTCACAGTGGTTCATCCCAAAAAGTTTATTTACTGCTTTAGAAAGTTGTCAAGGGTTTTTTTTTTATTCAGCAAGGACGGAAAATCCGTGGCAACAGATGACCCTAAGACTATTTACTAAAATTTTAAAGATAGGTAAAAAAAAGCAAGCACAGAAGAAAGATTAAACAAAGAACTGTGAAAATGTTTAAAGGACTCCTAAGTGTTATCTCCACAAAGCTTCATTAAAATAGCTATTGGCTAGTAAACGCATGATTTGTCACATATATTGAGAGTTTTAATAAATGGTCACAATGATAAAAGCAGTTATACCACAAACTTTGCCATGCTGGATAAGAACACTAAAATGATGAAGGACAAGGAGTCTTTAGTCACAAGAGAGATATTGTTACAGGAAGGTGTGGATCATAATGAATCTGCAAAACAGTGCAACACTTAACCAGGTATTTTAATAGTAAAGGAAACTCCCCTTATTTTGAATATTTACAATATTTCTGTGTAAGACCTCTGAGAGAATTATATAACGTGGATGTTAACAGATGAATAATGGTGCTTCATAAGAGCATCTGTGTCTGAAAGGAGTGAAGGTAACAACACAGCTCTTAATATTGTATTCCTTATGGTCTGATATACCAAAAGGCAAGGTACAGAGCAGCTTTGTTTACTGCTAGTGGTTTTTAGGAGCTGTGGCTAAAAAGGGAATTCACCTCATTAAGGAAATGTCACCTTTTTAGTGTGAAGAAGGGGCCTCAAACCTGTGTGTGTGTGTGTGTGTGTGTGTAACAAAAATATTTGAAGCTCAGATTGGTTTGGTTTGGGTTTTGACACTGGGGTGTTGAAATCTGGTTGATTTCTCGGGAAAACTGCTTTCCCAAGCAGATGGTGTGCTGGAGATTTGCACAGCATTGTCAGACACATTCTCAAGGACATAGCTTCAGTTCTAAGACCTGCACAGGCTTCTTTCCTTTCTACTTCTAGTTTACAGGTGTAGTATTTAAATCCTGTAAAATCTGTGTTTTTCAGAATGCTGTTTCACTGGAATGTTTACAGTCAGTGTTAATTGCTTTGGCTCTGTGCACCATGTTATTAGTTTTGGAGCTGTGTACGGAAATCTTCATCTAGCTATGTTCATGAGGGTTTTCTTTCTTTGACTGGATATCCTACAGCTTCCTATCTTCTAAAGCTAAATGTTGTGCCAAGAGATTAGTGTGTGTCTTCCACACCTTCAAATGACGTTTTAGTGAAATGTCAGTGGTGCATAAAATACACTTTCATGTTAGCATTAATTTAATGTTTTTGCTTTTGATCCCATATGGTAAACTTTTACAACTCCTAATTACTCTGAGTTTAACACATAAAGAAGAAGTTTCATTTTAGAAAGTCTTTCTGAAACAGGCTCTTTAACTGCTTGGGCTAATTATGCTGCTATTGCTCAAGCAGGAGTTCTGTATGAGTGAAAATTATTGGCTGCTGTTTATATATTGTATAAATGCTATATTTATCCCTGACACTTCACTGCTTAACTATGCACATATGCATGAAATCTGGCTCCTAAGAGCCCATTTGTTCCAGCGGTAATTCTATGAGACCATAATTTTATTTCTGACATCAAAACTGGTTGCTATGGAAATGATCATGTAACAAAGCTTCAGATGAGAAGAAAATATGGACTCAACAGATAATGAAAAATCTTATTTTCATTAATGATTTTCTTGATGGAGTGTAGGGAGTGTTTATAAAACTTGTGATGCCAAAGTCAGAGAATAAGATTAAAATTAAAATGATCTTTGTAATTTGAAGAAGCTGTCTAAAAATCAACAAGAAACTCTGCAAAAGCATATGTAAAGTAGAACACAAAACCACGTTTTAGAGCAGAGAAAATGACTGAGTGCAGCAGAACTTCAGAAAAAAGATCTGCAGAACCTTGAACTCTAACACTCTGATTTTTAAAACAACACAAATGTGATTCTGGAATGTATTAACAGCAAGGTCATATAAAAGGCCTGGAGGTAATTATTCCATGCACGTGACCTTTTGAGAGATTTTGGCTTTCTATACTCTCGTTAGCTAGAAATACCTTTTGTGATAAATTTGAGAGCATTGAGGAAGAAGAAAGGAGAAAACAGTCAGAGACTTTGAAAATATGACTTACAGGGAAACACTGAAAAAAATATTGGGTTTTTTTAAAGTCAATTAAAAAAAGAAAATAAAAGAAGACTACAGAAGGACATGCTAATAAAGATGTACATCAGCTTTGCTTGGAGAAAGATAAGAACAAAAAGGCTTAATTTACACCAAAGGAGATTTACCTTAGGTATTAGAGAAAAACCCACTAGCACAATAACCAGTCGTTGTGGTAAATCACTGGAACAGATTGTCCTTATAGATTAATTAATTAAATTATCTTCTCTAGGGTCTTTGAGGAGCAGATTAGGCAAACTAATACCAGTGTGTTCCTTGTGCACTAGCTTCCAGGTCAGTGTCAGCTAATGTTTTAGGTGATCTGTTGAAGTTCCTTCAACCTCTACGCTTCCCTCAGATACAATGATTTTTAATTATTATTTTAAAGCAGATGCCATACTTTTTCAAGTTGCATGAAAATACTTAAGGCATGCAGTTATTTTTAAATTTTTTGTTTAAATAATTTTTAAAGGTTTATCTAGACAGATGCAGAAATCAAGTTCCTTCTCTCCTCCCCACCAAAAAAAACCCTCATGGGGAAACCCTAGAAGGAAAGTGAGAGAAGAAGATGAATAGTTTTGAGGTGTTGGCCAATATCAAATGACACATATAGTAGTAAACATTTCTGTTGGAAATCCTAAACTCTGTAGGATTCTGGATTTCATCAACCCATCAGTTTAAAAACATAGTTGGTATAATTTGAAAATGTAAAAAGATGCAAATAGTTGTAGAAAGTTCTTCTTTGATTTTCTTTTCAACTTAAATATAAATTCTTTACTGTGATACTCAGGTGTCCTGGTTTTAGTATATGATAACACTTCTGACAGAATATGAATTGTTAGGGTTTTTTTCATCCGATATTTAGCCCAAAGGCTTTGAGAGGTAGAATAATATTTGAAGGTAGATATATTTTGTACAGTTTCTGCTATATTTCTCATGAACAAATTGGTTAATGGTAGGAGTAAGCTATTTGCATTTCAGAATCTCATGTAATGCAATGGCAAATTTTGATCAATTTTACATTGCAGAAAACATTGTTAAACAGTATCAGCCTTACAAAGTTACAGACATTGTCTACAAGACAAGATAGATTTTATTTTTATTCAGAACTTAGATTTCAGCCATGATTCCTATTAAGAGAAATTAATTTTCAGACTCTGTGATAAGGACTTGATAATCAAGCAGTTGCTTCTCTGTTTCTTGTTCATTATCATTTTTGTTCTGCCTTTATAGAATTATGCAAGAAGAGATATTACTCACATTTCTGCAGCTTTTTTGTAAGTAAGAATCACAGAAGCAATAACTGCAAATTATCCGTCTGCGATCTGCTTTTATAACCACACAAATGATCCACAGCAGTTATCTTTTCCACAGAGTTGCTTGGGAACTGAGCTATTTTGCCTCTGAAATTAACCCTGAAGGACTGTACAGCTCTAGGGCTGTACTAGAATTAGTTATTTACTAATATAGAATGAGTGAGTCAAGGAATGAATCTTCCATCTGCACATAAATAATGGATGAATGAAACAATAAAAGCCTCGAGATAGGAGACTTTTCTTCCATATGGGAGAAACTTAGGGCCAAGTATACTAAAGTTTTATGTCAGTACAAAATTGACACCAGTGGCCAAATTTCTTTTAAAACTGAACAAATTGTTGCCAACTTACTTAAGAGGTTTAGTACCGCAAAAACAGCTACAAAACTGTTCAGGAAACAGCTGTTGTGAGGAGCGGCTGTTATCATTAAAAATATATTTACAGTCAGAGAAATTGTAGATGCAGAATTAGCACTTGTTTAAAGTCTAGGACACAATTTCATTCTAAGTGAGTAATAAAATGAGATTTTACAAATGTATTTAGAGTTTTCCTGTAATATGTAAAGCTTTAAAAATATGCTTCCATACAGTACATATGAAGCTGAACTTGTGACAGATATTGAAAGAGATTATAGTGGTCTCAAGAAATACAGAATAGCATGCAATATACTTGAAATGGATTGTAGTTTGCATGGTAGTAATAATCATGAAGGCAATGAAGGTTGTGTTTGGCTGGAACAAGGTCTCTGTACACATACCTTGAAATTACTGTTTTGAATAAATGGAGAAAAAGCAAAATGCAGGAATGTGGCTGGCTCGACTGCACTAGCTTCTGTTATTGAAGAGATTAAGCCCTAATCCTTAAGAGGAGGAAGAGAAGAGACATCTGGAGAGGAAGAATTTACTTTCTTCAATCACTGGGAACTACAGACTAATGTAAGTCTTATTGATTGTCCATCATGTCACCTTAAACTTTTTGGCTATATCTGCCAAAGTAGGAATCTCTAGTATTTAGGAAGTTTAACTCACCCAATGTCTTTTTCTGTCTTATTCTTCTCTTCTTGACACCTCTCTAACAGCTGTGGTTCTTGGAATAGGCAAATGACTGACCAAACAGAATTGTCTGTGATGGTATTAGATACAGGACAGTACAAACAAGATGGTATCGGCTGGCAATAAATGAACAATTATTCTAATGCAAATGACACAGATAATCTGACTGCTGAAGACTTATAGACTCTTGTTGCATTGACTCCAAAAATCAGCCATGCATTTTCAATAACCTGCTGTTTCTGGTGGTTCAGCTATAGAAGACCCAGACTAAATAATCTATGTGATACTAGGTTCCTAGTTTCCATCCAAATGACTTTAGTAGGAGAATTGCATGACCAAAAGCTTTATTGTGTAGTTTTTCTCTCAGCTGTCCTGATTCCTCTGGCCATAGGTGGACTTCCTGATTGTTCATTATTAGGTGTTCTCCTGTAACTGCCTCTGATGCAGTTTTAGACTACTATCCATGCTCCAGTGTACTTAGCATTTCCCAGGCCTGGACCTGGCACCCTGAACATGCAACTCTCTCTTTATGGTACTTTGGTGATGATAGAACTGTCTTCTGGTTGATTCTCATCTGGTATAATTAGGAAAGGTCTGATCCTTGAACTACCAATTTAACACCGTCTCAAGATCTGATTCAAATAAGGAATCAATGACAAACCTGAATGTCTTAGGTCAAGTGCACAGAAAAGGTTTTACATTGAGCAGAGAGAGATGCTGCTTTCTCTTCAAACAACTCAGTGTTCAGGTACGTGTTGGCGTGTACTGGTTTTGTCTTCATACCAGCTTGGATGAGAACACATAACAGATGGCCAAATGCACCAGTTTATTTTAATATCAGATGAGAATTGCGGTAGCAATGTCCAATTTAGCTTCACACTTTTCAGTATTCTTATTAGAAAGAAAGTATATAGAGAAACTGTTTCTGTAATAATGCTATCACCTATTTTTTGAATTATTAAATAATTTAATATAAATTGCAAATATAATAATTCTTTTTACATTTTATTTCCTTAATATTTTTTGTAGCTCCAAAGTGGCAGGAAAAAAAAAACCACAGTCTTATTAAATAGTTCAACTTTAAGATTTCAGTAGATACTGCACCTGAGTTATGAAAGTAACAAAATGGATTCAAGCTATCTGGTGATCACAAAGATGATGAAAAATTGCTTTGAAGATTTAGTCATATGCAGTACTGTATGAACAAGATCAGGCATTGCACAGATCCCACTGACAATCCACTTGTCACCCTTCTCCTACATCTGTGTCCATTTACCACTTTTCTTCGGCCATCAGCAACACCACTAAGTCAATTTATTATCTAATTTAGAATATTAATAGCAATAATGCAGTGACTCACTGAACTTCTGTACATTTTTACGATTTCATTACTTACTTACTTTCTAACCTTTTATGCCAGTAGTAAAGAAAGTGTTCCTCAAATCCAGGTAGCAAGTTATTTTTTTTCTTTGACTTTCATTAAAATTTCTTTGCATTAAGTAGGTAAAATATTTAGTAATATGTATAGCTACTAACCTGCCCAAACGTACCATTTTTTTCTTACTAAAGTAAAAAAGTGCCTTGAATTTTGTTTCTCATGCACAATTTTGAAATAGTTTCTATTTTTACTGCTTTGATCAGACCTTGAGTTGGTGTAAGTTGCTATAGTTCACAGAAGACCTGCAAGTTCACACTTGGTGAAAAATCTGCTTTTGTTCTTAAATATGGATGAGTTTTTGATTTATTTCCAGTCTTAACATGTGTAAAGATAATAAAAATAGGAGATAATTTCACTGAAGTATGTCAGCTTTCAAATGAACACTAACAAATAAAAAAGGATATGAAATGCAGATCTTAACTTTCTCCAGTTAGCAATTTATGATTGTTTTCCGAATCTTGCTATTTAAGTTGTCATTTTCTGTCTTCCTTTAGAATTCTGAAAAATAGTATTCTTTATTAAAACTTCTAGTTATGAATTTTTCATATTAGCTGAATAAATTATCTTTGCTTTCATAATGAAAAAGGTTTTTATCTTGTTAAATATAAGGTATTTCAAATATAGAAAATGCACCAAACTCTGACTAATCATTCAGCAAAGGGCAGCCAATAAAATTTTTATGTCACAATTTTTACTGGAGAGAAATCCACATTATAATCCGTACTGTAACAATAATCTGTCTCTAACATAGTAAGTGCTGAACAGCTTGAAAATAACACTTTTTTTCTTTTAACTCAATGCATGTCTACAAGCATCCAAAATTAAGTCTGCATGAAAAGAGAAGAACTGTGGAAGGGTTTAAAGATGTTTTTGTTAGGCATATTTAAATATTAAAATAAGAATGTTAAAATTTAGCTATAAGTGTCTCATTCTGCTGTGGATTAAACTACATGCTGTATTTTTACATTGTGGTCAGATTTCCATCTAAGATTTTTGCATTCTTTAATCACATATAACAATTCTTTCAGGCAGGTTGCTGCTGGGAAACAGAAAAGATGGAATGGGAAAAAGAAGAGAAGCTATGGTGAGAGATATCACCTAATGAAGTTTGCAAATTCCTGGTTTTCTTAATTCTGAACTCCTAATTTCCATAAGAATTTTACTGATGAGATGCAATATTTTTTGTTCATCTTTCCTTCCACTTACTTATATAAAGATGTGCTGATTTTGAGGTCATGTACATGTATGCATTCAAGAGTTTTATCTTGTTACAATTTTTCTAATGAGCTTTTGCTGAAATGAGTTTCAACATTTTCCATAAGAGTATGTGGAAATTCTTCACATCACAATTACATTATGTGTTGTCAAGCTGCCTTAAACACTGACATTCAGCTGGCATTATGAATCCATTCTTTCACTGCTAAATATTTCTTGGTCTTGGTTTGTAAATGGCACTATAAGACATATTTTGTCTTTCCAAGAGAGTTGGAGTGCTGGATATAGTGAGTTTTTTCACACCTGGAGAGATAAGGACTGGATGGTGACATTCTGCCTCCTGAGGCAATGACAAGAGCCCTCTTTCCATTCTTCAAGATAAAGAAAGTGGTGCTATCAGAGAAAAAGAAGTGCAATAGAAATGTTCACCTTTTGAGGGGGAACTCTTGGAAAGACAATTTTTACCATTAGTCCTGGAGCTTATTTTGGATGTATACTAGTATATGCCCTATGCTCGATTAATTGAGAAGTGGCTCTATCCTTCCCTAAGCTTATCAAAATATACCTTTCTTTGCTTTAATTTGGATTAGAAAGGCTTTCAGACAGTGCAATCTTGGTATCTGCATAGCTTATTTAAAACTAAAAAGAAAAACCAGGAGCACAAGAACGTGAGTCTGCCTGTTTTGACTAATAAAGACTATAAAGCTCTTCAATTCAGAGTATAGGGTAATATTGAACTGATTTTTCTGTGAATTTTCCTCCCTAATATGATTTTCCTTCCAGACAAAACAGGGAATCAGAGAATAAGCCAGTCTGAAAGGGAGCTTTGGAGGACACCTAATTCCTAATTCTCCTCCAAGCAGAAGTAGCTTCAAAGATTAGTCAGGTTGCTTAGCACACAGTCGATCTATTTTGAAAGACCTATGAAGAATGATACTGTACAGTGTTTTGGGGACATATGAGCTTGACCACTCACACTGTGAAATGGTATTTTTCTTCCATCTGGTTGAAATTTTACATGTTCTGACTTGTTACTGATGCCTTTCATCCTCTCTCTGTTCATGTCGGAGAAGTATCTGACTGCCTTGTAACACCCCTTAAGAAGCAGAAGGCAGCAATAAGATTCCCCTTCAACATCTGCTCCAGCACGAACAGGCAGAAGTGTTTCCTCTGTGTCTCAGGTGTAATGTAGTCCAGCTCTCTAACCATTCTACTCAGCCATCTGCTGAGCTCTCTTTCTGTGGCAGTGGGGAATCCACAGCAGTATGTCAAATGTGTTCTCTCTAGTGTGGATTAGAGTGGAGTAATTACTTACCTCAAACTGCTATCTGTGCTTTCCCTAATGCAACCCAGGACGGTATTGTAAGGTAGTGCTACAAGCTCATAGCTAATAGGATGACTGGGTTCCTTTTTAAAAAATATCACCCTAGCTATTTGGTCCTCAGCTGCTTGCAGCTAGTCCATTCCAGGTGCAGAACTTGGACACACCATTTGAGGTAGCTACATGAGAGAAAATTTTATAACACCATTTCGTCTTGTGTATACTCTTACTGATACTTTAATCGTGAAGAATAATGGTTGCGGATCTCTAATAAGTATTGTATTACAACAAGTTACACTGTTTTTTGCAACTTGTTTATCTTGGCAACTTGTAAAAGTACTTTGTATTGTACTCTTTACCTGTACTTTGTACCTTTACATCATATAATAGTTAGTAGACATATACATGTGTGATTAGGTAAGTATAACTTGAAACGTATGTTAATTTATACAGCTTATGAAACTGCATCTAGTGATGAGCTATCAGCATTCTCTTTTCCTAGAGTACCAGAGAATAAATGGACACTTAGAGACACTTCCAGCAGGCAGTTTCTAACCAGTGAACACTGCACCTATTCAAGCTGTGACAGCCAGTTTTCCCAGGAGAATGCCATGGAAGACAATATCAAAGGCCTTGCTGAAGTCAGGGTAAACTATATCTAGAGTCTTTCCCTCCTCCACAGGAAAGAAGTGCACAGCTATCCCAGCAGTGATTATGGTGACTTAGAGTTGCCATTGCCCTCTCAGTGTGTCTGGAAGGCTAGAAGTGGAATGCAGCTGGAACAGAAGGAGGGCTGTGCTCCAGTCATAAAAACTTCTGCTGGTTCTCCTTGATATGGTCAGGGAAGGGGTGGGGGAGACCATTCTGTGATCGGGTTGCCTAGGCCTGGATACCTGTTGTATTTTCTCCTGTGATGATTGGTGATCCTGTGATGTTGCCTAACAAAATTCTTATGTAGGATCACATGTAATATGATCTGTTTGTGCAGAAATAACACTGAAATTTCAGTGTGAGTGCACACGGCAGAAAACTTCAGCCTCTCACTAAAGCAGAGTCAAACGCTTCATGCAGATGGTTGTGTTAGCTCATGCCTTCCAGATCCATTGCATTTCTATTTGTGCCTTAAAACCTGGCTGCTGGGGCTGAAGGGACCTATTGGGACAGAGTGGCATCTGCAACTGGAGCTGAAAGACATTCTCAGTGACACTGGATGTGACAAGCCCTGCCCACTTGGGACAGTGGCATCTATTTGCAGTTTGCGGCAATGTTTACCAAATAACGTTGTTATAGTCTTTGATGTGGGCAGATGGAATGCCTTCCAAATTCAACCCAGAAATGGTACTCTTAATAGAAATGCAGTGACATCTTCAAGGTTTTCTTATATTAATTGGTCTTATCTTCTGAGGACAACTCAGAACCCCTCTTACTGTGAAAAGATGTTTAGCACATGACAGAACACTATTCCAACTGGTATGAAATGTCATCCATAGCTTAGTTCCAAAAAATGGTACCTCACCATTGCAGGATCTTCCCCTTCTCTGTGATACTCATGTCTCTCTGACTCATGTCTCAGTATATTGTTTTCATCTCTTGATGTAACATTTCTAGATGCTTTGAGAAAATATTGTCATAGGCCTCCTCCTGCCATTTGCTGAAATCCCTATGGAAGCTGTATTCAATATTCCTGAGATGTAATTTGTATCATTACAGTAACATGTAGTGACAGTTAAATGACAGCAATTGAATACCACAATTTTGTAACCAAATGGACTGAATTAGAAAGTGGCAACATTATACATTTTGGAAGGTCTGGAACAAACCATTGAGACCTTCAGCTATAGAAGAGGATGCAGTCAGTATAATTTCATGACTTAAATCAATAATATTCTTCACAACAATATTTTTGTGACATTGGGCGAGTTGCTTATTGTACTTAAGTATCAGTTTCCTTATTTATATAAACATGAAAAAAAATTCTATTCAAACTGCTACACAATATGAATTGACATGCAATGCTTTACAACTGCTACCAACTATAACAATCACCACGCATTGGGAAACCAGGATTTAGGAAAACATAGCCTCACAGCTTTATGGAATACTATGCTTAATCATTATAGATAACATTTCTCTAAGCCAAATGGAACTGAGAAATTGAAAAATGGCATATTCCCAGAATAATTCTTTCAATTTCTAATGGCATAGGAAGTTGAAACTAATCCTGACATTTGAACTTTGAATCTCCATATGCAACCCTCAGGTAGAATTAAGAGTTGGACTTCAGAATTTGTAAAATATTTAAGCATATAAATTAAAAAAGTTTGTAGGTGCAAAGACAATTAATTATGCTCAGAATAGTGCTGCTGCAACAGGAAGAAACTGTTTTAAAATCAGTCTAAGAGAGCCGTCTAGACTTATCTAAATTCTGTGAAAAATATCTATATTGTGTATGCTGAATTTAGGTGGGTTTTTAGAGTCATATCTCCACTGCTCATGATGGATTTATATGCTACAAGACTGTTTCCCATAACAGCCCCCAAGTCTCTGCTTAACCCTGGAGACACCTACAATAGTATACTACCTAAATTTTTATTTCTGACCTTGTGCAGAATTGACTTGCTTTTGGCTTTAGTGTGGAGGTTTGACTCTAGCCTTCAGTCCCATGGGAATTCAGAAGCTAGAAATTTTCTAGCCATTCTATATGCTGGTTCAAGTTCAGTAAATATTAGCACACTCCATCTACTGGGCTGAACCCACAAAAACAATTATGATTCTATATGCTTTTATTTCTGAGGCATGTCACAACATGTAAATGTCTTCCTTAAAACTTAAAAGAAGCATACATGTCTTAGTTTTCTTGACATATTCTATTTTGATCAAGTGCTTGCTTTTTCAGCTTCTGTGATAGTTTTAACTCACAGGTATTCCTGGTTCTACAATACATATAATACTGAACAATCTGTGGCTTCTAAAGGTTTTTGTGATCCCTAGTGAGAGACAATAGTGTTTTCTCATCCTGCAGTCAATCAGTCAGCATGGTGGTATCAGACCCGTGGTTCATCAAACAACAAGGCGGTGTGTGTTTTCCTCTCAGAAGGAGAATTTGGAGGTATTATAGTTTGTGAGCATTTGGAAAATGTGGGGGAATAGAAGTGTTTTGGCATATGATGGTGAAATTGAAGGGGTAGAGGTGTTGTGGAGGTACACAATGGTGCATAACAAGAGATAAAGGATGACATAGCAGAAACTGGGGGTTTAAAATGATCTAGCAGTATAGCTATGACTCTTTTGGAAAGAAAGGAAAGATGGAAGAAATTATTTTACAGGGATTCAGGCCATCTAGCAGGAGTGCTGGAGTCACTGAGTAGACCTGAGGGAATCCTAGTAATGGGGAGGAAGATGTCTGGGGCTTTTTCTGTGTAACAGAAGGGAGAAGGACAGGGAGACAGTGTGATTGTGGGGACATATTATCTGATGGTATTCAAACTGTCTTGGACTACTGACTCCATTGTTCCATGTTTCTTTTTGTGTTCAAGATTGTGGCATATATTCTATTTCATGATATAATTCCTTGTTCTTGAACTATGAAAGGTACAGCAACATATACAGAAGCTACATGTTAAAAGATTTTCAGCATTTTCCCTGAGAGTTTCTTCTCCAGATGTCTGATTTACAAGGCACAGTGCAGCCACATAACTTTACTAGGTTTTGAGGTTTAGCTACAACTACTTCCCTGCATAAATATTATTTATTAAACTAGTGTTTAGTATAAGTATAAAATAAGCTTCATAAACATTACTCAAGATATCCTAAGCAAAATGCAATCAACAAAGGGTTAAAAGAAATCTACGATTTTTTAATAAAGAAATAAATAATAAAATAATAGAATATGCTGAGTTGGAACAGACCCATGAGGATCATCAAGTCCAGCTCCTGGTCCCGCACAGCACAGCCCCAAGAGTCACACCATGTGACCGAGAGTGTTGTCCAAATGCTTCTTGAACTCTGTCAGGCTGGTGCTGTGAGCACCGCCTCGGGGAGCCTGTTCCAGTGCCCGACCACCCTCTGGGTGAAAGACATTTTCCCGATATCCAAATTCCTAAAATTCCTCTGACACACCTTCAGGCCATTCCCTCAGGTCCTGTCACAGGTCACCACAGAGAAGAGACCAGTGCCTGCCCCTCCTCTTCCCCTCATGAGAATGTTGAAGACCCCAATGAAGTCTCCCCTCAGTCCCCTCTCCCCCAGGCTGAGCAGACCAAGTGGCCTCAGCCTCTCCTTATATGGCTTCTCCTCCAGATCCTCCATCATCCTCATGGCCCTCTTTTGGATGATCTCTAAAAGCTTTATATCTTTTTTATGTTGTGGTCCCAAACTGCCCCCAGCACTCGAGGTGAGTCCACCCCAGTGCAGAGCAGAGCAGGACAATCCCCTCCCTTGCCCAGCTGGTGATGCTGTGCCTGATGCCCCCCAGGACACAGCTGGCCCTCCTGGCTGCCAGGGCACTGCTGACTCATGTTCAACTTACCATTGATCCCTTTTGACCCTCAGATCCCTTTCTACAGCTTTGCTTTCCAGCATCTCATTCCCCAGTCTATGCACACCGCAGGGTAGCCTCTTATTTTTTTTATAAACTTGGTAATGAAACTTGCTCAGTGACAGAAGTGTTCAAAAGTAGGAAGCATGCTCACATAAGGATAATAATTAGAACACAGACAGTACATGAATTAGCACAATGGCTTTCCAAAAGTATAAATCCTATGTGATTAGTATTAGCAAAATTTAACCACCATGTAATTACAACTGCTCTAGTAGTAAATACTGGACCAATTTTCAAACTTGAAGCAACTTTTATTTCTATTATTTTTACACAACGTGCATAAGTTTTCTACAGAATATTGTATTGTTAAACTTTTCTTATTTTACAATTTCCTGCAAGTGGCCCCTGAGTTTTACAGTCTTAGCTTTTGTTTTTATAAAAGGCTTGTCATTTAAAAGTATAATTTGCTTTTAGTTTTTCCTACATTTTTATAGAAAATTAGTTACATTTCTTTATCTTTCGAACTTTTTAAAGTAAGATACATTTGCTAGTTGCAGTCAGAGTCTATCACCCATTCACATGCTTTTAAAATAATGCAATTATTGATAATCACTTGATTTTCTTCTCCATGCTGAATATTTTCTGGACATTACTATGAAGAGGTCAGTCACTTTCCAAAGGAATTGAATCTTATGTGTGAATATAATTTATGTAAAGCATGAGGGGGAATTTGTCGTAGTTATGAAGGGATACACATCTGGGATGTGCGTTAATTAGTCCTGTGTTTCCTAGATATCTGCTGTAAATTTCTAAAACTTGGAGATTGTCAGATATATCAAAAATCCTTAAAGCTATCCTGTTTTCACTGTTATATGATAGAATATGAAGTGTCTTCTATTCCAGGGAAGGCATTGTGTCTCTCTCTCTCTCCTCACAGCTCAATAATATTTATTGCCAAGCATAGCTGAGATAATTTCTGCATATTCTTCAGTTCTAAATGAACATCAAATTCTGATTAAAATTCCCATTTCCCTTAAAAATCTGGAAGTTTTCCATGATATTGAATAATGTCAGGTGCTGCTAAAAGAGCATCTTCTGTTACACCAAGTCCTTATCCAGAACAAGGCAAAAGAGGCAAATGACATAAAACATTCAAGCTGAATCAGAGAAGAACAAGCTTAGAAGACGAAGAGGCAGAAGACGTGAAGCTGTCTGTGTAGAATGTCCTCTTAGCATACTGAAAATTGAAAGGAAATTAAGAGAACCAGAATTAAAATGAGGTAAGAAACAGCCCTGTTTGGAAAGTAGGTAAGCTGAAAATGTATAAAACCTCTTCTTTTTCTTGATGCGTTAAACTTTAGTATTAATACTAAAAAAATTACCAAAAAAAAAGAGGGCATTGGAACTGTTGCTTACCAGCCAGGTAAAATCTCCTGATTTGAAGGTTTTATTTCTAGTAAAATTTGTCTTTGTGGAAAGACAAGAAAATGCAAGATCTTCACAGATCTTGGCCTAGAAATGATTATGGGTTTTACAAGCAAAAATGAAACTGAATTAGCTGGCCTATAATTTCACTACTGTGGTCATAGCTCTGAACTATATAGGCATGAACAGCATGTGCTTTTACTTCTAGAAAATAGGTTTAGCTGCTTGGGAGACAGTGCATGGCTCTATTTGTTGTGTCATTATTTTATGATGTGAACCAAGTGTACATAAAAACACTGCACGGAAGAAATTAGAGCCCAGCAACGCCTGCTCTTTTTGTCCTCCACGTGTAAACATAGTTGAACAACTTAACTGTGGATATTATATCTGATTTCAGTGTAACTTGAACAAAGCAGATTGACCACTGGAGAACAAAGGAAAAATTATTCCAGGTAGATTTCTGGATTTAGGATTAAACTCTGCACAATCACATACTGATGGTTTTTCTGTGTCTAAAGTCTCCAGTGAACTTCATCAACAGATTACAATAATATAATCTAGTCTGACCCATCAGAAATAAATAAATTTTAAACGGGTCTCCAGTCACAAGCATTGCAGGGTTTTGTTTCATAGAAATCACACTCAGCTATTTGTGACAGCCAGAATGTGGAGATGGAAGATATTACAGAAATGTAGAGGCTTTTGCTTGACCTTTTCCTCTTATACAAGGTAACTCAAGCTCTGGTGTAACCCACACAGAAATAATTCTTACTTTGCCAGGTTTCCAAAATACCAGAATTGTTTCTCCAAGGTATCTGGAGTCAGGCCATGGTCAAGTCCATTCCATTAGCCATGATATTCCTACTGCAGAGTTTATGTATCCACAGCATGTGTGTAGAGGCTATTCAGTAACAGTGTGTGTATAGTCAGAGAAACTGATATAACTGATATGGCATCACTATTTGCACCTAATGGAATAAACATGGCACTGCAGGACCCTTAAATATGTTCTTTCTTCTCAGGAACATTTTTAACATTAAGTTCATTCACTCAATTATTAAATTATCTTGCTGAAGTGGTGCAATGTTAAAAGATACACTTAATGAGTTAGTTCTTCAAAAATATAGTTACCCATGTCAATGTTATAAAGAACAGGTCACAAAAAAGAAGATGCAAATTATGAAGTAGTAAGAGTCATCTTAATTAGTTATCTCATTATGCACAATGAATCTTTTACGCAGATATAGACTTCTTAAAAGAATACTGAATGTATTAATCTGCTTTTATGCAAAAAAAAGGTTAAGACTGAAAGGCTCAAAGCCAAAAGAGTCCTGTAATAAAATTTGTACATTCAAAGCTTTCAAGAAGAGGAAAAGACTCTAGCATCACATTTTTGGGATAAAATAATGAACAAGTTCACCATTCAACGGCTCTTGTCTCCACTTCATAAGCTTTAAAGTTGCAGTAAAGAGGTTTTACTACTATTATTATAGAAATTAGGGTCTTAAATGGCATGCATAAGTAGAAATCTCTACTTTTCCTATTAGAGACGTGGATTGGTTTCTCTGGATTTGAAATAGTTTCCAAGTTGAGCTCTACAGTTGGGAATATTTAAATTTTTTGTCTAATCTGTTTGCTTTTTTCCAATTTTTGTAAAACTATTTACACTTTCTAGAACTTTAGCTGTTAGGGACTTTTGAAAAGATTTGATCTTACAAGAGTGATGTTTACAGCCTGACAAAGAAATATACACTTTACTCTTTGAATTCAAAGATTTTTAAATAATTGATCTAACCTGAATTGTTTTAAACCCAGTTGGGTTTATATTTTCCTCAAATGAAGGCGGAAAGAATGGAAAGCAAAAAAATACTTATTTTCTGTTAAGAATATGCCTCCTTTTCTTGTTTTGCTTTTTTTTTTTTTTACTTGAATTTTTCATTGCGAATTACTTAATGATGATGAAAATTGCCAATTCACATTGAATATTCTCCCAGAAAATGATGATTTGTTGGTAGCAACAGTTTTTCTAAAAATCAGTTACCTTCGATGATAAAATTGTTTTCAGAAAAAGTGGAAGTCTTCAATAATGTCTCTTTAGAACAAAACATTTCTATTTTGAAATATTTTTGAATTCATCTCAATATTCAAAGTGCAGAGTTTGAATAAAATAGCAATACATGGGGTTTTTTTCTTTTCAAAAGTAAACAAGAAAAGTTACCTGAAATTATTTCCTTTGAACATTCTCTGGTAAATTCTGAGGGCTCAGTGTTCATTCCAAAACAGATGGCACTCTGACAACTTAAAAAAACCTAATAAAAATGCGAACCTTGGTTCCTGCACAACTTTGGGATGTAGTAGTCACTTCTTTTGAGGGGGTAGATCATGTTGAAGAAACAAGAGATGAAAACGATGAATTAATTTACATACTGTGTTCTGACCACTTAATGAAGAACAGGCTAAAACTTCTTTTGAAATCTCTGCTGTGATTCACACCATGTGCAGGGTTTTTTTTCATTGTTCTCCACAATACAAGTTCTCTTTGATGTCATTTAAAACCTGTACTTCACCTCTTGTCTATATGGCTGTTTATAACTTCACCATTTGGTCAGGTGCTGAAAGATTGTTAGTAAAGAGAGACATTTGTCTTGTAAAGCACAGCTAACAAAGGAAAACTGTCTTAATATGCTTACAGTGTTGTAATTTTTCTAAATGAAACTGCTGGAGTTATTTATACCAGATTTTCAAGAAATCAAGTATCCTTATTAAAAAAGAAAACAGCTAGTGCTGTCAGGAAGAGTAAATGATTACAAAGAACTCAGATGGAATTACTCTTAGATACTAATTCTCATGCTAGTTATGTAAGTCCATTTGATCACCTAAGTTCATCCCAGGAATGAAAGAGATCCAAGACTGCATATATTAAATACAGATTACTACAGATAAGCCTTTGAACTGATTAGGAAAAAAAGTAATTTATTTTAACAAAGATATTGAATTTTTTTCATGCCAAGGCACACATCAATGAATTACTCTCTCATATCCATCATGTAAAGAATGGGAAAGACTAATAAATATCTTGGTTTCTCTAAATTGTTTTGTCCTACTGAAACAGCAAGTACGTGATACTTTTGTTTTCACAGGCATTACAATTGGTATGCGAAAACAGCCCTGAGACAAAGGAGGAGGTGCAAACTGTAGCCAGAGTGGAGATGTATTCATCCGTGTTGTATGTTCAGTATAAGTGCAAGACAGAAAAAGCCATGCAAATTGCATCAAACTAATTTTTTTGTTGTTACTGCATTAGGGACCTTGAGCCAGGCATCCAGGACTGTTGTCAATTGCTTAAATTCTGAAAACACAGCTAATTAGAAAGGATAGGAAAAGGGAAATTGTGCATTACAGAATGCTCCTTAGAGTTTTTTAAAAATTCAGTTTTCAGGCACTGTTTTCTATCAAATTTGCTCTCTTTCATAACACTTCATTTGCCAGTCAAGGATTCTTTACATTTTGTAAAGACTAGTTAACAGATAAATAAAATTGTAAATCAATACAATTTTATTAGATAAATAAATTTTATAAATTATAACTATATAAATAAATAAATTTTATTTATTATAGAGACTAACATTATAATGAGACTAACATTAGTAAGATATGGCCAACAAAATATGGCTGAGTGGAAAGTTTACTTCACAGAATTTAAATACAAAATACATTGAATTTATTGTAAAATCAGGGAATGCATTTCTGCAAACAAAAATAAGAAGTTACAAAAGTAGATACATACAATTTTTGAAAGGTAAAATGTTGTAGAATTTCTGAGCACTTATGTGGCTGAAATTTAGTTCCAGTTTGCTGTGATATATGGTATTGTCCCACTATTTCCACTAGCTTATCTCACCCAGCATAAATTGATTTATGGTCCTAGTTCACTGGAAGCCTGAACTTTCTTTGTTATAGTCAGAGAGAGTTATCATTGACATCAGCCTCAAGGAGCAAAGAATTGAGCCCTTTAGGTTCTCTGCTGTGACTTATTTGTACAAATGTGCGTTATATATGAAGGCATTGTGAAGTAGTAGCATAATACATTGGCCTTTGGGGCAAAAACATGACATTTTAGCTACATGCTGCTTTCATTAGTAGTTGAAAAAATGCCACCAAAACATTTTCTTTGCAAACCTTTTCTCCAGAACCCTTTATTTTCCCCCTTGAAATACCTAGCTTCTGTCTCTTCAGTATGTAACTCTTTCTTTTATACCCAGGTTTAAACTTCTCTATTCCTTTACAAAGATAACTTATATTCCCTTTAATATATCCTTCCAAATGAATTGAACACCACAACAGGCCCTGACATGTGTTTCCTCTTTCAAATGTTTTTTCTGGTGGTGTGGGCAAGCATTTACAAAAATAAAAAACACGTTTCAGTTCTTTAGATGAAGGGTACAGTTTCCATTGGAGTGTAGGAAGTGAGGAGTTAGAGCTCACTCTGAACATGCCACATCACTTAATATCCGTGTAATGATCACTAATGTTCAGTTTCTTGCTAGGGAGAACTTAGAAAAAAAAATACACTTTTCATTTTAGGTTTCACAGGGTAACTGTTTTTAATGATCAAATATTCTAAAATCAAACTTAAACAACTTTGTTGAAGGGAGTTGGACTTACATAAATCAGCTCTGAATTTTGCTTCCATAGCACAGAACTGAGTTCAGGTATTCTTGCAAGAATTTAACTGCTATGAGAAATCTATTTAACTTTGCTTTGTTCTGCCTCTGAAGTTGTAGTCTTTATCCTTCCTAAGGAAGAGAAGTCTTTCTATGAATTCTTACAGGGTACGCAGATAAATTTTCTAACTTAAGCAATCTCTGGTCCTGGAAATTTATTTTACATCTTAATTCCTCATTTTTTCCACTTCACTTCTGTGCAGTCCCCTGATCAGGAGTATTATCTTTCTTCATATGTATTCTCAGGAGTGCAAAATCTGTGTGTTATACACGACTTGCACAGTTTTCTAAACTATTTACTTTTTTTGTGTGGTTTTTTTGCACTACAAGTTTGGCTGATGGCTGGGTAATATGCAAGACTAATTCTGCTTGCATTCGGTTGGAACTTCTGTATAGAAGAGGTTCTATTGTGTGTTTATTATCCATCTGTGTTCCACTGGCTGCCTGACCAGCAGGCAAAAACTCATAGGATGCCCTGTGTTAGGACTTGAAATCTTCTTTGAGGATATTTCATTGTCTGAAGTGTCCCAGCCCATGGAGGCAGGGATTTAAGTGTTTCCTAAACTTTGTTGCAATGCAGAGGTGAAGCATAATCTCATCTACTGTAAGTGCATGTCGATGGCTATATAAGTGCTCTACTTAATAGATAATTTATAAAAAAAGAAGGTACTTTGGAGCAGTGTCTGTCAAGATGCTTTTTTTTCTGTTATAGTAATTTTTGTTACAGTAATTACAGTGAAAAAATGAAAATAAAAATGCAAGTATTTAAAAAAAAAATGGCTGTCTTCTACGTGTTAGATATTTAACCATCTGTACCTGTGTTTTTAGACATCCAAGTCCACCACTACTTCCAAAGTAGTTATCTTGGAAGCTGCTGCTCAGATTCGGAGCCGATGTCCAACCTGGGAGTGGAGATTTTGAGTGGTAGAAGGGTATTTAGAATTTAGCCTGTACATAACAATGACTACTTATGCTTGACCAGGTAAGGGGTGGAACTGCATTAAATGTGTCACTGTAAGACATCTTGCCATCTTCTCATCCACTGATACAAGTGAATACTGCTTTTTTCTAATCTGAGCTCTCACTTTTCTTTTTCTTTTACTCTAAGAAACTAGCCTGGTTAAATAGAAGTATTTATGTCTGTATTTTTTAGTAATATGAAGTTTGTACTCAGGCAGAACACATCTGTTCAAAGGAGGTGGAAATAATTCACATTTCATAAAACACACACATAATAGGTGTCTCACTACCTATCATTGTAAAACACATCATTGTCTAGAACTTAAATAAAATATAAGGGAACTGGTAGAATATTCACTGCAATGAAACAAATATTCATTTTTGCATGCCAGCAACAGTGAGTATGAAATAGGGGAGGGGGGGACTTAGAGGGATTCCTTATTAAAAAGTTGTTAGCCTTTGTTTTTATTGTTTAATTATATTATTCATTATATATATATTATTTATTAATTATATTATCTATTATTTATATTATGTAAAATTTCTTCTGATTCTTCATAAATACATTGATGTATGTTTGGTTCCAATTAAGAGAAGAGCTTTATTTTTCCAGAAAAAAAATCCCCTATATTTTTAGAGCATTTTTTTTAAAATGCAGTGGAGGTGTCATTTGTCATTCAGAAATTAACCAGAGTAACCTAAGCTATTGCAGTAAAACAGTCTTCCTACAGACATATGACCTTAGCAACATCCTTGTATATGGGATTATAGTAAGATAAAACCTTAATATTTTTTAATTTGACAATGCAGCAGTTTATGAAAACCCAGTGACTTAGTGTGTGTCGTTTTATGAGACTGACTTGTGTCCCCAATAAACACTAGAAATATAGTATCTCTTTTGCTTTCATTTGTCTCCCTTTGACTCCTCTCCACCTGTATTTGATTAGGTACAAAAAAGATAAAAGCATGTTACCTCAATTTTCACAACGAAAATGTAGAATTAAAGAAAGGTTTTCGTTCTTCTAAGTTTTCTTTCTGGAGCCTCCAGGCAGCTGCTAATCATTATGTTTGTAATTTTAAAACAAGACCCCAGGTTAGTTGTGCTAGTTCATTTACAAGAGTCTCCAGTATTTGATTAGACTCCTATGTTTAATAAGGATGCTAGGTAGAAGGAATTGAGCCATTTATTTCTGTAGTGTTAGTAATAGTCTGTTCTCTACAGGATCATTTAGATTCTCTGGGTAAAATGGGGTTATACATTCTAGTGAGAGTAGTCCTAACACATATTAGGCGGTCACACTGCTAACCATCACCTCCTTCCATTAATGGAATATTTTCAGTGGACCTTCGTTTGAGTATGTTGTAGATCTCTAGAGTCGAGCAATTGGTTTCTAAATGCAGTAAAAATAATATTTGAAACGACAAGTAAAACTATACATTTGTTAGAAAATGAATAAATAAATCCAATTTTTTTCTCCCTCTATTTTCCAGTTCCAAAGCCTTTGACTTGGTTGGTTGTACATTTTCTGTTTCCAAGACAAAAAGAAGTAAATAAGTTCTGCCTGGCTGATGCAAAGCCCAGCATGAGACAACATTCAAGTAGCACATTCTGTTTAGAGTTTGGAGCTCATATGTAAAACTGATATTCTCTTGACACTGAAGTTGCAGAGGTCAGAAAACTTGACCTTCTATCTTTATCTCTAGTAGAGGAGTACACTTACTAGGGTTGTGCAAGGGTGCAGTAACATTCAGAGTATTTCATTATTAAGTTACAGTTGTAAAGGCAAAGTATGATGCTTCCATAGAGTATGGGGGGAAAAAAGCATCAAAATACCTCGAACTTTTTGTTCTTCCTCATCCTTTCTATCATGATGTATTTTTCTTTAAACATAATGCTTCATCAGCATTGTACAAATTTTCCTTCCTGTAAGTGCTTTAAGAAACAGATGGCACTGGCAGTGATACCTAATGTTAATTTGGAAATGGTCTCTATTATGGGACCCTTGACCTCAGCTTAAGCTTGTCAAGCTTTAAGCATTTTGGACAGAATTTTCATGCTGGTTGCATGCCTTTGTTTAAAGGGCATAAGAGAACAGCCAAACTCCATGTAGTTATGCCATTTCAGACATTAGTTTACTAAAAACTTTGGCATTTGCTAGAATTCAAACTGTGGAGTATAGAGGAACTGTCCTTTGAGATTATAAGAACTATTGTCTAGATTTAACAAAAGCATAATTTTCTGAAATTGCAGCTCAGACAACATCATAAAAATTTATCACAGACTGACTACTAGGTTCTTTTACAATGCTGATTGTCGTGAGCATGCTGAATTTTCACAGAACTGTCATGGGCTGAATGAAGCAAGCATTTTCTGTTCAGGAGATGAGCAAGGCCTTTTCTGTAATTTTCCCTGTAGGTTGTCAGGAGGTGCTGTGCAGTATAATACTGATAGCGGGGAAACTTAAATTGGAATTTGATCAGGGTTGCTTTGTCTGGTGACTCCTGTGCAGGGGGCTGGCTGCCTTGCTGATCAGTGAGATACCTGCTGGGTGGAGCAAGGGAATACAGAATTTGTGTGACTAAGAGGAGGCATTATGAAAAACTTTGAGATGAGATGGCAGAGAGGAAGGATTAGGGTAGCAATCAGATTGGCACAGGAGACAGAGGGGAATCATAACAAGAGTAGCTGTAAGCCGAAGGACAGAAATGCACCTACTGCTTAGGCACATGTCTGTTAGGAATATGGATTTAAGCTTAAGGTTTTGGGGTTATTTTTGTTCTCAGATAGTGCAATCTATCAACAAAATGAAACAACTTCTGTATCACAGAATCAAAGAATGATAGTATAATAGAATGGCTTGTCTTGGAAGGGACCTTAGAGGTCTTCTAGTCCAACTGCACTGCCATGGGCAGGGACACCTTCCACTAGACCAGGTTTCCCAAAGTCCCATCCAACCTGGCCTTGAGCACTTCCAGAGGGGACACCCACAACTTCTCTCAGCAACCTGTTCTAGTGCCTCACCACCATCACAGTAAAAAAATTCCTTTCTAATATCTGATCTAAACCTACTCTCTTTCATTTTGAAGCCATTCCTTCTTGTCCCGTTACCTGCTCTTGTAAAGAGTCCCTTTCCATCTTTCTTATGAGCTCCCTTCAGGTACTGGAAGGCTGGAACAGAGGCCTTCTTAGACCTTCCTTTCTCCTGGCTGAAAAAACCCAATTCTCTCAGCCTTTCCTCCTAGAAGAGATGCTTCATCCCTCTGATCACCTTGGTGGCCTCCTCTGGACTCTCCAACAGCTCCATGTCCTTCCTGTGCTGGGACCCCAGAGCTGGAGGCAGCTCTGCAGGTGGGGTCTCACCAGAGCGGGGCAGAGGGGCAGAATCCCCTCCCTCCCCTGCTGCCCACGGGGCTTTGGATGCAGCCCAGGACACACTTGGCTTTCTGGGCTGGGAGTGCCCATGGCCAGCTCACGTCCAGCTCTCACCCCAGCACCCCCAAGTCCTTGTGGGCAGGGCTGCTCTCCATCTGTTCATCCCCAGCCTGGGTTGGCACCAGGGGTTGCGCCAACCCAGGTGTAGCACCAGAACCTGGCCTTGTTAAACTCGAGCCACTTCTCAAGCTGGTCCAGGGCCCTCTGGATGGCACCCCATCCCTCAGGAGTGTCAGCTGCACCACTTAGATTGGTGTCATCTGAGAACTTGCTGAGGGTGCACTCAACCTCTTCATCTGTGTCATTCATGAAGGTATTTAATAGCGCTGGTCCCACTGGACTCCTGAGGGACACCTGAGAAAGAATAGGACAATTCATCAGGAGTGGCCTATCACCCTGGTGTCTGGGGTAAAGGAATGGACAGTACTGGAACGGAGATGAACACAGCTCTTTGGTAGCCTATGGTTCAAAATGAAATAGGACATTCATCTGAGATTCAGGGAAATTTTGTGTTATGCCATTAGAAAAGTGTCTTTATTTTCACACACACACACACACACACACACACACACACTCACTCACCCTTTCTAGCATTTACTGCTACTTCATAGTTGCAGCTTTGGATTTTTTCAGAAGATAAAGTCTCCTCATGTGATAATGTCTTGTCATAATATAAATTGGATGGCTCATGAACCTGAATTGCCCACAGCTTCAGAGTCACAAAATGGGCAGACAGAAGAAGCATGGCAGTGCACTGTTGTGAGTGTTTAGACAGTTAACATGGCAGACTGTAGACTTACTTCAGTGAGTGGCCCAAGCATTAGGTGACAGTCCCAGAGGTTCAACAAATCAGAATTGTGTAGACAGTGCATGTTCAAAAAAACAAAAAGCAGTAACAAACAAATAAGAAAAGAAAATTATAGGTAAAAATGAACTGTTCAAAAGATTTGTTTACCAATTTCTTACTTCCTTTAACATAACAGATAAATGAAGTCAATTGTATTATCTGATAGCTATCCAGCACATTTATCTCATGCTAGGGTTTGTATTTAAAGACTGGGATTTATATAACTCTTGAATTCTATTGGGAAATCTTAGCAGAGTTAACCCTGTTTTGCTGAGGTACTAAAGCCCAGAAAAATGCAGAACTGGGTACTTGTCGAAGAGACAGTGAGATAAAATACACAGAAAGAAAATTCTCCTACACAACCAGGAAGGAAAGAAAAGGAATGGAAAGAAACAAGGAAGGAGAGGGAAATAAAATGAGATAAAATTGTGTATTTATGTGAAGTACATTAGTACATTTCCTACTTACATATAGATAATATAGCTGTGTGAAAGAACAGTTATAACTCATTATATACCTTCACTGTGATAATCCATGTCCTGTGAAAAACAGGCTCTCAGAAACTGAACTTCTCTTTGGCCATCTCATACATTTAAAGGTGATGATGTAGCAAGGTACTGCAGAAGTACTCTGTACAACTGAAAAAATGGAATATGTATGTATATGTTAGAAACTATATCAAATATGTGGATTTGTGTATGTGTAAATGTATATGTGCTTTTAAAATTATCTCTTGCCCTAACATCTCTATAAGTTATAGTTTATTTCCTCTTCAAACATAGGACCTTCAAGACCTGACATTTTATCCTAACATAGGATTTTATTACGAACCTGGCTTTCTCTCTTTTCTTCCTTAGTTTCACAACATTCCACTGACAACAAAAGAGGTATAATAGTTTAAATGACAGAGGTGAGTAGATAATCACATAATAGTGTGCCTAAAATCCTCACAATATAGATGACTTAGAGCGTAGCTATTTCACCAACAACTAGAGTATTGACTGCATTAGGAATGTATTTATCAGAGTGAAAGATGATCGTTCAGGTGGTCTGTGTACATCATGGATAGTAATATACTCATAAATATGGACAAAATTTGAAAGAGAACTTTTTTTGTTCCCAGTTGATCTGACAGAAAATGAATAAGTTGATATATGATGTAGTATGAAAAGGAATTAAGCATTAAAGAAAATCAAGCAAGTATTGTGGTCAAGAACATCAGCTATTCTAAGAAAGAATGTGTTGTTACAAATCCTGACCCATTCATTCAATGGACCTTCTCATCATGCTGAAATCAAACATGCCAAGTATCTGCTAAATCTAATAGGTTTTCAACCTACCACAAAAGTGAGAAATGTAGCTTTTTATTTTGGTTTGTTTGTTATTTTAATACTTTTTCTCCCATTATTCAGAATTAAACTTCACTGCTATACACAGTGAACACATCCTTATTCTAGGTAATGATCTCAGTTGTTATAAACAATTTATGAAACCTTGAAGATGGATCCAGTGGTAATCAATGTACCAGAAGAAGTACTAATGCAGGAGAACCTTCACGTAATGCTCCTGTGGACTTCATGCAGACAGAGAGATACTTCCCAATAACTGCTCAGATCCAAGCTGATAATTGAATAGCACAGTCTGATTTTATGTATCTTAGTTATGCCTGTGAAATACTGAGATTATTTCTCGATCTTTGTAATAAATTTTTAGGTGACAGTTCCCTTGACTGGAGAGCAATTTGGGAAACTAGTGGGTAGGGGGCAAAGAGACCTGTGGCCTTTTCACTTACCAGATCCATGTCTCATATAAAACTCTTTGAGAAGGAGTTGTGTTTTACTTTTCAAAGCATTATTTTATTGATTGATCCTTCATTAAAATTATTCTATAGAAGTTATATTTTATACATGAAGTTGAAATATTGGAATTGGTTTTGACCAAGGACTATAAGTTTTGGTTTTGTACATGTTTAGGGACCTATTAAATACTAAATACTGCAGAACCTGATGCCTGAGCACAGGAAATATTTTGCATTCATCATTTTAAGAAAATACAGTCTCTGCTGAAGCACTGGTGACATACAGATATTTCAAGGTGAAAAACTTCAAAGTTTAATTTTACATGTACAAAAACTGTTAGCTCTATTTAATGTGATGAGAAATATTTGAGATGTTGTGAAATATATTTGGAGAGGCACTGGAATGCTTGAATAAAAAATATATATTTGGCAAATTAGACTATATTAAAAATAAGGAACAATGATCATATTGAATCTCTGTTGAGGTTCACATTAATGTCTTGGCTACAGAACAGTCTACCTGTTTTGAATAAAAACATTACCATACACATTTTTTCTCCATTAGAAATATGTAATTACATGATAACAATAAAAGGAAGATGGTGTGTTAAAAATTGAATCAGTCATCCTTCTGGCATAACGAAAATAGGATCATAACACTCTGTTCCTGAAGGAGATCTCACTGCTAGGCAGAAAAATTCAAGCAGCAAAATTAAAAGCACAGGGAGCATGAAAGATGATCTTTAGGAAAAGAAAGAAAGAAAGAGAATGCATTCTGAAACTGGTGTAGATCAGATGTTCACAACCTTTTTGTGACTTAGCCTCCCATGATGAAGATAGAAATGTTCAATACTCTAAATTTCACAAACTCAGTGCAGATACCTCAGCATTTATTATCTTAAGCTCAATACTGTGCCTTACCTTTAGAGTGCTTGAATCACAAAGGTGATGCCTTGTTCTTTGGCTGGGAACCACTGAGATGAAGCATAAAAAACAGCAGTGAAGAGAAAAAAAAAATTTTTAGGCCTTTGTGTTACTAACTTGAAAGTGTAACATACCAGTGTTTTGGCTGCTGCTGAATGGATCTGGTCCTGCATCAAGGCTGTCCTTCCATCCACACTGAGCAGTAGGCTGGGGTGGGCAAGATTCTCGAGGTGACATAGCCAGGACAGTTGACCCAAACTGATGAGAGGGCTATTCCATACTGCATGAAGTCTGCTCATCAATAAAAGCCAAGGGAAAGATGGAGGAAGGGCGGGCACTGGCCATCATCAGCTGATGAGAAGTAGAGAATAATTGTTTTCCTTTGCTTCTGCAAGCATAACCTTTGCTTTTACTTTATTAAACTGTCTTTATCTTGGTCTTTATTTTCTCCCCTCACTGTCCTGATGAGGATGGAGGCATAGACTGGTTTTGTGGGTACCCAGCATTTAGCCAAGAGCAACCCATCACAATGACCAAAGGTAAAGAACAGAGCCAAAAACCAGAATGTAGAGACTTGGATACAAGTAAGAAGAAATCATAACAAAGATCACACATAATGTGCATTTTGTAGGAATGCATGCTGGGCTAACATAACATAATAGCTCTACTTAGAAGCAGATAGTTGTTGACTTTCACCCTTTCTTTCCCTGTCTTGTGTAGTTGTATTGTACAGGCTTGGAGAAAGGAGGTGAAAGATTAGGGTATTTTGCTTTAGAAATTCAGTTGTGTCCAAAAAATGAGATTACATAACATATATCCTCTTTTTTTATAAGGAAGAGAGAAGTAACTCCTGGAATAACAAATGACATTGGTATTTATGTGGGACTCAGAGAGTGAATCAGTTCTTATTACAGTTAACTGAAAGTAGGAGCATGGATTCATGTTGTTTATTTCTCATGTGTATAAGCACTGCCTACAGAGATCCTGCAAGTTTTGTTTTGTTTTTTCTTCTCTGAATTCCCAGGCTTCCCACTGACATTTTAATAGAAACTGACATATTCGTCTAAATTTCCCTATTTTGAAGTCACAACATTTCTCGTCCATAGCTGTTTTGACCAGCTCTTCAGAAGATACGTTCATTTCTTTATATATTCTGTAAAAGCAATAAAGAAAATGTGGGTGTGTTGTTAAGTAGTTTATTTGACACTAAAATCCTTACAAGCAGATTGGCATGTAAGCATTAAACAGTACATGGCCAGAACTGGTGATACTTTAATCATGGGAGATCATGGCACTATTTAATCCATTCTGTGACTAATTCCCTATGCTAAATCCATAGAGGATATAATTTTACTGGTTTTGTTCTGACTATGTCATTTCTCAATTCAAAGAAGTACAAGACAGTTTTTACCTTATATTTTTTTTGGTTTGAAGTACAGACCTCAGGCCATGGAAATAGAAGCTTCTCTGATATTCACTTTGTTGTTGGAATCAGGCTCTCAGGACAAAGTTACTCTGTTAAGAAAAGATGAAGCACTGACAGAAGTCTGAAATATCTTCTAGGATCTGTGTGAGACTTCTGCAATTTGGTTAGTGTGTCTTTTGCTACCACTGTTGCCAAATTAGAATGACAAGAAACTCTTTTGCAGGCCTTTTCAGTTTAATGAAATTTCTTCTCTCTTTCTTCTCAGAAAAAGGATGTGTGGGTGTGGGTAGAGGGCTGTGTGCAGCACATATTTGTCACCAACAACTCACTATTGTTCTCTTGGCAAGGTGTAGCAGGAACACAAACTTAGGACCCTGTTCGAAGACCCATGGTGGTTTCGTAGGTTTACAAATAGGTATGGTGATATTTCGTTTAACATTAATGATGCAAATTCAGAATACTCCCCGGGGAAGTTGAGAAGTATGTCAATATGATTATGCTTTGGGAAACTGGTATATGTGACTAAAATGATTTGTGGCAGAAGATTTTTCAGGTTCAATCCCTCTTATTTTTTTTTCTTTATGCAAGTGCCTCTCTTTCCACATTTCATCCATAGCTCCTCAAACAAACTTTACCCAACCTGAGACCAGGTTTATTACTGCTGTGAAATAGACTAAATAATAATTCTTGCAATTTGATGCTGGAAATGCTTCCAAATTTAATGCTTTTCAAGAATGGCACACCAGCAGCACTTCATTGCAGCCGCTGTAGCTTCCTTAAGGGGTTGTATTTCCTTGGGTTTTCATCATCCCCAGACCAAGCAAAAAACATGCAGCAGTTCTGTTCATCTCCCCCAGTTTAGAACCTGTTCTTCTGCTTAATAAATGAAGTGCATTTATGGAAGCCTGCAACTGGCAGGCTCTTTGTGAATAGGCTGGATGTTCCTTGTTATGAGTATTTCTCTCTGAGCCTGTATTCGTTCCACTCAGATGCCCATTCGTCTGCATCATTTTATATTTTGGTTTTTGACAAAACCTCCACTGTTCAAGTATCCTAATTATATTTCCTGTCTCACAGCGAGAAAGTGATTTTGTTCATCAAACGCAGGCGTACAGTTTGGATTGTGGTGTTAAAATGCTGATTAAAACTGTTGCCTTTCCCCATCTTATTGGCCTCAGAGATACAACATATTTTCTCCATGCGTTTCCTAAGGGACAGTAAGCAATATGCTACATGTCAGTTACATCATATTAGTTTAATAATACCTGGAATAACTCAGCTGCAAATGCTCAAATTATTCTACTTACCCACACATCTCTAATTATGAATAGGAAGCCAAGGATTCAATGAAGAACTGTATAATTCTTTAATGGTGATTTTATGACAACTTAGTTGGCTGGGTTTTCACTTTAATTTGGATCCATTTGCACAGCTGGGTGCAGCTAAGAAGTCCCTCAGGCACACAGCAGTTCCTGGCTGGCACAAATGCAATTCTGACTTGTACTTCTGCTGTCTGAAGCTGACATCTGCACTGTGGGGTTCTAAAAACTCAACAAAGCTGCAGAAAATTCTTTATCTCTATGTGTAATGCTGCGTGGCCAGACTGAAAGACCAGAGCTGGCTGTTCCTGATTTGTTATGCAGAGGCACATAAGATACCTTTAAATGGCCTTGTTTATGAACAAGATGTGATTTAGTCACATCAGCAAACCCTTTTTTTATTCTTCTGAGATCTAGGTCTGACTTCAGCTGCAGCCTTAAGAGTTGGCAAAGGTAGGAAAACAAGTTCAGGGAAAAGTGCTTTATATCAACTTTGTGATTCATGTTTAAAACGGAATAATATGTACCCCTAGTTTCAGAGAACTAAATATGAAGAAGAACCTGAAGAAATTTGTAAGACAAATTTTGTACTGATCTGAAAAAATTGCTTAAAAATCCTCTGCTTCAGCATGCATCACAGGCTTATTGTGTCTGTCACCTGCTCCTGAAATCAGTGGATCAGGGCCCATCAATGTGCATCAAAAACAGTGTTGAAAGTACTCTGCTTTCTAAGAAAATCAAATATAAAAATATAGGCAGTGCCTCTGATTTCTATTATTGTTATTTTTTCAGTTTTGTTTAGAAGATTAGATTGAACAATAACATTAGGGTTTCATAACACTGTTTTGGATTCATTCCCATGTCTTACTACTCACTTCTGTAAAGAGAGATCCCAGCATCCTCATCATGCTGGGCCTTATGAAGGACATAAAACATGCAAAGCTGAAGCAGGGATCCCCCTGCCAAAGCTTCTTCTTGCTTAGTTTCCTGGGAAGAAGAATTTTGCCCCCAGAGATAAACATTTTTCACTGTTTAAAGTCAGTGGCAGAACTGCAGTAGAAATCAGTTTTCAATCCATCCCATCTGTGTGTGAAAACAATGCTAGATTTCTTTTCAAATGTAAACAACGGATGATATTCAGACATGATTCCTTTAGAGTTAATTTAAAATGTGAAAATTCATACAGCATATAAATGTCTGGCAGTTCAAATCATAAAATATTTCATCCTTGAATAATGGTCATATAATTCAGAAAGTGATTAAAACAACACATTGACTCTTTAACATGAGCGATGATATCCTAGGAATTGACTGTCCTATGGGACTCCCAAGCTGCCTTTTCCTCATAATCTTTCTAGAAAATTCTGTAAATTAAGTAAAAAATATAAGCAGAATTAAATGCAGATTTTGAATAAGCCCTTAGCCCAGCATAAATATATTGTGTGCAACGTACCCTGTTCACAGGCTCAAGTTCAGTTCAACTTTGAGGTGACTTCAGGAACAGAATTAAGAAGCAGCAATTGTAAAAACAAAAATTTCCCAGATGTTAATTCTAGTTTTGCATCATCAGCTTCTAATCAGGCATATCTTTTCCTTTTGTAAAGGAAGAAAAACACATAGTGCAAGCATATCTCATTCATCAAGGTGTGATTCTACCTAGACACTACTTCTGAACTGTGATGATGCAAGGTATCTAACAGCCAGGAAGTAATCTGGGAACTTGACAGCTGAGAAGTCAGTGATCTAAGTAAGTTTCTTTTTTTTCCCCCAGGATTTTTGGAGGTGATGTAGGTCATATGCTTGACTTCTTTAAACTCAGATAGTGCTTTGAGCTGCCACGAAGAGAGACAACCTATTTTAATTGTTTTAAATGACAAAAATAGGAATAGAAGCAAACTCATGGATTCCTTGACAAGTAAACTGATCTTATAAAATAAATAGCTTCATTTGCTTAAAAGTCTTTCTTTTCTACCTAATTCCAGCTGATCTTTTCTAAGTCTACCATCATAGATATTTTAGTAACCACATTTTTGGGGTTACTAACTTCCAGGAAAATAAATTCAGCCAAAAGAAACTATACTCACTGAAAGTAATAACTTAATAGTATAATGTTGTTTGATCTTTTCTTCTAACAAGGAATATATATATAATATATATATAAATAATATAAAGGAAAGAGGATGTGACTTCTAAATTTTTGGCACATTTGATTCCCTGTCAACTTTTTCACTGTGTTCCAAATACAATAATCCATTCTTTATATCTAAAAGCATATACCTTATTTTATCTTAAACTGTAGTCAGACACCTAATTCAAAACAGTTCCAAAGAGAAGAACTTCCAGATTTCTTGAACATAATGTTGCATAATGATTATTAAGAATGGACTCTTTAGGATCACATTTGAGATCTGGAAATCCTCGTATACATATCTGGTTTATCAGTAGTACAAATGAAAAGAGATCACATAATTTATGCACGTAATTTATGACGTTCTCAGTTACAGCTGAGAACACAGTCAGGATGGATGTAGCCCTTATCTGACTAGGGTGAGAAGAAAGGAGGGGAGGAAGGGAGACAGGGAGATAGGTGTCCACCCATAGGTTTCTCAACTGCTACAGGTCATATAACTGCTCTAGAAGGCGCTAATAGGAGGGTTATGTCCCTCTATCCTTCATTGCGATGTGTCTAGCCAAAACCAGGAAATACTTTTCTTTCAGTTTACAGACTAGCTGTGGGTAGGAGTCAGACTCCACTGAATTCAGTAAGTAAGCAAATACTACCTTGCTTACTCTGAGGAATAGTTATTAATTTTGTAGTTCAAGAGAAGTGGTTTGCTCAAAGGTAACAGTTTGCATGTTGAGTAGCTGCATATCATGAAAATAGGACAGGATCCCTGTCTCTTTGGCTGTAGAGATTTTGTTTTCATTTGATTCAACTCAGAGCTAGTCTAGGCAGTTGAAAAAAGCACACTGAAGGCTCTTTAGTTAAGAGCGAAAACAATCAAATTTGAAAATAAAGACAACCTTTTTGGACTGAATCTCACAAGCTGCAGTCTTTTGATTTCTCACACTGAAACACAGAATGCGTTTTGCCTCATTCTGCCCTCTTTAATTAGATATTTGATTTCAAACAGAATGCTAACAGAATTAGTCAAAAGGGGAATGCAAGACATATGGGCCTTGGTTTAGCTTAGAACTGGAAAAGACTGTTGACAGCTACTAGACAATACCGTTTTAGTGAGAAAGCACCTTTGAAAGATAAATTCACTTGCGTTTTGATTAAAAGTTACCTTTGATTACACATAAAGGACAGTTTAGATAATATAAGTATTTAATAGCAAATTCTTGCAAATGAAATATTTTAATTTTTACAAAACAGCTTTTTAATTGACGCAAGTAATTACTTTTATTGAACTTCAATAAAAGATAAAATCACCTTTTATTTGTGTTTCATTAAATACTTCGAATTTCACTAAAAGATAAAATTGTCTTTTATTTTTGTTTGTTAGGGGAAATTTTAAATTTTAGATATTGTCATGTGAATCTTAGAAAGAGGAATGCTGGTTAATTAAAGATAATGCAGGAAGTATCTGCAGTTAGCAGAACATAGAGGTTATATTTAAGTTTCATAACACACTTCTAAAACAAATAGAGCATCAAGCTATTGGGGTCTTAGACAAACTCAGTTAAAATAGTTCAAATTACACCTGTTTTTAATTTAGGCAAGGCAAACACACTTTTCTTTCAAAATAAAGTTTATCAGCCTTTTTGTTTTCCACTATACCTACAGTCAAACTCCAATATAAAGAAGCAACAAAAAACAAACAAGCAAAAAATCCCAGCCGATCAACCAAAAGTATTCTGCTAATTTTTGAAATCAAATCAAATTTTATACAAAAATTTTGACACGAAGAGGGTTAAATTAACAGAAATTTTTAAATGCAGTGAGGTAAAATTCTAATTTTAGATTCTGGCCTTAAAGAAAGAAGTGATGCCTTAGAAGTGTGTACCTAAGGAGGTACTTGGAGAACAATAAGGAAGTCTGCAAGCTGACCCAGTAGCTCATGGAGAGGGCTTAGCATTTGCGTAATCAAGAATTAGTGGATGTGCCATTCATGTAATAGCAGATGATGGTTACAGCAGCAGCTGCACAATTCTTTCTTGTTTTCAGAGAAAAGGAAGGCTATGTGAAATCCAACAAAAGTAGAACAAACAGAAATATTCAGTAAAAGAATTGGGCAGTATTAGTGGAATAGAGAAAAATAGAGGAAACCATTTCATAATGAAACATAGACTGAATATTGAATTTTAAATGCTGGGATTTACTTGCTTTTGGAAATCACCATCTTTACAAATATGATGATAAAAGCTGAAGTCTACAGTAAATCAGAGAGAGTAGTTCACAGAATGTCTGTAAAAAGAGCTGGTTTTCAAAGGGGAAGTGATTTTTTCATCACTCACTTTTTAAAAATGATTCATAAACTATGTTCTGTAGTCCATTGAGAAAACAAGATTTTGCAGATCATTGTATGCTTTTGTTGGCAAGAAATGCGATCAGGTTTCCTGTTGCTATTAACAATTATTATATCCCTGTTTGCAACAATTATTGTATATTATGTACCACATTTATGTTTCAGATCAAGTTTTGTTCTACTGACACTTCCCATATTCAGAAACCTCTCAGGTCTGTAGAGATTACCTTGCTTCCCCTTGCCTTTTTTTTTTTCTTCCCTGGAAGAAAAGGAGGAAGATAACATTAATAAGGACGTTCACTGCTCCCTCCTCAAAGGAGAATGTGTTAAGATTGTTATGCCTGCTTGAAAAATGCAAACACTTCTCAGAAGGAAATGGGAGACCCTGATCCAGCTGGGGCAGAGAAAGCTCCCAGAACTTTTAAAAAGTTTATATAATAAGCTGTCCAAAGATATAAAATGAGATTTTAATAGATACTTTATTGCCTGAAACTCTTGAAATTACTTAAATAGTAAGTGCTGAAGTACTCTTGTTATCTAAGTGCATTTAGAAGTGGTGTTGGAATCAAAATAATGTACACAGGAAATTTTATAAAGACATTATATTCCAAAATTATGAGGACTAGCATTTACAGATGATAATATTTCAATTTTTAATCTAGATTTATGATATGCATATGTTTTACCCACGTGCTGTAGATGTTAGGCTACATAAAGGTATCTTATAATCATTATGATATTTAAGCAACATGTTTTTCAGGCAGGAAGGAACAAACATGTGAGAGAAAAATCAAGGAAGTTGTGGGAAATCTGGAAGCAGGTGAGATAAATCAGAACAGTTTTGTGCTTTTCCCAAAAATATGTATTTCATTCATTTCAAAGTTAGCAATCTGCGTAGTCATTTTCCTTTTCCAGGCAGGGTTTTATATAGCTTTCTTATGAAAATTTTGTGTACTTTTGATTAAGTGATCCAGACAATTATGTAACAGAATGAGCAAGAAATATTAGTCACTTAAATTGATAACTAATACAAGAAATCTAATTTTTTCTAAATTACTGGTAAAGGCAAATGTGCTATTTTACCTGGAAATGTACACTTCTCTAAATTCAAAGTTTTAGGAAAAATGTATAAGAACCTGTCTTTTCATGCAACAGGTATAAAATGCTTACTGCACTACACGCAGACACTGCACTGTTCATGATGTGATCAGCAAGCACACTTTACTCCTGGCAATAATATTGTCATTAGTTCGGTCTGGTCACATTCAAGAATTTGGCAAGCTGAAATGAAATTGAACACTAATTAATTACCGTTATAATGGATGCTTGGATTCAGGATCATTTTTATCTCATCAGTTTGTGCCAAAGTAAGTAACACTTGTTTATTTCAAAACAGTCCCCACTGAAATAATGTCAAACACATTGCTCCCATAATAAGCCTTCTCAGTAGGACAATGGTGAGGTTTTTATATTATTTCTCTAATTGCCTAACTCACTTCTATTGTGAAAAGCTTCCTAGGTTTCCAGGTCTAAAGGAGCTTTTAAAATCAGCAAATATATAGTTGAATAAAAGGACCCTCAGCAAATAATTTCTGAAATTATTCTTAAATATTGTCTGAAATGAAAAGTACTTTTTAAAAAGTGTTCTAGACTTGAAGATTTCAACAAGCTGATAATAGAGTTAAAACATACTGCTTCGAGTCCATGAGACCTTGTGACTACTAGAAATTTGCTTAGATGCAAATTGAGACAAAACAAATGGGGTATAAAGTTTTTTTCCTTCAGAAATAGCAAGGGGTTTTTAAAATCGATATTAGTACTTTGGTAAAAGTTCACAGTTACAATACCGAGTATCAGGTTTTAGTGCTTTTATTAAGAGTGAAAAATACAAGCATAATGCCGTGACTAGAGCTTTGAGCAAAGGGGTGACTCAGGTAATTGATCTGTCTTTCACCAAATGCAAAGACAAAGAAGTGGCTAACTTTTTTACTCATCTGATAGTCTGCAATAATGGAAACCCTGATGGCTTTGCTGAGGTGTGTGCATTAATACTCTGAGGACTGTGCAAGATGGCCCAGGGACTTTGGCACAGGTGATTCTCACAGAATAAAACATTCTCCAAGTGAGTAAATCAGGTCAAATTTTTATCTATATTACATAATATAGAAGTTAACTGTTAGGTTCTTCAGGTCAATTAATTATCATTAACTTACTTGGTTTTTTTGTAGTTGAAGTAGATATTAGGTCGAACAAAGATTGTACAGGAATATATATATTCAGCAGTTACTTATGATGTAGGTGATTGAAGTGAACTCAGTCTTGTTTTCTGTATCATCAATGTCCTGCCGTGCAATATAAGAAGTGAAGATGAGAAAAAGGAAATATATATATTTAAGATTGGTGCCCCAAAAGGTAATCTTTTCAACGGAGCGTAAATTACCTGAATAAAAATGAGGATTAAATAAAAATAAGTATTAAGTTAAACCCATGATTTTTTTCAATGGGCTGATCTCAAGCCCAATAAGTTGTCCAAAAGTTTTATTGAATATAGATAGACTTCCACTGAGGACAGTAGATTTTATATCAAGCTGAAATTAAAGGGCTGAAGTTTTTCAGCGGTTCAGTAGTTGGATTTTTTTCTGAGGTTTCTCCTGAAATGGAAGGCTAAAATTTAGCCCAGCATATAACCTTTCAAGTATACTCACTACCACAATTATTTTATACATTTTAGCATAACAATAGATACAATATGTGTGTTTTCATAAAAGAAGTTGTACATTTCTTTCATTTGAAAGAAACACAGTAATGCTCTCATATAATGGAAAAGCACTCTGACCTCCCATTAATTTACCTAGAAGCATTACTCTGAAGATTGCTGTAATATGCCAATCAAAAGGAATATCTTTTATGAAGTCTTTTTACCAAGCCAGTTTTTCTCTTGAGAAGTTACCAAAGAGTCGTGTATTTTAAAATAAAGCCGTCTGTGTATTCAAACCTGTTTTGTCTTTCTCTTCCTCAGTTCACAGATATGTTGTCCTCAGCTTAAAGAAACTTCAAATATGCTGTTTTGAATACACTGAGTTACTTGTGCCAAAAGTTTCTGTTTCTGGAAAGAGATCTGCTGAACTTAACTATGTTTGACATTTCTGCTGTCAATTTAGAACTACATAGAGATTGCCTAATGGAATTACATATAGATTTCAACACAAAATGGACATTCAACCTGTCTAGTATGACTTGTGACAGCATGCCTGGGATTTGGGTGGGGAATTTCAGCAGAAGGGAGGGCAAAGAAGCTTCAACAATTCAACGTCACTGCAGTCCACTCAGATTGTGACTAGCATACTTCCGAATTGCTGCAGAAGAAACCATTTTCCACACAAAGTTAATCTTGGATGATGCCTAGATGATATCTATATTTGAAGTGACTCCAGTTTGCCAAGACAAATACTGTTCTCTTCAACATTTCATTATTTCACTCCATCCTCATGTCAGACTACAAAAGGACGTCAGACACTCTGGTGATTTGACATAATAATTGACATAATGGTAATTGGTCATAAATAATGTCAAATAGATACAGAGTGGTTAAGAGACCAGTAGTTATGAACAATGGGTTATGAATTACAGAAAATTAACTAAACATATACCTGAAGTTTGCCCATTTTTATTTAACCTCAGCACTGCCCATTGTACAAGAACAGGCTGTGGTAGTTTTCTTGCATTCTTCTTTTGTTGTATTGTATTACTTCATA
Source organism: Coloeus monedula (assembly GCF_965178545.1). Classification (NCBI taxonomy): domain Eukaryota; kingdom Metazoa; phylum Chordata; class Aves; order Passeriformes; family Corvidae; genus Coloeus; species Coloeus monedula. Next base: position 26,513,558 of record NC_138822.1, on the reverse strand, counting down.
TACATTATAGTAAGTCACTATAATTAAATTGAACCCACATGCTTTAAAATCTGGACCATAATTTAATCTACTGTGATATTCAGAATATGGGCAACCAGCAGTAACATATATTTTTTGTAAGGAAAGAACCTGGACGTTATCTGACTCATTTAAATTAAAAATAAATTAGAAAATATAGGAACACCTATGGTTTGTTTGTACACAGAGTGGAATGTTTCCTGATTTCCAAGAAAGGACTTGCACTGGAATATGATTTGAATCCAGTTTAAGTTGTGTTCACAAGTTAAATATTCCTGAAACACAGTGTTAGTATTTTCTGTGCAATATTGCCCCAAAGGCCACACTTGATTCTGATAATACAAGAAACTATATGCTGGTGCCTAATTTTGTGTTTTGATCAAATACAAAAGTTATGTTTGTATAACTGTCTGCATAGTCCAATCCTTCAGAATTTAGCAAACAATATATGAATAGCTTTGTATGACTGAAAGACACTTCTTGTTCTATAATAATCCCCTCACTTCTGATGTGTGACACTGCAACTAGCTGGAGTTAGTTTCAAAGAATAACAATATTTATGGGACTGGAAAATCCACAATAAACTTGAGGGTGAGTCAGTTTTAGTTAAATTCCCCAACCCCATCCCCTAAAAAATAAATCTTAAGTTTGAAACATAAATTAGATACTTTCTACAGGACAAAATCAAGTCCTTTACTAAGTTCAGAAAAATATGACTACATTATTTTCCCCCTGGCATAACCTTCAGATCATTATGAAAACAGAAGTCCTCTGTGAGAAGGATTGGTCTGTTGACTTTTTCAGCCAGTTCAGCTGGTTCAGCTGTTAGACCAGCACCTGATTTTCTAGGGATTGTTCTGAACCATAGTTCTTAAAAGGCTGAAATTACCTGTCATGCATTCACAGAAACACTAAAATTATTTTCTAGCTATTTAACGCTGTTGGAAACAACCTTTTGCTGTTGTTGTTTGGTTTGTCTCAGATTAGTGACAGAAGGAAAGGACTTCATTTTATCAGTCCTGGAAATGTGTAGTTAATCAGAAATGTATTTAACAAAGAGTTCTTGCATTTGGAATTTATTTTAATCTCTGAACACAACTTCATCTCTGAATATCATAAAAAAGATTTAATTTTTTTATACAACAAGGAATTGAAACATAATATAAAGGTATACATATTTTTTTGAAAAAGCAGTGATGATAGAAGGAAATTAGTTTTGTGTTCTGTATCAGTAATGGATACATGTGTTCTGAAATTTAGAAAGAACACACAATGTCATGGTACAAGGCTCTTAGGAAGTAGCTAATGGAAGATGTTTCTAAGAAATTATAAGATTCATCAAAAGGGTAGGGACATGCTGAAAATTAGTTCCTTCAATTACCTTGCATGTGCATTGGAAAAATCAGAGAGCATATGAGTCCTCAACCTAAAACTCAAAGGTCTTTGGAGGTTTATTGTATATTTCTCAGCCTAAAGCTAACTCTCCATACTGTAAGGTTTTCACAGCATCCTTCTGGACCAAATATCCATCATACAGCAGGAAATGTTCACAAACATGATGGGTAAACTGCCTGAAGGGCCAGGAACAAAGGCATGTACTAATGGAGGCAACATCTGGCTGGTGGTCTGTTTCTAGTGGGGCTCCTCAGTGATCAGTTTTTGGGCCAACTCTTCTGTGTCTTTATCAATGAACTGGACTCAAGAGCTGAGTGCACACTAAGTGTGCTGATGGTACTGAACCATAGGGAGCCATAGATTCCCTTGAGGGTAAAGAGGCCTTACAGAGAGACCTAATAGATTTGAATGCTGAGAATCCTGTGATTTGACAATTCATTAGTTCTTATAATTGCCCAGGTACAATACTCAGAACCAACACAGTAGTGGTGAAAACAATGGAAAATATTCAAAGAAGAATTTCTCATGCTTATAGAGACTAATTCTCAAGATACATATATCTGAAAGTTCATTCCTACATATCTGAAAATACACGATTTCTTTCACAATTACCTGTAAAGAGAAAACTGAGATTACTGGTTGTATAAACTTAACATATGCATGTAGAGATTAATATTATTTACTTCTTTGTGTCAAAGTTGAGTAAATATATAAGCACACCCCTGCTTCTCTAATAGGAAAAGAAAAATAAAGAAAAGTAGTGATTCTTGTTAATTAACTTCTTTTGAGCCTCCTTTCTTTCCTTTTTATATGGTATGGAATATTGCATGCAACAGGGTTTTTCAATATTCCATGTTTGATTGCATTTTTCTTCTCAAATCAGAGGCAAATTGTCAGAACCAGGGACATGATGCCTTTTAAAGGATGGCTATCACCAGTTCAGCTATTTTGCATAAAATGGAGGTTTTGTTTTTCTGAGATTTGTCCCATCTCACAGGGACCTCTCTGCAAAAAGAGTGGTTTTGAACTTGTTCTGGTACTGCTGCCCATAGTCAGAACCTACTTCTTTGTCTTCTGTGGTAGATAGGATTTAGGTAGCTAGGTCCAAGAGTCAAGGACCTCCATCTACCTTGGTGCTTAAATTCATGACGTGTCTGTATCCCCAGAACTCTCACCTACTAAAATCAGGATCATTTTTCAAGAGTACATATCTTGCAGGATTTAACAGGTTAAACCTAGAGATAAAAATGAATGGCTGTAAAGTTCTCAGAGCATAAATTATTATTATCTTCACAAAAAAAGTGTTAATTATAATTTGCACTAGCTACATTGCCTGACTGTCCTGAAAACAGGTATTCTCAAAATAAGTATTTTTCATTAGTACAGCTGATGGAGGTATTTAAGAGTCATGTGGATGTTCCACTCAGGGGGGTAGCAGTGGACTTGACAGTGCCAGATTGATGATCAAACTGGATGATCTTAAAGGTCTTTTCCAACATAAATGATTTTGTGTTTCTATGAAAAAGTGAATAAACTTCATGAAATGTGCATTGGAAAGGGCAGATTCTAATTTCCTCTTTGCCTGATACATTTAGGAGTTAGCCTTGCTCTTAAGTTAAACGAACCCCTTAAAATTTGCTGTAAATGAAAAATTTTCTAGAACTTCACACATATTTTTACTTCTTCCTCCTTCTCTTATCCATGAACATATATAATTTTGAAGGCCATACAGAGAGAACCAATAAAAGGAGATTTACTCTGTTTCTTTAAATTTACTATACTTACTATATAATAGTTATATTTACTATGTAACTTCAGCACACAGGACTCAGTGCTTGGCTCTTTTGTAGATGTATTGTACTTCAGAAAAATATATCAGCTGGCAAAATACAGAGAAGTCTTCTTATGGACACTTACAGGAAGGATAGAGGATTTTTCCTGTGTCTGGTCTAAAACAGGGAGCATCAGGGTAAGAATTAACTCTACTCAGTTCCCTTCACATTTGATGTCTATTTGAAATTTAAGGTTGGTAAATTGCAATTATTTTAGATAAATATCAGCTAGTTAATCTGACTGACTCCAAGAAGCTGCCTGAATATAGTTGTGGTTGAAGCAGCTCATTGTGTCTGCAGTTTATTCAAGCAGATTAATTTTTGTTGCTCAAAGAGTCTGTCATACCCCAGGGATGTGCTGGAATGGTTTCATTGTAATCAGAGACTTTATGCACATGAAGGATTTGTTAAACTCATTCTGATCAGTTCATTAAAAGCTTGAATGCCATTTGAGAGCCTTCTATACTGATTGGATTTCACTCAAAAATTCTAATTCAGATAATAAGTATGGAGCAAAAGTTACAATGGGGAAGGAGGACAAATAATATCAATTTCCCTGCAATTTATCGTCTTTGAACAGCACGTCTCTCCTATGATGTGACCCAACAATTCAAGAGCCCTCAAAAAAAGGATTGATTATAGTTCTCCATTTTTTTTCTCAGTTGTATCTTGTATGTGTATTTCTATGTAAGAAATATTCACAGAGGATATTCTATCTCAGAATTTAGAAGACACTCAATAAAAATTTTTAAACTAGGCTTTCTTTCCATATTTATACATCTGATTTTCAATGCCTTGCTTTAGGATAAGCTTTCCCAGTAACAGTGAATCAACACCACTAAGTTCTATTTTATTTCAAGTGGTTTTATCCCATTAAAAGTCTGTGTGATAAAGAATGGGCTGTAAGTGATTTTATCAGTGTCTTGTATCTAAGGTTGTTGTGGTTTGACACTGGTTAAAACTCCAAGTACCCACGAAAACCATTCACTCACTCTCCTCTGCTATAACTGAGCAGATGAGGGAAAGTAAAAGGGCTCATGAGTTGAGGTAAGGATTGGGAGAAAACATTCTAAGGGCAAAAGAGGTTCAAATTTAAAGGTATCAGGTAAATTTATTATTAACAGAGTCAAAGAAGGATAATGAGAAGTAAAATAACCCTTTAAAACACCTTATTCCCCCCCAGCGCTTCTCTCTTTCCCACCAACAGCGAAGGGAGACAGGGCATGGGGGGGTTTTGGTCAGTTCATCACTTGAGAGTTTTCTTCAGTTCGCTCGGGGAGACGAGTCTCTCTTTTGCTGTGTGTTGGGGTCTTTGCCACAGGAGACAGTTCTGACAGTTCTCCATGAACTTCTCCAGCATGGTTCTACTTTCATGAGCAGCAGTCCCGCTCAACCTGTTGTAACATGAGTCCCTCCCACAGGCAAAATGGTTTTCCCAGAACTGCCACGGCATAGGTCACTAGTCCATGGGGTGCAGTCTTTAAAGGATAGGCTGCTCTAGTTTGGAAGCAAGGGCCCTCTTTCTCTGTCTCTGGAAGCAGGCGCCCTCTCTCTCTCTGTCTGGGACTCCTACTGGATTACAACTTTTTTTAACATTCACCCACTCCAGCGTGAACCTTTTCCCATGGGCTGCAAGTGCATCTCTACATTCCCCCAAGGACTTCATGGATTACAGGGGGACAGTTTATTATAGTCCTCACCATGGTTTGCAGAGGAATCTTGACTCTGATGCTTGGAATACCTCTTCTCCCTCTTTCTTTCCACTGACTTTAGTGTTGCCATGTTGTCTTTCTCCACATGTCCTCACTTCCTCCCTTTCTCTGACTAGGAGGAGAAAAAACTGCTGCTCGAAAGTACCACTCCCAACAAATTCCACTAATTCAAAGATTTTTGCAGGATCTCGCAGCACTGAGAAGTTGATCTCATCTAGGTTCCGCGTTGGGGATTCACTCACCGTTTCCACTGCTGACCATGCGGCCTGGCTGCCATGACGCACGTGGTGCCGGCCACCATGGCACTGGCACTATTCACGTCTCTCTTCACGCAGGGGGCTGCAAAGGAGACACCGCCACCACTGCCCCTGCCCTTCCGCCTGCAGAACGGCTGGCTAAGGGCAACCAGGCAGGCAAAGCTTGCTGTGGGTCATGCCAAAATGGCAGCAGCCATGGTGGCTGCATGGCCATGCTCAGCTCCAGGATTGCTCTGGTGGCAGCGGCTCTTCGCCACCCCTGGAAAAAAAACTGCCTGTGCGCTGTGTTGATTTCCTTCTTAAATATGTCATCACAGAGGTGTTACCAACATGTAATTGCATTTCCATCTTCAGAGCCATCAGATATTGGCTGTGCCAGACATAGTACAAACTTCCAGCAACTTCTCACAGAAGCCACCTCTGTGGCCTTCCCCTGCTACCAAAAAACTAGGCTGTGCCTAAGTCAGCACAAAGGTGTGATGCAATTCCTTGTAAAATGTATAGAATCATAATGTTAGCATCTGTGATGATATATTCTGTTCTATATTGTCACTGTTAAGAGGCAAATAAGGTTGATATAAAATTAAATAAACTGGAGGGGAAAAACACGTTAACCAGAAAAAGCAAGTATCTATAACCAGTCATCGCACATTAAAATTGTTGAGTCAAATGCAAAAGTAACATTTAAGCTTCCATTTCAAATTTTTATGCAAGTCAATTAAGTAATTATTCTGTTTATAGAAGAATATAAATGTTTTGGTCTTACAGGGTCAGATAAAAGTCTCCTTAGCCAAATATTTTTTTGGTCTTACTATTCTTTTAGGGTTCAAGACCTAGAAAAGATGGTAAAAACAAGTTCACAATACTATTTCTTCAACATTTGCCAAGTACCACAAGGGACATCCTGAAATAAACAAAGTGTCTGGCATACATTTATGGGTAACATGCACAATGGAGAAAATTACTGCCTATGGTTTCCATATTTTTCTGGTAATGGGAAATGATACCTGACCTAGTGAGGCTTGTGAATGCTCATTTAGCTGGTGTTAGCAGCACACAAGTGCATGGATCTTCTCTTACAAGTGTTTCAGAACATTATAGGGGTTTGGTGTCTTCCTGTCATGGTCAGCTTGAACTTTTCAAGTTTACATAATAATCTCATTTGCAAATTAAGCTTTTATTTATTTATGAATTCATAGGGTTAAAAAAAAATAGAACAGGGGATCAATCTGCTTTGTGCGGACTAGTTTAATATGAAATCTCTAAGGTGATTTAATTTTTCTCATCAGCTTTGCTTCTCAGTGTCCTGCTGTATATGCAAACAACATCCCGGGACGTAGTTCCCTTTGTTGACATGATTTTGTTACTCCTATTTTTATGCTTTTGTGTTATGATACTTTAATGTGTATTTAAACTTTCAAAGCCATGGTTTGGTATAATGTTGTTACTTACAGTGGTCAGATAGAGCAGATTTTATTTTATTTCACAGAAACTACTTTCATGTTATCAAGGACAGTAGGTTCCAAATAGGTACAGAGAATCTTGTATTTTTCTGTATGACCTGAAGAAGCAATGCCTTCTTAGAGAGGGAAAAATGGGTGGGCAAATGTTTCTGGCTCTTGTGACTTTGGCCTTCAGACTATAAATTGGTGCTCTGCTCTTCCCACTAGAGACTGAAACAAAGTGTTGCAGTGTCAAAACAGAGATGAACTTCAACTATCTATCTTGCTGAAACATGGACTCTGAAGCCCTGTTTTGACCAAGGACTAATCAGGTTCTGGGAACTTTTCCAGCGAGGTACATATCATGAGACTGCTGCCTCACTGGGGAGTCCTTCTTCTGGTGTTGATTGGGACCTGCAGCATGACCAGTGCCTTTTGCACTCCCTCCAGCAGCCGTCACTCCAGCAAAGACCCCACAGAGGTAAAGCCTGTGGCAGCTTGTGGATGTCTTCTGGCTCCAGGTCTGCTACACCAGGAGAGTCCCAGAGACCTTTCCCCTTTCTGTTTGTAGACTGAACGTTTCCTCAGGAGGACAGTCTGCCAGCCGCACTCACTCAAGAAAAGACAGCAGTCTAAAGGTCCCTGACACATTTATTTATTTAGAGAGGTTTATTTTAGGATTTCCCATGTACAGACTATGTATGTTGCACAGTCTATCTTTTTGTTGGTTTGCTCCATTTCTGCCAACCACCCTAGCTAATAAAAAGGGAGACATACAAAAATTATAAAATACAGAATGCAGCAAACTTTTTGTGTGCTTAGTGTGGGCATTTAGTCATATTTGGAGAACAATATTCACTTTGTAATATATACTTAACGCATCCAAAGTTCACTGTGATGATGGTAATGAGTATTTTCAAAGGACCCCACTGTCACATACAGTAGGACATGAAACAGCTTTCTGTCAAAGACAGATGACTATAAACAGATGACTGACAAGGCCCAGATATAAAACAATTCCTTCTTCCCTTGCTCAAACTCCTTGTAGGTTTTTCTTGAAGCTTCATACAGCTCAAAGGCATCACAGTTTTTAATGTAGTTTTGAATAATATTCCTTCCTTCCTTCCTTCCGAATTCCTTCCTTCCGAATTCCGAATTCCTTCCTTCCGAATTCCTTCCTTCCTTCCTTCCTTCCTTCCTTCCTTCCTTCCTTCCTTCCTTCCTTCCTTCCTTCCTTCCTTCCTTCCTTCCTTCCTTCCTTCCTTCCTTCCGAATTCCTTCCGAATTCCTTCCTTCCGAATTCCGAATTCCTTCCTTCCTTCCGAATTCCTTCCGAATTCCTTCCTTCCGAATTCCTTCCTTCCTTCCAAATTCCTTCCTTCCTTCCTTCCGAATTCCTTCCGAATTCCTTCCGAATTCCTTCCTTCCTTCCTTCCGAATTCCTTCCTTCCGAATTCCTTCTGAATTCCTTCTGAATTCCTTCCTTCTGAATTCCTTCCTTCCAAATTCCTTCCAAATTCTTTCCTTCCTTCTTTCTACATGTCTTCCTCTTCCTCTGTCTCCCTGTCTTTTATTTTGTGGTCTATTGGAAAATGAAATTTCTTGTTATGACTTCATGGAATACTGAATTCTTCACAGCAATATATGCCTCAAATCATAATTTTGTTTAGAATCCAAAGTTTTTCTGATCTAATCACTAAAAGACTTTCAAATATGGGAGATTTCTTGAATGATTACTAATATCCAAGAGAAAATTTTGCAACTATGAGTAAGACTGTTTATCTGCATATAGTGGCTAAAGACAGAAAACCTTACATCTGTTCCTGAACAATATTCTGCATGTATGAGTAATAGAAGCTGTCTTGCAAAGCCACATTTTGGAAAAATACATTTTATTATAGATGGTTTGAGACAAATTCGGAGGAACGTCCAAAAGGAACGTCCTCTGATAGAAGGCAGGTTTCAGCCATCCCTCCCCCACCAGGTTCAGGAAAACAATTTTCCTTGGGCAAAAGTGAAAGGGAAAAACCCTATTTATTTAATAAACACATGGAAAAAGAATAATAATGCTAAATAAAACCTCTCGCTGTGGAGAGAAACCTGGAAAGATTTTAGAGTCCTTTCTGTGGTCTCTCTCTCTCTCTCTCTCTCTCTCTTCTTTGGAGCTGGAGTTTGGTGTGGGCCTCTCCAGGCCAATGTTGTAGGGTCTCCCAGTGTGTTCTGGTATTGTTGAACAGTCCAGAAGAGAAGAAGAAAAAACCCAAAGTCTCAGGAAAAAAGTTCTTCAACTCTCCATCTCTTTCTGGAGAAAACCAAGCTAAAAGCTGGCTGAAAAGCAGCAAAAGGGTGCTTCCTCTGCTCCGCAGCAGCTGCAGCAGCTATCTCTGTGTCCTTGGAGCACAAATTGCTTTTAAAAGTTCACCTGGCTTTTTCTTGTTTTCCTTCTCTCGCACCCGGTTTTAAAGACACAGAAAGGCACAGGAATCATGTCTGGGCATGGCAACGTGATAGGGGATACACATCATAAAGTCACCCCAAGACAATAGAGAAGACTATAATTCTAGCTAACACAAAAACAGGATTGCAGGATATTTTGGAGCAGGCAGGGAGCAAGGAAAGGATTAGGATAAATACAAACAGGCCCCAATCATCTAAAAAAGCTTGTGCACATTCATATCCGTAAGATTCAGTGGTTGCTTTGAAGGAAAGAAGGATGAAGAGAAGAAGGAAAATGTTGGAAGGATTTCTTCAAGTACTATTTTACTACTTTGATTTATGCAAAGGGGATTATTCTCCCTTATGCCTTATGATGCCTTAAAGAACCCATAAATGAAACAACACACTTTCGAGATAGTATTAGTGTAGGACTTAATATAAAGTTTGGTCTTTATTGGGGGCTCCAGAGGCAGATGTAGAAAATATCCAGAAAAGCCCACCCCCCCACCAGGTGAATACAGTTTTATAAGTTTAGCAAATTAGCATAATTGACAAAAATCACCAATTAGGAGCACAAGTGGTGATGCAATTATGCCCCCAGTTCAAGCTCTTTCTAAATCCTCCCCTCTCAGATGGAACTAAACTTTGTTGATAAAAGTATGTCTTGAAGCGCTGTTTGTCAGCCTTGGAATGTGTTTTGTCTTTCTGCCTATCAGGGTAGTGAAAAGGTAGGGAAAAATAGGCTACAGAGTGTCGCAGCGGGGATTACTGCAACAAACATATTTCAAACCAGGAGTCCCGTGGAAACCGAAGTAGATATGGACAGATTCGTGGTAGATGTTTCAGAGATGTTTATTTCTCCAGCCGCATGGCCGGGGCTCAGCTCAGGAACCCGCCGGTCACGGGACCTGCCAGTCCTTGGCCACCCCGGGGAACACAAACCAACCAATGGGGAATGAGACTGACCAGGGGCAGGGAAAACCCGTGTCCCCTCAGGGCCCATCTCCCAGGGCTCCATGGCAGGGGAGGGACCCCAACAACAGAGGTACCAATATATGTGTAAAGAATACAGAGAATATATATAATAGAAAAAAAGGCAAAGAGTCATTTGGCATCACCACGCCAGTCAGGTTTGCCATGGTTAAAGTGTCTTGGTGAGTACTTTGTTTCTTGGATATGTCCCCTGATATAGGATGAGTGAAGTGAGTACTGAATTAATGGTTTTATCACTAGTTTGTCAATGCAGAAGAGTCTTTATAGCAACCTTGCAAGCACACATCAATTCTAAATATCTGTCTGAATATTCTTAAGGGACAAAAATCCTCTGTTTTGAGGAAACACTGTTTTGAGTAGGTTTAGCAACATTAATAGGTGTATTATTTGGCAACTGAGTGCTAAAATTAATTCCCAAAATTTTGGATAGCTAGGCAGAGATTAAAATTATTTTTACTTAACTTCACCTCTTTTCTGTTGTGTGTTATGCCAGTTAAAAGGACATTGCTTGAAATAAACATAATTTCTTATTACTGGAAGTGGAAAAATATGCCCAGTTTGGTAAGTGTATAATATACCCATCCTCATGTTTGGGTAAGTTAGTTAGTTCAAAACAATATGACTGTTTTGAACTACTTATATTGTAAAAATGATATTCATAAATGAAAATTATCCCTCTTGGTCGCATGATAATTGCAAAAATTGAGTCACTTTTAAAATTCAAGTACATATTTGTCTTTAAGGTGGAAGAGCAGACAGTTTTCCTCATTAGGTACTAAATTCAATTTTAATCTAAATTTTTAAATGGATGTGAAAATTACTGTTTCCTATGGGGTAAAGGCTGGTATGCCCTCTTGTGTTAGCAGTTCTTGATGGACTACTGAATATGAGGAGTTCCATAATCTGACTGAAGGGATTTAAATCAGAGACAGTCTGTACATACATATATGAACAGGAGAAAGGACAGAGACATTCCTACAGGAAAACTCTCTGTCTTTTGGACATGCCAGAGACTGTAGCAGGAAGGAGTCTTATATTTTCTTTTCACACTTAAATATCCCAGAAAGCCAAATCTAAACTGTATGTATAATTGTCTCGGTTTTGAAAGACAGGTGTCTGCTAAGGAAGGCAGAAGCCCCCCTTGAAGTGGCAGATATAACCCTTTTTCCCTCCAAGTTATTATATTTTGAAATCAAGGGCCTTTAGGCAAAGATGTGGGAAATAGGAATAACAGTTCTTTACTCTCTCTCTCTCTCTCTCTCTCTCTCTCTCTATGTATATGTATATAACCAGTCAAACAAAACAACAGCAACTCTGGCAGTAACAGCACACACAAACCCAGTGCCAGCCCTCTCGGCTGTCGGGCCCTTTCCCCTCGGGTGCAGTTCCGCTCGCAGCCGGCAGGGGCGCTGGCGGCTCCCGGTGAGCAGGGCAGGTGCGATGGTTCCCCCGCGGCTGCAGGGGGCGCTCCGGAGCGAGCTCGGCAAACACGCGGCACCCGTGCCCTGGGATCCCGGGAAGGGAAGGAACAAAGGCTTCACAAACCCCTGGGCAGCCGATCCCGGACTCTCAGGAACAGCAGGCTGGAAACGGCAGGCGGGAACAGCAGGCTGGAAACGGCAGGCTAGAGCGGCAGGATAGAGCGGCAGGCTAGAACGGCAGGGACAAACGCAAATCCCGGGTGGCAGGCGAGATGTATCCAGATGGGAGAACCCCACGGATGCCCAGGCAGGCAGGGCGAGCAGGGCTACAGAGCAGCGAAAACTCGAAGCAGCAGCAGCGGGGCAGGGCAGCCACAGCTCGGCCTCCAGCAGGGCAGGGAAAGCGGCTTTTGGGGTCCCGGCGTTGTTTCCAGCAGGAAGAGAAGAACGGCCAAAAAGACAGAAGCAGCAGCTCCTTTCTCTGCAGCTTCTCTCTCCGGACGCTCAGAGCGAACTGCCCCCACACCCAGGTGTAGACAAAAAAAGTAGCCAGGCCGGGCCCACTCCCTTTTTTGTCTTTCTTAAGTACAGCTATTTGTCCCCTAGCAACATGCATATGGGAGAAAATTCCTTTAACAGAAAAAAAAACCTAAGACTAAACTAAAACCCCAACATTATCCACCCTGAATTTTTTCCCATACTAACATGTTACATGAAACTTAACTTTTTTTCTTAACCATATAAATCTATGCATTACCCAAATTATATACAAATATACATGCTGATAGTGATACAAGTACAGAGCCATGGGTAGTTCACCCTAAAACAAGGTCCCCTTGAGGTAAGCATTGGGTCTCTCCATCCTTTTGCATCACCCACCAGGTGCAACCTGGTCCCTGAGCAAAAACGACCCCACGGATGGGTTTGTCTTTGCTCAAGGCAGACTTTACCCAAACAGTTTTTCCAAGCATACCTCTCATGTGCACCACTGGAACCTTATCCCCGTCTGTTGTTTGTAGGGGTTCGGATTGGGCAGGGCCTGCTCGGCTGGTGGAGCCTCGGGTGTTAACTAACCAGGTGGCTCTTGCTAAATGCATCTCCCAGTTTTTTAAAGTCCCCCCACCCAGTGCCTTCAAGGTGGTTTTAAGTAATCCATTACACCGCTCAACCTTCCCAGCTGCTGGTGCATGGTAGGGGATGTGGTACACCCACTCAATGCCATGTTCTCTAGCCCAGGTGTTTATAAGGCTGTTCTTGAAATGAGTCCCATTGTCAGACTCGATTCTCTCAGGGGTGCCATGCCTCCAAAGGACTTGCTTTTCCAGGCCCAGGATGGTGTTCCGGGCAGTAGCATGAGGCACAGGATAGGTCTCCAGCCATCCAGTGGTGGCTTCTACCATTGTGAGCACACAGCGCTTGCCTTGGCGGGTTTGAGGCAGTGTGATGTAATCAATCTGCCAGGCCTCCCCATACTTGTATTTGGACCATCACCCACCATACCACAGGGGCTTCACCCGCTTGGCCTGCTTGATCGCAGCGCATGTCTCACAGTCATGGATCACCTGGGAGATACTGTCCATGGTTAGATCCACCCCTCGGTCTCATGCCCACTTATAGGTGGCATCTCTGCCCTGATGACCTGAGGCATCATGGGCCCATCGAGCTAGGAACAGTTCTCCTTTATGTTGCCAATCTAAGTCTGTCTGGGACACCTCTATTTTTGCAGCCTGATCTACCTGTTTGTTGTTACGATGTTCTTCATTAGCCTGGCTCTTGGGGATGTGAGCATCTACATGACGGACCTTCACGGATAGCTTCTCTACCCGAGTGGCAATGTCTTTCCACTCTTCAGCAGCCCAGATTGGTTTTCCTCTGCGCTGCCAGTTTGCCTTATTCCACCTTTCCAGCCAACCCCACAGAGCATTGGCTACCATCCATGAATCAGTGTAGAGGTAGAGCTTTGGCCACTTCTCTCTTTCAGCTATGTCCAGAGCTAATTGGACAGCTTTGAGCTCAGCAAATTGGCTCGATCCACCTTCTCTTTCAGTAGCCTGTGCAACTTGTCGTGTGGGGCTCCATACAGCGGCTTTCCATTTCCGGCTAGCGCCTACAATTCGGCAGGAACCATCAGTGAAGAGGGCGTATTGTCTTTCACTCTCTGGTAGCTCGTTATATGGTGGGGCTTCTTCAGCACGTGTCACCTGCTCCTCTTCTTCTTCAGAAGATAACCCAAAAGTCTCACCTTCCAGCCAGTTCGTAATTATTTCCAAGATCCCAGGGCAACTTGGGTTTCCAATTCGGGCGCGCTGCGTGATGAGGGCAATCCATTTGCTCCAAGTAGCATCGGTGGCGTGATGCGTGGAGGGAACCTTTCCTTTGAACATCCACCCCAGCACCGGTAGTCGGGGTGCCAGGAGGAGTTGTGCCTCTGTGCTGATTACTTCTGAGGCAGCCTGGACTCCTTCATAAGCTGCCAGGATTTCCTTCTCTGTGGGAGTGTCGTTGGCTTCAGACCCTCTGTAGCTTCGGCTCCAGAATCCCAGTGGTCGGCCCCGAGTCTCACCAGGCACCTTCTGCCAGAGGCTCCAGGACAGACCATTGTTCCTGGCTGCAGAGTAGAGCACGTTCTTCACCTCTGGTCCTGTCCTGACTGGGCCAAGGGCTACGGCGTGAGCAATTTCCTGTTTGATCTGGGTGAAGGCTTGCTGCTGTTCAGGGCCCCAAATCATTCTTCTTGCGGGTAACCAGGTAGAGAGGACTCACGATCTGGCTGTACTCGGGAATGTGCATCCTCCAGAAACCTATGGCGCCTAGGAAAGCTTGTGTTTCCTTCTTGTTGGTTGGTGGAGACATTGCTGTGATCTTATTGATGACCTCAGTGGGAATCTGACGCCGTCCATCTTGCCACTTTACTCCCAGGAACTGGATCTCTCGGGCAGGTCCCTTGACCTTGCTCTTCTTGATGGCAAAACCAGCTCGCAGGAGAATTTGAATTATTCTCTCTCCTTTCTCAAACACTTCGGTCGCGGTGTTCCCCCACACAATGATGTCATCGATGTACTGCAGATGTTCTGGAGCCTCACCCTTTTCTAGTGCAGTCTGGATCAGTCTATGACAGATGGTGGGACTGTGCTTCCACCCCTGGGGCAGTCGGTTCCAGGTGTACTGCACGCCCCTCCAGGTGAAGGCAAACTGAGGCCTGCACTCTGCTGCCAGAGGAATGGAGAAGAATGCATTGGCAATGTCAATAGTGGCATACCACTTCGCTGCTTTGGACTCCAGCTCGTACTGGAGCTCCAACATGTCCGGCACGGCAGCGCTCAACGGTGGAGTCACTTCATTCAGGGCACGATAGTCCACAGTCAGTCTCCATTCCCCATCAGACTTGCGCACAGGCCAGATGGGGCTGTTGAAGGGTGAGTGGGTCTTGCTGACCACCCCTTGGCTCTCCAGCTCACGGATCATCTTGTGGATGGGGATCACAGCATCTCGAGTTGTCCGATACTGCCGGTGGTGCACTGTCGAGGTGGCAATTGGCACTCGTTGCTCTTCCACTTTCAGGAGCCCAACTGCAGAAGGATTCTCAGATAGTCCAGGCAGGGTGTTCAATTGCCTAATGCCCTCTGCCTCCACAGCAGCAATCCCAAATGCCCACCTGAGTCCTTTTGGGTCTTTGTAATAGCCATTCCGGAGGAAGTCTATGCCCAGAATACACGGGGCCTCTGGGCCGGTCACAATCGGATGCTTTTGCCACTCCTTCCCAGTCAGGCTCACCTCAGCTTCCAAAAGGGTCAACTGCTGTGATCCCCCAGTCACCCCAGCGATGGATACAGGTTCTGCCCCCACATGTCCCGATGGCATTAAAGTACACTGTGCCCCAGTATCAACCAACGCATCATATTTTTGTGGCTCTGATGTGCCAGGCCATCGAATCCACACCGTCCAGAAAACTCGGTTCTCCCATGCCTCTTCCTGGCTAGAGGCAGGGCCCCTCTAGCCCTGGTTATCATTCTTTCCCTGGGTGTACATGCTCGAGGTACCTTCAAGGGGATCTGACATATCATCCTCCCTTCTGTAATACCTGGCAGCTCGGTCATGGGAGGCTGAGGCTACCTTCACCTTAGCGGAACCCCCTCGGTTAGTGCCTCCCTCCTTGAGTTCACGCACCCGCGCTGCCAGGACAGAGGTGGGTTTCCCATCCCACCTTCTCATGTCTTCCCCATGCTCACACAGGAAAAACCACAGCTCAGCTCGTGGGGTGTACCCTCTCTCTCTAGCAGGGGGATGACGGGCTCTGACTTGGGGGCCTGTGACTCGCACTGGTGCCATACTGACCCTCCTCATCTCCTCCCTCATCTCCTCCCTCATCTCCTCCCTCATTTCCTTCCTCATCTCCTTCATCTCCTCTTTGAGGTCCTGGACCACAGCAGAGACATGAGCTTTCAGCGGGCCATTGATCATGCTGTCATAATGCCTGAGCTTGCTGGCAACAGAGCCCACAGTTTCTCGGGTATTGTCAGCATCAATCATTGCAATGAAGGTGGTGTATTGCGATGGCCCTAGCCTTGCCAGGTTCCACATCATCTGTCCTGTGCACCTGACCTTATCGGGGTCATTATCATGCTGTCCATCCCTCCCAAAGAGTACCTCTAATATTGCCACCTCTCTTAGCTGTTGGATCCCTTGCTCGAGTGTCTTCCCCTGCATTCTATGATGATACTCCTGCATTCTTTCTTTGTGAATGAACCTTTCTCTCACACTCGTTAAGAGTCGCTCCCAGAGAGAAAGGGGCCCTGGCTCCCTCACAAATATCTGGTCCACACCTGGGTCCTGGGTCAATGATCCCAGATACCTTGCCTCACCACTATCCAGTTGCACACTTGTGCCCATAAGGTCCCAAACCCGAAGCAGCCAGGTGGTATAAGGCTCACGCCCCCTTCGCACAATGTCGTTTCGCATAGCACGGAGACTGTCGTACGACAGGGACTCAGTGATGATTTCTGGCTCTGGCTCTCCTGCTGGTTGTGAGGGCCCTGGTTGCCCATCATCATTAACTGGTCGTACTGATTTGGTCTTACACTTCCTCCTTTGCACAGGGGCGACTGCTGCTGGCTGTGGTTGTCCTTGTGGTTCAGCTGAAGCCTGGACGGTTGTAACATCCGTGGGTTCTACTGCTGCACCATCGGACTCACCCTCTTTGGGGCAGGGAGAGGGTTTTTCACTAGCTGAGGAGGTGTATTCCCTTAGCAATTGGCATATCTCCTTGCGCACCTGGCCCATCTCCTGGCACATCTCCTGGCGCACCTGGCCCATCTCCTGGCACATCCCCTGGCGCACCTGACCCATCTCTTGGCACATCTCTTGCATTCCTTTTGCCAGTACCCCCACCCAGTTTGGGTAGTCCATTTCTGAGGTGGACTGTTGGGCGGTATCAGTCTGTGGGGCGGGGTCTCTAGTGTCTGGGGCTGCGTCAGGCTCTAGGGTAGGATCTCTAGTGTCTGGGGCCGTGTCAGGTTCTGGGGCAGGATCAGGCTCTGGGGTAGGAACTCTAGTGTCTGGGGCTGCGTCAGGCTCTGGGGTAGGATCTCTAGTGTCTGGGGCCGTGTCAGGTTCTGGGGCAGGATCAGGCTCTGGGGTAGGATCTCTTGTGTCTGGGGCCATGTCAGGTTCTGGGGCAGGATCTCTAGTCTCTGGGGCTGGTGTCCGGGTAGATATCCAAGCCAATCTCAACTTATCCTTGAGTGCTAAATAGAGTAGGCCTATCAGCAACAGATGGTTAGTATTCAGAGGGAATTTAAACCCTTCGAAAATTGATGGGGTGGGCCCAAAGAACTGGTTGAGGGGTTGGGGGAAAACTTCCCCTGGTGTCATTTCCTCACAGAAGGTACCATTGTTAACATAACCCCAAAAACATGTGCTCAGTGTGTGATAGCCGTTTATCCATGTGCCCACATTCCGGAGGAAGCTAAAAACCCATGAATTCCTCACCTTCTCGACCCATAACGCAAGCTGGATAACAGAAATGGTAGCCTTAGTCAGAGGACCCATATTCAAGTAAGGAGCTGCAAAGGGGAAGAATATAGCTACGGCCACATGCTACCCGAACCAGGGTAAACTAGACCACATAGTGCAGCCTAACAAGGTTCCTATATCTGGCACACAAAATAAAGTTATCCAAGAACTGTTATTCCTTTTTTTTCACCTCTCTCTCTTAATGCCCTCAGGCCCCACATTGGGCGCCAAGATCTGTCTCGGTTTTGAAAGACAGGTGTCTGCTAAGGAAGGCAGAAGCCCCCCTTGAAGTGGCAGATATAACCCTTTTTCCCTCCAAGTTATTATATTTTGAAATCAAGGGCCTTTAGGCAAAGATGTGGGAAATAGGAATAACAGTTCTTTACTGTATATGTATATGTATATGTATATGTATATGTATATGTATATGTATATGTATATGTATATGTATATGTATATGTATATGTATATGTATATGTATATATATATAACCAGTCAAACAAAACAACAGCAACTATGGCAGTAACAGCACACACAAACCCAGTCCCAGCCTTCTCGGCTGTCGGGCCCTTTCCCCTCGGGTGCAGTTTCGCTCGCAGCCGGCAGGGGCGCTGGCGGCTCCCGGTGAGCAGGGCAGGTGTGATGGTTCCCCCGCGGCTGCAGGGGGCGCTCCGGAGCGAGCTCGGGGAGCACGCGGCAATGGCGCCCTGGGATCCCGGGAAGGGAAGGAACAAAGGCTTCACAAACCCCTGGGCAGCTGATCCCGGACTCTCAGGAACAGCAGGCTGGAAACGGCAGGCGGGAACAGAAGGCTAAAGCAGCAGGCTAGAGCGGCAGGGACGAACGCAAATCCCGGGTGGCAGGCGAGATGTATCCAGATGGGAGAACCCCACGGATGCCCAGGCAGGCAGGGCGAGCAGGGCTACAGCGTAGCGAAAACTCGAAGCAGCAGCAGTGGGGCAGGGCAGCCACAGCTCGGCCTCCAGCAGGGCAGGGAAAGCGGCTTTTGGGGTCCCGGCGTTGCTTCCAGCAGGAAGAAAGAACGGCCAAAAAGAAAGAAACAGCAGCTCCTTTCTCTGCAGCTTCTCTCTCCGGACGCTCAGAGCGAACTGCCCCCACACCCAGGTGTAGACAAAAAAAGTAGCCAGGCCGGGCCCACTCCCTTTTTTGTCTTTCTTAAGTACAGCTATTTGTCCCCTAGCAACATGCATATGGGAGAAAATTCCTTTAACAGAAAAAAAACCCTAAGACTAAACTAAAACCCCAACAATAATATAATTATAGTTATGGGAAATGTTATTGGTTTAAAATCCTCTGTTGATTTACAAAAGAACTGAAATCCCTGCTTTTTCCATCCATACCCATGTCCAAGAAAGAAATAATTCACATCATAGCTAGTTTAAACCTGTGCATACACTTACTGGGCGTTCAAAATAGATGCGCAATTAGCTAGGCATTTGCGTCTACTGATTGGCTTTTGTAGAGTTTCATTTGCTTTTCTCTTACTGAGAGCGCTGTCTTGAATCACTGTCGACTCTTCAGATTCTGTTCTTTTAGGAAACTTAGCCAATTCGAAAGTTACTTCAAAAGAACTGAATAGAAGGGGAGAATTGTCAGTGAAAAATTACTGATGCCATGAAGATTTTTGCCTTTTCTTTTATACCCCTGTTACACCTTTTACAACTTCTGTATTCCTAGTGCTTTTTGCCTACATTCTTGGACTTGTTTGTCAAGCTGAGAGACTAAACATTTTAGAAGCTTCGTAGCTAGGGATCAGTGTGCCCCAGACCCCAAGGTCCTCTCCAGAACATATTCTGTAAACCAAGATAGAACCATCCAGGGGAAGGTTCCTTGGGGAGGCGGGGCTCACTTGAACCTCTCATTGGGGAATCTTTGATAGATATGCTAATTAGTAAAACCTATAATGTTATACCCAATGTTGGGGGGGAGGAAGAGAGACACGGACACAGAGATAGATTCGGCGGGGTGCATCTCGATGCATATGACCTAGACGTGTACACCTAAGGATCCTTAAAATAAATACCAAGGTAAAATCCCTTTTCCCCTTCTAACCGTGTATGACTCTTGATTTTAAAACCAGGAAAAGGCATCATTACAAACAATGTAGTGTAATAGATGTAGTAACTTCAATAAATTTGCTTGTTCACTAACACAAATGAAAGCCAATATTATTCCATTTTATGTTTTCAATCCATCTTTCTATAGGTGAAATAGACTTTCCTGATGGTTGTCACCTGCTGAGGCTTTGACGAGTTCTTTTTCTGAGGTTGGATTCTTAAATCCTGGTGTGGTGTGAACTTAATAGCACATAACAACAGTGACTACTATGCTAAAGCTGGGTGGAGAAGCAGTTCCTTACATGGTAGACTGTAATGTGCTTGGAAAAACAGCTTACTTAGGCTGATGATCCTGATGCTGCCAGTGGCCCCTGAAAAGCACTTGCTGTTGCCACTTTGTGAAATGGAGCAGTGTTGCTCAGTCTGTGCCAAAAAATCCTATTTCTCTTCCTGCAAGATGGAACATAAAAGCAGGTCACTGAACATTAGCTGTGACTCCATAAGATTGAAATCTGTAAGTGGCACAGAAGAAATAAAAGAAAAGAGCAGACCCATATTTTTAACTAAAAGGTATTTTGTCCATTTCGAGAAAGAATATGTGCCAGTCAGATCTCACTATGTTATGTGTGCCAACATACAGAGATTTTTTCACTTCATTCCCTCTGCTAAAGTAGAAATGTGTGATGATGGAAAAAAAAATTCAAAGGGAAACCACGTTTGTGAATGGCATGATGGAGACACTTCTAAAGAACAGTGGAACTAAGCAATGCTTCTGGTAAAAATCAGTGTGCACATGGATTATCTTGTGTATATTATTTGGGGTTTTGACCATGGGATGTTCTATTCAACATCTGATGGGATGTGCCTTTCTCAGAGAGGAATATGATTTCTATGCTTTTGGAATAAAAGAGGGGCTCATTGATAGAGCTTTAAAGTAGTTTGGAAGCGAGAAAGACAAAATACCAGGCTAGCCAGTGATGAGCGGTGGGATAGTGTGACAAAACTTAAGGAAACGAACCCTAATAGGATCCCTCAATCTGCTTCATGAGGTGTTGGCTAAAAAGCACCACACCTGAAGTGTTTTCACACTAACTCACACGAGCATGAGGAATAAGGGGAGATGAAGCTTTCTCCTAGTTGCAGAGATTTGACACCACTGGCTTAAGTGAAACCCTGTGGGATGAGTCCTGTGACTGGAGTGCCCTGATGGACAGTTCCAGGCTCTACAGGAGGGATAGGCAGGGCAGAAGAGGCAGAGGGGTGGCCCTGTATGCAAGAAAAGGGATAGAATGTAAGGAGCTCTCAGTTGGCAATGGCATAGTTGAGACCTTCTGGGTAAGAATTAAGGAGCAAAAAAATGGTGTGCACTGTGGGAGTCCACTACCAACCTCCTATGCTGGTTTGAAGATAAACCACTGGGAGGAATTAACTCCACACAAATACCTTGCTGGAGATTTCAAATCAGAGCTACAATTTAACAGGAAAATTAAGAAAATAAAGGCAATAGTACAGAAACACTGGCTTAAACCGACAAAGCCAGAATACGACCTGACACCCTGTTGGTCATGGTGGTGATAGCAGTCCAATTGAATGGTGGTCACAGTTCTGTTGGAATGATGAATGTGGTCTTGTCAAAGTGGTGGTCCTGTGGAAAGGTCTGGTCCTTCTCTGGACATCCAGTGGTAGTGATCGAGCTCTTGTCCTCTGGGAATCCAGGGGTCGTATTGTCCCAGAGGATATACAGGCAGGAATGTTCTGTACCTCCCCCAGGGCAGGAAATTTTACAGTGGGATGATGTAATCCTATGAGTCATTCTGGGGAGTCCTTGATGGCCCATTAGCAGAGATGCCCCTTGCCCTGTGTGCCTTGGACAGGTGTTGAAAGCAACCCACCACTAACAACTGATCAGAAGGTGATGTAGGTGGTGGTAGAATACTTTGGTTACACCTTACATTGAAACCCGAGACATGTCCTAGCTGCAGTGATGACGCTGATGGATTATTCTTTGCAGAACTAAAGGATGCTTCCAAGTCAACTGCCCTTGTCCTTATGGGGAACTTAAACTTGCCCAAAATCAACTGGGACCATCACACAGCTGCTACAACCCAGGCCAGAAGATTCTTAAAAAACCCACATGACAAATTTATAGAACAAGTTCCAAGGGAGTCAGCTCCGGAAGATGCCATCCCTGATTTGCTGTTTGTCAACAGAATGGATGTCATTAGCAAAATGGAGACTGGCAAGCATCTTGGACACAGAAATCATGAAGAGACTGAACTTAAAATCTCTCTTGACAAGACGAGAAATATTAGCAAAACCTCAGCTTTGGACATGAGCAGACTTCAGGCTCCTCATGGAACTTGTAATTGAAATGCCCTGTGAAAATATTTTTGCAGGTGCTGGGGTCCATCAGTTACTTTTTAAACATCACCTCCTAAGGGAGCAGGAAGGCAGAGAGGACCTGCAGAGATACCTCAAAAAGTTAGAGAGATGGGCAATCGCCAACTGTATGGAGTTTGATAAGGGCACGTGCTGGATTCTGCATCTGGGACAGGACAACCCTGGATGTGTGCATAGACTGGGGAATGAAATGCTGTAAAGTGATGCCACAGAAAGAGACCTGGGGGTTCTGGTTCATGGTAAGTTGAACATGAGTCAGCAGTGCCCTGGCAGCCAGGATGGTCAACCCTGTCCTGGGGGGCATCAGTCCCAGCATTGTCAGTTGGGCAAGGGAGGGTATTGTCCTGCTCTGCTCTGCACTGGGGCAGCCTCACCTCGAGTGCTGGGGGCAGTTTTGGGTGTCACAAGACAAAAAGGACATTAAGATATTACAGAATATTCAAAGGAGGCTCACAAAGATGGTGAAGGGCCTTGAGGGGAAGCCAAATGAGGAACGGCTGAGGTCACTTGGTCTGTTCATCTTGGAGAAGAGAAGACTAAGGAAGACCTCATTAGGGTCTTCAACATTCTCATGAGGGGAAGAAGAGGGGCAGACACTGATGTCTTCACTCTT
The DNA here is from genome assembly GCF_965178545.1 of Coloeus monedula. Taxonomy (NCBI): domain Eukaryota; kingdom Metazoa; phylum Chordata; class Aves; order Passeriformes; family Corvidae; genus Coloeus; species Coloeus monedula. The sequence continues at coordinate 26,490,949 of NC_138822.1, read as the reverse complement.
GTGACCAGTGACAGGATTTAAGGAAATGGCATGAAATTGTGCCAGGGAAGGTTTAGGTTGGATATCCGGAAAAGGTTCTTCACCCAGAGGGTGTTTGGGCACTGGAACAGGCTCCATTGGGAAGTGGTCACAGCAGAGTTCTGGGGGCTTTTCTGGGTAGGGCCAGGAGTTGGACTCGATTCTGATGGATCTGTTTCAGCTCGGGATATTGTATTATTCTATTGTGGCAGTCTTGTAAATTTAAAAGCCACAGAAGAGATAATTAAGAATGGTAAATCACCTTTTAAAACTTTCTTAAGAAAATTTAAAGAAATTCAGAAATACTATCCACAAAGGAGGAGTTTAAAACACAAAGGAATTTTATATACTACTATTTTTTTAAAAATGGTTTGAGACATTAATTTTCAAGGAATTACCCTTAAAAAAAACTCTTCAAGAGATCTGAGTAATTTGACATGTCTTCTAAGAATCACTCTTACAGCTAATACTTATATTCCAGAAGGAAGCAAAAGTATGGTATCATCAGTCAACTGATTTTTATTTTGGAATAGAAAGCATGGCATAGCCTAATTCTCAGCATTGTTTTGCAAGTTAGAGTAAAGATGGAAAAAAATAGCATGACTAGTCTGTTAAACTAAAAATAAGAAGATGCACCCTCAGAGTGTGAAATTACTTGAGAAGAAAATGTGACATTTATATGTTTTTAGACTTTTTCTCATTTTATAATTCCAGAATTAATTCTCTTTGGGAATATAGGGCAGTCTGACACTTGAGAAGGATGAGTATTCATTCTGACTTTTATGATAAAGGATTCCATTTTTCAATTGTTTTGACTTTTAAAATTTTAAACACTCAGCATGAGATTGATAATGGTTATTTGTCAAGTAGAAAATGAGACTTGGATTTGTAGAATTAGTTCACATTTTTTATTTCTTGTTTTACACCTTTAGAGTGATTTTATTCTAGTTTTGCATGCTTTTGGAATATAAGCTACCAGCCTTTTTAATAGATAAATATACTTAAAATCAGGCAGTGACAAACATATACATACCGTGCTTTCACAGCCTTGACATGAGTAGTACATATGAAGCTAACACTTGCAGCAGTAACATAATTCCTGGGGCTGCTCTCTTCTGGAAACATGGTTAGAGCCAGGGCAATAAATAACATTAGAACGATAGTACACCTAAAAAACAGAACAAAGTTGTGATCACAAGCATATTATGAACCGGTTAAACATAGAAAACCAAAGGAAACTAAGCCTCTGTGAATAAAACTAATTGGACCCTGAAAGGTTCGAAACATACCCAAAAACCATGATTAAAATCAAACAAGATTAGATGTTGGTGCCAAAAAAATGGACATATTTTATTTACTAGTAAAAGAGGCTAAGAGAAAGACAGAGAAAAGAGGGAGAGAAAGAAATAGGAAAAGAGGTGGGGAGGGGAAGGAGTGACGGGGTTAGGTGGAATCATCACCCTTCTGAGGGTCCCAATGATGTCTCCTTGCTCCCCTCCATCTGGTCTTGGTGGTGAGGGTCCTCTGCTGCCTGCCACCAAAAAATACAGAATCCAGTGGATTAATAGACATTTGGGCCAGGTGGGAATGCCCAGGTGCCTCCCTTGGGGAGGGCAAGTTTGACACAACTTGCAACACTGTGGATCTGTTGCATCATTTGCAATGCTCTGGTGCAGGGTCTGGGGACCCCTTTGGGGGAGCCTTTGATGGGCCATGACACCCCCTCTGCTGTCCTGTGGATGCGGCTTTTCCCAGGGTGAAGGGGCCCCACAGCTGAGCTGCTCTGCACAGCAGAGGATGGGTGCTAAGTGCCTCGGAGCAGAGGCTTCTTCACCACCCACGCAAAACCTCTCCTCTTCCCACCCTTAGGTCTGAGGGTCTGTGCGAGCCTGGTAGCTGATAGCTCCGGGGCTGTGGCCTCCACCCCAAAGGTGCTAAGCTTGATCTCTCTGTGAGTGTATTCTTCTCTTCATCACTTGGGCAGTGAGCAGTTCAGGGCCCCATTCACAGTTTTGCTATAATCGGCAAAAGTCCTTCATGAAGATGTTTAAGCCATAAATTACAACGTTCAGACTTCGACAAAGCAGAAGCTGCATAGCTGATCCCAGCTAACTACATAACCCAAATCATGTTAGTGTCAGCTCTGTTTAGGTGAGAAACAAGTTCTTCCCTTTCCAGTATGTCACCCACAGCCAGACACATGTCAGTCCTCCCAGACAGAGGGAGAACTCTTACTGTTCAATTAATAGGGTCTAAAAATGCCACTTTGGGGCAAACCTGTCATCAAAATAGATTTAGTTGTTGTTTTGTTGTTGGTTTTTTTTTTTTTTTTTTTTTTTTTTTGCAAAGAACCATAGTATTTGTAACATTACTGTTTTTAACTTATGGGGAGTACACCAAAGCAGAGTTCCAAGCCTTCTTTCCTTATTTTGTGTATAGTTTTCCAGTAGTTATTTATTCTGAAATATATGTATGATCTGAAATGTCACATAGAATGTAGCTGAAGGTCTTTAGAGAAAAGGCTTAATAATATAAGGAAGCTAGGGACCTGCAACCCCTATTGACACAGCTCCTTTAACTCACAGTTTTGAAATACATTATGTTCTTACTTTTACTTTATTTGTTGCTTTTTTCCCACCTCCCACTGCCTATAAAGAAAGAATACCTGGTAGGAAACATTCATCTGAAGAGTTTACAAAAAGCCTCCAATGGAGTTCGATTTTAGTTTTGTCTAGAGGCCTAGATAGGTAAGCCAGTCTTTTGATTTTAAAATGTTGATTGGATTGACAAACAAGGGTTCAGCTCCTTGTTGTTTTGCGTAAATTCTGTGTCACCACTGGCAAATTGCTTACAATCCTACTATGTCCTAGTTCCCTTTGTGAAAGGTGTAGTTTTTAGTAATGCTTTGCCTTGCAGAGGGATTGTAATGGTAAATACATCAATAAGAGTGAAGAAAAAGATTCTAGTAAAAGAAGTCATAGAGTACCATGGTTATTTTCTCCTTGATGGTAAACTCATCTCAAGTCAATAGACACCTCTTTCTGTTGCAAATGGATGACTTTTCCCACCAATGTTGTCATAAGAGACTTCAGTATATCCTCTGGGTCAATAATGCTCTTCCAAAACAATTCACTGTGCAACCACTTCCTCATGATGATATTGCTTGAAGATTACTTCTCATTTACAAATGCACAGAAGAAAACTAGGAAAAGCAGGAAAAAAAAAGAGTAAAACCCCCAGTACTATAGAAAACTGAAATATTGTATTAAGTTAATTATAGCAGTGTTGAGGTCTGCACTTTATTTGACACTGGGAGATGATGCTAATTTTTCTTTATCTCTGCTGAAAAATTGGTTCACTGTAGAATTTTAGCTCTTCAGGATAATAAACCCATTTCTGACATTAAAAAAATCTTCTCTGTTTTTCTTTCATAATTTTCTTGTTCTAGGACAAAACATTTCTGTCTTTTCTCCTTTTACCTTGAAAGCCAGAAAGAACCAATTTGTTTGTATAGCAATAGATTTATCTATCTCTTTCATCCAGGGTAGCTCACTGTGCTTTTCAAAACTTACTCTTCAAAACTTCAATTTGTAATCAGACCCTCTGTTCACCTTCAGACTCTATGTTACAATTAAATACTTGTTCTTAGAGATTTCTTAGCTTTCTTTCCTCTGCTTCATCAGTGATAGGCCTGTTGGAAGAGCTTTATTTTCAAATACCATTAACACCTTTATTATTTTTATTTTGTTATTCTAGTAATTGTTTTATTATTATTATTATTATTATTATTATTATTATTATTATTATTATTTTTTACTTGTATTATAGTAAATTAATTTGCCCATCTGAATTTATTTTATAGGTACTTTGTCTTTAGGCCAGAGGTTAGAAAACTTTGGCCTATTGGTGGGTAAGAATGGGATAGCCCAGGTCTAGTAGATCTTTAGGTAGCCATCCCTTTTCATCTTTTCCCTCCTTTTCCCTTTACTCACTTTGTCTCATTAAGACACTTTCATAGAGCAGAGTTTTGGGAATATACCTGTAATACACTTCAACTTTTGGGAAGCCTTTAAATTTTAAATAGCACCTTCAGGAATGTGAAGATGGATCCTGAGACCATTGCTGACCATGGGGATGCAATAAGTCCTAATTTTTGTATATTAAATTATGTATGCATAGTAATCTCTCATTGGAAAAATAGAATTTCTTAATCAGACATGTGACTAGAATTCATTTAGAACAGGTAAAAATTTAGGTGAGTACTTTATCCTTGAGTGTCACAAGTAGGACTCATTCTTAATGATGTATTCTCTGAGCAGAGTGAGGCAGAAATACATCTGTGTGATGTTGTGCCTACCAACTGGTAACCAGATGTTATTACAGCCCTTACTAATTATCAAGGTGGTTTTCTGGTGGTATACTTGCTTACTACGGACAAATGAAGCCAAAAATATAACCAGACTCAGATGGTCTGCAAATGTACCTGGGGTGCCAAAGATACTGAGTCACTGGCTCTGTGAATTGAGCTGTACTGTGTACCCTACACTGGAAATTGCCTGGTTTGTGCATTGTATCTACTTCCTCATTAAAATGGGCTGAATCTGGAATAGTCCTGCTGATCTCAGACAAACTGATTTGTGATCTTTTGTGTGACTATTATTAGAAGAAATCACCACCTCATTAATTTACACTTTTTTTGTCTGAATATAGTATTAAAAGAAGTTATATACTTTCCACTGTAAATGTGAAATAAACCCTGCAAACTTGGAGAGTAATTATTCACAGTCACACTTATAATTAACAATGATGGAAAGGCTTTACTTAATATTGTCACACATAAGCGAAAGACTTAAAGCAAAAGTAATTAAGACATGACAGAAACAGAAAGAGTTATTGGTGGCCAACATTAGATTGAACAGATCTGATTTTATATCTTATAAGAAAAAGAGGATGTAGAAAAGTTGTGAGGGCACTTAAATTTAAATTATTTAGCATGGCTGAGTTGCTAAAATATTTCAGAATTAATCATTACAGAACAGTCACAGGAAAGTGTGGAGAAATGGAAGGAGAAGGATTTAAACCCCCTCACTAGAGGACAAGTTTGTGAATGAGGTGAGAGTAAAGATAAATTGCACCTCATTACTGATGTACTACACTTGAACTGGGTTTAAATGACTTTACTTCAAGAATAGCTTGTATCTAGTGAGCAAGTGGACACATTAAAAGAAATTTTCCATCACGTCTAGAAGGAAAAAATCTATAAAATTCTACAGAATCAATTTTAAATAGGATAACAGCATCCCCAGTGAAAGTCACAGCAGCTTAAAACTAATCTGAAAAAGGTGTCGTTGAAGGTGACCATAATTTGTACACGTGTAAATTGTATACATACATATGCTTGACTGTCAAATGTCATGGAAGTTTAAGTAGATAGCTTTAGTCCTGAACACATATAGGGTTGTCGCAACTGTGTCTTTGGAAAGAGACTGAAGACAGAAAAATAACTGAGGTTCTCATGACTCATAGGAATAGGATGAATCTAAAAAAGAATCAGACATTCTCTACTCAAATAAATTGCACAAAAAGCAACAGCAATGGACAGAATTGTTTAAAGGACAAGGCAGAAAAAATATAAGCATCTGAAGGGCTTGATGTGATCTATGGGTGCATAGGCCACTGCAGAATTGCACAGTTTGATTGCAGCACTCTGAGAGAAACTACAGGCAAAATTGCTCATCTTGGTACTGATAGTAGTTTCATGTCACAGTTGGAGAAAAGTTAATTATATGAACATCAGTCTGTGATGTAGAAGAGATTCCCTGTTGCAGTTAAGACCAGCTGATAAAATGAAATAATTCTAAAGCATCATTCCTCACAACTGGCATTAAGTGATATATAAGCTCCACCAATAATGGAGGGCATGTTTGCAATAAAGTAATCTGAAAAACAGTTCTGCTTTGAAAAGTTGCCATTTCAGTGTGGTTGTTTACTAGTTAAAATGCCTAATTTATATAGTTCCAACTTCATGCCTTCTTCCTTCAGCAAAATTTTCTTTTATTCATATCTTAGTCCAAAAGCTGATTATTCAAAAAAATTTAAGTATTTTAACTTTTCTTGGTCTGCAATATTTGTAAGATTTTTATCCCTCCTTAATCTTAACTGTCCTGCTAAACAGCAGTAGAACAAGAGTAATAAGACCCTGAATGGAACCTCTGCAGCTACAAATACTGTGAACTAGTGAGTTAAATCTGTTTTGGAGGAACAAAAATTCCAGCTAACTATTATACATTTGCTCGAAAGAGGGAATTAAATTATACCTGTATCAAAAACCTGTCTGTGGTATCTTCCATTATGTTGGTTTCTATAATTCCTGACCATAGTTTGATGTCTTGACTGTATGTCGTGGCAACAGGAATTGACCACACATTTCAAACACTGCAAGTGGTGCTCCAAAGCAATGTTGTTTGTTATCTATTACTGTCTTATAATCATTGAATATTTTCTATTAATGTAAGTTGCTGCCTTTCACATATTTCCACATATTTGACTGTCCTTGGTAAAAAGAGTAATCATAATCTCCTCAGGGTTGCGGAGGAGCTCACGCAAGATGCCAGATGCGAGATACTTTTAAAACAGCTGGTGATTGGTGTAGCGAGGATCACTAAATCCAAAAATTAGCAATTTGAAAGCTGTAAGCATGCAATATGTCACACTAGTATGACTAATTTTCATTTTTGCAGCTTAGCTTCCTGAAATTATTAATGATATTAATAATTAATAATATAATTATTATTGAAATGTGATCAATAATAATAACACATGTATTAGTTATTAATGAATAAACTTGTTATTAGTAAAATTTAATCTGATCCCTCAGATTAGATTTTTGACTTCATATATCACTGCACAAGAAGCTCATCATAAGCCTTCAAAAACTGTTGAGAATAAAAATGCAAAGTGCAAGTACATCCAAAGTATGTTTATTTGACCTGGAGAAGGAGTAACAAACAACACCAATAGGAAATATTTTATTGTATTTATTTGGGGTTTATTTTGATGTATTTAAAAGAAAATAGATGAAGATTTTCTGAAATCTAAATATTTTAAGAAATGTCATGGTCTTGAAAGAAATTTTATCTGCAATAATAAAAATCTCAACACTACCAAAATATACCAATCTTTTTTTTTTAAATGGAATATTTTTAGCATTCACTAAAAAAATATTTCTGAGAGAAAACGTGTTGCTTTTCATAAACCAAGCTTAAAAGGTGGATATCAGGATGACTTATATGAATTGCATTAAAGGGTAATTTTAATATCTCAGTGACCTTAATAGCATCACTTTGGCAGACATAATTCCATTTGGGATAAAATTTTGACTTCTGGTTAGGGAATTTCTTTTTATAACTGAATGATCTGCTATAAGAAAGATCATTCAACTAAAGCAAAAGATGCCCACTCTATCAACGACCACCCAAAATGCTGGAGAGAGAATAAATAATATGTAGGGAAGAACAAAAGGCATGACATTTGAATATACCAAAACCCTAAAAATAAAAATAAATATAAACTAAATGTGCACATGCCCAAGACAATTGCTTTTTTGGTTGCTATTTTATTTTTCCTTTTTTTTAAATTGCATTTAAAATTAGAACTATGACTTATTTTATTTTTTAAGTGGAATTACAGTTGTCTCCTTTCCCCCTACTTGAGGTGCAATAATAGATTATTGAAAGACCTTGGAGAAAATGGTCCAATATTTTGGATAGCAATATTATCCTACCTTTATTTCTTTGCTCTAAAAATTTTTTGTAGTATTTTTTGCAAATCAGTTATTTTCTCTGCATTTAATTTCCTGGTATATAAAATAAGTATAAAACACTTTCCAGTTTGTAGAAATTTTTTTCAGATTGAAGGTTATGGGCACTTACCTGCAAGGTGCCATAACAAAGAGCACACATGATACAAATTAAACAACATGGCAGGATGTAATACATAGCTTTTTCGCGCACTCACACACCCACACACACACACAAACTGAAATGCTGAGACTCAGATTGTTGGAGCCTGATGACTCTGGTGAAACATGAGATGTGCTACTATTAATACCAGGGGTAAAGAATGTCACAAAAAGTCACCTCTTACTGGTATCTATGGCATGATTACGGTTCTGTTAGAGTATTTTCTTATCAATGAAGGCTGCAGAGCTATTACCTTCAAATTATGATTGATAAGTATTTGTTGTTTTAATCAACTTGAAATTCTACTAAAATTGCATTTGGGTCCAATCCTGAGATCTTCATCACGATGGATCACAGCAGGGACATACATTTGTAAGGCTTTTATTATTCAGCTATTAGAGTGTATAGTGTCTTTTACATCAATTATTTTTGTTATAAAAATTAGTTAATTTAACTAAGTCATTATTATAAACACAGATGCAAAATATAGAAACTATAATTAATGTGATTAAAATCTAGCTTCTGTAACTTTAATTTTTCAGTCCAGAAAATGTGATTAATGGAGTTTGCATAGTGTGAAAATGCTGAATCAGTAAAGAGTCCATAAAGCAGTTAATTTGCCTTTTATTAGTACTATATACCCTGTCAAAAATTGTTATGCTGAACAAAGGCTGTATCAAGTATGTTTACACAGAGTGAATCCACTGGCTGTAGGCCTCTCCAGCAGGACTTTTCTTTCTGAAATACTTGTAGTCAAATTCTTGCAGCCTTTTACTTTCAAAAATCAGTGCTTCTCTTGAGATATCTCCTTAATAGAAAATATTAAATATTACAATAGGACAAATAATTTTGTCCCTGCTGCCATAATTGGTCATCATTCAGCATCTCTTGCTATTGTCTTTTAGTTGTATTTTAGCATCTTTTCAATTGTCTTCCAGATTTTCTATATCTTAATATGCTTGAATACTATATCATCTGACACTATACAGTTATTAGTCCAAATAATTGATTTTAAAATTAACTTTTCTATTTTTTATGAGTTTATTCTGTGAACAAATGCATTCTGTCAAATTTCAATAACTTTGTAGGTATTATATTCTCCAATTTTTGATAATGCCATAAATTGCACATGTGCTTATTAAGCTCAGCAACATAATTCCCTTCTGAAGTTCTGTCCATGCAATATGAAACATAAAATTTCATGTTTTCTGTAATGCAGTTCCTATGAAATATGAGGATGTTCAATTAAATTTACTAATATTTGTAAATTTTGCACACTTGTCAAATCATCCTTCCAATAAGCTGTTTGAGAAGTTTAATTGCACGTAAAATATGGGAAGGAACTTGAGGTTGACTAGCCATTCTCATGGATTTACTGAATAACAATACTTAATAATATTAAACTTTGAATATCTGTTATATTCTACTTGGATAAAGGGATTAGAAATCCTTTCATTTATAAAAGAAACGATTTTCTTTACATTTGCTTAAATAAGTATGGACCCCAAAAGCACAGAAAAGCTGCTCTTTTATTTTGAAACCAGGAGAAAAGATAGGAGAGATACTCTTTGACATATTTTTAGGACATCCTTTGAAACTGGTAAAAAGCGATAAAATGCAATCAAATAGAAGTTTCAAATCTCACCCTAAATGCTATACCAGAAAGGACAAGAGGCTTAATAGAGAATAACATTTATTGTTAGCAAAACTTAACCTCAAGATACGATTAGATTTTTGTCCCTATGATTATTCCAGGCTTTGCCACCCATCTATAGTGGCTACTCCAATCAAGGCAAAACTATTAGTCTTCACAAGCAGTTGGGAAGAATAAGACTTGTAATTTGAAAAGAAAAGGATAACTTCTTCAAGAGAAGGATGTCCCACTGGTAGTATATTTAGAAAATATGTCCTGGTTTCAAAATATTTATTCAACATATGCTTTGCACATAGATGTGACATGCAAACAAATGCAGGGAGATGGAAGTGTTACCCAAACAACAGAAACGCTGCTGCTTTAGGAATGTTGTGTTCAGAGATGCATGAGCATCCTGGATCTGTGGGTAAGAATAAATTAGCAAGCCTGAAACTGCAGTTTTCTCTTGCCCACAGCAAGCTGAGTGTTGGGGGAACCAAGGACTCAAAGGCTGTGATTATGTATAACTGCAGAAGATCGCTTGAAAGCTTCAGCTGAGCATACTTCCTTTGTTCTGTAGGCTACAAAATGCAGCTCTTGTCCATTCTGTCATCCCTTGGAAAAACTTAACCCCCATGTAGAAAAATCCACAATTCCCACCTTCTGAAGGGTTGCCAACTGCTTAGATTTATTTTTCCTTTCAGGTGGAGGACCCGTATTTGAGGTGCCCCTGCCCTTCCCTGGCCAGGAATTGGAGCACCAGAAAGGGAAAGACAGAGTAAGTCAACACCTTGCCAAGAACGTGGGGTACTAGCAGGAGTAAGCCAAGATGCTTCACTGAAGCAATGTAGATCAAGATCAGCCTTGGCCAGTGACATTTCCATGCAGCAATTTAGAGTCTTTCTTTTTTTAAAACAGAATCCATGTCTTCACACCTCAAAAGAAAGTTAAAAGAAACCAGAGCAAACCCTGATGAATAGCAAGCCTCTCAACCCATGCACACTGCTCTCCCAGCCCACCTGGCAGTGGGTGTCTGTGTCAAGGGCAGAATGCAGCCCTTTGCTGTCAGCTTGGAACAAAGATTTCTGTCTGCTCCTGGTAAAAGCTGTTTCTATTTAAAAAGGGGGATTTTGAGCTTTAATCCTTTGTTTCATCATGTTGAAAAGTAAAAAAGTCACAAAACCATGCAGAATGACCAAATAAAATCTGGACTGAATTGAGTGTGCAGGATTTATTTCCTTTATTGTTTTTTTTTATTAAAGAAGAAAACTGATTCCTTAAAACTGTCAGGATTCTTCCCTCCCCCTAAGAAAATATTGTTAAGCTTTAATAAAAACTGTGTCTTTTAAAACGTAGCACTCTTACAGATGTGCGTAATAAATTATTTCTGACTGCACACTATCCCTACATTATTTAAAACATATGCCTGAACTGAATCTGATATTTTCTTTGGAGTGGACACAACTCTTACAGACAGCCGTGGTTGCAAAGTGCATGCTTGATATGATACATAATTTTAGAATTTTTCCATGTAACATACCAAGTATTTAAAAATAATGTACAGATATGGGAAACAGCTTTTTAGCTTTATTTGTAAGAATGCTTCGTTTAAAAAGCAGCCACAATCCTCTTCATCTCCTCTTAGATTTCTTACATCCTTGTTGTGAAAATCTTAAATTCTTAGCAAACTAAAACTTCAACTTTCTCATGTTCACTGTATGAAAAGACATTTTTCAAGTTTACAAACTGTAGGATTAATTGTCATTGCATTTGGCTTGGCAAGCTAGGATCAGCAAGCATTTGTCGTAACAAAAGTAAATATGAGAGAGAATTGGTCAGGAAGTAATCATGCAAAATATTGAGCAATATCTGGAGGAAGTGGAGCCCAAGGGAATTAAAGGTGCTCTGCACTTTCAGTGATTGCTCTATTTCATAGGCTAAAGAAAATATTTGACGAAAAGTTTACTGATGTGTTAAATTTTCATGGTTTTCTGCTGCAGTCCATCTTAACCAGGACAATCTATGTGTCCTTTACTTTTTGTGGGTTTTCTGTCTTTCATTTTGCAAATCTCCTATTATGTTTAACTGCTGATAATCTTGCTATGTGTTCCCAGGTGATCTATTAGGCTACTGTGTACTAGAATGCTAGACATTGACCAGCTATTAATTGAAAACTTCATTTTTATAAAAAGAAAGAAATTAATAAATATTGTTTGTAAAAAATTAAAGGCTGGAAGATATATTTAAATTGATGCAAACTGGGTAGAAAATATCCTATATTGCCCTTTTCTGATTGGTTTTTTCTCTTGGAAATGTTTAAAGAATACGGCAGGTAGGCCATGTGATGTCAAGCTTATGTAAACTTTGCACATAAATTTGCACTTGTGAATAGATAGTGTTTTGTCATAGCTACATTTCTAAATATCTATAAAATGTAGAGACAGAGACACCTTGCTACTGACTTGAAGTAGGCAATAGGTCATTTTAAGTGAGAATATGGCATAATATAATTCATTCATGTCAAACTCATACTATCCTATCCGGGGCAGTCCAGAGAGCTCTAAATGCTATAAAGATTAGGATAGGACAGCGTTTTAACAATCCAATAATTCTGGTGCTTAAGCAGATGTGATATTTTCCATTTCATTCAGTGCTTTGCTTTGCTCTTTGGGAGCTATTGGTGTACTCTTTGTGAGTTTTGCAGATGATAATTTATTAAAGAATACATTAGTAGATCCTAAAACTTTGAATATAAAAACGTTCTGCTTGATAGAAGTCTGGGATGGTTTCGTTTGTTTGTTTCTGGAATGTAGTGGTTTGGTCCAAAATACTCATTACTGTTTATCTGCTGTGAGATAAGAATTAGGAGAAATGCAAAGCAGGCACCAAACTTGAAAGAATATAAAGAAGTTTATTAACAACTCTAAAAGAGGGAAGAAAAAAATTATACCACCTTCAGAACTCTCCTCCTCCCCCCACCTTCCTCCCTTCTCCCACTGACAATGTGAAAAAACAACCCTTAAGATGTTCAGTCTGTTTACCACTGCCATAATAACCTTGTTTAGTCCATTTAGAAAGAGAAGTCTCTTCTTGCTCATGCTATGAAAACATTATCACAACGAGACAGCCACCCACTTCCAAATATTGTTCAGTCCATTTAGGAAGAGGAGTCTCTCTGCCCACATGTGAGTCCTTTCCCCCGACTTGCAGCTTTTCCCGCAACTGCTTTCAAGGGTCCACTCTTGAAGTTTCTTGGGGTACAATTTTAAGGTTGAGCCGTTCAGAAACAAAAACAGAGGCCCTTCTCCTTCCCTGGGAGCAAAGGGTCTTCATCATCTTCATCGTTAAGACTATCTCTGGAAGCATCTCTAGGTACTGAGGTTTTCTCCTTTCCGGTTTGGAGCAAAAGTCCTCATCTGGTTCATCTCTAGGGACTGAGGTCTTCTCCTTTCCCGTTTGGAGCAAAAGTCCTCATCTGGTTCATCTCTCCCTGTCCAAACTTCTCATGAAATTACAGCTGCTTCAGCATCTGCCTGTCTCAGTGCAGGTGCTTTTGCTTACGAGTTGAACACTCCACCCCCCATATCTTCATGAAATTACAACAGGATACTCTGATATATCATAGCTTCACAACAGAATTTCAGCTTTAAGCATCTCCTCTCTCTCTCTTCCCTCAGGTTTTCAGCTCTTCACAGCAGTAAAAGGGTTAATCTCACCTCGGCCTTGCAGCTTTGCAGCTGGAATGTTGAATTTTTCTTATCGCAGTGGAGAGGGGGGAGAGCCGAGCCGCTCCGGCTGCCCACGGCAAGGCAGTGGGGGGGTTCCACGGCTGGAACAGGTCCATGGCTCCAGGATGGCCGTGGCCCGGCCCGGCCTGGCCCAAGCAGGGCCTGGCCGGGCCCACTGGCCCCCACACGGGGCCCGCAGCCACCTGTGCCAGCGCCAGAAATGAGAGAGAGCTTGGAGGGGGAGTTTGCCTATTCTTAAATGTGGATCACAGAGGTGTTCACAACTTTAAGTGGCTTAGAGAATTGTCCATATTCAAACTGGCCAGCTGATAGGTTCTATCAGGTCCCAGAGGAAACTGTAAGCACCCCTTAGCAAGGACGTCCCTTCCGGGACTATGCTTGCTAACCTATGACATGGAATCAAACATTCTCAATCTTCTCTTCACTTCCTCACTTGAAGCTCCATTCCTGAGGATTACTGTTGTTTGGAAGATGTTAAGCACTTATATGCCCAGTGGTCACCTTTTCACAAAATAATGATAATACATTATGACAACTTGCTGGGTGTCCAAAAACTATTTGTGTACAAAGCTATACTTGGAAACAACCCCAAACTAGATATAGTTAAGATTGTCTCTGGGCTGCTTTGCTACCAATAAGCTCACTTACTGAAAATTCACTTAATTTTCATCATTTACTCCTATCTGGAGAAGTTAACTTTACTCTGACAGTAGTATTGCTACTTAGAAACTGTAGGTGTTGTGTTAGGGTCCCCTCCCCTGCCATGGAGCCCTGGCAGAGGGGCCCTGAGGGCACAGACACGGGGTTTCCCTGCCCCTGCTCAGCCTCGTTCCCATGGGTTGGTTTGTGTCCCCTGCGCGGGCAGAAGGACCCTTGGTCCCGTGACTGGAACAGTTCCTTGGCAGGGCCCCGGCCATACGGCTGGAGAAATAAACATCTCTGAAACAGCTATCAAGAATCTGTCTGTCCATGTATATTTCCTTTCCACGGGACTCCTGTATGTATATGCATGTTGCAGTATCCCCACTGCAACATAATGATGAAGAATTGTGAGCAGAACGATCCCCGATCCCTGAGTGACTGAAACTTTGGATTCCTCTTCTTGGTTTTGTTTTGCTATTCCATATCTAAACTATGGAGGAATGGTGGGAAGACTCTTGGCTCTCAGAGCCGCATATGGACATTTATCTTAAACTTAAAATGATTCTTGAACAATGATTTGTAAATTTTAGCTTGATTCAAGCTCAAAAAGAACTGAAACACTTCCTGGCATGGTTGTTTAAGAACTTTTTCTATGTTTCTTGGGATTTAATTATTACCAAGGGCTTTTGGAAAACCGTTTGGACACAGTTAATATTGGAGTCAAAATATATGCCAATGGAAGAATATTTTCGTGAATATTATTTAATTACCGAGACTGTTGAGCAATGTCAGCTGTGTCCTGGCGAAGGGAAGCCTGGCGCAGGGACCGTGCGGCCCAGGCCACGTGCACCGAGTGCTCTGCGAGCAGCAGTGAGGCAGTTCCTGCGTGCAGGCGGAGCCGTGCGAGCCGCAGTGTCGGTGGCGGAGCGGGAGCGGCGGGACCCGGCGGTGCCCGCACGGCCCAGCACAGCGCGTGGTGGAGCGAGCCCCGTGAACGCCCGACCGAGAGGGGCGGCGTGCGGGCGGCGGCTGGCGGCGGTGGCGGTAGAACGGAGCCGCGCTCAGCCGAAATGCGCGCTGGAGCAGGGCACGGGGGGGTCGTCGCTCGGGGGCCCGGCCGAGATGTGGGTGCAGCGCCTGGCAGCGGCAGCGAAGCTGCGACCAGAGGAGGCGACGCACGGAGAACTGAGCGGCGCGGCCCGGCCCGGCCCGCGCAGCCCCGAACATGACCCCGGGAAGAGCGCGCAGGCACCAGCAGCCCCGACAATTCCAACACGGGAGCGACCGAAGGAGAGAGCAAAGACACAGCGAGACAGAAAACAGCAGCCACTCGAAAAAAGGAAAAAATCATAGTAGCTAAGATCTTAGGGATAGTAAAATGGTATCATGTTAAGCAAAATTATGGTTTTATAACAAGAGGTGACAACCAGCAAGACATATTCGTGCATAGAACTGCTATTAAAAAGAACAACCCTGAAAAATGCATCCCAAGCTTGGGAGATGGAGAAGTCGTGGAATTCAAAATTGTACTAAGTAGAAAGGGGTTACAAGCATCGCAGGTCACTGGGCCTGATGGTGTTCCTGTAAAAGGCAGTATATATGCAAAAAATCGTAGTCATGTTAGACAATATCTCCATTGTAAGTCCCCCCTACAGTCTCCCTTTCCTAATCCCACCTTTCCCTTTTACCCTATGTCCTATTACCTCCAGTGTATTCTCAATGTGTTTTTCATCCATGGTTTCCCTCACAAAACCATGCTTTTGCCAATTGTTTCCCCAAAAATCCCTTTCCAATGCCAAGTGGGGGATGAAAAGCGGAAGGGAAGAAGTTAAACCCTCTCCTGCCTCAGTTTCCCCACAAAGCATGCTCAGAGAGTTCTGTCTCCCTTCTGTCAGCCCGAAGATGTTCCACAGAATCTGATTGGACATTTAAAGACTCAGGAGGGTGGCTTGTTTTGTTTTGAAACTGTTCTTGTTATGTTTATCCAGTTGTTTTCATTCTCCTTTTATTAAAATAAAACGGGTGAGGTGTTGGGGTCTCCTCCCCTGCCATGGAGCCCTGGCAGAGGGGCCCTGAGGGCACAGACACGGGGTTTCCCTGCCCCTGCTCAGCCTCGTTCCCATGGGTTGGTTTGTGTTCCCTGCGCGGGCAGAAGGACCCTTGGTCCCGTGACTGGAACAGTTCCTGGGCAGAGCCCCGGCCATGTGGCTGGAGAAATAAACATCTCTCTGAAACAGCTATCAAGAATCTGTCTGTCCATATATATTTCTTTTCCATGGGACTCCTGGTTTGGTATATGCATGTTGCAGTATCCCCACTGCAACAGTGTTGGGGTTCCTCCCCCCTGCCAAGGGGTCCTAGGAGAGGGGACCCTAGGGTAGAGGCACGGGGTCTCCCTGCTCCCTGGTCACATGTGCCCTAATCCTGTTCCCCATTGGTTATTTTGTGTTCCCCTGCATGGGGAGGACCCTGGTAGTCCCATGATTGCTCAGTTCTTTGGCAGTTCCCCCGCCATGTGGCTGGAAAATAAAGATCTCTGAAACATGTATCAAGAATCTATCAAGGATATTTCTTTCCACGGGCCTCGCTGTCTATACATGTTGCAGAAATCCCCACTGCAACGTGTAGGTTCCACATAAAGCTTGTGATTGTTTATCTTCTGGAAAATAAAAATGCATAAATAAAACATGTTAGATTTACTTCCTAGAACTCTTCACTTCCTAGTTTAAAAATATTTTTCCATCAGTACTCTGTCTTAGGCCAAAAATGTTTTCGAGTAAAACTAGCTTCATTATTTGGAAATCCAACTGTCTTTGGGAATCTATTTGGATGAATAAAGCTCATTAAAAGTCCATATAAACACTTTGGTTTCTTTGGCACCAACCCATTTACATGTGGCCATTTAAAGAGAGCCATGTTGAAACAGCTGTCTGTCAGCAATTTCTAAGCTGTACACTTTCACAGGATTATGATTTGTGAAAACATCTTTTATTAACTAAAAGATCATTTTTTTGCTCATTTCTATGCAGTTCTACTCATGCTCAGGTGGGTTTTGGACCATATGGTCTCTAGCAGGTCCATAAGATTGTCACAGGTTAGCAAGCATATTCCCAGAAGGGATGTCCTTGCTAAGGGGTGCTTACAGCTTCCTCTGGGACCTGATAGAGCCTATCAGCTGGCCAGTTTGAATATGGACAATTCTCTAAGCCACTTAAATTGTGACCACCCCTGTGATCCACATTTAAGAATAGGCAAACTCCCCCCCCAAGCTCTCTCTCGTTTCTGGCGCTGGCACAGGTGGCTGCGGGCCCCGTGTGGGGGCCAGCGGGCCCGGCCAGGCCCTGCTTGGGCCAGGTCAGGCCGGGCCACGGCCATCCTGGAGCCATGGACCTGTTCCAGCCACGGAACCCCCCCCACTGCCTTGCTGTGGGCAGCCGGAGCGGCTCGGCTCTCCCCCCTCTCCACTGCGATAAGAAAAATTCAACATTCCAGCTGCAAAGCTGCAAGGCCGAGGTGAAATTAACCCTTTTACTGCTGTGAAGAGCTGAAAACCTGAGGGAAGAGAGAGAGGAGATGCTTAAAGCTGAAATTCTGTTGTGAAGCTATGATATATCAGAGTATCCCATTGTAATTCCATGAAGATCTGGCGGGTGGAGTGTTCAACTCATACTTGTGAGCAAAAGCACCTGTACTGAGACAGGCAGATGCTGACGCAGCTGTAATTTCATGAGAAGTTTAGACAGGGAGAGATGGACCAGATGAGGACTTTTGCTCCAAATGGGAAAGGAGAAAACCTCAGTTCCTAGAGATGCTCCCAGAGATAGTCCTAATGATGAAGATGAGGAAGGCCCTTTGCTCCCAGAGAAGGAGAAAGGCCTCTGTTTTTGTTTCTGAATAGCTCAACCTTAAAATTTTACCCCAAAATACTTCAAGAGTGGACCCCCGAAAGCAGTTGCGGGAAAAGCTGCAAGTCGGGGGAAGGGACTCACATGTGAGCAGAGAGAGTCCTCTTCCTAAATGGACTGAACAATATTTGGAAGTGGACGGCTGTCTCGTTGTGATAATGTTTTCATAGCATGAGCAAGAAGAGACTTCTCTTTCTAAATGGACTGAACAAGGTTATTATGGAAGTGGTAAACAGACTGAACATCTCAAGGGTTGTCTTTTTACATTGTCAGTGGGAGAAGGGAGGAAGGTGGGGGGAGGAGGAGAGTTCTGAAGGTGGTATATATATATTTTTTTCTTCTTTTAGGTCTGTTAATAAACTTCTTTATATTCTTTCAAGTTTGGTGCCTGCTTTGCGTTTCTCCTAATTCTTATCTCACAGCAGATAAACAGCAATGAGTATTTTGGACCAAACACCTACAAGATTCTTGGTACATTTTTTGTAAAACACCAAGAAAAAAATTTATATTTATATTGCACAGTTTATTTAGGTTTTAGTGCATTTTATCTCCAGGAATGGTTTCTAAAGTGAAGACTTTCTCAGTTTCTGTCCTGTTACTGCTTTTTTCGTTATTTAGTACTTATGGTGCTTTAATGAGAAAAGTGCAATACAGAATACAAAAGGAAAATATTCTGCAATGATATAAATCTCTCTAGGAACTCTGTTTTGGAATGCATGCACATAAAAGTATCAGAGTATTTCAACTAGTTTTCAGTATTTAAAAATAATACTTTAGCTTGGAATCTGTGCAGCAAATACAATACAAATAAAAATTTTTATCGAATTGCTTAACTTTACTAAATTTTCTCCAAAAATTGACCTCCTCAGAAAGACAGCTTCTTCAGCTCAGTATGACATATACATTTTTGTCCTAATCATCTATAGAAAATTAGCAGACCCAACAGTATCATAGAAGTATTTCAGTATTTCTAAAAGTCTCTGAGGAATCCATAGCTTTGATATAACCACTTGTAGAGTTTCAAGTTTAATTTCTCCCTAGGTGAATATGTTTTTTAGCAAATAAATTAATTGAAAGCCTTAACAATGGTAAGATTAATGGAAGCACAATAATTTTTATAAAATAATTTGCTCCAGAATAATCCAGCAAAGCCTTTTTCTGGTTGCACAAAAATACATACTTAACTCCTCTGTAAGTCAACCTTGCCAACCTTTTTTTTTTTTTTAATTAGTGATTACACATATAAATGTTTTCTTCTCCCATTGTATCTATTACTATGTGAATAAAATATGAATATAATAAAAGTACTCTAAAGAACATCTAAGACTAATTTTTTTCCGGGGAAAGGAAAGGTAAGTAACAGGAATATCTTGGGGCAAGAAAAGGAAGAAAAATGGCTTCTATGACACTACCAAGAGGTAAAATTTCATGTTTCTAGGTAAAAGATTTTGGTATCTCAATGAGATGAACAGAAATTAGGTTATCATAAAGGTATATTAAAGACACTCAATGCACAAAGTATATAAACTGTCTTATCATATGTGCCCCACAACACGTGTTTTAAAAGCCTACTCTTAAGGGTATAGTCAAGACTGACCTGTTAAATCCATGACTGTCTGTCATGGTTGTGTCTAGAAACCTTGAGAAAAACTTGTCCTGCTTTGAGATAGTGTGTTATCCCATAAATAGCATATTCATTTTTCTGCAGTCCTGTGATCTGAAGTGATTTCTGTGAAAGTTTTTCTATATAGTAAATAGCCAGAGCTCTTTCTTTTGTTTTATCGTTATATTTGGTTCATCATTAAGAAGTTAATTGTGTTTAATTTCTGAATCTTTTGAGACCAATAGCATAAACTTATAGGGGTGAGAACTTTAACTTTTTCTTTCTTTGGTTAATTCAAATGCTAACAACACAAAAATGGTATGACCATGGTTGAAATAATTTTATTTTTACCACTACATCCCTGCAAAATGTTCTATAATAGATAATCAGCTTGTCTATATTTATTACTTCATATGTCCCTAAGTCCTTTGTTGCCTACACTATTAGTTATAAAGCCCCCATCTCCTTTATCATGGAGTTGAAATCCACCACACATCCTCCTGTGATGATCTGTCATAGCTTAGTCTGGAATGTGGAGTCCATGACCAGAGGCTGCTGCAAGGTACAAAATTCTGTCATTGGAAAAGGATGAAAGTCCAGTTACAGTAAGAAACCAGGGCAGGTAACTTTGTAGGAAAACAGGTGATAACAAGAAATCCATTTTCATTTTCGCTATCGTTTTGAACATGGTGAGAGCAAAGACACCCTGGATGACACATGTCAAATGTAGTCAAACAGGATATCTTTCAAAGAAACTCAAATTACCTACGTAGCTGCTGTATTGGGTTTGCATGGCCTGGTTTTGGTAGCAGGATGGGGAGCTACGGTGGTGGTTTCTGTGAAAAGCTGCAGGAAGATTTCCCCTGCTCCAGGCTCCAGACCCACCACTTGCCAAGGCTGGGACAGTCAGTGAAGGAAATAGCGCCTCTGTGATAAAACACTTATAAAGGAAAAAAAAAAAATAGTAATGTGCATATATAATTGCATTCAGAGAAGAGAAGATTAAGACTATATGAGAGGAACAACTCTGCAGACACCAAGATCAGTGGGGAAGGAGGCGCAAGGGTGCTCCAGGCGCTGGAGCTGAGATTCTTCTGCAGCCTGTGGTGCAGCCCATGCTGGGGCAGCCGTGCCCCTGCAGGCTGTGGAGTTCAGTGGGAAATGCAGAGATCCACCTGCCGCATGTGGAGGAGACCCATTCTAGAGCAGGGTCAAAAGAAGGCTGTCTTCCCAGACCACTGGGAGGTCTGGCAGAGACCTGCAGACTGACAGAGAGAGGAGCCTACCCTGGAGCAGCTTTGCTGCAAGGACTGCACCCTGTGGAAAGGGACCCATACTGGACCAGTTTGTGAACTGTACTCTGTGGGAAGGGACCCATACTGGACCAGTTTGTGAACTGTACCCTGTGGGAAGGGACCCATACTGGACCAGTTTGTGAACTGTACTCTGTGGGAAGGGACCCATACTGGACCAGTTTGTGAACTGTACCCTGTGGGAAGGGACCCATACTGGACCAGTTTGTGAACTGTACTCTGTGGGAAGGGACCCATACTGGACCAGTTTGTGAACTGTACCCTGTGGGAAGGGACCCATACTGGACCAGTTTGTGAACTGTACCCTGTGGGAAGGACTCCTGCTGGAGAAGTTCAGGACAGCTGTCTCCTATGGGAGGGAGAGGGGAAGGACTCCTCTCCCTGAGCAGCAGCAGAAACAATGTGTGATGAGCTGGCCATAACCACCATTCCCATCTCCCTGTGCCTCTGGGGGCAGGTAGAACCGGGAAGGAGAAATGTTGGGGGGGTGGGGAGGGTGGGGGGGGGAAGGTGTTTTTAAGATTTGTTTTGCTTCTTGTTATACTGCTCTGATTCTGATTGGTAATAAATTAAATTAATTTCCCCATGTCATGTCTGTTTTGCTCGTGACAGTAATCAGTGAGGGATTTCTCCCTGCCCTTAACTCATGAACCTTTCACTATATTTTCTCTCCTCTGTCTTCTTGCAGAGGGGAGTGATAGAATACCTTTGGTGGGTACCTGGCATCCAGCCAAGGTCAACCCACCATATTGATGACAGATTATAGCTAAATTTGCAGTCACGAACTCATGACAGAAGCTAGATTTAGCCGCTTGTGTCTTTGTCAAATCCTATATGTAATGCACAGATTTTTATAGATTAAGCACAGAAGAAAGAGCAGACAATGAAAGAATAATGAAATTCTGAAAGGGTGTAACCAGTGTGCACAAAAGGCTGCCTGCCATGTTTTTCTTTATATTGCAGTGTGTAGTCTCATGTGACTGAATACCAAAGCTTTTCAAACAGAAACATCTGATTGCTGTAGGAAAATTGCTGCACCTTCACGTCTGTGTAAGATGAATAACAGGCTGGTCAGCCGTGGTGCACATGACAGTAAACATCCACATACAGAGTTTAGCCACTTAATTTGCATTCTTTTTATTTTTACTCTTTGGCCTTATTCCATTGTGTGTATACCTGCTGCACTTGCACCCTGTCAAACAGGGTTTTTTAGCCATTGACTTTCTAGCATTTCAAATATTCATATTTGAATAGTTCTTAAAAGTACCGCAGCAAAAAAAAAAAAAAAAAAAAAAAAAAAAAAAAAAAGTCATTTTTCCTATGTAATTTAGCTGTTCAAAGAGCATAATTGATAAGGATTTTTCTCCTATTCAGCCTTTTGAATGTTAGGATGTGAGAGAACAATCAAAGTTCATTGATCTTCAGACTCTGAATAAAAGTTTTATTCCAGGAACTGAATTTTATGCTGAGCATCTGTTCATAAAATGCACCAGTAAAAGTAATACATCTGTGTCCAGGTTATATTTTTTCTACTATGTTTTTACCCTCAACAGATGGTGTTGATTATTCACACATAAGAACTCTGTTAAAAATAATGGGAGTGGTCTAGGTTAAATGATAAAAGGCCAAGATGTTCTGAGTTAATCTTGGAAATCTGCATGTAACTCATCATCTCTCTATACAGAAGATCATGTGAACCAGAAGATTTTCTGCTCTAGGTTGGTCCTGTGTCTCTGATACTTGATCATGCTAGTAACACAGAGAATACACCACATATTGACATTCAGGAGCTGAGGCAAATACATTTTTAAATCTGATTTTCTGAATGGAGATGGATGAAAAAGACAAAGCTCAGTTTAAGCTTAAAGTGAATGAAAATATACAAATATTTTCTACCATCTTTATTTTGATTGGCTTGATTAAAAAAGTCTGTTTCAAGGTTCCTCCATTTTTTTAGGTATGCTCATTAATTAATACAAATATTAATCAATTTTCTCTAAGAGTTTTGTACAACTGATAAGAAATAATATTTTTTTACTAGAAAAGGTATAACTTTTGTAGGAAGCAAGAATAAGAAATTGTTTTCCCACTTAATTTCACTCTTTATACTTGAAAATGTCTATGTGTTTTCCATATCAGATGTGGATGTCTTAGTCCAGGGTGCTTTAAATGAGACATTATTTTATATTTCAGCACACTCAAATTTACTTAATTTTATCCATATTCAAGGGAGTTTTGTAATCCCATAGTTTGCAATGATTTCTTTGGAGATGTTTCAGCCATTCATGTTTGAGCATACTTGGAGACTCTTAAATACAGAGGCCATTTGTCTGCTGTGCACATTCACTCACTCTATACCTTAAACGCACTTGTAAAACTCTCATTGCAAAGGAAAAAGGAATGTTACATGCAAGGGCTAGCAAGAACTCAATAATTCTAAAAGAAGAGAGGAAAAAACAGAAGCTTTCAGACTGCAGAAAATATTTTTGGAGCTGCATGTCTCAGGGGACTGCAGTAGGATACGGAGCTCTGTTCTGGAACTGGCTAGTAGTAAGGGTCATGTCTTGAGTGCAGATAAACCATGCTCATACAACACTCCTGAGCCAGGTCATGTGATTTTTTGTTATCTTTTCAGTATGGGAACGCAGACTGAAGACTAGGGATTGCTCTAGTATCTGACGTGTTGGGTTTTTTTAGTATCTCTGTGGGAATATGGATCCCTACTAGCTCCAACAAGCTGTCCCTCAGCTGCCTTCTCTATTATAGTGAATGGTCTGTATCAGGAAGTGCAATGCCAACAGTTGTGGAAGAAGATGCTGCCCAGGATTTATGTTTACGGACAACAAAAAAATAAGTTCATCAGTTGAGAAGGTTGAAATCTCAAGTATTTTGACTGGTTAAATAAACAGGAGTGTAGAAATGATTGTTGAACCAGCTGTGCCACATTAAAGCTTGAAACTTTTTAATGGGCAATTTATATTTGATAGACACATTATCTTTGTTTTTTTAATTCATAAAAACATACTTGAAAAACATATTTGAATATGTTTTTCACATTGCATGCACTGTTATGGAGAAAATTAAGCAATTCTGGTAAATTATATGTCTTCTGAATGTAATAGAGATTAAAAAAATTTTTTAATAGTTTTCACATTTTATTTGGAAATTTCATTTTTATCCTTAAAGATAGCTCTTTTTTCAGTCCTCTGATCTTTACAGTTTCTTTTAAGAAATTAACTTTCTTTTGTCTTTCTCCTGTTTCTCTTCTCCAAGGTGTGTTTTACAGACTCTTGTCTAACATGTAGGGATAACAGCATGAGACTTTTTATTTGTAGGAGAGAATAGCAATAGTCTATAACTTTTTGATACGTGACGAGGTAAACATATTTTTCATAATCAACAAGTAATATCTGAGAATTTATGAAAAACATGTTCCCTACACCCTAAATTTTCTGACCTCTCCATTGCATCATTTGGGAACAGTGCGACTTACAAGTGTATTCAGGGAAGTCTTGGCTTTATTTGCATCTATTGGAATGAAAGCTCCTATGTGACCATCTGGGGGCTATTTTTGGCTTTGGTGTCTGTATTGACCTAAGGTCAGCCCATGTGAGTCTAATTTCAAAATAAATGTCAAAGCTCACATTATATGTCTGCTCATTAGTGATGTATCTCGCCAGGTTGAAAGCAGTTACCTGGTTTGAAAAGAAAAACTTTTGAATCTAAAGCTTTCTTGTATGTGTCTTATTCCTGAAAAGAGATCTCTTCTAAGTAGAAAAAAATTGGTCTTAACCCAAAAAATTAAAAAACACCTGGAGGAAAGATGTCGATTCAATACAATGTGTATTTTCCCCTTGAAACACTATTAAAATTTTCAAAAGGTTTTTCCATGCAGGTGTGAGAATATGATCATGTGAAAAAGATTATCTGTGGTCTTAGAACTGGCATATGAGACATGAGATATTAGGGATCTCCTGAAAAGAGCTTGAGCTTTTTGTTGAAATGCTGAAAAAAAGTTGTATAACTGTCTTGTTACCTTTTGGGACACTTATTTGTAGTTGTTTCCCATAGGGACACAATATATTAATTACATGTGCTGCTTCTCTGGAAATTCTGCTTTGCAAAATAGACATACTGTATATTATAAAGTGAAGAAAAAGTGCTCTTTTCCGCCTTTTTCCCCTGTTGACTTTATCCTTCCTTGGATTTGTGGACCATTCAGCTATAACAGCAAAGTATTACTTTGCAGGAAAAAAAGTATAATAAATCAGAGGACTTTCATAGGTAACATGTTCTATACTTTGGCCATTTATACAACATATAATTAATTCAGAGGAGTTTGGAGTTTTTTTAATGAAAAGAACTGCTAGATTTTCATCTCTCTTTTGTGTGCACTCATAAGTCTTTGAAAGTTTGAGTCCAAATTCTGATTCTGCATTTTATGAGCCCCTTTACAACCCATGTTCTTTCTCATTTTTCCTCTTACCAAGGGCTTTTTTGCCACACACAACTAGAAACTAAATTTGATGTCTGACATAAAAGTTCTATTTTGCTCAATTGTAATGAATCAATGATTTGCTATGACCGAGTTACTTGTATAAAGGTAGGCAGACATGCTGTTGAGCTCAGTGCATGCAGAACTTTCTCTTGATCATCCAACTGGGTTGGATGTAGGTCAGAGTCCTAAGGAAGTTATTTTATCTTATCCTTTGAGAGTGTCTTAATGAAAAGCAAGGAATTTCCTGCAAGAGCTCAATATTCCAATACATTTGCTGAAAAATATAAATCAGTTTCTAGTTCAGGTTCACTTAAGGGCAAGTTTTTCAAAACTCATTTCTTCCTTAATTAGGTATGAATATGTTCACTGCCATATCAGGAAGAGTTGAATTAGGAGTGCATGTAAAAAATAATAAAGGATATTAGAAATCAGTGCAAAAGAGTCAAATGTCTTACACAGAATTTTGCCTATGTGTATGTGCTTTATAAGATTAGTATAATTCTGTTTCTTACTATATTGGTCACAAATGAGCCAAGTGAAAAAAATAACAGCATTTTCTAAGCCTTTGAAAACATCATTGATACAAACATATCTAGTTAATTTGTTCAATTGCTTCTTTTGGCAAATGAAGCATGCTGATTCCATGTTGACATTATCAACACCCCCTAATTCATCACTCTTGTATTGCCATTGCAGACAAAAATATTTTCTTTGAAAGAAAAAAATTTTAAATTCTTACGTGAACAATTCCATCTGGGATGTAAGACTATACTTCTTATTCCTCTATTCCATTGTTGATATCCTAATCTCATGTTGAATACACCTGTGTACTTTGTTTTATTGGTTCCCAGTGTAAAATGTAATTTTAGGTTATCTTTATTCTTCAGGGGGATTATTCAATAAGACAGGCTTGCAGTGACCAAGTTGACCTTTTGAATTTTTTGATAGTACACACTCTTTTTTTTCTTTCTTTGTTTTGAGTTGGTTGCAGGGGTATTTTTTTTTGGTGTGTGTGTGTTTTTGACAGGCCTGGAAGACTACTTGAACTTTGTATTAACAGCTACAGGAGGAAACAAAATAAATGTGATAACTTATAATTACATTTTCTAAGGTAAATATTTTCTGCAGAAGAGTCAGTTTAGAAAAAAAAGAGCAGAAGAAAACAGAGGCAACCATGTTTTCAAGAAAAAGCAACTGTTCATCAGAGAAAAGATGTAACATAAATTATAATTGCATAGCATTTCTTAATTTAAAAAAGGGAAAATAAAACCACTAAGTTTATCTGAATTAAAAGGCAATTACTGACAAGGAAAAAAACCAAAGCAAACAACCCAAAACCACAAAAAACCTCAACACACAACTGAAATTTTAGCTTTAATATCCAAAGTGTTTTTCCTACTGGAGGGACTCAGAGGAAATAAGACTGCAACACAGAGCTTTGGTAATTTATTGAAGGCAAAGTCTTCAGTAGAATGATGCAAAGACTTGGATCTAGAGATGTCTGGTTTGATTTTGTATTTTACAGAAAAAGGGTGCTTTCCCAACTTGAATCTATAAAAAGATAGATGAATTCTTTATTTTTTTTTTCTTTATTTATTTTTTTGACAGGAAAAAGACTGTTATGACTTTCTCTGAGTCAGTCAGTGAGGCCAGATATCTTTGAGTCAGGAGAGAAAATAAAGGCAGATTTAGTGATCTGTTTTTCAATGTTATTTTCCAGTTGTTTTTACTATTTCCTATAATATAATTTAGATGTATACTGTGTTTGCTATATAGTATGTTCATATAGTTTTCAGAAGTATTTTCATTAGTAGGAGAAATGATGAATTGTACAAGGATGCTATAATACACACTGAAAGCAGTTGGAATATGCTAGGGTTAATGCGCTGCAAACTCAGAGCTTTGAAAGGTTTGTTCAGCTTAACTTCTTTAAATGGTTTGCTAACCTTTCAGAGGTGCAGCAATACAGAAGCCCCATTAAATCCTTATTAAATCCTGTAAACCTCGGGACTGATTATTCTAGCTGAAATTATTCTAAGAGACACATTGTTTGTCCTCCACTTCCTCAAATCTGATTTCAGTGATAGCTTTCTGTAGCATCCTTGAAACATTCATATACCCTCATGGAATAAATCACAATGGCTTGGTTGGCTCTACTTGTTTGCAACTTAGCTTATCTGTGCAAGGCACAATTTTAACAAGCAGGACTGGGAGCCTGTATTTAGCTGCTGGTCAAGGAATTATCAAAGTGATGAGGGAGACAAACCATCATGACCTCCAAGGCATGCAAGCCTGAGTGGCTGAAGACGATGTGCAGACATGGTCTAGGATGGCAGTGACATATTTTTCTTGTTTGGTTTTATAAAATTCTTTATAGAAGGGAGATTCTAGTGTTAAAGCTTTTCCAGTAATGAGTTGAGAGTCAGTTTCCAGAAATGAGTTGAGGCCATGCTGTTCTGTGAAACTTATGTCCTTTTGCAGTAGATATGTTTGAAGCAAGAATCAGACACTCTCAGTGAATTTCAGGACATGTGAATTTACATGTGAATGGAACAAGAAAATAAAACCTAAATCCCATAAGAAGTTTAATGGCCAGACTGAGCACAGCATTATTCATGTTTTACTTCTGTCTGTACAGATGGTCTAATGCCCCCAAATTCTGTTTTCCTTTTGTTGGTAGAAGATCCACCCAGACTGTAGTAAGTAAAAACCTCTGTTGGAACTGTGTCTGCCTTTGCAAATCTGGGTTTATATTTGCAGGAGATAATAAACCAAGCCAAACCAACATGCACACAACTTTGTTATCCCAAACTGGTCACCTTGCTATTTCCCTTTGTAGATGTCTTTTCATTTTACAGATCCCATGGTCTCTTCTTTAGTCATGATGCAGTGAAGATGAGAGAGACCAGGTGACCCAGTGAGAGCCATATAGTGACCATTCAGAACTGTTCCTCTGGAGTTTATCATGCATTTACACATAACTGCAGAGACAAAAATATCACAAGCTAAAAGCTCTTCCTTCCTGGATTGATGAAAGTGTAGCATTTCACACTTTCCAAAACCTAGGATACCAAAATATAAGCAATTTGTGTGTTTATGCCACTGTAAATAAAAGCATGCATCTGGGGTTCTCAGAGAAAGTAACGTCACAGGATTGTTGAGTAATATGAGTTGGAGAGCACCTCTGGAGCTGAAATGATATGCTGCTGAAGAAAAATCTGACGGTGCAATAGCCTCATTGTCAGTGAATGAACCCTTTCTGCTGCCTGTGACTGACAGCCCAACCCATTCTTACTCAGTTGCGATGCCCACATTTGCTTCAAGAAAAGAGCAGTCCACGTGGTCTGCAAGACTACCTTCTTCTAGGCAAAACAGGATAAGCTCTGAAGTTAAAGAGTCTGTCTTTATGTGAAACAGAATGGAAATCTGATTGCAATTTTTGAGGTATCGTTCTGAGAAAGTGGCATTTTCTAGGGAAACAAGGAACCAAACCATTTGACCTTTTAAAGGTCACTTCTAATGTCAGTAAGAAATCAGTTGGACACCAGGATAGCCATGAAGGACTGGTGTTATATCTCCTGACAAAAGCACTTCAAAGTAAGTAGACAAATGGGTTTTTTCAGTAATGTAGCTCCTTGGAAAGTGCATAAATCTTCCTCAAATGTACTGAAAATGATGGAGAAATAAAAAATAGAAAGGAAAATGCTCGTTACTTCCCTTTGTAGATATCTCTTCCTTTTATAAATCCCAGGATCATTTCCAGAGTCTTGATGCAGTGAAGATGAGATGGACCAGATTTGACCCCCATAAATAATAAGTAGCTAAAGAAAATATTTTAGACATTTTGCCTACAAATAGAAGAAACTCAGAAAATTTCTACTCAGTACAAAATATTCTTGATTGTGGAGCTTAGATTTAAGCTGCATGAGTGCATATTGATAGTCTTTTTTATTTCTCCCTCCTGCTTCCTCTGCTGTTTGAAAACCCAAGGGGAGAGCACTTGGAGGCACAGCCATCTGCTCCTCTAAACACATCAAGTTTAATCGTGTATTTTAGCAAATTATGACACTACACATTTCATTTTTAAGGGAAAATTCTATGGTTCATTGTGCTTTGTCAGGAACTTAACAAGCTGCAAAGCTCACTTGGCCTTCTCTTTTAAGGTCTTTCAAAACTGACCCTTTTCTTTTGTCTGGTGGTCAATTCCTTGTTGTCTGTTTGTCAGCTTCTCCTGAACATTTTTTCTTTTTAAATGTTATTATTTATTTTCTTCCCCAAAAGAATAAGGTGCTTTCATTGTTTTCCATCAAACTCAAAGATTAAGCTTCAATTTCACAATTGCAACTTTTCAGTTAATTCAAAGGATATGTTGATGAATAGATGAGGTCTGTTGGTCCTCATGTTAAATATACAAACATATAAACGCCCCTGTTTTCCTTTGCTTTCTTTTCTTTGATTTAATGTTCCTTGAAGCTTAGCATGTGTTTTTGTACAAGAGAAATAGAAAAGAAATACAGAAGGAGGAGTTGCAAATGAAGGGGAAGTCCATGTCCATCCCATCCCTAGCAGTTTAATGCCAGGGCCAGGGGGAGTTGCCCAGAGTCTGGAGAGGGATTGCAGGTCCACAGGAGAGCACTTTAAGTGCAGTGCAAAGGAATTTCAGCCACTCTGGACAGTAAGTTGGCTTCATGGGGAGGCCAATTTAGCTGCCTCCATGCAAACACAGGTAGCATGGGGATGTAAAAAAAAGGGGTCAGAGATTTGGGCACACCTGCAGGACTGTGATCTAGCAGCATCATAGTGAAATGGTGTGAGAGCTCCTACACTTCTCCACTCCTGTAGCGG
Source organism: Coloeus monedula (assembly GCF_965178545.1). Lineage (NCBI taxonomy): Eukaryota > Metazoa > Chordata > Aves > Passeriformes > Corvidae > Coloeus > Coloeus monedula. The sequence goes on along the minus strand of NC_138822.1, from coordinate 26,460,782 downwards.
AGAGTTGGAATGGAAAGATACAGGCTCTTTAAAAGGACAGACAGAGAGATGAGGAGTCAGAGGTATTTTTTATGTCAGTGGCCAGCTGGAGTGCATGGAGCTCTGTATGGTGATGGATGAGAAGCTAAGAGCTTATAATCAGGATTAAAGGGAGGGCAGGGACAGGTGACATTACAGTGGGGGTCTGCTACAGGCTCTCTGACCAGGAAGACCAAGCAGATCAGTCCTTCCACAGAGAGAGAGGACAAGCCTTACATTCACAAACCCTGGTGGTCTTCAACCATCCCAATATCTGTTTGCGGGACAATACAGCAGGGCACAGGCAATCCAGAAAGTTCCTGCAAAACATTGATGATAACTTCCTTCTCCAAGTGATAAAGGATCCAACAAGGACAGGTGCTTTGCTGTTCCTTGTTCTCACCAAGAAGGAGGGACTTGGTGGGAAAGTGAAGTTCAAGGGCAGCCTGGGCTGCAGTGACCATGAGTCATGGCGTTTGAAATGCTTAAAGCAGAAAGAAGGGCCCTCAGAAAGCTCACTGTCCTGGGCTTTATGAGAGCAGACTTGTCCTCTTCAGGGATCTGTTTCAAAGAGTACTATTGGATAAAGTTCTGGAGGGAAGATAGGCCCAAGAAAGCTGGTTAGCTCCTCCAAGCTCATGATGTTGGGATGATAGCATCCCAACAAAGAAGTCAAACAGAAACACCAGTAGGCCTATGTGAACAAATTCAAGCAAAAAATGGAAGCCTGCAGAGCATGAAAGCAAGAACAGGATATATTCCCTGAGAGGAATACAGAGAGATTGTCAGAGCAGACAGGGATCAGGTTATGAAAGCTTAAAGCCTGATAGAATTAAATTTGTCCAGGGATGTCAAGGGGAACAAGAAAAGCTTCTAAAAGTACATTGGTGTTAAAAGAAAGGGTAGGGAAAATGGGATTCCAGTCCTGAAAATAACGGAAGACATTGTTACCAAGCATATGGAGAGGGCTGAGATACACGATTGCTTTTTTGCCTGAGTTTTTGCCAGCAAACGCTTCAGCCTCCCTGCCTGAAGGGAAAAGGAAGGGACAGGTAGAATGAAGAGCCACTGTAGGAGAAGATCAGGGTCAAGAGCGTGAAAGGAAACCGATGATGCACATGTCCACAGAACCTGATAAGATGCATGTATGTGTCCTGAGGGAACTGGTGGATGAAGTGGCTGTCATGGAGGCTTATAAATTGAGACAGATAACATATTCAAGTGAGATTTACTTTATAAACCCTGTTAAACCAAATAAAGCAATTAAATCAATTAAACCAATTAAAGCTCTGTAAACATTTCAATACAGATTTGTGACGTCAAATGGATTAGTCACTACATAAGTAACATAAGAATTCTTAAGGTTTTAGGAGGGTAGCCCAGCACATACTATCATAAAGACACTATGACTTCCTTTATGATGTAATACTTTCTCAAATTGTTTTAGACCACCGCCTTCCATCTTTATTCTATATTACTATTTTCCTTTCTTTATTTTCTTTTAAATGCCCTGCCATTCACCAACCTAAAGGCATTATCACCTTTGTAAAATCAAGTTTACATTTTTCTGTGGTAGAATATAGGATCAAGCAAACGTTTAACTATTGTTCAGGCAAATATATGTTACATTGGAATGTGCTATCTCATCTTGGTTTACATTATGAGTCTGTGTTTGCACAATGTGAAGACAAAAGATGCATGACTTATGTCTAAGTTAATGTGTAGAGCTTATGCTTTGTTTCGCATATCATGTCCCTGAAGCTGTGATACATGCAGACTGACTGCAATTAATCTGTTTTAAATATTTTTTTTTGTTTAATGCTCTGGCAATTTTTGTCACACTAAGTTTCTTAATTTTCAGGGAAACAGAAAGAATAGAATCTAAAATTAGTAATTAATCTGTAACTGCACAGGCTACTGCTTTAAAATGACAGTGCATCTTTTAGAATTAAACAGTCACAGCGTGTTGCAGTAAACTCACCGAAACTTAATATCTTCTGAGAGATTTTCAAAGAGAGCATTTAACTGAAGTCATGTAATGACACTTAACGGGATATTTTTTTGCTGGTTTCAGTCAATTGAAAACATTATTGGTGTGGTGCACAAATGGAGCTGAATTTCAAGAGGCGCTCACTGAAACTGTCTTCTCATAATGCCAATAGAACATAGTTCAATCGTTGTAACTCCTGTGGCTGCTAATCTTCTGGATCTGATTAATTGGAAAATCTGATGAGTGTCTATTTTCAGGGTAGTGTGACCCTGATTCATTGCTTGCAGTTGACTGAAAAGCACATTCCCCAAACCTGGGAAAAACACAAACTAAATGAGTGTCAGCCTTGACATAAACAACAGAGGGTTGACAAGCAAAAGGTAAGATATGGATTTCATAGAAATAAGATACACAGAAGTCTCTCTGAGGGTAATTCAGTAAGAAAAAATGGTCATTGTTGCTTGAAAAGCTTTTTTATAAAGCCATTGCAAGCACATTTTGCTACTAATTGTATCTGGTCTCATTTATCTAAATCCTTCTCATCCTAGCATATTTTCCATCACATTCATCCATGACTACACTTTCATAGCAGCCCCTTTGCCTGCAGGTGGAGTGGTGGGATATTAGGTACGATTGCCCTAGTGCTGGTTCTTTGACAAGTGACAGGTGGCCTGTTTCTGTCCCTGAGGGGTGGGATAATTTATCTCACCAATGAGTTCAGCCTCTGGCAGCCTGGAAACTAAGGGCCTTGAATGTTAACTCCAATTCTGGTTGGGGATGCATAGCAAGACTATTTCTGGAACCAGGACACTGACGAGGAGGATATCCAGCCTGCAGAACAAAATGCCTCTGTATACACTTAGCTGCTACCTACTGATACAACTAGAATAAAACACACTTGTAGCATATAAATTACATTACATGACTCATTTGTCAGATCATAAATAATTGTAATTGTAGATGTAGTATTTCTTAGCAGGAAATATCAAAGATTTGAATTAAAGTGCAGTGTGTGTATCAGAAATATAAGAGTAATAATACTAATAGTATTGAACTTGTGAGTAACATTTAATTAACAAAAATGTAGAAATCATTTCTACAAATATAGCCACCTTACAAAGGAGCTTACACATCTAGGATTCTTGGAAAACTACTGCTCAGACTTGTGGTGATGCTTTGCAGTCCACATGCAGTCATAGTTTATAATTTCAGATAAAGTTAAAATTACTTCAAAATGTCATATTTGTATATATATCTTTCATCTCTATTTTACAGAAGATTGTATGGATGATATAATATTTCTCCCCAAGCTGGAGGTGGGAGGAAAAGATAGCTGAGATATTGCCTATTAATAATAGAGCATTCCTGTGGGATAATTAAAATAACCATGAATTGTTTTCAGACTGTTGTTAAAAATAGTCTGATTCTGCACTTAATTTGAATGCATTTTTTTTGAGTTACCAATTTTTTAGAAGATGCTAAGTCACCAGAGGCTGGGAATTCAGATTCAATGTCTATATATCCTGCAGAGGAGTATGTGGTCTTTTTCAGTGCTACTACAGTACCAGGTTACAGAAAGAACTTTGATAAACATCATAATTTAATTAAAGCAAATTGAACAGTGAAAGCAAATAAACATAATCATTCCCTCATTACAAAGTGATTTCTTAAAAAAAAAAAAAAAAAGAAACAATATAAGTTAGTTTTAACTTCATGCAAATTATGTTGCCCATGTTATTTCTTTGCTTGTAACAGCCAAGAGGAAGACAAGAAAGTAATTTATTTCTTAACAATCCAGAAACTGGTAGATTTATTAGTAAATTCTTAGAAAATTCATCCTGTATGCAAAGGAAACTCCACAGTACATACCTTCAGAGTAAATCATACCATTTATATGTGAAAAACTATTGAATCTCTGTTAGGATGAAACAAAACTCATTACAGGTCTGTGGTCAGATCTTCTGTGCTTTAGAAACATTTAAGGTATTGATGAAAACTCACTTTATGAGTTTCTATTTTATTCTTGCAAGTAATCATGATACAAGCAGTAGAAATATTACAAAACACTGGGGCAGACAAGGAGCAGAAATAATGTGCAGATTATAAATAGCCCTGGCTATTAACTCGTAGATCTTTTATGGAAGACTTATGGATAGTCTTAAAACAAAAGTCATGGTGCTGTAGCTCAGGCTGGGTCTAACAGAGACTACTAGATGAGACTGATACACTGGGGACAAAACATCCAACTGTAGTGGTTCTTTCTGACCTTAAAATGCATGGAACAGGAAAAAAAAAAGTGACTTATGCCTATGTGACAATACATACTGAAATAAAATCAAGCAACATTTTCAGGCAGGGAATAAGAAAAAATCCCAGCACATTGCTCTTTTTTTAACTTTTTAAACTGAACACTCAGACCATTAAAAATAAACCCTCTCCTGGGGAGAGGAGCTGTGAACACTCAGTGAAACAAAGAAGACGTGGTGCCTCCTAATATAGGATACGTGTATATGCGGGTGCAAGCGTGTGTGAGCTAGTGTTATTTCCAACCTCATTTATGGATAAAATTATTTAACTTTTTGCGAGAAAGTTGTTAAATTTGGCATTATTTTTAAAAGGATAAAAAATGCAGGCCTATTTACCCTTACTAGTAGAATATTATCCCTGAAATACCTCTTAGTTCTCTAAATTGTTATCTTCCATGAGCTATTGAAACTGCTTTCAATAACTGAAGATGCTGAGGATTGAAATGGAATGCAATAGTTTAATACTAGAAGCTAGATCTCCCATAGAATAAATGAAAACAAAAATTACTAATAAAGAATCACTATTAATGTTTTGTTCTTCTAAATAATGACTGGAAATTCTTCCAATTTTCCTCTTCTTCACTCACAAAAAAGTAGTTACTTTTTGTTTGTTTGTTTGTTTGATGTATTGCATATGGAAAACAAGAATGGTGAATTTGCTATATGGTAGAAAAATGTAATGAGTATATTTAGCCATGGAGCAATAAATCTAGGGTTTAATAGATGGAATAAAAGCTTTCTAAGCACATGCAAGCAAGATGCTTTTATATGAATCTTGGCAGCCAAGAAAGGAAAGAGCAAATAAAATTTATTATATGATCTGTGGCTACATGCTTGCAGATGTGCACAAATATCTTCCAAAGAGAAGGCTTCCTCCCCTTTTACTTTCATTAGTACATGATTTTTGAAGAAGTCATCATGTAACTATTAGTACATGTGCTAATAAATACTAAATAATTCAGCCCATAGCTGGTGTTTAGATGTTCCACTTAATTTTCAATCTGGATTTCATGAATTCATTTAGCATCTCCTTTCCTCTGAAAAAGAGAGGATATGATTCCTTCCTCATTCTGATTGTCTATACTGATTATGAGTAAGCACCATTAGACCTGAGGTGTTAAAAGGTTGTTGTTGGGGCTTTTTTTTTGAGCAAAGCACTGATTCTCCAACAAAGACCAAAATTTAAGTAGGTTGTCTGAGTGGGTTTTAAATATTTATTACAGTTCAGACTGTATCATTTTTACACTTATGGTGCCTGAGTGCCCTTTTTGCTTTATTCCTCTTTAAAGCTTTTTGAGCACAGATTTAAAATTCATTGTTCTTTTTTTTAAACAAAAAGAAAAAAAATCCGTTATTGAACTTGCAACTTCCTTATAGGTAGCTAAGAAGATCACAAGTCAGCTTTACTTTAGTTACAGTATTTCACAGAGTCATAGAATCACAGTATATTTTCTCTGGACACAGTTTTAGTGTGATGTCCTTCTTATATTGTAATAATAGTTGCACTGTTTCTTGAACGGGTTCAAAACATGAAACTGTTAGAAGTCAAGCAGATCCAAGAAGGAACTTTTTGCTAAAACACTGTAAGAGATGAAAAATTTTTCAGCTCACCATGTATAAAATAAATGGATGGACTAGCTGATTACCACTCAACCTTGTCTTCTGAAGAAAATTTCATTCTTCTATATCTAATGAGTAAAGGTGGTCTGCTTTGCCATATAATATAAATTCCTTTACAAAGATCCCTTTCCAATTTCTATATTATATAGTGTAAATTATTTTTTGATCCAAAAAAACCCCCAACAACCAAAAACACTTTAGTGGAGAAAGCTGTGTTTACTTAGTGTCAAAGATTGAGCCACATCAGCTGGAAAATTTGAATATGCAGAGTTGGAGGTTAAACTCTTAATTCAATGTGGATTATCTCAGATCTCCAGATTCAGCCAAACATTTTATTATCCTGAGACTGGTTCACCACAGGAATCTCATTTTCTCTGCTTATATCCTGGAAAGGCTTTCCTTTTCCCCACAATACCCATAAGTGGTGACGTTTAAAAAACTTTAATCTTAATGGCAAAGACAAACATTAGGTCTTCCACACAGGTTAGGCTCAGAATCCATACTTTATAATTTCCTTCATGGAGTGAAATTGAGTGACATGAACACTATTAAGATTGACCTATCTTGGACCATAAGCTATTAGCTTTTTCATTTATTAACAAAATAGCAGGGTCAGTTCTTGTGTATGTATGATCCAACAATGTAAAAGGCATAACTGTTGTCCAGAGGTGCATTGGTGCATAAGTAGTTACCAATCACGTAAGAGTAGAACTTCAGTTCTTGTGGATCAATATAGGCCCAAGGATTTCAGTCCAACTGTAACATTTTATAGCACTTAGAAATACCATCTACTTGTGCTTTTTATGTGAGAAATCAAAAGCACACAGGCCAAGGGATTATAGTGTTAAAATTCCCATGGGAACACTAAAATGATCACAGTACACTTACAGTATGTGGCATTCTGGATTACTGACCATACTGAGAGATGTTTTCGTACAGAGTGTACAGTATATGTATTACATCAGAATTAGTCTTTGCATGGAAATATTAGCCTTTCAGTTTCCTGGCTGCTGTAATTTTAAGTTCATGACACCTTCTGTATCAATATTAGGTGCTTATTTTAACAAAATTCATAAGAAGAAAAGGAGATGAAAAAGAAGACAATTATCAAAAAGACTAAAATAAAAAGAATTAGATACATGATTAATTTAAAAACCATGGACAAATAAAGTTCCCTGAGACTGCAACAAATATACAGATGCCGGTATCATCCTAGGTGACCTTCTCAGTCACCTTTTCTGTTCAACACTTATGTGGTAAATTCCATTTGTAATCCTAGCATTGTTTCTGCAACTGACATTGTAGGGAACATCTACTATAATATTGCTAACAAAAACCATGTAACTCATCATGTAATTGTCAGAGGCTAACACCTGACAGGATGCCCTTGCAGAGCAGAAGAAGCTGGTTCTCATGACTATCAGCATCTGCTTTGTTGGCACCAGCTAAAGCACAAAGGACTTCCTCACTTACCAGCTGTTCTGCTTTGTGGGCCTCCTAATCATTGCAAAGAATGCAAAAGGAAGGTACATGTAAAGTCTGCAGTCATGCTTACAAAAAAAAAAGTAAAGAAAAAAGGAGAGAAAACTGGGGCAGAGAAGGGGAGAGCTTTCGTTTGGTTTGGTTTGATTTTCCTGCAGAAATCATTATAAATTAAGCCTCTGGTCCATCTCTTGTCCAAAAATTGTCAGATGATTATGAAAAAGAACACAAGTAAACACTGAAGGCATTAGTCGGAATGTGTTTTCTCATTTGAGGACTTCCTGCCCTCTAAGTCTTTTCTCTACATTTAGCTACTTTGTAAGTTCAGGACTTAGAAAAGCGAATACCATAAACTCTGACAATGTTTGTCCAGTCATGGTGATGGAAACTTGTACAGAGGTGGTTTCAGCTATCATATCCTTGGTCTTAAGATGTATAAATCATCACAGAACATCAGACTGTATCTGTAAAGTGAGGACATGGCATGTCTTTTCTTTAATAACTTCTGGATCGTTATGTTGCAACTGGTGGGATCATGCTATTTGTATTTACACAATGACCTCTTAATTGAATCAAAACCTATTTCTATGTACTCAAAGCTTCCCCCCCCCGCCCCCAAATTACTCTCAATGTTTTCCTCTACATTGCATTGTACTTATCCCTGAAAATGATGGAGATATTTTGTCATCTCTGGCTTTGTTGTTGTTGTTGTTGTTGTGTTTGTTTGTTTGTTTGTTTATCCTTGAAAGCTTAAATTTAGCAATAAAACTATTTAAAAAGTATTAATTTCCTATTAACTTGGAACAGAGTTCCTATATGTAGCCACAATGGTTGCGTTCAGGTGATTTTTCCCTTCATAAATTTCTACATTTTCCAACATAACCAGTGTGTGACTAATGAGTATAACCCTCATTCAAGTAAGAGAGAAAAAAATAGCAAGTATCCAAACAAGTCAAAGCAATCTGTATCAGCTTCAACCACACTCAGCTCCTCCTGTGGGCATTACTGGTTGTGTTCCTCATTTTAGCTTTTATGCTATGTTGTGTTTGTAACATTCAGGGGAGGATGATGCAGAAAAGATAATGAATAGAAAATTGTTTGGACTCTGTTTTTCAGTTTAGGAAATTCCCTCAGCATTAATATAATAGCACCTCTATTCTCTGCCTCCTACTTGGCATCAATGCCATTTATGTTAGTCACAGGCAGGGTACTGCATCATAGTAGGTGACTATCATCTAAACACTGTGGACAGGTGGCCTTTAAAACAGCATGCAGCAGGGAATTTAAGAGCTCTTTCTGAGGAAATCTGGAAATCTTCACAGTTGAGAGCAAACAATGCAGCAGTTGTGAATATCAACATTTCCAATTTGGAAACTGTCAAGACCTGACTGGCTTTAAATATAGGAAATAGACAAAATCTGAGGAAAGACAGAAAAACAATTCAAAACAACTCAAAGCATAATGCAATGTCACCCACAAATGTTTACAGAATAATTGCATTTCCCTATGCCTAAAGGGGATGTTTCTTACCTTCAGGACAGAGTGCTGTGAACAGTGTGCTCTTCACCAGCTCTGCAGGGAAGTAAGTTATTTCCAAAGAGGTCTGACATAATTTGAAACTGCTTGTCTCCATCCTTGAGGAAGGTAGTCTGTCTTGTGGAAATGTGAAAGTACTTGAGGCAGCTGAGTGATTGGTTGTAGCTATGTCTCCAAGAGTCTTCTGGAAGGACGGAGGAGAGAGCACTCCCAGAGTGCTAGTGAGTGTGGCTGTAGGGGATTTTCTGAGTTGCTCTCTTACGCTCTTTACAATTCATCACTGGGGTGAACAGAAGCTTCTGTAGTTGGCCTCTGACAGTGCATGATCTACAAATTTGGGCATCTGAGAAAGATTCAAGCTCATATTGAGGAGATGTTTAAAGACTCCTCCGCTTAGTGCCATTTGTATGCCTCCATCTTTTAGGTCACTCCCTAAGAACTTCGTGGGACTCTTAGGAAAATAATTGCTCAGGTGTTCTGAAGACAGTTTGAAAATAGATAAGTATGAGGGGATTGATTCTTTGTTCAGGTTTTTTTAGTATTATTTCCTCATAAAAACTGCAGATATGACTATCTGAATGGGAATAACCAGAACCAGGAGCTCAGCTTCTCAAAATGCAGCTGCTTATCTAAGTCCAAAGTCATTTACATCAATCCAAATTTGTGCATGCATCTTCTAATTGCTTCTCACTTTGTTGCAAGTGGATGCTTCAAAATACCAACTCGCATTCACGTTACACATTTCACTATATCAACACCCCACCTAAACCAGGGATTGTTTCAAATTGCCTACCTTTCAGTTTCCATTTACATAGTGAGTTTGCATGGTATTTCATAAATTAACCACAATTTCTAACCTGCTGATTCATTTTCAAGGGTGAAAGGTGAACGTCCAATTACTTCCACCACAGTTAACATAAACATTGACCTGATCAACTGCAGTGCTTCCTCTGTGCCATAACATAGCCACAGATTTATCTTTCCTGCTCTGCTTTGCTCCAGGCACCTGATTAAAAAGCCCAGACCAATGTCTGCTTTTATATGCTTACTTTGATTTTCACTTTGGAGCACTTTACCAGGACTGCACTCATGCCTCCCTGCTGCTCCCTGATGCTTTGTGGCATTTATTGTCTGAGTTTTCCTCTCAGTGTGGCACCACAGTCTTACTGCATAATATTCCTTCTGCATGCAAGGATAATCCACATCCTCCTCATCACTGTACTGCACTAGGCATGATTTCTATAATATTGTGAATATATTAGGAAAAAAGCAATCACAGAAGGCCCTGGGATTTTCAAGTTGCCTCATAAGGCTAATAAAATTCAGCATATGTTTTTTCTATCTGCTGTGAACCAGGCTTCACTTCTTAAATCCATGCAAGAAGCTGAAGGTTTAGTGTGATGATGTAATCTAAATCAGTGGCTTACTAGAGTTTACTGCTATTAATCATGGCTTACTATTGGTCTGTTCAAAGCCATATGGGGCATAACACTAGTACTAAAATGTTTATTAGGAAAAATGACTTTGCAGAAGTAAAGACTTAGGGAACTTGAACATGACTTGGAAAAGAAAAAAAAAAAAAAAAAAGATTAAACTACTCTGCATTGCTTGAAATGCAAGCCCTTTCAAATACATGACAGGGTTTAACGTTAAACTCATTATCCACACAAAAATTTGAAGAATAGGAGAAGGTATTTCAATGTCTAAAAGTGATGGCATTTATTTAAAAATTGTTGCATGAGAATATTTACTTTCAAGCTTTACACATGTTTTTCCACTCTGAGCATGAGCTTTTTAATATTACCACCAAAATTCCATTATCTATCAATGCCATCTTTAGTTTTGAAGAATTTGATATGACATTAATAACGGAATAGAAACTTCTTGGTCTGATACAATTTCCTTTGCTGGAGCAAAGCCAGCTCTGTAAAATGTGATACAACAAAAATATAGAATAATTTTAAACATTCGATTTTAGCAGTAGAAAGTATTGCTTCCTAAGGCCTGGAAGGAAAATTAAATAACATTGCTTCCTCTCCTAAATATGAAAAGACTATAAGTGCATTCAGCAGTTACATGAGTTCAGGGAAAAGAGTACGATTATCTATAAACAAAAAGAGACTAAAATAACTGTACCCAGCTAACCATCTCATTCTTAAAGAACTGTGTTAAACTGATAAACATCAGTGATCAACCAGATTTTTCTTCAGATACAGCAATGATATTTTTGATTCATTATAAATCTTCAGACCTTCCTGTGAAATGCTCATCTTTCATATCTGACATGGAGAACAAACTGGAGGTGACCTGTGCGTTTGGAGATGTTTTCAAAGACAGACAACATTGCCTTCTCAGGTTTATATAAATCACACAATTTTAGCATTCTAAAATTGGTGGCAAGGTCATTTTTTAATAATTTTAAAATATGGATTTTTAAATTTGAAAATGCCTGTAAATACAACTAGTGTAGTTACTTTTTTTTCCATGATCATCTCACACTAGAGTTGAACAGAAATAAAAGTAACCAAACAGGTTCATTATTCTTTATATGACTATTTTTAACATTAAAACCCAAACACTTACTTCAGAATACATCTTTGTTGTATTAGGCACTCACTTCAAACTGATAAAATAACATACTTTTAAAATCTGATTCTCTATGGGAAAAAAAGAGAAAAAAAAAAAAAACCAAAAAAGGGAAGTTCTGCCCTTAAATTTTACTTGCCATTATCTCAATACCTGAAGTGATGATGTGATATGTGAGCTCTAGCTTAGTATGCAAAGGTATGTAATAAGCATCTATGATCAGAAATGGAAATTAAATGAAATTAAAAGATTTTCATGACAGCAGAAATTGACTGATGTTTTATTTGTGCAAGGTAGGGGCAGGTTCTTAGATAGCAGAGACTAGCAAGGGTTCCCTGAGTAGAGAACTCAGTTATATGTATGAACTAAGGAGCACAATTTTTTGCCTGTAGAGATGAGAGGAGTCTTCTTTTGGTCCTATATAGCAGCAGACCAGGTGTGAGAAGAGTCCTTGCCATAGTAACAGAATAATGGCTCTAGAGGCTTATGAAGTAGTCATTCCCGCCTCACTGCCCTCTCTTCTCCTACTCCCAGGAAACATTGTATTTGATAAAACTGAAACATCTTGGATGAAATTGTGCTTTTGAACACAGCAGAGTCTTCACAACATAACTGAAAATTAGGCATATTTCTGCCAGTTAAATGCATACTTATTAAAAAAAAAAAAAGAATATTTTAATTTACTACCATTTGCACCATTTCCTTTAGCATGTACTAGTATCTTATGTCTAAGACAACTTTATTTACTTCTCCATTTTCCTCCCTTCTTCTTTCCCAGCTGGGGAAAAACCAGTACATTTTAAGGGAAAGGAACTGATTAATGCAGAAGGAAAACAGGAAAACTCAACCATCAGTCCTTCACCTGAATAGTGAGGGAACAATGAATCTTAGCCCATACTTTCTGACACAAATGGTGTAGGCATTTTAGGTATTCAGATTATATCATACCATTTTCCAGACATACCATCAGGGCTTTAGAGAGGATTTAAAACAAAATCCCATTTAGTTTCATCAGTCAGTTCCAAAATTTTTTATCTTAAAACTAGCAACATGCTGCCTCACCTTATCTATACAACCCAAAACCAGGCTGCACTGGCAGAAGATTTATGCTAATCTAGGTGCTCTCAAACTCAATGTACTCACAGCAAGGCAGAGGGACAAACTATGTCTGGAAGAGGAAAGATCTGTCATACCAAAGGAGCAAAAAGAGGTTTCACGGTCCTGGCAGGTGCCTTACAAGCCTTACAGACTCCCCTGTCACTAACTCTATTGTGACAGTATAGCTGGGTGAAAAGACCATAGTGAAAATACCAACTAATTTTCATACCAATTTAGGCCTGAGCTGTGAAGCTCTGAAGTTGCACAACAGAGTACATGTTACTTAACCAATAGGAACAGACTGAGATTTACACTTCTCACCCTACTGAGCTCAGCAGAAGAGATATAATTACTATTGTCTAGAAAGTAGCAGTGCTCTTCAAGTGGTCAAATCACTGAGTCTTCACCTCTAAAGTGGTCAGTTTCCTGATAGTTGTTACATCTAATCAGCTGGACAGAAGAATAGCATGGGATAGACTTGTCTGATTACAATTGCTCTGCTAGATGTGGCTCTATCATCATTTTAAAATAAAAGGTGTCAAGTGAATCAAAACAAGTTGTTTTGATCTCCCAGCTTAGGTCTCTCATGTTTTTCCTATTTGCTGAATAAACTATAGAAATGCAAACATCTCACACTTATATTGTATATGAATTGGAGTAAGTGTTAAGTATCCACACAATTACAGGCTGTTGTTTAGATAAAATCTTCTGTTATTCTGTGGCTGTGAATGATACTCGAAAAAAAACAAGGGAAGAGAAAGGAAAAACGGAAGGGCAGACATCGACTACAGTAAGAATGTTATTATTATTCCCTCCCTGTCAATAATGGGGAATTTTTACTGAATGGAAGAAAAATGCAAATTTTTCTCTTTGTTTGTTTGTTTCCTTGGGGCTTTTGGTTGGTTGGTTTTTCAAACAAGAGCTATGTTAGTAGTAGTAGATTTGTTTGCTTTCTTTTCTCTCCCTATGAATATAAAGAAATTGAGACATAGTTTACAACACACAACATCACAAACCTAATATCTGTTCAGTGGATCCTAAATGGATTTTGTACCTCATTAATGCACAAAAGTTTTTCTAGGTATTAACAAGTAATGCAAAGTATCTTGAATTTTAAAAGGCAAACTTTTGATATCATTTGAAAATGTCAAAAAACCTCATCTTTAGATCTTACAAAATAAGTTTTTTCTGACCATCCTTTTTTGGATGGATATTTTCAGTATTGTTTTGTGGATATTTTCAGTATTATACATTGTCATACTTACGAGCTGACAACAAAAGTTGAAATATTAAAATGGAGATTCCATTCTTGTAAAATTTGTACTGAATTTGATAATAGCAATGGGCAATTTTCATTTTATTATTACTTATTCCCCAACAGAATTGCCAGATCTGGGTACATATGTTGCTCTCAGATATTGATCAGTTACTAAAAACTTGTGCTTATTTCATTTAGAATTAAATATTGGATGATAAGGATCTATGGCACAGGTTTTTCATCTTGTTTTACTTTGTTGTTGCTTTTGGTTTAGTTTTTATTTTAATGTAGCATAGTTGGAAAAATGGTTTTATTTCACAGCAAGCAAAATTTACTGATTTGCTGGCATTTCATGCAAGAAGCAATTTTTAAAGTCCCAATCCTACCAATAAGGACTAAAGCTATGCCAGAGGTATTGCTTAAATCTAGAAAAACCTCAGAAGCTAGTTTATGATTGAAGGCTGAAAACTGATCATAATTAGAGGGGTATGAGACTTGCTGATTTATATACTTATGAAGATGTTACTTTAAGTTTTGAATCAGTCATCTGAAAAATTACTTCTATTTCCTTTACACATATATTTTTCTTTATGAAGATAAGTTTATTTGGTAAGAAGAAAAAATCTATGACAAAATTTTTGTGATTGGTATTATTACAGTCTGCCTTGGAATTTCAAGAAAATGCCTTTTCTGTCAGTAGTGGAAGACAGGTTATCCATGATCTCTAATAACTATACAGAGACAATATCTTATAAAATTTGCTCTGCTTTTGAGAAAGGAACTAAATCTCACAAATTATTTGGCACAGATTCTGCATTAGGGGAAATCCCAATACTCATTGCAAGAACAGTAAATTTGCAGTGGAGTCACCTTTGCATGTTTGACAACTGAGTCAAAGATCTCAAGACAGGCTGCTTCTAGTGGAGTAACAGACTTCTATTTTCTTAGTCTGACACGCAACGTGTTAAGATGTGATCTGTAGTTTTACTAAGCAATTAAAAAACTGTATTAATAGTACCAATTAACTGATATGATCCCCATGATATTTCATAGCAGATCAACAACCAATGCAGTGCTCTCTTAGCCAATCAGTAAAGACAAGCCTATTGCCTGGGGTCTCCTCAAAAAGATTATCCTGTGCATCCATCCATCTGCAGCAGGTTCTCACTACACTTCTCTCATTCCACTCTGTTTTATTGTTTTAATCTACTAAAAAACCTTTGTATGCCGCAACCATGCCCAATCCACTTAGCTCATATTAAGGCAGACATGATGATTTTCATGTGACCATAGCATAAAAAAAATACCTGAATCTTGTGACAAGTTACTGAATCAATGCACCTCCATCACCAGATTTTGAATGGTTTTATCTATATGGATCTCCAGCTAAGGAAAATTAGCTGGAAATTCTGAGTCTCAGAATACATCAGCTCTTCAGGAAAGCCAGCATAAAACCTTAGAACCTTGAGGAAACATCATGAGGATTTAAAGCCAGCAACTGTAAATTCAGCAATGACAGAGTATCAGAGGCAGTACACAAACTGTAACAACAACAAAAACAACAAAAAAATTGAAAATAGTTTCTCTTCCTAGGGAGTGGAATAATGTTTGTAGAACTAACTAGCTGTAAACTTCCCTAAAGAGTAGCAAGAGAGCAGCATGGTACCTGCAGCATTTGAAAGAGCTGAGCAGCAGGGTGTAACACCAAACTCTGTTGTTGTTAACAGTCATGATGAACCCAGAAGAGCCAGAATAAACTAGTAACAGCAAACTCAAAGGGAAAAAGTCAGAGACACAACTATATGAATCATGAACAACAATACTTCAAAGCTCTGCTTTGAAGTATTTTTGAGCATTTGTATGGAAGATTTCACAGGAGAGATTACTGCTATTGAGAAAAAATGTAGCTGTTAATAAATGAAAGAGTGATTTTATTTTAATTTAGCAGGTTAGAGCTATGCATTGACTGATACACAAAAAAATGACGTTATTTGACAGTAATTTCTCTACAATATTTCTTCACCTTTCTTCTAGAAATAAGAGGGATAAATAATACTTTTCACATTTTATATATCATATTACCACAGAACACTGAATGTATCTGAGAACAGCATGACATAAAGATTTAAGATGCTTCAGTAGATTTTGTCAGCCTAAAAGAACAGACAGGCTGAGAACCTAAGGAGTAAAGGAAACAGAACAGAATTGCTCTAAGTACAGCAAGAACTAGATCATGTTTTGTAGAAACGGGATTTGAAAGTTATTATAGTGTCACTGACATTTTCTTTACAAGTGTCTATTGCCAGTGCTTCATAACTCAGTAATAGGCATTTGCTCAAGGCTAAACTAGCAGAAGAGGTCTCAGTCTCAGAGCAACTTGTTTTGGTGTATAGGAGTATATGTGTACGAAGTAAGAGAAAGGAAACAAAGGATTTCCAAGCATACAAAGACATCTGGGAAATTTCTTTATAAGGTACGTATTGTTCTTAATTAAATGATCACACTTATTGTCTAAAAAAGTATATTGAGTGTTTTTCTATACTCATTATCATGGTTTTAGTTTATTTATGTTATAGTGACCAACGGATTCAGATAAGATGGGTTTTGTGACAATAAATTACAATGCTATATTTAAGGCATGTCTGCATCTGTAGCTTTCTCTTATTTTGATTTCTGGACTCAAAGCTTTTTGCGTTGTGTTGCAGATCCTCCCAAAAACATACATGGATATTACTTTATCTATAAACTTGCCTAACTTGCTAGTCTTTCTCAGATCAAAAGGAATGAAGTGTGGGTCCCAGATGTCCATAAAATGCAAAAACAATTCAGATTATTGGCTGCTGTCCCTGGGGCTACGTAAGTAAGATATAAACCTTGCTAGGTATTCTGTGTTTTCTCATTTTTACTGTCCAAATGAAGTGGCTGAAACTCAGATTCCACTTAAGTCAGTAACATGATCAAGCAGTTGGCAGATTTGTCCAGTCACTGTGGTTTTTGATTTACTGCATCAGCCTGACTGACCTGCAGGTGCACAGTAAGTCCTGTTTAGTGATGCGCACTAGACTTATCATATGCTTCTGTGGTCAAACACATTTGTGCCAGAACTGTCCAAAAAGTCACATTCTCTGCATTTTTGGTATTGCACAAGGAGCTACTGAGTCAACAGTTGTCAGGATAAATGATTCTGCAAAACAAAAAAAAGGTCCAGGAAAAAAATAGCTAAAGTTATGCTATTAATAAGTTACATTTCCATAGGAATGGGAATATGTGTCTTCATTCTCCAATCTCCTATATAAATTCTGGTTGGAAGATGGAAGTAAAACATGCGTTGCAAGGTAATGCAAATAAATTATTATAGACAGAAATATTACTAATAAGCTAAAGTAATGGAATTATTTGGATTGGTATTAAAATCATATAAAGAGGGAAGACTAAGAGTACAGTCAGTGGCACAACAACAACGACAACATGCTATAACATTTTTTGCAGGACTAGTACTTCCCTGAGAAGATCATCAGTGTCTTACCCTGAATACTTTTTGAACCTGCACAGAGTATTCTCCAGATCGTCAGTTTTAAAGGAACTTATTATAACAAAACTTATGGATACCTAAGAGAGAAGAGGAAGTTTTACACATGGTCACTAATTCAGTATAATTTCATGTGAAACAGCTGCTGGTAATGGAATTTGCCAGCAGACTAAGTACATTCAAAACCTTAGCAATGTTTTGGGGGGGCAAAGGAGGAGGGAAATATTTCCAATTTGTTTATATTTTTTCTGGATATTGGGAAGAATATGGAGGAAGCATTAAAAGGTGAGTTTGCAGAAGCCTTTTAAAACTATTCAGTTTAAACAATTTTCAAAGAAGGCGAGTTGCAGAACCAAAGTACTATCCTTGACCTCAGACACTTACAAAAGTCATACAGGTAAGGCAGAATTTGGTTCTGCAGTTTTGCAGAGCCAAAAGTAAAACTTCATGGCCAATAACAATTTTATTTCAAAACTGATAAATTTTAATCATGATCCTTATGTAATCATGGCTGTGGATATCACCATTTCTGTAAAGAAGGCTCTAACATGTTTTTGCCCTGCTTTGAACTGAGCTGGGTAAGGAGGAAGGAGGTCTAGACCACTCGGCTCCGAAAATCTTCACTCTCTCACCAGCACTTAGTGTTTGTCTCTCATGGCAATGGGAGTAAGAGTTTCAGGTTTTTCAGGTTACACCAATTATTTTTTTTTCCTTCTCTGTCTGTCCCTTGGCTATCTGATCAAATGCTCCTACCAGCTGCAGTTCTGACAGAAGCTAAAACAGCAGCCTGACCTGTGAAGTGAGAGAGGCTGTTTTTCCCAGGTTTGTAGAGCCCAAGTCATCCCACTATTATTAACAGCTATAACAAAATTACCTCACACAGATCAGCTGCATTTTGGGCAAGGGAGAACAGCATTGCTTGGCCTGACTGCAGTTCTACACTATAGGAGAGAGAAGAGAAGACAGTAAGACAGGCAGGCAGAAAGGAAGGAAGACAAGAAAGAAACAAGGACAAGGGAGGGATAGAGAGGAAGAAAGTGGCAAGGGACATGTGGGAAAGAGGGAGAGTTCAGCAAAAGGAAAGATAAAAATGAAGGAACTCAAGAAGGAAAAAAGGGGGAAAATATAGGAAGAGATACATAGAGAATAATTCCTTCCCTCTCCCCCCGATAGCTTTTATTCTGGGGGGGGGAGGGGAGGGGAGGGGAGGGGAGGGGAGGGGAGGGGAGGGGAGGGGAGGGGAGGGGAGGGGAGGGGAGGGGAGGGGAGGGGAGAGGAGGGTTGTCCTTCCCTCCCTTTTGCTCTCTTGAGTCTCATTTTCTGTATTTTTTCAATTTATCTCCTACATGAACTCCTTTTCCATGCATACACAAGTCCTGAATCACAAAGTAAGAGCTCTTCCTCTAAGTGACATCAGAAGCAGTTAGCTGAATCCAACCTTAGATGGATAAAGCGTTTTACATAGAAAATCTTGTCCTATTGTGGTCAAAGTGTAAATATAGCTGTTTTTTCAATTTGAATTATCTCTCAGAACATGTGCTGCAGAAGATTCTATAACATGAATATGTGACAAACCCAGCAGGTATTAGCTCTGTACTGTACTCTTCAGGTGGATGATATGAGGCAGTCACAATCAAAGCATGGGAAAAGTATTAGCTTAATGCAATATCCCATAGTTATGTACCTGTCATGTAAGGCAGCATATTACCAGCTATTTAATCAATATTTTTGCAGAAACAAAATTTTTATAGGCCATTACATAGAAATTTGGAGTGAGAAAGAACTGGCTGTGATGACTTTGCTAAAATGTTTTAAATTCTGGTGGAATCCTACAGGCAGCCTAGATTGCAGCTTTTTGGATGTAGAGGTTTAGATACAGGGAATGAAACCACTGCATGGAAGTCACACTAAACATCTCTAATCAGCCACAGCTTGTAATTAGGCAAAAACCTAATTGCATAAGTATCTTTGTGCTGTTTCTCTCCATTGGTCTGTAAGCCTCAGTGGAAGTTTTTTGTATTTATTGGGTAGTAAATCAACATTAGCATGCTTCAAGCAACAACATGTTTTCTAATTCTCTATTACAATTTCAAGGCAACTGCCTTTCAGGTAATACAGTTCTGGGCTACTCTCCTATGGCAGTAGCACTGACTTGCAACCTGAATGCTAAAAGAAAAAAAAAGCTCCCTGACAGGCATGAAGGTCTCTTTTCTTTTCTTCTTTTCTTTTTTTTTTTCCTTAATTCTTCTTACTAGTTAGAAATAACAGTGAGATTCTGTGCTTCGAAAGTGAATGCTGGGTGTTTTGTCAACAGCCAAAATATATAAAATTCCTATAAGGAATAATTGATGACTAAGTGATGATGACAGCTCTAAAACCCTTTAAGATCAGCTATCAGGAAGGATACAAATATATTTGAGGCAGTTCAGAGAAGAGCTGTGTGCATGATTAAAGGATTGGAAGACACGTCTTGTAATGAAAGAGTCCAGAAGGTCTATTTTCTTAGTTTATGAAAGAGGATATCAAAGGGTAACTTGATCACAGTCTCTGAGAAGGTATGATGAGAACTACTTTTTGAAATGGACTCTTCAGTTTAGCAACCAAAAAAAAAACAGTGAATGGAAGACAACAAGTTGAAACTAATTATGAAACAGGTTTTGCTTTGATGCATTTTAGTAGAAAGAACTCAGGAAAGAGAGCTAAATATCTTCGTTTCTACAGTAAACAACCTCAGGCCAAAATAAGGTGGAATGAGATAATAATGAATGTGGTTAAGTGTTGGAACAAAATAGTGGATCCTTTGTCCTGGGAAAGAAGCCCTGTGATTTTAGAGTATAAACATTATTTCAAACCAAAATATTTCATGGAGAGCCTTACAGTTTGAAGTACAGTGAAATTCAGATTAATCAACTGCAGCACTCTTGTGACGTTACTATGGAGCTGTGAATTTAACTGTGTGATCTTGTTATCCTTTTTCCTTATTTCATACTCCTTGCTAAGAGGACTGTACTTTTTGTTCTCTTGCATCAGATTAGCTCCTGAGCATGACAACAGTAAGCTTGTAAACATCGGATTTAACTGGGCTTGACTTGTCAGTGAAGGACTAGATGTATCTTTAAGAGAGGAACAATATTTTCCTAAGTTTCTGCGACATCTACTACACAGAAGTGTATGTCCTCAGTGGGCCGCTTGGATTCTGCCACAGCATAAAATGATGAAGAATAATAGGTATTTGAAAAAATTGAAAGATTTTTACTGGATACTTTAAAACTGACTTTTGCCTTTAGAATTATGTTTAACATATGTCTGAAATTTGAAATGCATTGACTGCTTTCTGTCAAAATAAAAGGAGAAAGGCTTAAAAAATAATCTTACATAGATATTGAAATGCTTGTTTTGTTAAAAATAACAGAGTTATTATCAATCAATGTTTTAAATGACCATTTTAATAACCAATTGATAAACAACATTAGGAAAGTGGAAATAGAGAAGTGGAGAAAGGCAGGACTAGTAATATTTTTATATATTTTTCTGAGTAAAAAAAACCTGACTCAACATCCTAGAAAACTAACTAGAAAAAAAGAAGGGTACAATTGGGGAAAAGCTTTAAAGCTTAAAGTAATATATTTGCATCATAATTTAGATACCTCTGTTAGTGATTGAAAACAAAACGCTATAAATTTTTAATTTGTTTTAGTTCAAGGCCACAGGGAAAAATCACCATCATCAGTCCTTTTCAAAGTTGGAGGGAGGAACAAAAAAACCCAATCAAACAGAAACTATTTTTTTGTTATTAGACATAAGAATCGGAAGTAGGCTTAGAGATATGGACAAACTGAAATAATGGAAATGAAAAAAAGGGAGCAATCCTAAAAGAAAAAATATTAATCAATAAAGACAGAAAAGATTAAAACTAGCAATGAGAAATACCTAACAATACCACAAATGATTTATGACTGTTGCAGAGAACTGTTTTGACCATCAAAGAAACTTTTCTCTCCATAAGTCATGCCTTTTCTCTAAAGGGATGCCTTTTGTACAAATATATGCCTTAAAGATATCCACGCAAAGCCTATTAGTTACACCATTTTCCCCCCTCAGAAATGTATTTCCAGTAGGTATTAAACATGATCTTTGTACCACTTATAGCTCTCTTACCAGGTATAAAAAACGTGTCCCTATTTTAAAGATCTATTTTCCTCACATACCTACTGTTCACAAATTCTATAAGATAAAAAAAGGTGATGATCTGATTGTGAAACAGCTACAAGGCAAACATGGAGCTATTTTTGAAGGCTCCCTTCTCCTTGGTGGAGGGACAAACACCTAATTGCCTTTTCCTAGTGTAGGCTTTCCTTAGTGCTGTATCTTGAAGGTGTTGAATCACCAGGAACGGGATTTGCCACGTAATGCGGTGACTTATCCAAAAATGTGTTTTTGAGGAGAGGTTTTCATTGTATGCCAAAGATAAAGAGTGTCTAGGAAAGTAAAAGGAAACCTTAGGCAAATCTCAACTTTGTCAAGAGTGGAATAATGCAGATCTTGAAGATGGAAGAGTGAGTGTAACAGTTAGATAACAGTTTTCAATGCTATTTCAGAACCAGTTCTGATTTGTACTGGATTGAATAGGTGTCAATGCAGACCTGACCTGGTTTGACTGAAAACATCACTCTCAACCATCACAAGTGTTGGAGCAGTCACAAGAGCCATCTGACCCTTCATCAGCTCTAGGATTTTCTAGAAGTATATGTATTTTGAGTAACAGGGATAAGTATCAGAAATATGTGCTACATTAATGTTGGACATCTTGTTTTCAGTTTTTTTGTTTTGTTTTTTTTCTGAGGAGAGGATTTTCTCATTAAACATTGTGTGTATTGTGCAAATTTCTCATTGGGCATATACACTCTTAATTTAGTGGCACAATTGGGCATTATGCAAGGGATTAACATTTTTTGTAATGACGATACAGTTTTAAAAAAATTACTGTGACTTTTTAGTCCATAACCATTATTTTTCTCAACATATGAATAATTCAGAAACAGGAAAAAAGACAAAGCAGCAAACCAAATTCACATTTTCTAACCCTTTACTCTGGCAAAGAAAATCTGAGTGAAAAGTATATAATGACAAGAAAGCAAAGTAATTTTGATCTTATTCAAAGATTCAAAGTTTATTGTTAAGCTGAAATTCCAAAGAATACACTGAAGAGGATCAATGCTTTTCCATCTTTTTGCTTACCTTTTTTCAAACTTTTTATTCCTGTTGTGTTGCCTTAAATGCAGAGATGCTTGGAAAAAAGTTATGCATTACTGGAGAGAATTTGATTTTCCACGCTCCATCTTTCTTACTGCTTTAGAAGATAATGCATTGTATCTTAAATCCAAGTATCTTGTACCTCTTTGTGTAATAAGCTACTTTAGGCACCTATTTTCATAGATGGTTTCCATTATATTGAAAATATGGTGCATATAAACAGTAGACTACTGTTTTTAAAGAATCCTTCATGTTTAAAATCTCTCAGCAATGAAGTAATGAGTAGCACAAAAATAGTGGAAAACTCTGTTAGGAACAAGGGTCTGTCATCATGTCCAATGTATTTTACATGGAGCTTCTAAACACTAGTTGAACTGAGGAGATGTGTCTTGGCCAGGAAAATGAAATTTTGTGCAACAGACAGGTTAAGGATTATTCTTTGTTTCTTTTAACAGTCATCTCCAAGTCACATACACTACAGCTACTCAATAAGCTACAAAACATGAATCAGCATGTCTTATCTCCTACCAGAACTAAGAAGTGCAGTATTAGTACCTGTTCTCCTACCAGTTTAGTAGACTATGCTAATGCCCAGATATACCCCACCTTAAATACTCACTGGGGTGATTGGACTCTCTTCTGAAGAGTTCTGGGGACATGCATGACAAACCACATGCTCAAACTAATGCAAGATTTTGCAAGACATTACTACCACCTAGATTTTGTATGAGAAAATGTGGATTTTGTACATGCAGAGCTTTGATACACATTGATTCTTAGAAAGTTAAGTTCTTAAGGGACTAGTTTATACACCTGAAACTACTTAGTATAAAGTTTATAAGAAAGGGCTATACTGTCTTGTTGTTGGTATTGGTACAAAGAGAGAATAATTAAATATTCTTAAACTAAAATATTTTCATTAGAAGAACTCCTAAAACAAGTATTTCACTGACATCTGCTGAACAGATGATAATTTAAATGGTCAGCTTGTGCTTTCCATTACTAGGAGTCTTTCTATAGAGTGACCTGCAAAGAAGCTTTTCCTTGACTTCCAAAATATGAGAAAGATGAGGAATATGAAGGCTGAAAGAAACCTCTATTTATTAGTGTTTGTAGTTTGGATTCTGCTGTAGATTAATCAAGATGTAAACCTCTTGTGCTTGTTAACATACAGTGTACAATTTTCCTTGTTCTGACATTAGTATTAGATGCCTTTAAGACAGGTTGAAAGGTACCCGTTTGTTAAAAGAAGGGCAAAACTAAAGGAATAAGAGTGTTCTAGAGAAAAGATGCCTAGAAAAATACAGAACAGCTTATTTATGCTGACTCTTTGGTTCTTCACCTGCATGTGTGCAGAAGAGATATTTACTTCAAAATTAAGTACTTCTACTCCGATGCTAAGACAATACAAGCCATCCTCTTATGGGTGTAATAATGTTGAGGAATGGTTAAGTCATATAAACATGTAATGAATACAAATCTAAGGTAATAGCTAAATAGTTTGTGCTACATGGATGTTCAAATCACTGCTTTAAAAACTCAGAGCAATCAAAGAGAATATAAAGGAGAAATAACCTAGAGCAGGAAAAAAACACTTTGATGAATTGGGCTATATTAAAGTTCTTTTTTTTCCCCTCAGCAAGAGAAGAGATAGACCTTTCACATGAATATAATAATATTTTTATATTCAGAAAAAGAAAAATTAGAATCTATTCCTTGAGGAGGATATTTTACATTAATCCCTACTGGTTTCTTAGGAGAATTTTCAACACAAAGCCTTTCAAATTTAGCTAAAGGAGGAAAATGAAAAAATTCAATATCAGGGAAAAGACGATGTGCATCTGTTCACAAAAGGTTCTTGACTGGGTTTACCCACCCTTGTCAAATGACATGTTGAGTAATTATATATTTCAAATGTAGCCTGTTCGTTCATTTCAAGTTTCATGTGGAGACCAGTCAAATTCAGCATCCACAACTGCTTCTCAGCTATGTTATAAATAACATATATTTAATCGCAAAAAACATGACATAATAAACAGCTCATGATCCAAAATCTTGAACCTGTATCATCAAAGTGAAAAGAATATTTCAGATGTACTGTGATAGCTTCAGGCCTTTTCCTATTCATAATAATGACCTGCAATTAGCATGAGACAGAAGAAGTGCTCACAGTGATGGAGGCTGTTGTAGATCAGCTTCTTCTAGCTCATATAACTCTGCATTAAAGAAAAACCTAAAATACAACAAATAAGAAACATGGATGATTCTTGTCTTATTAGTGAGCTTTCTCACTTGGGTTGTCTTTGAAACAACCCCTTATAAGAATTGTTTTAACTCCATTGCTTTCATGAACAAATATTTTGTTTATTAGATTCTACCTACCTATGAACATAAATATGTATAGATGTTTACACACATCCATATTCAATACTGAATAAATATACATCCACACAGCATATGTATACACACACATACTTGCAAATACAGGGAGAAAGACGAAGCTTACTAATGCAGCTATGCAATTACCCTGTATGTACATGAATGAAAGATATTCTTCTGTTAAGAGATTAGCATGAATATTTAAATAAACACAAAAGGGTAGCAGCTTTTTGTAAGATCAAGGGGTCCAGTGAACTTCTAAAATTTTAAATAGGACTATAATTATGTGTATTTCTTCAGCTTTACATGCCAGTACATGATTGTGTGCATACATATATTCAAAATGCATGGCATATTTTAAAGAGAATACTAGTGTGTCACCCAAAGTGGGGCTGGAGAAAAAATTGATTTCATTGTTCTCTCTGCAACCTCCAGGACCTATTTGAAGCAGGTGGGCAAATAAGGATTTAAATATAAGGTAATTTAAAACTGAACTCAGAAAAGAGCTAATTTGTAGGACAGTGAAGTTCTCTGTCAGTTCTTATTTTACATCATCCCATTCTATTATTTTGTAATTATGTTGCATCATGTTGTTATGCTATTTGTTCAAATTGCCCTTATATTACAATCAAATATTATTACTGGCACTTAGTAAACTGCATGATGTATTTAATTGCCATTGTGTCAAACAAAATGATGTTGAATGAGTACTGTATTGAATATTTATAGAAAATTACTTTTAGAATTTAATGTCCTGTTCTAGAATTGACGTTTTTTATTTTTTTTCTTCAGTTTGGAGAAGTAATTAGCACAGGCTATAAACTAGGAGGATACATAACCAGTGTCTAAAAATAGAATATTTTTGACTCACAGAAAGAAAGATTTCTAGAAAACTCAAGTCTAGTAATTCAAGTTTTTCAGGCAAGAATTTATGCCTATTACAACTGTGAGTTCTAAGTACCTGATTTTCATGAGATTTCACAGTGTATATAGCCACCACATACAAGCATCCCCTTGAGGCAGAATTGAGGTGAATGTGGGTAAGGGAAATTATAGTTCCAGTCTTGATTGTTTTTCATTAGACTTATGTTCTAAGCACCATACCTCCATAAAAGACTCTGCTGTACAAAAATGCAAGAAGTGTTCTGAAAGAATTATTTTCAATGTTTATTTAGTTATAAAATTCTATTAGTCTGAAAAAATAAACAAAACTCTTATTTTTTTCCTCCAGGTAACACAGCCTATAGGTTTGCAGGGAGAGTAAGATGATGTGATTCTGCAGAAGTCAGCATTTCATGGATTTGTATCAATTGTGGATTACTTTCTCTTCTTTACTTGTCAGTAGCAAATGCTTGCCTAAATTACTTTGGTATAGCCTGCACTTCTATCTTACCTCTGCTAGCTTTTCTTCTTTCTCATTCTTTTCATCCAGAACATTTTTGTTACCCTTATCTTTTCAATTTATTTCAAATAGTCAAAATATGAGACTGTGGTGTATTTTCTCTTTAAAATAGACATTTTGTTATCCGTCTTCTTGGAAGTTCTGCATTCTGTAAGTGGCGTTTGAGTGAATGCAAATTCTCCAGCTGTGTTAATTACTTGGTAGTAGTTGTCTGCTAACATAATGTCTGATTGCTTTCTATATAAAGATAAAATTATGGTTTGTAAAATGTACAAATATACTTGCTATGCTTTTTGTCTATCAGTTGAGTTTTCACTAAAATTTTGGGAAAATAACATTCTTCTACACAAATACTTTCTTCATAAAATACATTCAAGCAAATAAACAAACAAAAAATGCTTAAAGAATTGAAGATTGCTCATATTCTGTAACAGTATAAATCAGGAGAGTAAAATAAAAGTGAAAATGAAGGTTATAGCCATGACTTACTGCTTGCTGCCAGATTAGACACATCATCAGGAATAAAAAATGGTTCAATTTTCTTCCCAGACTTATTTTGTTTATTTATTCCATAGCTCATCTAAAATCTTCTAGGCATAGCTCAATTTCATAATTCTACAATGAAACCTTGTGAAGACTCTTTATTTGTCTGACTTCCTGATCCTATTTTTTTTGTTATTTTTGTAATATTTTGCTTTCCAGTCCTCTATGTCACTCCCCTGTCTTTTTTACATTCCTAGGTAGTTTCACTCTGAACTAGCCGCAGCCACTCTCATTACTGGCTTGCAAAGTGATTCTTCAGACTCAGTGATAAGAACAACATCAGCAGCATACCTGATATTACAACATTTGCTTCCTCTAATTTGAATTCCTCCATTGTAACCCTCAAGATAAATGCACATTACCATTTCAATATAAAGCCTGAACAGATGCAGTGGCATAATGCAGACCTGCTGAACTCCTTCCCAGATGTTGAACCTCTCTGCTGTTCCTTTTGTTGTTGGAAGTGCTGCTTCCTGCTCATATTACATTTAGGATGGTGAATAACCACATTTAAAAAATGTTAATTGAATACACATTTGTTTAGAAATTAAGTGGCAAAGTATAGAGGATACTTCATACAGCATGCAGTTGTTTCATTGTTGCATCCTTTTCCATTTTCTTATTACCAGCTAAATCTAGAATCTGACTTTTATTATTTTTTATGCAAATTTATCAAGTTTAAATATTTAATGCAATTAAGGAATTAAGGAGGTATATTTTACAGGGCCTCTCACTTAGACCTGTAACTTATCTCCACTTCTTATTAACAAAATTCTCAATTATGTCTCTAAAGATTTTAGTGACACAAGATATTAGTGCTATCAGCAATGGATTTTTGGAGGTAAAGGCTAACAAAGAAAAGAAAATATTATGTTATGCAAAGACATGGTCACAGCGTTCTCCAAGACTGAGTGTACTGACATCTTCCCGATCTGAGTGGTCCTCCAAGTAAAATTTGAAAACATGACATAGCAGGGAGATTCCTTCTCAGCCTGTATCTTGACAACAATGTACCCCAGCCTTCAAAAACAAGGACATCATTATAACCATTTTCAGTATCCTTGTAACAGAGTTTTCTTTCTTTAAACCCACTGTTGTCCAGCCAAAATTAGAAATTTGGAATCAGTATGTATCAGTGTAGTTGGTCCAGTCAGGCCACTTTAGAGGAAAGCGGTGAAATGTGGAAGTCTATTACCCGAAAGTTCTCTTCTGCTTTGGTACCTATCTCTGCTGTTACACAGAACCAACATTTCATTTTTTTCTGAAGCTTCTTCAAAATAGCTCTAAGAGATATACCAAATCTCATTTTGGAAATGTTAAATGAATTCATCATATATTTTGGAAAGTTTTTGAGTGTCTAATTGACCTTAATAGTGAGATACTGCATTTAATTTTGAAACTTTAGAGAATATTTCTCTACCCTCCCTTCCAGCAATACAATAACATTATTTTGTGGTTTTAATAAGAAAGTCTTGAAAAGCATAGAAGTTTTAATTTTTTTTTTCATGTGTAGGTTCTTAGAGGGGAATATTAATGAGGCTTCCCTTTAATAGCTCACATAGGTCAGAGTTTTAAAAATGCATTATTTTTCTAACACATGGATCTGTTCCATTATCTTTTCATTATACTTTCTGTGATTACCATAAACCTGAGGAGAGGACCCTGGGTAAGTAGTATCTCACCATTTTAAGAGACCAGGCAATTTCTCTTTAATCAAATAATTGTTCTTATATAACCAAAACTGTGTTGCTCTTTATCATCAGATAATAGTAGAAAACCTTAAATAACATTTAGTAGTCCATCAATATCTTCAGGTTAAAGAAACGATGCTGTTGCACAGGCTATTTTCATTCTTCACTATCCCTGAAAGGTAAGTAGAAAAAAAATTATTTACATTTAACTGATTTATAAAAATAAATTCTGACCAAAAATTAATCTCTGCTGCTATAAAATGATCAGATTACATTGTTGGTAGATTTCTAAATATCTCTGAATCAACTTTCTAGGTTGTCTACTAATTTCTTATAAGGCAAAGTTTTAAAATCATAATCTCATGCAAAATGCAATGGAGAAATGTAAAAAAAAATATAACTTATATTTGCATAACTTATAACCTAGTCAAGAGAAAGACAACCAACCTGTTTGACAAGACCTTTGTTCCTGGAAACCATGCTATTGTCATTTTACCTTTTGGTGGTGTAAAAATTTTTTAGTTATGAAGTCACTTTTCCATTATTTTGTGTCTGATCAGGCTGAAGGACTTACAGTCCCCTGAGGAGAGAGCTTTTAGATATTGAAACAAAATTTGTAATACACCACTCTTTTGAATATGTTATTGAGTGATTTTGATTATTTTATTGTACAGAGAATTTATCTGGGAATTGGGTATGACTGATAATTTTTACAGTCTGTCTGACTTGGTTTTCTATGTGTTCTGTATCACTCTGGCTTGGCTTCACTAAACTTTCACCAGGGCTTTTTTCACTTTGTGCCTCACCCTCACATCATTTTTGTTTATGTTGTTGATTTAGGAAAGCCAGTTGATGTAAGATTTCTGGACTTCAGTAAAACTTTTGACATTGTCTCTTCCAGTATCCTTCCGGACAAAATGTCCAGCCCACAGGTGGATAAACGTATAATGTGATGGGTGAGCAACTGGCTCACGGGTCGGTCACAAAGAGTTATAGTGAATCAGACTGATGACCTGTCAGTAGTTGGGTTACACGAGGCTCCATCCTCAGCCCAGCTGTCTTCAACATCTTCACAAATGATGGATGCACAAATCAAAGGTATACTAAGTAAGTTTGATGATGACACCAAATTGGGAGGTGCGGTCAACTCCCTCAAGCTCAGAGAGGCCCTGCAGAGAGACCACATCACAGTCTGCAGCCTCCTTGTGAGCTGAAGAGGACAGGCAGCTACAAACCTCTTCTCTCTTGTGCCCAGTGACAGGACTTGAGTAAAAGGCCTGAAGTTGTGTCAGGAGAGGTTCAGGTCAGGAAAAGGTTCTTCACCCACAGGGTCGCTGGGCACTTGATCACTCACAGAGGAGTGGTCACAGCACCAGCCTGACAGAGTTCAAGGTGCATTTGCACAATGCTCTCAGTCACATGGTAGGACTTGGGGACAGTGCTGTGCGGGGCCAGGGGTCAGACTTGATGATCCTGATGGGTCCCTTCCAACTCAGGAGATTCTATGATTCTCTGATCTATGATTGTGAAAATAGCAGTTTATTTTTCATTTTCTCCTGGTGGTGGAGAAGCTAAAAATGCTTCAGCAAACATTTCTGTTAGATTTAATGGCACCACCTATGGGATAAATTCACAGGGAAATTTTTCTGCTAGGAGAGGTATTTTCTTCCTGCAGAGTACTTTAGCTAAGCCACAGAAAACTCTCTCTGGTCATACAGACATGTTTTCAAACCTATTTAAAAATCAGCTATATTGGCTGGAGATAGCTCAAGTTTCTGTGGCAGAAGAAAGGAGTACAGTAGGAGCACAAATCTTTGGGATATGCTAAACCTTTGAATTAACTTGTAACTTTATTTACAATATAAAAACCGGTGACAATTTATACCCAACTGACTTGTTATTTCTGAAGGCTATCCTGCAGTTTCTGGAGGTGACGTGTGCCTGATTATTGCTGCAGCAGAGTTATAATTTTTATTTGCGTTAGTTCCAGACAACACTATGATCTGAACAAGTACCTACAGTGAAGAGGCCAACTATTGGTATAGAGAACTACTGATTTTCTGAGAGAAAAGTGGTTTTTCTTCAGGTGTAGGTCAGGGATCTGGCCATTGTAAGTGACATTTTTCTTACACCATGAATAAACTTAAAAAAAGAATCTCGTAATTTTATATCAGATATTTTGAAACTAAAAATCTTTTTTGCACCTGCGGATTTACAAATTAGAAGAGAGGTAATGCTATTGCCTACTAATGGCTCACATTTGTTGGAAAATCTTTGGGTGAAGTCAAAGTAGAGGGAAAACCCTGATGTCTAGAAGAGAGAGAGGGACAAAATACACACAAAACCAGTGGGTTTTTTTTGTATATCAGAAGGTTAGTTGGAGAATTTAGACACTGATATTTGTCAAATACGCAGTACAGAGTAATAATTTAGTTCCATTCAGCTTATGTAATTGGCTTCTATTTTTTATTTTATTTTTTAATATACATGTGTAGTTGTGTGCTTTTGAGTGGTAGAGTCTGTATTTAACTGCATATCTACTACTATTTTTGTAGATTTTTTATCTCATGTGTATAGCATCAAGTATATGTTTATATTCACACATACGTATGTATGTAATTGTCTTGGAAACTATTGGTATTTTTCAGTCTGTGCTGTTCTCATGCTTGCTTAGCTTAATGAAACAGGTCACATTTAGATATATGTCAACAAGTAGTCCATTTTGAAAAATAAGCTTCAAAGGTGCTCTACAGATGACAGCATCAACAGATGAAGGGATAGATATCTCTGGGGTGGAGAGGGGTGTTTTTGTCTGTTTCTGTTTGCACAACAGTGCGCTACTTCCTTTTGAAATATGCAATATTTGATCTACAAACAAGTTTGTGATCGAAATACCATAGATTCTAGGAAGAATATCTATCTGGTGTTGGGCACTGGTCATGTTTTCTAGATAGTATCTTTCTTTACTCATATGTTCTGGGTAAAAAAGCATTCCTTGACAATTGGTGAGATTGTCAATACAGGTCTGAACTTCCCTGAAGGTTTCACTCTCAACAGCAAGACCAGAACAATGGGAAGGCCAAGGACCATCTCTAAATTTTTGTTGGACCATCATGATTGACTGCATTTCATGATGCACTTTGGGACTCCTGGGGATTAGAATTCCACTCTCAGGGAAACATGTGTTTACAGTTTTGTCCAATGTTCTTGCCAAACTAAATAAACAAAACATGGAATTCAAATCAGGATTTCTGTTAATAGTGAATAAGTAATCATTAACTTGACTGAAATGTACAAACCATCCCTTACAAGCTTAGCCACCTAATGTTTTCAAAGGAAATGTTCAGTTAGATTTGTGATCTTAAAGTGATAGGATAATATCAATGTCTAAACAAACTGTTGTATTGAAATTCCATTTGAACAAATAGTACCAGAATATCAAATAATTACCAATCGGAAGCTAGTCTACATCTGGAATGCTAATGAAAAATGTCTTTCTAAGTGATTGGTGGTGACAAAAGAGTAGACAACAATTTATCCCTCTGCAGAACTTTGTAGGAAGCATTCTGATATGGTTCATATCCATGACTTCAAGATAAAAAAGCTGGTAATTGTGACCAGAAGCCAGCTTGATTCATACAGTGGCATAAATATGATCTAATTAACACACAATGCAAAGCTTGAGACTTATGAGACTTCAAATTATCTTCTCCTTTGAGAGTTAATAAGTTGTATATTGACTGTGCTCTGGGATAGAGAGCATAATGTCAACAAATCATTGAGGTCTGAGAGTATTGTTCCAGAAGCATAGCATTTCTCCTGAAAATGGCAGGGGAATTTTTATTCTGGATCAGATTTGTGTCATATCAAAGTCAGTAATCTTTGTAATGGCTAAATAATTCTGCAAGAGGCTGAATATCCACTCAGTAAGAGAAAATCTTTAGTGTCAGTGTCTTGGCACCAGAGGAGAGTGTTTCTACTTGTTACAGAACACCTTATGCATGGAGATTTAATATTTATATTTGTAATTACTATGTTTGTTAGTTGCAGTTTATTTGCAATATTGAGTGTTATTATTCAGGATATTGATGCTGTAGTTTTGGTTCTAGGATAATAATCTTAGTTCCATAATTTCACTTGTACATATAATTTACTTCACAATAAGTAGATGTTTTATGACAGATGGAATTAAAATCTTTTAAAATGTTTTAAGCTGGAAAATATGTCAATGAGTTTTCTACATATTTTTCATAACAGGTTGCTTTGAATGATGGAATTTAACCCAGATTTAACAAAAAAAAAGCTCTGTCCTAGTTTTAACAAAATTAATTTAGATAGTAATAAATTTGCATTAAGATAGGGAAAATATTTTTTTAAATGCAATTGTTTTTTCTTTCCCCCAATCCTTCCCCAAAGGATCAGTCAGGGTATTAGGAAAATTACTTGAAAACACTCTATGAGTGAAGTCAAATTAGGTAACTTTTGAAAGTTATTTTGAAATAAATGCGGATATAGAAGTTCAAGTCACATAACCACCTCTCAGCACCTCTCTTTTTGGATCTGTCACAGTGGACTTGATTAAAGCTTTGGCTATGCTCTGCGTTTATGAAAGGATTAAATCCACAAAACTAAAATATTTTAATTGTCTAAGCAATCTTTAGAACAGGCCCTACTTCTTTAGACTAAAATTTTTAAATTAAAAAAGAACATAGCCACATATTTTAGTGGTATTAATTTTCTACATTTTGGGTTAAACTTAAAAAAAAGGATTTCAAAAAACCCAAACCTAATTTCTTCTTCAACAACAACAAATAAATCAGCTGTTTATGGTTGGACGAGAAACATATATAACAAATAAAAGCTTTAGGTCCTGTGAAATAATGCATCTTTCATAGCACACTAGTAACTGCTACTTTCTATTAGGGACTTTGCCATAGGATCAGTGACTTTCTTGTCCTTTACTGAGTTTCTAATGCCATGAAAAAGGTACTAATGCAATAAAAGTCATATAGTATTAGTGACTTTCTATCATGTTGGTGAAGTGAATTTTTATTGTATTAACAAAACCAGAATTCCAATTGCCCTAAGAACTAGCAAAAATGGCCAAAAAATCTCTCATAAAAACTAAGAACTCTATATGGATAGAGAATTGAGTATGACTCCACTTTCTGTGCCTCTATTTTTTGCTGTTGCTGTTGTTGTTGTTTCTGAGGTACTCATTCTTATCTTGTGTTGCAGTAGTCAGTGCCTTCTAGAGTGATACCTGAACATGTTTTCTTTCAGTCAATTAAATGTATGTCTTTATGTTAATGAAGAAGTCACTTCCAGCCGAAAAAAACCTCAAAAAGAAAAAAGGTTTTGTGAATGAGTCGGGTGTAAAATGTTATTAGCCGTTTTCATAAACATTTGCTTCAAGTCTGGCATAGAGGGGAATGTCTTGCTTGTGGCAAGCACAACTGCCTATGGGGTTTTGTTTATGTTATACACAGCACACTGTTTTTTTATGTGAGAAACACTGAAGATGTTCACTCTGTGACAAAGTATAACAAATATTGGAGGAAATATACAAAGCCCAAAATGTCGTGTGTTTTTGTAGCATAATTAATTACCATCTATTCATCTGTAATTGATGTGTAGTATTGCCAGTTATATAAGGATCATAAAATCCAAGAAATGCAGTTACCAATAGAAGAATGTTTTACTCAAGACTTTTCTTGTTTCAGGACATCATCATAGTGCACTGTAGAAGTTCCAATTTACCCATTCATTCCGATCCTCTGTATCCTGAATTTTATTTTGAAATGGAGAATAACTCAGGAGGTGGGTATATTCAGTGACGATTGTTGTATCACAGAATGTTCTATTTTTATTACAGAATCTTTCTTTCATTTACCTAGATTACGTTAATATTGACTGAGTGCCTATGTGCAGATGCATCTTTGTGTATGCAAACATATGGGTAATGCATGCTGTACTAATATATAGTCCCCCAAACTTTGGCTTCTTTCTATTCTTCCTGTTTTGGCTGAGAATCTATTTCTATCAACTACCAGCTGGAAGCCTTCTGTTGTTCAGAAAGTTCCAAATTTCTGCTCATATTCACTCAAACCAGCTTGGAAGTGTGAGGAAAGAATACCTCCTGGGTTTTCAGAAATGAGTTTCCAGTTAGAATAATAACATTGCAAAATCTGATAATAAAGAATGAAATTGTCATTGTTTTCTCATTCTGATAATGATGGCATTACTCTAAAAAATCTGAAGTTTGCTATGTTGAAAAAAACCCAAATGTGCTTCAGGTCATTGTACAGCATTTACTGATAGAATTTTATGAATGAAAAGGAAAAACCTATCACAATTACAAGTTCAGACATCTTTATACTCTCATTTCTATGTGGCTTCCCTTGGTCAGCCCCATTGTTGCCTGCTGAGATGTCATTAGCTCCATTTCAAGGGTCTGCAAGAGTCCCACTTTCAGAAGTCCTGTGCTTGGTAGTTCCTTATTCTTTGTCATGATGTAGTTTTCCATCAACCAATCTTTTTCCAGTTTATTACCATTTTCACACATGCATATTCCTCACTCCTCCTGTCACCAAGACTTCTTTGTCAGCTTCTTGCTTTGTATGCCCTTTCTTGAGCCTTCTGTACTCGAAACATTCTGTCAGAGTTCTGCTAGCCTAACAGCCTTGCAAAGATTCCTTTGCATTCTTCACCAATACTGTCATGATCATCTCTTTAGCTTGTTGCACACTGAGTGTTGGATTTCTACTAAAAGGAGCTGTGACAAGTTTCTTTAAGACATGTTCCTTTACACTTATCAGTTCTACAGAACATGGTTCCAAGAAAAGTTAGAAATTAATAGTTAATAATAATAGCCCTATGTTAATTTCTACAATATGATTTTTCATTGTCTTCAGATAACATGTATAAATCTCATACATAAAAGACTTTATTTGGAAAGTCATATTTGCTATGTTGAAATGCAAGTAAACTGGTGTTGGAAGTCTGTTGTTATTTATCTTGAATCTGAAATTGTGTATCCACAGAAACGACTAAGTAGTAGTTTTTTTCTCTAAACCAGTAAGCGTATGTAACGTCTTTATGTATAGCTACATCCTTCTGAGAAGTCTTTTTTAGAACTAAAATCTGCAAAGTGATAGTTTTGCTATCAGAAATATTCAGCAGCACAGACTAGAAACAAATTGTTATTGACACTTACAACCTCCTAAATGTTCATCTTGTGAATTAAAATTTGAAGAAAATATTAAAACAATGCAAGCCTTTCTGTCCATTATTCATTTTAGCAATGCTCAGGAGGTGAAAAATTGTTTATGGAACTGAATATAAAAACTCTTATTTAACGTGTAGCGCTGTAATGGCTGATAGCCGCAGTTCTATAAAGCAGGGAGTAATAGATCCTGTGTCAGAAAGGAAGCAAGCATAAGCCATGAACACTTCAGTACACAATAACCCTATAGTTGTTTTTAAGAAACAAAAAAAATTTTTAATAGGATTTTAATAGAAATCTCTAAGCCTAGAAACTTTAAGGTGAGTATTATACCTCAGCACACTGTTGACTTGCTGAAAGAAAATGCTGCTTTGCTGTTTTAATGGCAAAATCTACTGCAAGAGAAATATGTAGGAGGACAATAAGATATGTAGGAGTGAATTACTCTAATCTTTGATGTACATAAGATGTAGTGCATTTTGTCAATATGCTTCAATAATGAGAGTGCCATGAATTTATAAGCAAGTTCATGGTATAAACTCTTAAAAAATCAAGGGATAAGGACATTCACGCAGCAATTTTCTTCTAGATCTGCAAAATTCTGTTTCTACTTCCAATGGAATGGAAAACGCAGAAGAAAAGTGTCAGATTAAACCTAAGGTGGGATCAAATAAAATAGCTCTCTTCTGAATCTTTGAGAGTAGCTGTCCAACAACAAAACATAATTTGATCTGTTTGTGAGTTCTCTTCTAATGCCTTATTTCTTACATTTTCTGTGAAAATAGGTAGTAAATCCTGCTGAATGTGCATAGTGAAGACAGAGCCCTGAAAGAAAAGAACATGGAAACTGATAAATCAGTCTGAAAACAAATGTATACCTGTCTTGTAGGAATAGATGCAGGAACAGACAAAACAGACCATCTCTTGTATCAGGTGAAGCATTCTGCAAACATGACGGTTTAAGGCATGAATAAAATCCTCTGTACTTCCTCATTGCTAATATGTGCTGGCCATAGCATATAAACGTATGGATAATGCCATAGTTCCTGCATTGGTTGTGTAATTTTTTCAGTGGGTCCCCCAAACTGAGTCGTCAGTACTGATGCTCTCAGGATTTTCCCACAAACTAGAACATTTTCTTTTGCCTGAGTTTGAATGTGGGATAGGCCATGTGTGCATGAGATCTGATGTTTTTAAACTGATAACATACAGGTACTTTCTGAAACAGGTAGCTTGTCACTAGTGGCATACTTTTGTTGGGGAAAAAAATCCCCTAAATAAAACTGGTGAAATGTTAACAAAACCCTTTTGATTTGCCAAGTGCTCTCATGTATATCCTGATGCATTATGTTCTTGATGTAAAGTGAAGGGTCTGACTTGGTCCAGCAATGGGTTATCAGATTTAATTTGTTTTCATACATTAGTCTCTCTGGAGACATACCAGCTATTTACATTTGCCATCTGAATTAAGAAGAGCGATTTTTTGGGGTTTGAAGTTGGCTGCACCACTTCAGAGCAGTTTTAGCATGGGCAGTACAAAAGGTCAGTCACCCTGGAGGCCATAACAAGAAAGATGACAAACAAGAGGCAACACGTCTGTGTTGCAGCTTTGCAGAGCAGGAATGTGTTCTCCTCAACCAAGATAGTGCTGGAGGCATCCAAGAGAGGAGGGCGTCCTCTGCTGCCTCCCACTTTCAGCACGTCCCACCAAGGAGTATTGCCACAGGCAACAAATGAGCTCACCATTCAGGGGAAAGGAAAACACGTTTATGGCCAGTGGCTGCTAAAAATTCCATCCTGGTTTACTGATACAGGATCTTCCCTTGTCCATATACACGCACTTTTCTTGAGAGGTGAATTTCCAAAGTGGAGACATCTCTAAATTCAACTCCTTGCTCTAGCAGAAATATTACAAACAGAAAGATTCCTTTGCAGAAAACCTGCATCTTTATGGATGTTAAAGGGGTAAATACCATACCCTTTCAAGTGGCAAAAAAAAAGGGGAAAAAAAAGAAAAAAGAAAAACACATTTTTGGAAGACAAATCCAGACAAAAAATAGGATTATAAGAATATTTATTATATTTATTATAGTTTCCATGATCTACTGCACTCTTTGTATGAAATGGGTTTGTACTATTTGCAATAACTTCTGGCATATATTTCTTTCACCTTAAACCTTTATTTTATAAATCAACACTCTGGGAAATAAATGCAAATATGTTTATAGGAAATGTAGTGCTTGAAGACCACTGACAGGTCTGCAGTCTGTGTTGACGACATATAAGTTAGGGGTATAAAGTTCCGACAAATCGTACATACAGGCTGCACAACAAAACAGTCATGTAAGCTCCTGTGATGATAGGAAGGCATGAAAAACAGCTATCATAATCAAATTGCACTAAATTGGGAAGTATTTATCTATTTTCATAATTAATAAGACTAACATTATCCCAAACAACAAAATACATTGTAACTAAGTAACAACAGTAAGCAGTAAATAAGAGCATTAGGCACCATTAGTTCTAAGCAACGTTTCATGCTGAAATTACCAACAATGCAATTTACCAGTTAATGCAATTTACCATTTAATTTAGGAATAGTGCTGGATACCATTCTATTACTAAGCTCTCAACCCTACATCCTTGAAGTTATTTTGAACTTGAGTAGTTGAAATCTATGCTGTATGTAACCTTTTAAATATAGATTAATGTCTTACTTTTGCAATGAGTTGGGCTGTTTCTGCATTAACTTCTGCAACTTTCTCCACAAATTTTGCCTCACCAGAACATCAGTGTGGTAAGCAGAGAGTATCTGAATATATATAGGGAGCTAAGTTGCACATTGGCTCAGAAAGCACAATTTTTATGGATTATATTCATGGCTTATGTAATATACTGGTTTTGTAGGAGAGTTGTAATTCAATAACCTAAATTTAATATTAAACTTAGAGGCAAAACTTCATTATTAAATTATTATTATTTTATTGAAAAAAAAAATTCTTGTTTGTGGGAACCATTGCTTTTGAAAATTTGAATACGAGCTTTTGTTTTGTCACCTTGATTTTCCTTAGAAAATGTAGGATTTCAACCTAGTAGCTACTTTTGTTCAGGATGGATTCCTATTAACTACTGCAAAAAACAAAAAGAAAATAAAGAGAATATATTTAGAATGTATTATATCTAAGCAATCTGATTTCATCATAATAAAGTATTGCCTACACACTTATTAAGAGTTGTAGAAAAATACTGAAAAACAATTCTTACCAAGAAGGGGTATCCACATTGGCAATAGTTCACCAGAAAAAGCCTGCAAACCTTAGGAGCAGGAACACTGAGGAAACCTGGTGTACTGCCCTAAGAGAGATATAAAACAATGGAAGTAAATGCACAGAGGTCTTGTGCTTAGGCTTTGTTTAAACAATGCAGCTTAATAGGAACTGAGTCAAAGGAATGGCCCAACCAGTGACCAAAAGCTGAACTTTTTTTTTGTTGACTTGAAAATACGTATTTATATCCTTGTATATGCTGATGAAGTGAAAGCTGCATACTCTTTGCATTTAAGACTGAAGTCACTCCAAACTCCACATAATAATGAAATTACATCAATTGAAACTTTATCTTTTCCCCTCCCTCAAAGAGTAAGTTCAGAGAAGGAGATCAGAGAAGACTCCACTTTTGTATCCCGGCATATTGAGGGGCAATACCCCACACACAAGGACACCTATTGAAAAAGCTTTATACCAAAGTAATACCATTGACAACACTTTCCAATACCATAAATATGCAGTTATCAGCAGCAATTTTTGAACCTTATTCTGACGCAATAATCAATTAATCACACTTTTTGTGAATGTGGAATATTATTGAATATGTCCGGACTTGCAGGGTAGTCCATGTTATTTGTGCCTCTGGGATCTCAATTGTGACCAGACTTAAAGGGTTACCATGCTGTGTGTGTATCTGGCAGCTTACCAGACTTATAGAGCCTAATTTGTTATTCTAAAATATTATCTGAAAAGTACTCTTGGGCATATGGACATAGAAATAAAACATCGGCTAAGACAAAGATGTAGATACCCCTGGGTCTGCCATACCTGCAGATAACCTGGAAAGCAAGGAGTTCTCCCTTTCCTAAATTATTATGTGGCAATAGTCATCACCCACCATTCTGTCAGTGATAAATAGCTCAGCTAGAAAGTCAAGTTTAATTGGATTTTGATTTTTATTTATGTAAAAACAGTTAAATCATCTTGCTGCTGAATCAATAACTGTCAATTTTTGATGTCACTTTCCTTGAAAAAGCCTCAAATTAAAATTCCATGTGTAATAGACATGTTGAGTAAACAGTGTTAACCACTTCACAGATCCATTATGTTAATATATTGCTCTTTCTGCCTTATCAGACAGAATGAAGTGAACTGAGAAGTTTTTCATATATTAACTGTAAATTACACTTAGCTCAGCTAATAAAATTTTATTGTCACAGAACTGTTTTCCACTTCACATGCATTTGGGAGATTGAAATGTAAATTATTGTAAGCTACCTCTGTCTCGTTATAGATGTCTGAACAAATGAAATTTACATTATTGAAGAAAAGGAAAGTATTCTCTGCAGATACCAGAAGCTATCACTTTTCCCACCATAATAATAGAATTTCAGAGGTAGAAAAAGAGAAAAGCAGTCCTTAATCTTCTTTGCAGTCTGTGCAATTCCACTTCAATTTATGAAGGTTTCTCAGCAATTAATATTCCTCTGATTTGTTTCTATGTTGGTTATGGAAGTTAATCAATACTCTGCCCTTCTTTAAAATCATAATAATAGTGCTGAAAAGATAGTTAAGATTATACTGCTCTTCTGTATAGTAGGTAAGGTGTTAAGATAAATTTGCATGTGTCCTTCCTCCATTTTATTCTAGGTGTGGTGCTAGTGAAGTCAGCATAATCCTGTACCAATATAAGACTTACTTTTGAAAAGAGAGGAGATTGTTTAGTAGGGAACACTTTAGAAAGAGTCCCACACACATTAGGACGTCTCTAGTAACTGTGTAGTAATTATGGTAGTGAACTTCAGTACGGTCTTTTGGCAAATACTATCATGAGGAATGGATGATGTGTTTTGTAAACAGTAAAGAAACAACTCCATTGTAATGAACAAATCTTTCTAATTATAAAGATCTTATGTTATTCATACAAGCAAGGTGCCTTGTTCCTGTCTCTATTGACACTGTATCTTCATGATAAGTATTCCATATTGATCTTTTCAAATAGAAAGTGATAGAAGTATTTATTTACCAGGGATGCTGCTGTAATGAGAATATTGCACACCCTCAATTTACTTCTAACCTGTAAACTAGGTGTTTTTTCTAATAATGAGAACCTTGGGCCAGTTTGACACTTTGCAAAATACCTAGACTCTGCAACGCTGTATGTCACAGTTTCTAGTAGTTACACTCTGAGACTTCAGGCTGCAATCCTAAACCCTGTGAGAGGTGTATAGGCTGTGCATCTAGGACAACTAGGCAACCAGAAAGAACCAATTGATTGAGGGAAAACTTATCAGTAACAAATTTGTTCAGGTTAAAGTTAGCTACAGAAAACTAAAGAGGTAATGCTGAGGGTGGGAAAGTGCCCGAAATCCTTTTCTAGTGCAGGGTAGTACCCATCTGTGAGACACCACTACATTGTCTTTCAAAAACAGATTGTAAATTAAATCTCTAAAAAAAAAGTACGGCATGTTCTGAGCTTGGTTTATTTATCCAACTATAAAGCAAAGAGTCTGACTCAGTGATCTAATGATCCAAGCAAACACACCTAAATTTGGGATTTGTTTATGAATTTTATTCAAAGGAAAATTTATACAATACTCAGAAATAGTATAGTGGAAAAAAGTTTCAGTGGAAAACAATATCTTTGTGAGATACAGGTAACACCAAAGGCTGAGCTTCTCAATCGTTCCAGGTGAATACTGCTCAGTGAATGTTAATAAGAAACAAATTTGTTCTCTCAGCACAAAAATCTGGTGTCTCAAAACTGTGTTTGGTGAGTCACCTTTTTGCATTTACATGCTTCACAGACAGTGTAAATTCTGCTGTCTTAGCCTTTTATTGGCTCTCATAGTGAAGATACTGATAACATGTTTAATACATACAACATGTAACACAATTTCTTATACCAATGGAAAATCTCTCTAGGAAAATATGACAGGATAATTTTCACACTACTTGGTGCTACTACTGAATAAGGGGAAGTGCTATATGACCTTCATGATTTCCCTGAAATGTGCTCAGTATTTAAAGTAATTTAAAAAATTCTTTATTGTTACATTTTGGCATGCAGATGGCATGCAGAGAAGTGCTGGAACTTTATATTTGTTGACTAAATATTATTCACCACCTGGCATTCTTTCTGTCTCCTCTTCGGCTGAAGAAGTCAGGAGCCCGATTAACTACTCAGATTGACTAAAAAAATTGAAAAATGTTGTATTTCCAATGAAATTTAATACTGAAATTTCCCTTCCTGATATATTCACAAATTAATTTCTCCTATGAATCTCTGGTTCTAGCCAGTCTCAAGCATACTAATGAGGAATAAGTAGCTTAATGCAGAGTAGTACTTTTATGCCTGAAAGTTAACTACACTGTATTGTAAATACACCTTAAAAAATGTTGAAATGAAATGATTTAGCAGTAAACAGTGCAAATCCCTAATTCACTATCTGTTAAATGCATAATTTTTTCCAGTGGATTTCATTGTATAATGAAATTTAATTATGGAATCCCAGTTTTCTTGACAATAATACGATTTTTCCAATATACCTAAGGGGTTTTTTATGATTCTCCATGAAACTTCAGTTTTCCATGCATGTTTGTGGAGAAATCTGATAATCTGTTTCGTGTCTCTGTTCTGTCCCAGAGGAAAAATAGAAACAACTTCCTA
Organism: Coloeus monedula; assembly: GCF_965178545.1. Classification (NCBI taxonomy): domain Eukaryota; kingdom Metazoa; phylum Chordata; class Aves; order Passeriformes; family Corvidae; genus Coloeus; species Coloeus monedula. The sequence goes on along the minus strand of NC_138822.1, from coordinate 26,417,930 downwards.
CTTACTTTTTTATTTGTAAAAGGTATCATAATTATAAATGTATCATGACTCTCTGAATCATGTCGAAGGTACTTTGAAAAGTTGAGGGCTGCAGAACTGATCACAAACTACATTACTATCTTGCAAGTTACATTTTGTCCCAGATAAGAATCTTCTTGTCAACTACTGTTAGCTCCTAGCAGAGACTTCCTTGTCTCACAGAATCACTGCTCATAATTCTTGTTTTGAGAGAGTAAGGGTAAAAAAAGTATTGACTCCTATGCTCATGAACCCAACTTCACATTTAGATGTAATGCAGAAGTTCACCCCAAGACCCTGACTGATTTGGTGTTAAAATCTGGAGCCAAGGATAGCACTTTAATATCTGGTTCCTTCTTCACTGTCCATGTATTACTTCTCTTGCACTGCTTCCTGTCCTGAACTAGGTTTTCTCACAAAGAAAGAACTTCTATAGTATGTACCATGTATTTTTCATCAAATACCTCATGAAAGATTACATAATTTTCAGAAAAAGACATTTTGTCTGTGTAATAAAATAAAAGTAATATGATAGACACCTTAAAATGAAAAAAATCAAGTATCTTGAAAAACTGAACAAATTGTGATAGTAAAAATAAGTAATTGGCTGTCTACTGTGATATATTTACTATAAAATAAACTTAGAATAACCTTCTCTGACTCAAGTGGTACGAAAGTCTACATGTTCTTTATTTAAGTATAGTAGTTCTATTTATACAGAAAATAATTTCTCATCTCTGTGCTCAGAAGATCCTTGAACCTCATATGGATTTTTAAAATTTATTAACATTTTAAAACAAAACAATTTTGGTACTTCAAAATTTATTTTTCCACCTTCCTTTCTCCCTTCTCTTTTCTTTTATTTTCTCTAGTTTAACATTTAATGTTCTATTTGAGATTATATCCCTCCCTACACTATTTTACCTCTACTCAAAGTCACCTTATGCTTTTGGAAAAAAAATTACAAACAGAAGAAATTCACCTCACTATTTCTACTAAGAATATATTTAGATTCTAGAACAGCTGGAGAAGGATGATTTCATGAGACAATTGGTTCAGCTGCTATTGGCCTTTCTTTGAAAGTAGCTGTGATTTTGCCTTTAGACCCATCTAAATTTTCCTTAAAAACCACGCACCTGGTTCATGTTGAGAGGAGGCAGAGCAAGACAACCTTTTAGAGACATTTGAAGATCCTTACAACCGTGGTGAAATACAGACACAAGATTTATCTTTACACAAAACATTCATATTAAAACATAAATAGTTGATAAATGCTGAGAGCATGTAAGGACATTTATAGCTTGTAGATATTGCTGTGGGCTCACTGTCAAATTCTACATCTAATTTTCTGAGACACAGAGATTTTAAGCTTGTAGCAGGGCACCTCACCCCCCACAAAAAGTTAACTTGCTTGTTGACTAGCGAGATAACTCAAACGGGACAAGCCATCTTGGAGTGAGTTATTTTGGTGCCATGGGCTTAGCACTGCTCTGGCATCTCCCAGCTGCCAGAAACATCCTTCTTCTGAAGTGAGATTTGACAAGATAAACTGGATATTTGACTTACAGCCATTTATTTTACAACTATAAAAGCCACAGAAAACTTCCACAAAGAAATTTTCTATACATTTTCCTGGAAATGTGTGGATTTCCTCTCATCATTAGGGTCACCTTCATCACAGTTACTCCCAGGGTTTCACTGAAGGAATCGTTGTTTTGGTGGTGAGTTACATTTGACTCCTAATCAATCCTATTTCTTTTGCTGGCTTTAATCTAGGTACTATGATGTCATTCGCTGTTTTATGTTATTCTGTAATCTTATAGTAGTTCCTTTTAGTTTTATACAGGTAGCAAGTAATTCTGATTAGGATCTTCCATCTGTTATCTTTTGTTCATTTAATAAATAATTATTTCCTATGAATCTATCTGATTTGCCATTGTTAAAACTTGCAGAACAAAATGATTTAAACACATCTCTAGAACTTCCTTAAATTTAACTGTTGCCAAAATCTGAGGCTTAGGAAGGATTCACCTTCTTTTAATCTCCTTTTTGAAAAGGAGTTTAAATACACAGAGGAGTTCTTTTAGCCCCTCAGACTCAGTGGCAGGGATTTTTAATAAACTTTGACTGAATCTCCCACTCTCCCTGGAACAAAACTTGAATTTCTGTCCTAATATACTTCATAAAATCACCTGCCATTTATAAGGTGAACCCAACAGAGTTATTAAATGTTTCCAAAGCAGACTGAGAATGTGTTTGCCATAGAATTAATTCATTTCATGCCACTTTAATTGATACAAACATGATGCCAAAACAAACAAGCCATCAGACTTCATGCTTTTATATGGGAAAGCTCTCTCAAAAATTCTATAGGGTGGGATGAAAACCTTTTCTGTGGGAGTTAGGAAGTTTTTAAAACCTTAAGCCTACTCACCATAGGAGACTTTCCAAACGTTAGTTGATTCTAAAGAATTGCAGGGAGAATATCAAGAGAAACCCCTCCTCCCCTGAACAAATCTGGTGACCACAATTGCAGAAATCATTTTTATAGTGTGAATAAAGTGTACATTGGGCACCTTTGGCACACTCCAAGAAGAAAAACACTAACAGTTGACTGCAGAAAATGTTTAACTGAGAAGTTATTCTAAGCTCTGCTTCAGAGCAATTGAAGGCAAGTTAAAGAGATGCAGTAAGAAAACGTACAGGACAGTGTCACCGTCAGGTAATCCATTTCAACAGCAGCACAAAAGTGGACCTTGCCACTCTATGTGCCAACAGAACATCAAAGCATTAGTAACGATGAGGGGTTTGGTGTGGGACAAGGAATAACTCCACAAATCCTTCTCCAGTTGCGACGTGTCTCACTGCTGCTGTGAGACAGAGTCCTTTGAATAGGCAGTCAAATTGCTGCAGGGTAGGTTCTTTCTACCTGCTCAGACCCTGTGGTGTATCAGGCTTACTGTGATGTCTAGATGACCACGAATCCAGTCTTACCAAGGATGCAATTGAGCTTGCTTCCTGGTCTTTGCTTCATTCGTGGACTTCAAGTGAACTATACGTAAACCAGCAATTGCTATGTGAGGCATTTTAAAGTGGAACACACATTTTTAGGAAATGCTTCACAGATCTTGGCAGTGATATACAGCTGTGATATACATAGCTGCATGAGCTAAAAACACAGATGTAAAATTACATCAAAGTTATGGAAAAAAACTTGGAGTGAACTTTTCTTTTTCTTTCTTTTCTTTCTTTCTTTCTTTCTTTCTTTCTTTCTTTCTTTCTTTCTTTCTTTCTTTCTTTCTTTCTTTCTTTCTTTCTTTCTTTCTTTCTTTCTTTCTTTCTTTCTTTTTCTTTCTTTCCCTCTTTCCCTCTTTCTTTCTTTTTTTCTTTTTTGGTTTAAATTGGCTGAGAAGAGTAGGCTGAAAGAAATACTTGGTCTTTTCTTTCCAGGACCTATAAGTTTCCTCTGCATACATTTTATTGAAATCCCATCAAACTCAAGTCCTATAAAAACTTGAATTTACTTTTGCAGGTTCATTATTATCTCAGGGCTTGGACAACCATCAATGTATTTGGAAGTTCAAATAGCCTTAATGAACCATCAGAGCAAGAACAGTAACCCAGTCTTGTTACTATGTTCAAACAGTGGAACCTGCTTCTTGGCTCCCATTAATAATGTCTTGGATAGTTGGTGCCTCCTTATGCTGACAAAATGTCTTACCACAGGTACCACCAGGTGCAGGTAATCTGTAGGACCAGTCAAGGTAGTTATGCTGGAAAGCAGGGATAACAGCCCCAGAGTGAAGTCCTGTTCTCACACATTTATTATACTGGGCGACAGAAATTTAAAAAAAAAGCAAAACTATACTGGGGGACAGAAATTAAATAAATGAAATTGTTTCATCTGTAACTCTATCCTGCATGTAGAAGACGAAGTGTTAGCACAGACGAATATTCCAGTTTAACAAAATAAATCCGGTCATTTTAATGAACCTTTCTACAGAGACAAACTAAGATATGAGATAACTCCTGTTTGTTCAGTATGCTAATTAAAAAAGAGCACCTCTGGCCTTGTGAAAACAAAGCTGATTAAAGCAAATGCAGTAAGTCAACTTGGAGTTGTGAAATACAAATCGTACAGAGCACACAGTGGACATTATGTCAAAGCTGAACAGTCTTTTTTGCAAAAGTGAATTTGGCTTTGGGCTTGCCTGTGACTTTTCCTGACTTATGTATTAAATACATATGGGGTATGGAAATACAAGAAGCGGGAATTCACTGAACAAGCACAAAAATCTCTGCTTAATTAAAAAGTATTTTAACTGGTTTATTCTCTTCACAGGTATTTTTTTCCACTCAAACTATAATGAAAAAGATTCCACTTGGATGGGAATGGAGAAAGCAAGTTTTATTTGAATTATCTGAGCATGATTATCTTTAAGGAAACTAATTTTTCTTTTTGCAGAGTTTTGCCTGTTCCATGGCATTATGGATTTCTGGACATTTCCTTTTATTTCACCTTTACATTACTTCTGAAGATGCAGGGTGTTTTTTGGAAGGAAATTAAAGCAGTCTAGTGGACTTCTGATAAGAAATTTAAAATATGCTTAAGAGATAAACGCTGAATACATCTTTTAGTTTTGAAAGTTAATAGAACTAGTGTTCTACAGCTGGAATTATTTTACAAATGTGAGTTTTACATTCTGCCTCTGAAATACTGGATTTTTATTAGATGAATTATGATGTATAGCATGAAAATATAGAAACGCAAGATGCAGCACAAAATGACAGAGCTGTCTTCCTCAAGCTGGGAATACAGACCCATGTGTTGAACAACAAAATTGTGGCTGTAATTGTAGCTGTATCAATATCAGCTGTTTACAGTGATTTTGGTCACCACCAGGCAGTGTTGGAATAAGTCCATTTACATCTTGATTCAGTTTGAAGATAGAGCTTAGCTCAAGAAAATAACATTACATTTATATCCCCATCTGGCTGTGGACATGAGTAAAGAAATCACACTGGTTTTGTCGCTTTGCCAACAGTATTTTATTCTGTTGACTACAGAGTTTTGTTGATCTTCCTTTAGTACCTTGCAGGGGTAAAGTAAGTTCTCTTTTTCCTTTTTGAAATGCATAACACTGCCAATTAAGTTCCCAGATCAACAATTCTGCACAAAAATTTTAAAGGTACATAAATTCTTCCATTTAAGATCCCCAGAATATATGGACATATAAAACTGATAAAGCTTTCATACTGTCTTTGATCTTTAACCAGAATTTTGTAAAATTCAGTGGAAGCAGACAATCTAGTCCTGCAATGGGACAGTAACTTTCAGTACAGAGCTATACTTAAGTAGAAAACAAAGATATCAATGATACTATCACTACATATTTATGTCACTATGTGCACATCCACTTTCAGAATCCTGTTCATAGAAAGAGGTCTCAGACACATTATATCCAGTACCATGTTTTTTCCATTGGTTATTCCCTAACTGAGGTTTCATAGGCAGTTTTAACTTTATTCAAGGAGAACAACAAAACCAAAAAGAAAACCAAACCAAAACAAACCACCAAACAAACAAACAAAACCACCAAAACCAAAGAAAGAAACACACAAAAAACCCCCCAACCTCCCAAAAAACCAAAAAAAGCAAAATAACTCCTCCCCAAATCCCTCATCTTCAAATAGACAGTAAGTGAATATGTAATTATTAATAATCCTGCCTTTAGTGATCATCACATCTGCAGCTCCAGTGCAGGAAAATGGTTAGAAAAAGAGAAGTTTAATTCTGACTCTGCATCTAGAAATCCCAAGGAAAAAAAGCAAGCTGTTTTTTCTTCAAGATAAGAGATAAGGATTGGTAAAATGGTCTGATGAGATAACATGAAAGTAATGAGAATTAACATTTCTTAAGACTTTTTCCTAAAGATTGTATCCTAGTACTTATATTTAATTTGAATTTCTTTAAAATATTTTTAAAATAATGATGAGGAATTGCTCATGGGAAAATAAAGACTGGTTTTCACCTTCCCTTTTTTGCATAAAATGTAGAGGGAGCTATTCACAGGATGGTCATTCTAAGTAACAGTCAATGAATTTGTTGACTCATGGTAAAATTGTTTCCATATTTTCATTGCTACATCAATGCTGTTTTGACTTGTGGACATTTTCCTGTTACAAGTATGTACAAATATATGTAGCTGGCATATCCTAATACACAGAATTGATACCATGTTAAAAATGGTACTTTAATGATGTTAAAACATTCAAGAATATTTCTGACAAAAAATTTCTGCTAAAATCAAAAGCTTCTTGAAAGTGAAGGTTGATTGCATATGTACATAAATTCTAGAGAAATCATCTGAGAACAATTGGGGTTTTGATTATTTGACCTTCCTGATGTAAATAACACTTAAAAAGAAGAGCCAGTGGATGAAGATGGAAAAATCTTTCCAGTACTGTTAAGCATCATATGCTGTCACAGCTTTTCCTGTGTAAGAAAGATGAATGAGAGTTGAAAATGCCAATGGGACATGAGAGAGGATTTTATTTTGTTTTGATTTAGTAATATTCCCCCCACATCAAAAAAAAAAAAACAACAAAACCAACCCAAAACCAAAAAGCTACCAAACAAAAAACCAAAAACCATACCCATTATAAAATACATTTAAAATATAGACATTCACAAGAAATTTTACCTTCAGGTCCAGAGAGCAGCCATAGACATGTTATGTACTTATTAAAAATGAAGAACTAGCATAATTTTGAATAGGACATTTTATACAACCAAATCCTCTAAACCTTTGTTGCTTTCTAGACTGTTGATATCCCTGACATATACAAATAAACCCTATTTCTAGCTCTATCATAAACAAATTTTTTTAAACAGCATATTGTTTAGTGACAGATAATAGCCATTACTATTTTTCTGTATTATTCACCAGTAGATCTGTGAAAAATTCAATAAACAGTGAATTTGGTAAAAAAAATTATTTTCTTGTGGACTTAAAGGTTTACAGATAATTTGGGCAAAATAAAAAGCAGACCTTGTCAAGCACTGGTCTTCATAATTTGAACATTTCTAAACAAAGTGTTTTCCATTTTGGAAATGTTGATATATTTCCTCTTGAAATTTTAAAGCAGAGCTTTTAGTTTTACATATCTTCATTACATTTCATTAGTTATAAACCCAACAATTTAAAGAAGATAATGTTAATACTATGGAATGCCGTTTAGATTAAAAGAAACACATTAAGATTATTTGAAACAACATATATTTCTTTTCAGTTTAAACCCAGACATCAGATAGATTAAGTTTTCCGTGTGCTGAGTCCGTTTCTTCCCTATTTCTTATATTTGAATATGAAAATGTTAACTACTTTGAAAATGATAATCATGGACAGACTCATCATCCATTGCACTCCCGAAAAAAATAAAACAGTAAAAGCAATGCCACTGACTGTGGAAAAGGTAAAAAATAGAGGGGACAATCAGAGTAAAGAACTGAGTTCATGATTGAAGATGTTTTTTATTAGATTATGAATAATGTATAAGTTAGAATTCATAAAGACCTGTCATCAAAAGAATTGGAAAAACTTTGTGCAATAACACTTGGAGGGAACTCTGCAACTTCCATAGTAGAAGGAGAGAAGTTGACCTGTTATGTTTCTTCCAGCAACTAGTTACCAAAAATTTCATTTCTTATCAGGTTAAAAAAAAGTTTTTTCTTATAGCAGGAAGGGAAATGGCAGCACAGTGCAGAAAGAGCTGCCTGTATCAGAAGGTGTTTTGAGTGAGTGGCAATATGGTGATGGTTGGGGGAGTACATGAAGACCCTGAAGAACACTGGACAAACCAGCAAACAGCCAGTGCAGAGGACAAGCAAACACTGCTGGCAAGAGGGGAAAAAATAACTGGTTTAAAACAATGGGCTGAGAATGGATCACAAAGGCAAAGCCTTGGACTAGTCCAGAAAGTGATTACTTACACAGCAATAGAAAGCAAAACAACTGCATAAACTCACAGGAAGAGTATATGTGAGAGGAGCATACAGCAAATACTGAAGAAAATTTGTAACCCAGAAAAAAATGAAAGCAGTAATTTTCTCTTAACTTCTTGAAACCCAGAGAAAGCAGAATCTCCTTCATGTGATGTTCATGAGACCCATGACAGAAAAGTGCCAAAGAAGCCAGAAGAAAAGGAAGTTTGCCCTGAAAATTAATATTTCTAATAAAAAGTAAAGTTGCTGCTTGAAGTTTCTTTGAATCCAATTTGGAAAAATATTGAGTTACCACATGAAAAAATTCTGCTGTGATTGGAATTTACATTCCGCTCCCCATTAGTGGTACGGCATATGGCTGAGAGCCAATGTCTCTTTGTCACAGTTATTTGGCTTATTTAATTCAGGGGCATAGACAAGTATGTGCAGATGGAATATTTGAGATTTTATTTTGTTTGTTTTGGAGTTTGCGGGGAACAGGGTCGGTTCTGCTTGGTTTTGACTGAAGTTCTCAAAGAAGAAAAAGGAAGCAGGAATCCAATCACTAGAAATTCCTTCGTATATTTTTTGAATGCCTTTATACTTAAAAAAGTTGCATGTAGATACTGTCATATTATTAAATGGAAGCTAAACAAGGTTTTCTGCTGGATTTAGGTGTTCTGGTTGGGCTTGGATACACTTTTTTTGCTATTCACTCTACATTCAGATTGCTCAGGATTTCACTTTTTTAATAAAAGAAAAAACAGTGTCCTTATTTTTGTGAAATGAAACATTGTGAGATGAAATGAATGTGAGCTTAATGTAAACCCAGGCAGAAATATGCAGATGGATTTATTCACTGAAGTGTGAGCTGCCTCACATTTCTTTGGAGTGTCAGTTGTGAAGCTGGATGAGGATTTTTTGAACATTCCATTCTACTTCCTGGATACAAAGAAGAGACAAAATTACAGAGAAAAGAACAGAACAACACTCTGAAAAGAAGTAGATGTCAGAAAAAAACAATAGAAGACAGAGAAAGAAACAGAAACCAAACTCTACCTGGATCAAATCGTAAAATATGCTGAGTTGAATGAAAAGCACCCAAAAAAAATCATTGAATCCAACTTCTGGCCTTGCAAGGCACCATCCCCAAGAGTCACACCATGTGCCTGAGAGCATTGTCTGAACACTTCTTGAACTCTGTCAGGCCTGGTGCTGTGACCACTTCTCTGGGGAGTCTGTTCCAGGGCCCAAATAAACTCTGGGTGAAAACCCTTTTGTACTATCCAACCTAAACCTCCCCTGACACAACTTCTGTTCCCTCAGGTCCTGTCACTGGGCACCACAGGGAAGAGATCAATGCCTGCCCCTCCTCTTCCCCTCACAAGAAAGCTGTACACTGCGATGAGGTCTCCCCTCATCTTCCTCTTCTCCAAGCTGGACAGACCAAGTGAGATCAGCCACTCCTCATATGGCTTCTCCTCCAGATCCTTCACCATCATTGTGTTCCTCCTTTGGTCACTCTCTAATAGCTTAATGTCTTTATGTTGGAATTTAAAACTTCCCCCAGCACTCGAGGTGAGGCCACCCCCATGCAGAGTAGAGCAGGACAATCTCCTCCCTTGCCTGGGTGGCAATGCTGTGCCTGATGCATCCCAGGACAGGGTTGACCCTCCTGGCTGCCAGAGCACTGTGAATCAGCTCAGGAGAAAGTTACACAACATTGAGCATATATAGAAGCCAATTTCTATAACTCTACATAGTATTCAGCCCTTTTCACAAAATATGTTTGATGTCTCTGGGTACAAGTAAGTTGAAGGAAATTTAGAAAACTCCAGGAGGCACCTTCAGCTGCCCTGACTTAAGTGAATTTGTTCTGCTATCTTTAGCAGTATGCTAAGAAGCCATTGTCTTGGTCAGACAACTGAAAATGGTATTTTCATCTTTAAGGTAGCTTTCCTGGATGTAGGGCTGGAGCTTCTCTCCTGATACATCTTTTGAAACTGGCCCTTTTGGAGAAGCCAGTGAAGCCTAGCAGCTGTCCACTGTGGCTTTGAGTTTCTTTGCTTTGCCCGCAAAGCAGAGGCAAACAATCATTGTCTATCATACTAGTCTGTTTTAGTAGACAGGCAAGGTTTTCTATTGTAAAGGTAAATCAGACAAAACATATTGTGAGTTGCTGAAAAAGTTTACTGTGGGTGCTGAGTATGTGCTCTATGTCAACTTTTGTACTGACAATAGTAACTGATATTTCAATTCTGTTTGCTGAAACCAACTATTTTAATATGCGTCAGTATCTCTGCTATCCTACTACAGGTAAAAGAAGGAAGGGCTCGGTCTCTACTTTTATGATCTGCACTTGGTGACCAGCAGTGGAGGGTCTGTCACATACTGAAAGTGACAATAAGCAAATACTCTGTTAGCAACAGCAAGAAAAAGTATGGAAAAAATCTCTCTACTCAGAATGCTCTTACCCAACTTCTCCTGCTACATTGCAGTACTCCTAATTTAATTATTTCCATGTTTAATTCAAAGTTGCATAAGGGGATTTTCAGACTTATCCTTAGGAAACCTGTATTTATTGAGAGGATGGTCAAACACTGGATCAGGCTTGACAGATTCTTGTTTAAGAAGCATTTTGACAATGTCCTTAGTAACATGCTTTAACTTTCATTCATCCCTAAAATAGTCACTCATCCCCAAAAAAAGTCACTAATGATCCTCTCCCTCTCCTCTCCTCTCCTCTCCTCTCCTCTCCTCTCCTCTCCTCTCCTCTCCTCTCCTCTCCTCTCCTCTCCTCTCCTCTCCTCTCCTCTCCTCTCCTCTCCTCTCCTCTCCTCTCCTCTCCTCTCCTCTCCTCTCCTCTCCTCTCCTCTCCTCTCCTCTCCCTCTCCCTCTCCCTCTCCCTCTCCCTCTCCCTCTCCCTCTCCCTCTCCCTCTCCCTCTCCCTCTCCCTCTCCCTCTCCCTCTCCCTCTCCCTCTCCTCTCCCTCTCCTCTCCTCCTTCCCGCACCTTCCCTTCCTGCACCTTACTCCCCCCCGCCCCTTTTTAGGTTTGTTTAAAGAATGAATGCACTATTTTTTATATAAGTATTTCTTTTTCTTGTTCTTCTCTAGCTTAAATATTTCCAGTACTGTTCTATTTACTTAACTATTATTTTAACTATTAAAAAACACAAATTAAAGTCAATGTATTGTTTGGGAATGCAACACATTATTTATTTTGGTACCTGCTTTAAAATATATGCATCTAGAGATACAAATTCTTGTGTGGCACTATTTTAGGTTTAGATTTTGCATTGTAAAGGAAGCTTCTGTGGAATGATTATGACTTTTTTAGAGATAATTAGAAATACTGTTCTAGTGGTTTGGTCCAAAATACTCATTACTTACTTATTTACCTTCTGTGAGATAAGAATTAGGAGAAAGCAAAGCAGGCACAAAACTTAAAAGAATATAAAGAAGTTTATTAACAGACCTAAAAGAAAGAAAAAAAAATCATACCACACCTTCAGAACACTTCTCCTTCCCCCACCTTTCTCCCTTCTCCCACTGACAATGTAAAAAGACAACCCTTGAGATGTTCAGTCTGTTTACCACTTCTGTAATAACCTTGTTCAGTTCATTTAGGGAGAGGAGTCTCTCTTGCTCGTGCTATGGAGAAACTATCACAATGAGACAGCCGCCCGGGTTGGTTCTCTGCTCACATATGAGAGTCCCTTCCCCCAACTTGCAGCTTTTCCCACAACTGCTTTTGAGGGTCCAATCTTGTGCTACTGGGGTACCATTTTAAGGTTGGACTGTCCTAAAACAAAGGTTCTCTTCACCCATCTCTGGGAGCATCTTCATCTCTAGAAATAGAGGACCTCCCCCTTCCCTGGGAGCAAAAGGATCCTCATCATCTTCATCTCTAGGACTATCTCTGGGAACAGAGGTCTTCTCTTTCCGATTTGGAGCAAGAGTCCTCATCACTTCCATCTCTCCCTGTTCAAACTTCTCATCAAATTACAGCTGCTTCAGCTGTACAAAGGATTTTCTTAAAATGACACTTGATTCAGAATTCAGACTATAATTTGTTAATCTTCCACAAAGATATGCTTTTTATCTTGAATTGTGTACCTGAAGACAAGAACATATGAATTTTTTCTCATTTGTCTATTATATGCTAAGAAAACAACGTATATATATGCTTGTGTCTACTGGCTGACTATTTTCAAAATTGCAGTTGAAATAATAAAACGTGCTGGAATAAAAGAAGGTAGTTAGCAAAATAATATAAAGTCTGTTCCATCTCCTCTTAATTTTAAAGTTTTGACACTAAAGGAAATCTTTCTGAAAAATACATAGTAGCTAACATCAACAATCCTAATTTGATGAAGTCATAGGAAAAAACCAAAAGACAAAATAATTTGAGAAATTCCTTTTTCCTAAGAAATATGGTTGTGTTTTCTTGCCTGATTGCTTACAAAACACAAATAAAAGAAAAACATAGCTGTTATTGGAGATTCTTCTTTAAGAGCCCATTGCAGATCACAAGATAGCTGAAATGAACCACAATCAGGTTGAAATTATTGATGGACTTCAAACAATTTACTCCCTTTCTCTACGAGAATCACACAGCAGGGAAGATGAATTCCTGGGAGCCTTGGAGAACTATCTGTTGAAAGAGCCACAAAATGGTGGCTACTTCTGACAATTAGCTTGATTTACTTAGAAATTAAAGCTCTGTTAAATTGGTGGATAGCCACTGTGAAGCTCAAAATATTCATGGTGCTTCTGTTCTTTGTCTTTCTTTAACATGGCTCAAGTTAAGAGAAATTTTCACCTCTCAATGTCTAAGTGAAGAATATGGAATTAAAAATGTAATAAATAAATTAAACATATGAAGGAGAAGTATGGATTTTGAGGTATCTGGTGTTACAGTGCAGATACTGCAACACACATATCAATCAACGAGGCCCGTGGAAAAGAAATATATATGGGCAGATTCTTGATAGATGTTTCAGAGATGTTTATCTCTCCAGCCGCATGGCCACGGGTCTGCTGAGGAACTGCGGCAATCACAGGACCCAAGGGTGCTTGGCCATGCAGGGGAACACAAAACAACCAATGGGGAGCGAGGCTGACCAGGGGCTAAGGAAACCCTGTGCCTCCCCCCCGGGGCCCCTCTCCCAGGACTACATGGCAGGGGGGAGGGCCCCAACATTTCATCCATTTATTTTTAACAAAAAGAGATTTAAAACTTAACATTGAAAACAACTGGATAAACATGAGATAACAAGAACAGTTTCAAAACAAAACAAGCCACCCTCCTGAGTCTTTAAATGTCCAAACAGATTCTCTGGAACATCTTAACGCTGACAGAAGGGAGACACAACTCTCTGGGCATGTTTTTTTGGGGAAACTGAGGCAGGAGAGGGTTTAATTTCTTCCCTCCCCCTTTTTATCCCCCCCTCGGCATCAGAGAGGAGATGTAGGGAAAGGCAATTGTATAGGGAAGCCATGGGGGGAAAAACAGATTAGGAATAAACTGGGGATGGGGTAAACTTAGGAAAGGGTTCATATTGGGTATAGGGTAAAAGGGGAAAGTAGGTTGTGGGTAGGGAAGCTGCTGGGATGGATATTGTTTATAATTTTGTGCATAATGGCTGCCTTTGACTGGACTACCCCCAGGCCCGGTGACATTTGCTCCTTGTAACTCTTTTCTACCTTGCACAATTTTGAACTCCACCACCTCTCCATCTCCCAAGCTTGGGATGCATTTTTCAGGGTTATTCTTTTTAATAGCAGTTCTATGAACGAATATTGTTGGGAAAGATGAAACAGGAAAGCCTTATAAATATGGTTGCCTGACAAAAGATTTTGGGAATATGAAAACTATAAGCGACATCGAAATGAAAGCCACCTTTGAGATACCAAGTCTTAGCTACTGAACAACTGGAAAACAATGGTATGGCTGACTGAAGGTAATCCCCTCTTGATTGAACAATACCCTCTGCTTGCAGGCAGGTCCAAGGGTCAGAGCAGACCCTACCAGCTCAGCAGAAGGGGTCCAAAGAGTAGTTTTTAGAAGTTAAGATGTAACACTCTATGGTAATATAAGAACTCTTATAGGCTGTATGTAAATGCTATAGGATTTGTATCTTGTATTAGATTGGTTAGTGACAATTAGAATATTCAGTACAGAAGATGATTTATTGTATTGTAACCAGGACTTCAGACACTCGTGCTCTCTCTTACTAGACTCTCTTACTATAGACTCTTACTATACACTCGTACTACGCTCTTACTAGACTCTCTTACTGTAGACTCTTACTATTCTCTCTTACTATTCTCTCTTTGCTTACCCGCTTACTCTCTTGCTCTCTTGGGCCTGCTCAGAGCTGCCAGCTGCAGCTCTAAGCAGTGCCCCTGTACCACGCCCTTTGCAATAAACCACATGTTCCAAGATCTGACTACAGACATCTCTCGTCTCCGTCCGTCTACGCCCGGTCCAGACCGAACACCCCTGATCCTACAGAATATGTCTTCTTGGTTGTCACATCTTGTTATAAAACCATAATTTTGCTTAACATTATACCATTTTACTATTCCTAAAACCTTAGCTATGATGATTTTTTCCTTTTTCCGAGTGGCTGCTGTTTTCTGTCTCGCTGCGTTCCTGGTTTCGCTTTTGTTTTCGGTCGCTCCCGCGTGGGAGCTGTTGGGGCTGCTGGTGCCTGCGCGCTCTACCTGGGGTCACATTCGGGGCTGTGTGGGCCGGGCCGGGCCGCGCCGCTCAGCTCCCTGCGTGCCGTCTCCTCTGGTCTCAGCTGTGCTGCCGCTGCCTGGCATCACACCCACGTCTCAGCCGGGCCCCTGAGCGATGAACCCCCCGTGCCCTGCTCCAACGTGCGTCTCGGCTAGGTGCAGCTCCGCTCCGCCACCACCACCTCCAGCCACCGCCGCCCGCACGCCGCCCCTCTCGGTCGGGCGTTCACGGGGCTCGCTCCACCACGCGCTGCATGGGGCCGTGTGGGCACCGCCGGGTCCCGCCGCTCCCGCCGCGCCTCGCTCCGCCACCGACACTGCGGCTCGCACGGCTCCGCCCGCACGCAGGAACTGCCTCGCTGCTGCTCGCAGAGCACTCGGTGCACGTGGCCTGGGTCACACGGACTCTGAGGCATGCTTCCCTTCGCCAGGACACAGCTGACATTGCTCAACAGTCTCGGTAATTAAATAATCACAAAAGTATTCTTCCATAGGCATATATTTTGACTCAAAAATTAACTGTGTCCAAACATTCTTCCAAAAGTCTTTGGTAAGAATTAAATCCAAAGAACAAAGCTCTTAAACAACCATACTAGGAGGTGTTTCAGTTCTTTTTGAGCTTGAATTAAACTAAAATTTACAAATCATTGTTCAAGAATCTTTTCAAGTTTAAGATAAATGTCCCTATGTGGCTCTGAGAGCCAAGAGTCTTTCCACAGTTCCTCCATAATTTAGAGAGAATATCCACACCAAGGTGAGGAGAGATCTAGAGTGGTTTTTACTCTTTTACTTCTGTCCTTAAGGATCCATGTCTTGCCAGCATTTCCCTACCACTTTGTTACAGTGCAGATACCGCAACACACATATCAATCAACGAGGCCCGTGGAAAAGAAATATATACAGACTGATTCTTGATAGATGTTTCAGAGATGTTTATTTCTCCAGCTGCATGGCTGGAGGTCTGCCGAGGAACTGAGGCAATCACAGGACCCAAGGGTGCTTGGCCACGCAGCGGAACACAAAACAACCAATGGGGAATGAGGCTGACCAGGGGCTAAGGAAACCCTGTGTCTCCCCCCCGGGGCCCCTCTCCCAGGACTACATGGCAGCGGGGAGGGCCCCAACAATCTGAGGCCTTTATTCACAAATTATTTGCCTTAAAAGTATTGTAAATGACTGTATGAGAAGTTCCAACAAGCTATACCTATCTTATTCCAAGTAGCTCTAGTAAAGATGAAGAAAATTCTCTTGTAAGAAAGCATGGAGTGAAAGATGCAAAAATTCTCCAAAATACAGAGAACGCTTTACTCTTCAGGTCTTTTGCAAGGCCCATATGTGAAGGGATGATAACTAGCACAAACAGTGGTCCTTGAGTTAATATTTGACCAAACAAAATACAATTGGTTGAAGCCCATTACACTGTTTTAAATTATATTGATCTTATACCTTTTATTCAAGTTAAATATATTAAATCCCTGTTATTGGTTTCACAGTTAAACCAGAAAGAAGATACACCATCATTCGTTCTAGATTTAATTCTGAATTAGAAATCCTCTGCACCATGTGCTTTAAAACATCTTAAAATTTTATGCATTTCATTTAAAGAAAATAATTAATATCATTTAATTTATACATTTTGCATTAATTTATCTATTTTACAAATCATGAACCAGTCAATATAAGAGCCTCTCACCATTTCTTCCAGTATGTGTGGGTGACCATTTTTATCAGTACAGAAGATGCTCAGAGAATATTAATTGCAAGAATATTCCTGGAAAATTGTAAGAATTCACCTCCTATGAAGTTATTTTTCACAACATTTTCTCCAAGAAGTGTGGTCTCTGAGGTAATATTCAAAGTGAACTTTGAAGCCAGCTTCCTGTCTACTTCTATGCAAATCTAAAACACATTTAATATGAAGAACAGAAGTTGTCAAATGTATCTAGCACATTGTGATAAGTGTCTTTGGAATCTCTCTATATGTATCTATTTTAATATATTATATACAATTTATATATCTATATTTATATAGAGATATGTATATTTAGATGTATATATCTCTCTATGTATACATATATATATACATACATTTTAGATTACATTTTACTACAAATCTATCACTTGACCATACATTCTAGTTTCATTGAAAACATTGGTTTATTAAAATAATTTCATGATTACATGAATTTCAAAGATAACAAAGTAGAAGTGAATGTTCAGCCAACCACAGATGCTCTGATGGTCTATATGTAGCAAATCAGAGATTCAATTCAAAGCACAGAAAATGAAGAAAGCTTTTTATAAAAAAAAGTAACAGCAACTGATTTTTTAAAGAAAAAAATATTGACACCTAATAAATGAGTAGAAACAAAATATTGACTAATTTCTACATTATCTGTTTCATTAAAAATAAAAGACAAAAGCCTCCTACTTAAAAGTATTATGCATTGATACATTAACCCCTCAAAAGTAAAAAAAAAACTGGAAAAAAAACCCCCAGAAATATTGGAATATTCTGCAAATACGAATTACTTCTGATTTTAATGAACTCTAACTTGTGTAGCAGTATTCAAAGCATTGCATGTGCATTAGACATTGGCTCACATTAGCACTTAATTAAAATCATTAGAAAGGCTTGGTTTGGAGGGGAGATCATGCCATTCTAACTCCCCTGCCATGGGCGAGAAACCTTTCACTAGACCAGGTTGTTCTGAGCCCCATCTAGCCTGATCTTGAACACTTCCAAGAATGGGGCAGCCACAATTTCTCTGGGAAACCTGTGTCAGTCCCTCACCACCCTCAAAGTATAGAAGTGCCTGGCTATGTTCATTTAAAGAAATGTTTCAATCACTCTCAAGGACAGGGAATTTACAGAAAATTTTTATTCCTTCTATATTTTCCTATAGTTCACTGTATCTTGTAAGGTAAATTCAACACTTTCCACTTCCTTTCCTTCATGTTTCCTTCACAGAAACTCTTTCTTTCAAAATAATTTGAGGCACTGCATGACAATGAAATGAAAGAGAGGGGGACAGGTAAGCGTGAGCTAAATGTATAAATCAGTAGTGCTCACATATTGATCACCTGCACCTGGTTAATTCTTGAACTACAACTCTTATTCAGCCCAGTTATTGTCACGGTCAATGTCATCTCTGGAGTAACAACTTCATGGAACAGTTAAGAGTAGCTTTGCAGATCAGCTAGTAGAAGGAATTCTGTGGCTAAACCACACAGAGCAAGATCTGGAAAAGGTCTAGGAAATCTAGGAAAGGTATGTGGTTAAAAACTGGCACACTGGCTTAGAGGTTGGTGTTGACAGAAGAGCAGAGCTGACAAGGATGATATTCTAAAGAGCATAATGACAATTTGAAAAAACCTGAAGAACAAGAGCACAAAGATTTAATTTCCTGCTGTTGATAATTTAGTGGAGTAAACCAAAGAAATTATCCAGTCTGATCAGTGGAATGGGCAAGGCAGATGATCTTGACAACTGTTAATTAAATAGGTGTGCCATTAAAAAAGGAGTTTATGTGGGTTTTGCTGAGATGATTGATGAATCTGAATGAATTTTGCTCAGTGTAAGTTATAAATGAAAATGCAAGTTGCTTTGAATGAATAATTTTAAAATGCACATCAATTCCATCAGTATACATATCACACACTAAATGGAAGATATTTAAAACTGGTTTTATGAATTAAAATTTATGTATTTGGTATCATATGACTCACACAGTTATTTCAGAACATATGTTCCTTTATTACAAATCAGCACTCTCCCTCTCAAACGTTCAAGTGCAAATGAACCCTATACCACCAGGATCATTTAATATACAGAAAAAGCACAGTTTAAACATTTATGCAGTTGAAATTTACATATTTGAAAGATTATGGAAATATTAATTTTTATTTAGCTTGGTTTTTTATTGGTGTTTTGTAAGCTTTTCTTCTTTTTGCTGTCATATGTCAGGGACTTACATTCTCTGAAGTCAATGGACCTGATCCTAAGCTAATGGTGTAATTCTCATTTAACCAGTGGGATCTGGTTAGAGTCAAATGGGATCATAATGCAAATTTCTGACAGCAGAATGTGGGCTTTAATTATCTCAAGAATGTTAATTTTTAGCTCATGTAACCACTATACCCATCCCCACTCCCTACTCCCTGGGGTGTGTTTTAGTGTACTTAGAAGCATTTTGTCACCTTCTTCTAATTCAGAAGCAGTTCTCCTAGTTCAGGAGTGAAGTTTTTAGTAATTGTTCAGATTGTTCCCTGAAAGGGAGACATTAACTCTTGCAGACTGATGATGTAGTACCTAATCTCAAGCAGGAGAGCTGAGAGAAACAGGATTTAGAGAATTAAAAAAAACCTGGACCAGAAGAATTTGAAGGAAGATCCTTGTAAATATTTGCCAGGTGGCCATCTTCATTCAGCACAGATATAGAGACGCCATTTCTGGCCATGTGTTCATGTCCAGACATCTTGACAGCACAGTTTTTTCTTCTGGCAGGTATAAGCAGGAGGGAAGCATGCCAGGAAAATAGTTTCTGGGTTATGGAGAAAGAGAGATTTGGCTTTCCTCTGGTAACTAATACCTATCTTGAAGAATGTGGTTCGTCAGGATTCACATATTAGACAACTGTTAAAAGACATATGACTAGGGTAAGATCCCAGTTTACACTCCCATTAATGTCAGGATAGAAGTGGGTTACTGGTTCACAGAAGCATCACCTCTTCTGCGGAGGAGTAGAGCCCTGTGTCAGGGGCTTCTCTCATTTTTCTCTCACATCCCTGTGTAGCTGAGAGCTTGCTGGAGGCAGACCTGTTACTAGCTGATAAGGACATTTCAGCTTGGGGTGGCTGCTGACAGGACATGTAAATCTTATCCTGTAGAATGAAGCTGAATGTAAGAGTACTCACCAAAGGATTAGTGCATGTATGCGTTTTTTCACTGTTTGTTTTTTTTGTTTTTGTTTCTTCTTGTCACACAGTTTAA
Source organism: Coloeus monedula (assembly GCF_965178545.1). Taxonomy (NCBI): domain Eukaryota; kingdom Metazoa; phylum Chordata; class Aves; order Passeriformes; family Corvidae; genus Coloeus; species Coloeus monedula. The sequence goes on along the minus strand of NC_138822.1, from coordinate 26,398,186 downwards.
CAGGAGTCTCACATATTATGTTGGTGTTTCCAGCATTTGGAGGGACTCCTTGACATCTAACATTAATAAGGGACCCTGGTGGTGGTGTAAGTTGGCCACTCAGTAGCTGGGCATTGTGGATAATATGGACTCAAACTGGTGAGCAGGTCACTGCATAAATTTGTAGTTTCTGCCAGACATCTGTGAATGTGTTGTAGAAGTCCTCAGGGTGGAAATACTGGCATCAGTCCACTTGGAAAGACTCTTTAAATAAAAGCAGCACATAAGAGAAAGAGGAGGTTATTCTGCATCCTAATTGGTATGGGCTCAGGGCTGTAATATTTACAGCGCAGAAAGTGATTGAAAAGCTGTTTGAAGGAAAATAACCACAGTCCATAATGCAGCATTGTTAAATACTTATGAAACACATCTTAGACTTAACCATAGAAATAATCTATTCAGTTTACAACGTAGCTTTATGCAAAGCAGTTCACTTCCATGCCTTCAACTTGTCTGCTCTATCCTCCACTTACCCCTATATGTATCACAAATGTACAGTAACTTTTTGCCTGCCTGTCATTTTACAGTCATAAAAACTACTGCAAAAACAAGCTGACATTAGTGATCACTTCAGCTACACAGTGCAAGATGTAAAAAAAATTAAAAAGTAAATTAGCTGAAAGAGAGGAACAAGTATTTTAAATAAAATCAAAGAGTATAAAGTATGTATGCATCACGAGAGAAATACACTGTTGAATTATGAAAAAAGGATATATTAATTATATGCATACTTACATTTTTTACATGCACTTTATTGGAATGTTGTGAATTAGGTTACACAAAGCTAGATGAAATAAATCAGTTATGGAAAAATTAGTCAAAAAACCCACTTGTTGAGCAGCAAGGGTTACTCTAATACTGTATGTGTTCCAGGTAAGAAAGGAATACTTGTAAAATTGTATCCCCTTGAGGAAATAGGGGAGAACGAAATTTTCTAAAAGAAGCCCATTAGATAAAGGTATAAGACTGAACAGGTAGTCTTCTGAGTCATGGAGGAAAAGTTTTTCCTTCATGCTCTGATTTGTTGTTTATTTTTTAATCATGTATTTTTTTCTCTACAAGTCTGTTGTTGAGAGATGGCAGCAAATGGAGCCAATAATAGTTGTTTTCTTGCTTCAGGGCCAAATTCAATTCTGAGAAACATGTAAAATACACTAAATTCAGAATAATCATTCTCAATTGTGTTAAAACAGCGTTTGTGATTACTAGAGAGCATGGGCTCTTTAGCAGCAAGGAGAATAAATCCTGCACAAAGAACCAATAGACAAAATGCTCCATTTTTTTCTAATTGAGCAGGTATCCTCATAATGGAGCATTCGAAGGAAATTGTGAAGATTAAGGAATCCATGCACAAACTTCTCTTTCCTGTAATTTTGACCAATTGCTTGAAGAATTTTGAAACTCTACTCTAAATGCAAGTTCTATGCCATCAGTTATTAGCGATCTTTCCAGTTAAATTGCACTTTCAATGTTAATGAATGGGAAAAGAAAAAATTTCCTAATCTGCAAATCAGTTTAACGAAATTTAGGAATAGAACATTATGTATGTGAGAAATGTTTGAAACTAGGTGTCACCACTGGCTTTCTAATACTTTAAAATTGTTCACATTTTAGGAAATTTCTACCAGTTTCAAAATGTGCTATCAAATTTTCTTCCAGTAAGAGCAGAAATATTGTTACAGACAGAAGAACAATAAGCAAATTTTTGAAAAATTATTCTGATTTTGTAGAATGATGTAATAGGGCTTGCTGGTACCTTTCCTCAAAAGCACTGATTGATGTTTCCCTTCCTCTGAAATATGATACCTATCACTATAAATCTTATATTCCTTACAGTGATGGAGGCAGCTACGCAATGTAAAAACCAGAACTCAAGAAATCAGTCTTTAGGCAACAAGAGTCATACAGGAAATAAAATATAAAATATGTGTGTATTTGATAAGAAATGAAATTAAAATATTGTTAAAAGACCTTGCTAGTTTCCATTGAGTAAATAGGTTGGGGAACATAACTTCTCAGAAAAAAATCTTATCTCTAGCTTATCCCAGTAAGAGAATCCCGATTCTACCAACCTCTAGTTTTCAATTAATTATGTTCTCTTGTCCAATGTGTTAGGAGAAAAATAGCACTGGAGAAATTGAGGACGCCTGAATGCAATGTGAACAAATGGGCTACCTAAGACTTCGAGGAAGGAAACATGGTTTACACGTAATCATGACAAGAGTTTGACTGACAAATAGGGATCAGGAGGGGTTTGCTTCCTGATTTTGTTCTGTCTCACAAACTGGTCTCTGCTCTAAGCCCAGTTCCTTTCCTTCTGACTATGATGGCTCCTTGAAGCTGATGTAACACTTGTGTGGAAAAGATGAGCACCTCATTATCAGGTGTGTATCTGATTATGGAACTGGTGTTTGGTGACTGATAAATACTGCATGATGTACTACACTGGTTTATAAAGGCACCAAAGAAAATGCGCTCACCGGGGTATCCAGCCTGAAGAGAATCTTACATACAGAAATATAATGAAGTTTTCAATCTCAGGAGAAAGAATTGGAAAAAAAAAAAGTGAAGTCTGCAGGGAACATAATTTTTACAGTCTATGTGAAAACAATTACTTGAAATTGATTTTTGACAAACATTGGGTCCTATAAAATTCATAAACTTGTTTCTGTATATTATCTGAAATTTCAGACCTTTTTTAATATGCATTCAGTGTTTGGATTTTTTTTACACTCATCAACCATTACAGAACTTTCAAACTACAACTCTCAAGGATCTGAGAAATCAATTGAATAATGTTAAATTAAATAGAGTGGGCTTTTCGTAAAACCCCCTGTATAGCTAGTCCAAATCTGAATAAAATATCACCTCACATCTAAACAACAAAATGGATTTGGAGAAGCAATAATATCTAGAAGTTTTTTGCTCTACATAAATTCAAATTAAATGAAGAGGTTTCTAGCAAAGTTCAGAGGAAAAATAAAAAATTTGCAAAATGCAAGTTGGCTATCTTAAATATTACTGTATAAATGAATTTAATTGTTCCAACTTGTCTTAAGATATTCCTTTTGTCTTAAGATATTATTTCTTCTCTTCTGCCTTATTTTCATCACAATACAAAGCCAATACATAAGCTTTCTTAATGTATTGAACTGCAAAGAACTTTTGTGAGACGAAATCAATGTTTGTGTACAACTTCTGTTGTTCCTGCTTTTCCTGTTATTTCTTTTCATTTGAGAAATTGCTGTGAATCGTCTTATTTAGGGATTATGATCATAATTTGTTACTTGGAAATCTCACATAGATTCGTATCAGAAAGTTCTCTCCAACCCAAGCCCAAAGAATACTCTGTTCTCTAACACTGTATTTACATCTCATACTTTTGAGTCAGCTGTTGAATTTCAACACTGGTGTATTTCACAGACGTTCTGAAAGTATGTGAAAAGTCTAATTTTACATTTTTGAAGGATGCAGAAAACGCCTCTAGATTTTTCAGATTAACTGTGCTTCTATTAGAATTCATAGCATTTCTGTATAAGAATTTGAATACTATCTTTCATTCCCTGTTAGATTTCAGTTTGGGACTATATATTATACTTTGTTAAGTTTGAGAAGTGCCATTTATTCTTGGTACATTCTGATTTACAGATGGATCCCTTTGGGTAGTGGGTAGTTGGTAGTAAGAATGAACTGTGCAGTATAATGTATCATTAAGAAAATAATCCAGGGTTTCATAGTTCTTTAAAAATTGTTGTATAAGGGTAATAATATGATGAATAGAATTAATATTGTGAAGACCAGCCAACACAAAGTCTTTACAGCTCCTATATTAAATATTCTATTACTTCTCTAGGTCAATGTAAGAATGGAAAATATTAATTCATTGAAGAAAATGTCTGTTATTCCTATATTAATAATTTTCATAATGGAAAACATAGATAAGAATGAAACTGATTACCTGATAAGTCAAATGTGGCCCAAAATTTTCTAAAAGAAATGTTGCAAGTACTTATTTGACCACACTGAGGTGTGGTGTAGTGGACCTGAGCTTGGATCCACCTCATTTAACTTCAGACATGTAACTGAGTTGTGTAAATTAGCAGTGTAATTACCATTCCTCCTTTATAATATTACTTGAAAGGATTAGACTCCTCTACAGAGCAAGAAGAATTCTGAGTAGCCTGTAGTCTGCAAAGGAAAATGGAGTGTCAGTCTCCTTAATGTAGATATTTCAGCCATGTGCATAAGCATAGATCAGAGGGAATCTGAATCCCTAATTATTGAACAATCTGTAAAATCTTCCTAAAATCTGTGTTTTTCTATTCCTATGTTAGCAGATTGTCAGTGTCAATAACTAGAGTTGAAAATATGCAATTTAAAAATTGAAATGCAGAAATCTATTGATGTTAGGAAAGTTTAGGTCCTTGGTGAATGCCATTTTGACCATATGCTACTGAGGATTGGAAGAGAAGTTTTCACTTCCATAGGCAAAGAAAAAGACATACCAGATGTTCAAATTATAAAACAAATGATCATACATAATTTGTTGCTAAAATGGAAAGAAGGCAGATGAAACAAACAGAGTAACGAAAAAACAATGGTATATTTTTAATATGGATCATATGTATTTATTAGCATATTAAGTTACACATGTAAGTTCTTCTTTTAGTAATATTTCCCCCTTAATTAAGAAAAGTGTCTTTTTCTTGTAAGAACACACTGTTTTACTGGTTCAATCATCTTTGAAATTATAAGAATGTAAATTACAGGAAGGGAAACTTTGAGAAACCACACTAGATCAATAACCAAATACCCTGAGATTTGAAAAATCTTGTTCTCTCATCTGTGCAGTTCACCCATCTCGATAACCTTGAAGCAGTAGCAAACCAATTTTTGTTTGTAGAAATGTAACTTTTATTTCTAGATTTCTGTCTATAAATGAAATGTAGTAGTCATTATTTGCAGACTTACAGGAATGGAAATACCGGCATGCTGGAATAAAAAATGAGTATTCACTTACTTTTCCTGTAGGTGAGACATAAACATTTTAAAATGTAAGCTGAAATGTCTGTCTTTTTTCCTCATTTTAGACCAGTTTAAAAATACCCTCAGCTGTAAGAATCATGTGTATGTTTACCTGTTAAACTAACTTTTACTTGTAATGAATAAATAAAATAAAAGGTGCACAAGTGACTGTACAGAGATTAGGCAGACTTAACATAAAGCCTCATAAACAAGGCTATTTCTAGAATACTCATACTCATAATAGTTGAAACTATTCAAATATAGATTCAACCCCTGTCTCTGTCTTTGAACTGAATGATCATAATGCCTTAAATGTAGACCCAAAGGAAATATATTCTGTGGTTTGAACCACAGCTTTTGGCCTCATTTGAGGAATAAATGACACATACATTCTGAGAGGTTGTTTTGAACTATTATGTTATACATATTCATTATTATGTGGTCATTTTCTTGGTTATAAATTGATGCTAGCTTGCCCATATCTTATTTGTTCTAAAACTGACATCTTATCTTTCTTGGTTTTCCTTGTAAACGAACAGGTAGCACTGCATTACAGAAAATGATTAATGCATGTGTAAGTGAAAAAACAGTCCTTTTGTTGATGGTGGTGGTGGTGTTGTATGTGGAACAAGAGATGATTTTTTAACTTGAAAACACTCCTGTTTCAAAATAATTACTGTAGGATTCCAGAAAGTTAGTCTTATCAGAGCTATACTGGAATATAGCCAGGATTTTTTTCAATCAAATAATCACAATATAGTGTCATTGATAGGAAAGTTTTTAAAATACAAAACTTTTGGTAAAATCTAAGTAATAGATAGTTACCCCAAAGTAGCCAATAGCCAGAACAAGAGGCGAGGGAAATGGGAAAATTGGGACCAGGTCATATGCAGTTCAGTTTCCTTGCCAGTAGCTACAGAATTGCCACTTTCTTCTGTTAGAATAGCAACATTTTAATTCTGTAAATCTGTTTAAACATCTTTTAAAAAGAATAGCTCCAAAAGAAAAAACAATAATCCAAAAAGACCAAACCAGCAACAAAAACACCCAGCTCCTCAATCCATTGAAAAACCCCAAACCCAACCAAATAACCAAACAAAAACAGGGTGAAATCCTGTCATGTTCATGGGGGCAAGGTAACTACTAGACATGATATATTCACAAAACAATGTCTCTGGAATCTGTTTCTCCCAGACAATTAGCAATCTGTATAACCTGATATCATCTACAAAAGCTTCTAAAACATTTCTGATCTTTTCTTGCAAAGACATTTGTATTATCTGTGAGTTTTATAGGGTTTTGTTTCCTACTCAGGTCTAGATAAAAATATGCAATACTTGATACATTCCCATGGAACAACCATGAAGTCTAATAAAGTCCTCTTTTAATGCATTAAAGCTTGCTGGGTGAGGTTCTCAGTCAGATCATACAAGTTGTGTCAGAGATCATAAATACAGCAAAACACATTCATTTTTTTTAGCTGACAGTCCAGGATTTTCAAGTAGCTGCAATAACATGTGGAAAACTAAATCAAGGGAAAGAGGTTTCTGAGATGTTTTTTGGTTCCTAAGTAGGGGGCAGGCAAACAGGCCTGTGTGTACAGAGCTATGATGGAACAGCGCACAGGTGCTCCTGGCTATGGCAGTGCTCTCTCAATAGAAGATGGCTTACCCACATCCAAGTAGTCAAGGGATTTGCATGCTTGCAATGCGGGACCAATAAAATATGCATTACTGTGCTCTGCAAATGTCCTCTGATGTGCAACTTTTTTCTTTTCCTCATTGCCACGCACTTCAGTGGGTGCTACCCCTCACTCAGACCTAAATGGAAAAAATTTGTATTGTTGCCCCACTATGAATAGAAACAGCCTCAAAATTAGGGTTTCCAATGCAGTTTATGAAGTGTATATATATATATATACACACATATACGAATATGCACTATACTGATATATTAATCATCCAGACTCTGCTACCAGAACAGTTTTCTTCTATTGCTCTTGTCTGGAGGAGATGGCTGCTCAAGAAACAATCCTTTATGTCTAATAAATTGTGCATACTTAGGATGTCTAATAAATTGTGTGTACTTAGGTTTAAGCATAAAATAATAGTCTTTTAGTCTTTGAGGACTTCTGTGTTTTGTTGCATAAAGATGAAGAAGCAGAGTTTATCCTTTTGTTAGATGGTATGAAGCACCATCCTATGAGGATATAGGAGTCCAGAAATACCTCAGACAAAGCATTAATAGCTCACTGCATTTTAAATCCATGTCTTGTTGGCCGTGGGAAATAAGGAGTTCTTGAAAAGCAGTCCTTACCCACAGTCAAGTATGTAGAATATGAATTTTGTGGCAGCTCAGGGTTTAATAACAGCAGTGCAGTTTGTGGACTCATTGAGCAGAGTCACATAACCTGTTGGGAGGGGTATAAAAACATTCCAAGTGGATTCACTTTTATTAAATATGTAACATTTTTATGTGTTAAAATTGTCCTTAATTGTCTAGACTATTGCAGAGCTTGATTGTTGTGGGAGACAAGCATTTTGGAGGGTCATTCACAGTGGTTATTGGAAAAGCATTTTTGTGTTTGAACCAGTGTGGGGAGTTTAACTTTGGCCTGCTGACAGCCACCCACTAAGCTGCTCTCTCACTCATCCTCTTCATCATGACAGGGCGAGGAAATATGGGGAGCCTTGTGTGTCAAGATAAGGACAGGGAGTTGATATTCATCAGTTACTCTCAGGGGCAAGACTGACAAAAAATGGGAAATTTCTTAGTTTATTGCCAATTAACAACAGAGCAGGATAGTGAAACATAAATACAAAGATGAAAACACCTTTCCCCTACCTGTCCCTTCTTCCCATGCACAGCTTCACTCCTCATCCTCTTCTACCTTCTTCCCAACAAGCAGTGCAGAGGAATGGGGAATGAGAGTAGTGATCAGTCATCATCTCTGCCACCCCCTTCTTCTAGCACCCTTTCCATCTTCCAGCATGGGGTGCCTTCCACACGACACAGACCTGTGCAAAGTACTCCAGTGTGGGTCCTCTCCATGGGCTGCAGCTCTTAAGAATTGTTGCAGTGTGGGTGTTTCCCATGGCACACAGACCTTCAGGAACAGACTGCCCCAGCATGGTTCCCCCATGGGCCAACAGCTCCTGCATGGGCTCCACTCCGTGCTCCACAGCCCCTTTACAGGAGCCTATTCTGCCATGGGCTGTCAAGAGGCTGCAGCTTCCTTTAAAGTATATTCACATGCTTTGGTGTGGGGTCCTGCACTGGCTATGTTATAGATATGTGGTGAGATGGCCCTCAAGACAGGAGGAGAAAATAAGATGGGAAAAAACCCCATGGTCTGTCAAGATAAAAGTAGTTTTAAGTAAAGCAAAACAATGGTTCCATCGTCTTCCTCTCCCTTGGCATTTTTGTTGAACAGACAACAAATGGTACAAAACTCCCTTTGGGCAGTTTGGGTCAGCCGTCCTGTGTGTATCCTCTCCCAAGATCTTTCCCATCCCCTGCCTGTTGGTGAAGGGGAATGTTGGAGGGATTGTGCTGGTGCTATGCCAGCACTGCTCAGCAGCAGCCAAAGCACAGGTGCATTATCAACTCCTTTGCAGGTACCCACACACAATACAGCACTGTGAGGACTGCTATGGAATAATAAACTCCATCTCAGCCAAACCCAATGCTCCATATCTGCTGTTATATGCTCCTCCACGGACTGCAGGGGGACAACCAGTTCCAGCACAGTCTTCTCTATGGAACCTCAGCTCTGGAACTTCTTTTCCCTCTTTCTTCTCTGACCTTGATGTCTGTTTCACATTTTCCTCACTTCTCTCTCACAGCTACGTGCAGCAATTTGTACCCTTTTAAAATACATTATCACAGAGGCACCACCAGCATCACTGGGGGCTCAGCTTTGAGCAATGTTGGGATGGTCTAGGAGCTGTCTGACACTGCCTTTTTATGACCTTGGGGCAGCCTACAATGTCTTCTCACACAAGCCAGTCCCGGCAGACTCCCCTGATAGCAAAACTCTGTTGTAAAATCAACACAAACAGAAAGCATTCTTTTCATTTAAAAAAAAAAAAAAAATCATTTTTTCAAGGTGTTTGTAGAATTATTTAAAAAAAAGGACGGAGTTGGATTCTAGGCAGGATAGTTATGCAGAACATGCTAACTTGCGTTCTGAATTTTGCCATTAAGTTAAATGATTGTTAATCTAATTTCTATTTTGAGCATAAAGTTTAGGTTTTAGAAGTGCATTCCTGCAATAGATTATGTGCATACTTTTGAAACTGTGTTTTTAACATAACTAATTTTTATTTATTTTATTTGCTTTAATATTAATATTATGATTATCCATGATGATCACATAATGCATATTAATTAATTAGTGATGCAGGCATTGGTGACATTTTATATGGCAAATATGTAATGAGCTATGTTTTTTTAACATTCCTCAACTACCATTTCCATAACATCTACACAAACTCAAATATTCTTAATTGAAACCTCAAGAACAGAACAGTTTCCTTCTTATTTTTTGAGTTTTATATTCTTCTACAATTGTCTATCATGTTTAAAATGTTTAATTATAAAAAGAAGAAACAAAGTATTACATTGGAAGAACGTAATCAGCTTGGAAATTTAATGGTTTGAAATTACTGTGCATGCTTCAAAGGATAATAGTCCCTAAATGAGTCTGCCTAATCTTTCTTGCCAAACCGTTAAAGATGGAAATCATTGGTTTACATATTCAAGTGATTATGAAAGAGATCAAAACTCAGGCCTATTCCCTGATGGAAAACACTAAGTTAAATTCCTTTTGGCTGACATCCCATCTTGATCTCAGTGGAAGGCTCTGAAAACAAAAGCAATTTTAAAGAACAGGAACAACTTTAAGAGTGACAGTCCACAGCCTTCTCTTCTGAGAAACAGCCCATTTTCATTGTATTCATTTTTTATTTATATTAAAATTGGAGAATTATGCAAAAAATACCCTACAATAGAAGCTGGTTTCTTTTAAAGCAGCTAGTGAGTTTTTTCAAGAGCTGTTTTTACATAGTCTGATACAGGATTAGAAAAAGTAAATCTTTTAGAAAAAATAATGTAGGCAAATGCAGAGAGGAAATAACTACAGAATAAAACAAGGGCCTGCAGTCCACAATACTGCTTTTACATTGCAAAGATCATTACAATGAAAAGAAACAGTGAAACTACTGACTTCCTTTGGGTTGGTCAGAGAAAAAAGAAAAAAAAAAACAGATCTGAAAAAAAAGAAAAAAAAAAAAAAGCTGAGAATCAGCTTTTTTGGCATTTTGCTGGATTGAGCCTGGAATGTGGGTTTGGGTTTGTTTTGGTGGTAACCTATATTAAAAATATAGTCTGCACTAATTGTTTCATTAAAATAATAGAAGTTGTATGGAAACATGCTAAAGATATGTTTAATGGCTTCCTTTTTTCTTCTTGTTTATCTATTACACTTCTAGGAAGAATTTACATATATGAGAGGTGAGAAATTATTTTGACCCCACAGAAGTTTGATTGGAAGAACAAACGAGTCTTTCCCTTTTGGAAGGGCTAGTTTTGCTGGCAGTGCAGTTTAATTATTCACTCCAGGAGGGCAAAAACGAAGAGCTACCTTACTTCTGTAGGGCCCTTGATACTGTCCCCCATAATATTTTACTTTTAAATTGCAGAAATATGGGTTGTATGGTTGAACTGTTAGATTAATAAGGTATTGGCTGGATGTTTGGGTCCAAAGAGTTACAGTCAATTGCTCAGTGTCCAAGTGGGAACCAGTAATGAGTGGTGTCTCTCAAGGGTCTGTACTGGCACCAACATTATTTAATATCACCACCAACAACACCAACAGTGTGACAGAGTGTGATTGCACCCTCAGCAAGTTTGCAGATTATGTCAAGATGAGTGGTGCAGTTGATATACCAGAGGGAGGGGATACCATCCAGAGGGAACTGGAGAGGCTTGAGGCGTGGGCCTGTGCAACTCCTCATGGAGTTCAACAAGACCATGGGCAAGGTGCTGCAACTGGGTTGGGGCAATCCCCAGTATCAAGGGATGGTGAATGCATTGAAAGCAGAAACACTGCAGAGAAGAACTTGGGAACACTAGTGGCTGAAAAAGTGGGCATGACTTAGTAATGTGCATTTGCAGCTCAGAAAGCCAACCACATCCTGGACTGCTTCAAAAGCATTTTGAGGGAGGTGATTCTCTCCATACATTTGGAAGGTTGGACTAGATGATCTTGGAAGGTGCCCTCCAACCCAAACCATTCTATGGCTCTGTGGTACTGTGATTCTCTGATTTAGCAGATATGAGAGTATACTTACTTGAAAAAAAACCAATGCTTAGTAATCTGGAAAAAAGTAGTATTTATTTGTCAATAAAACTGCCTAAATCTGATGCATTTAGACTGATTGCTGTACAGCTCTTAGCTACCAAAATATATTACGGTACTGCTTATGCTGGCATTCAGATTAGATATGTGTTATACCTGAAGGTAATTCAAGACTGCTGCATATGCTGGTAGGAGTGGAATTTTAATTTGAAATTTATTCATACAAATACTGAAAGAAACTGAATGTTGCATCTGCTCATACAGAAACATATTATGAGGAAGTAGGAATATAGAATTACACAAGAAGAAAATAACTTTTTAAAAAGAAAGGTATTGCAAAAGCTCTCTAGCATCATAAAAAAAGAATTAGGAAGAGAACCAGGGAAGGGATGATAGCAAAAGGAAGAAAGGGGGGGGTCTCGGAATGAAATTAGATATGCGCTAAAAGGAAAAAAACAAGTTTTTGTAATTTATGCATGTCTTCCTGGAAGATACTTGGATAGTCATCAGAATTGGTTTTAATACATTTAATGCAAAGTAAGGAAACAAGCAAGGAAGATCAATAAATTTTTTGTTATGCTTTTTATAAATTTCTGTCTGGACACATAAGGTATTAACTTTATATTATTACCACAATGTCAGCTGAATTGACAAAATAGGTCATGTCTCTGCGTTTCAAAAATACAGCTTGGAGAACTACACTAACATACTACATTTCTGTTCTTATTGTACTAAACTATTACTGACATACTCAACAAACCACTCATGTCATATATACACCCACTCTACTTGCACTACTGCAGCTGTTTTTGTTCTTCTCCCTCCTTTTTTTATTGTAAATAATTCAAGGGAGTTTTACTTTTTTCTTACATTTTTAGAAGTACCTCACCTACAGCTTCAAGAGGGACTTCATTGGCAATTTAAGCGAAAGTTAGGATCGCAAGAGAAAATAAACAAAACTTCCCATAAATGTACTCTTGATACACAAAGAAACCCCATCATATGCAAGAGTGTTATTGATGATATGTGTATTTAAGACAAATTAACACAAAATGTCCATTTCAGATCATGCTTATTTAAGGCCTGAGAAACTGTTCAAATTTAATGTTAAATAGTAATGCACTCTGTTCCTTTGTGTGATAACTCTGTTGCTTTGTGTGATAAAGAAAAATTTAAAAGTTTCAAATATTTTGCTTACTTATGTTGCTGTTCTGCAGATTTTATATTAATAGGCCATGATAATCTCCCAGCTGCCAGGGATTACTGTTGTTCCACCATCAGCCATTGCCAGTTCCTGAAAGGTATCTCACTGTCATAGGTCACATATTAAAATTTTGAGAAGTGGATAATTTCCATATTTCTTGGAAAAATAAAAATGGCGTCATCTTCAAACCTAACCACTCTGGATCAGACAGCAAAAAAAGCCTCAAACAGCTCTGCTCCTGTTCATGTTTTACTGCATGGCTATGCTGAAGTTTCACTGCTATCCTAATCTGCAGGCCATCTTGATTTCCTCTCAAAATTAATGAAATTTCTACAAGCTTTTCAAGTTTTTTTCAACCATCAGTTTAATATTCTCTTTTATCTTTGTTTAACATTAGGTAAATACTATGAATTGCTGTAGACAGAGGAAGAAAAAGATTGTTTTAATATCCACTAGGAATCACCAGTCATTAAAATTCCACTTTGACTTCAACTGCATGCCAACTTGAGAAGTTAAATAATTTTTCATAATCTCTTAAAGCATACAAAGAAAACTTTCTAAATTATTTTCAGGTAGAATCATTCTGATTCAATTGCTGGTGTTGTTCAGACAGTCCTCTTCTTAGCAGCAAAAAGTTAAAGGTATGTCTCCTTACACTAATCACAAAGAAATCCAGCAAGCATTTCAAAATGCTCTCAAAAAAATTCAGTCAGAGGAAAAAGACTGCCCTTGGGATGGTGCTATTCAGATAATGGGATTATCTGGAGATCATTTCTACTGAAAAAAAAGAGAAAAAAACAGTCTTCACATTTTCAGATTTCTTTTCCAAGTGCTGCTGCCCTACAGGACCCCAGAACCACCCCACCAAGCCAGAGGAAGGTTCACAATGATTCTCTGAAGAACCGGTATAATAAAATTCTATCTCATTCTGTACATCTGAACAACAGAGAATTTTTTAAAAGAGCACTGTCAAGTGTTATGAACTGGAGCAGAAACTGTACTGTGGTTAACATCTGACACGATATGTTACCTGTATACTATCTCTCTGAACTTGACATGGTATTCCTCTGCTAGCCCACAGGACCTGGAAAGTCTCTATGTTTTAGAAACACTAAAGTCTCAATGGTTTTAATTTGCAGCATCCAATGATTCTTAGGTTTGTTCATTTGTTTGTTTGTTTTTTATCTGACCTCAGTCAGGCTACGATGTTTAGCTCTAGACTCCTGAGAATTCCAGCCATAAAGATTTCTGTGTATACTAGGTGTGCTACATGTGTAGTCTAGGAGTTTTAAATTTAGCAAAGTTTGTGGAAGATACTCAATAGTTTTTTTCTGTCTCAACATCTTTTCCTTAGTGTACAAAAGCTTTGAAAATTATGCTTTTGTAATAGTACTGGCATTTCTATTAGATAACTGAGTAGAATATTTTTGTTCTAACTTAAATTTTTCTACTTTTAAACTTCTAAAATTCTTTTTTCTATTAAATTGTCCTTGAGATTAATTTGGTTTTTAATGCTTTCTTTATTTCATTTGAACTGTTTTATTCTCAGTGAGCTTTCATCAAATCAAGATTGGCTGACCCATAAGTATGATGTGTATTCTTGGAGGTATCAAGACCAGACAGAATGCAAGCAACTTGTTTCTAGTATCTGCTTGAGACTGGAATTGCAACTGGCACCACTCAGGAAGAGTAAGACACAATTGACTAAGTAAAGATAACAAACAGGTAGAAAAGAGGAATGGTAATATATCTGGAAACATGTCAAGAAACATCATAGAAGAAAAATCAAAATAAAGCAATTCAGTTTCAAAGCCATACTTAACTGCAAGTGCTGACTGCTCTGCACCTAGGTCTGAGAGAGCAAAGTGATTGTGTATCCTGCTAAAAGAATATGCTGTAAAAGAGCAAGAAAACTGTGGAGTCACAAAACACACAAATATGTATCAGCTTAACTACACATTTCAAGATTTTCCAAGAGCGACATATGGCAGAAGTTCCTTCAATATTTGGGGTTCTTTTCTCTTTCACAGATTTTTATATCCTTCACAGCTGACATTGTTTTATAAATGAATATTAAGATAGCTTTCTGTAAAAACTTTCTGAGAAAAAATTATTTTACTCTTTTTGAACAGAATCTCTACAACTTATACTCAAAGTTTTGGAATACTAGCTGCTGTTTCTAATAATTATGTTAATTAAATATATGAAATATTTTAAGAGTGGCCATTCATGAGCTGAAATACTCTGAATCAGATGAGCAGACAAATAACAGTGACATGGCTAAGAATTTATGTGGTCATTTGAACTGCTGCTATCTTCAACACAGGCAAAAGATAGGAAGATCTTTACTTCTCATTCTCATGCAGTATTTTTACTTGGTTCAGCAACTGCATAAAAACACCACCACATTTTCTGCAATAGGATATCACTGAAATATCCCTGACCCCCTTACACTTTGTATAAAGGGGGCAAGGTGATATATCCTCCCTATGGAAGGGATATTTATATTTCTGCAAAAGTCTATCCAGCTCATCCATTTCCCCCATAAGTGTAACTCCACCAATGAGATCCTGGGTATCACACATGCCTGGATAATATTCTTTTCTAGTCTTTTATCTTCAAGATCAAAGCAGCTCACTAACTTTATTTCTTATTGATAAACTCTGATTTTCAACCAAACTCTGGCCCCTCTGGCAATTAGTCAATCAAACAAATGACAAAATGCATCAGCTGCCATATTATGTAGGGAAACAATTTCTTCATGAACATGACCGGGTGACTGGTCACAACCATGCAACGCCAGGTAGCACAGCTTCTTATTAATCAGGCTTTCATATTTTTAAGGGATACTTATGAAAATTAAAGAAAGAAATGGTTGTCTGGCCCAAATAATTTCACTTTTCTGACTCTAACCAACAGGCAGTGAATGCAATAGTACTACAGCTGGTTATTTATGTCCACATCTTCTTTCCCAATAACCTTCAACTATGAGACTTGTTAGTATGCACTCAAAATTTGTATCAAGATTCTACTATGTTTAATGAAAAATACTTACTTATTTAAATATCTTTCTCAAAAGTCACTAGTGACCCTTAGTCTTACCAACTAAATAATCCAGATCACTTTCAGTACACAGAGCATCTTGCACCTATTTCCACCGTGCAAACACTCCAAAACTCTGTGAAAGAGACTTCATAAGCAAACTCATGAAAGCCTGTCCTTATTGCTGAAACTATGGAATTTTTATTAGAAAGAATACTCGGACACAGGTATTACTGATTTCTTTTTCTAGCATAAACAATTGCTCATATAAATGCAATGAAATTGCATTGCTTTACAGATCCTTGGCTCATGTTCAATCACTGTCTTTCAGTTGAGTTCTGTATGTATGAAGACTGTGCATGTATGATGTTGATAAAGAAAAGAATAACTTAAAACATAGTTTACATTAAGATTAATCTCCTTGAAAATGTGTTTTCCACAGTCAAAAAACAGTTTACTGTTATGATAGCTGATAAATCAAATTGTATGCCCTAATTTCAGAGGATTACTGCTTAAATGGATTTCAGAGAGGTAGCACTATATTTCTTCATTTTTGTTTATCGCCTTTTTTCCCCCAGCAGAATTAATGTGATTCTCTGAAAAAGCTCCAATTTGATGCAGTCTGGCTTAAAGATGTTCTGTTCAATGTGCAGAAAGCACCTGATCTATTAGCACAAAACCAGAGCATTTCTGCCAGTGCTTCAGGGTAAAGAATGAGAAACATAACAAATGTCTAAATTAGAAACCCATGAGGATTATCATCATAACTGTAACCTTTGGGTTATATGTGGGCAGTGTAATTCACTGAGTAAGTAATGCTAAAAGAAATTATGAGAACAACTCTTAACTTCCAAGGCATTCACAACCTCAGTTATGTGTTAGGAAATTAATTTTCTTGGTGCTAAATGGCCACAATCACAAGAGGAGACTGTTCTCAGGAAGTAGGTATCCTGAAAACAATTCTATAATTTTCTTATTTATCAGCTCAGTTTTTTTATCCACTGGTTTTATTTGCTCAGATAATTTGAACTGATTGAATGAGACAGGTAGTCTCCAATTTATTGTGTGTCCCGTTATTCCTTTTTTTTTCCTTTTGAATACATCAAAGGGATTTTTCCACAGTTTTATACAACTAATAAATTGTATAACTTGGTGAATTCTTTTAAAATTCAAACACATGGCCAAATTGTAAGTAGAATAGTACTATATAGGTTTGGGATATTATTACCTTGTTTCTATGCATTACTACATCTTTTCAATTAAAAAAACCCTGCCTGAATCCACTGATATTTTGAAGCAGACAAAACAGCCTAAATAAATTTAATGTCTTTGTCAAATAACCAGTTGGGGATTTCACCAAAATGATGGATATTTTTTCTTGCAATTTGCTTGGGAATTGGTCCTTTTGAGCTTTAAGGGACAAAAGTGAAGGAGATGGTTCATCTATACAGTGCTGGATGTTTTGCTCTGATTATCAAAAGAAACAGAAAAGTGGTTTTAAAGTGCTTTGGTTTCTGTCAAGTTAGAACAGGTACAGATTATAGCAAGGGATCAAGGTAAAATAATTACACATATTTGAAACAAATATCTTCAGGCATCCATATCTCCATGCTGAAACTTTAAAAATTTTGTTAGTGACACTTTAACTGATGAGGTCTTTCAAAGACAATACGTCTTAATTATAGGAAAAAATTCAATGGTGAACGTGCACTTGTGACATAGATCTGTTTCTATATTGTTTTGGACTTCTGCTATTTTCCTTGATTTTTTTGCCACTGCTGTGGTTTCTCTAAATCAGCTATCCTGAAATAACTGTATGTGAGGCAAACCTCAAGATTCTGCTCTTCCTCTATTCTATGGACTCTTTCTTTCACATGTTAGGACTTGAAACTAAAAAATACAGTTTTTTATTTTTCTTTATCTAAGAAGGACGTAGTTGGAGCTCCTAACAGACATGCAGCTGTCCAGGTTTCAGGCTGTAGGGAGCACCTCAGCCTTTCACTGCTTTGTAGCAGTAACAGGAGTTTTGTCAGATGTCACCAGGTGAATGACCTGCTCAGCCTGGTAGCAGAGCTATGAGATGGTGTAAGCTTAAGGAGTATTAGAGGTTCAGAAACGGAGCTAGACTGATGGAACCAAGAGGTTTCAGGAGTAGCCAGTAGCCACCAAAAAAATTCAAGAACAAGGGGATCCTCTGTCCATCCCCCAGCAAGGAGAAGGTACAATTTGTGAAGAAAGGATGAAATGGAGGGTAGCCTCTGCTCGCAGTGGCAAACAAAATCTTTCTTTGCCCACCCCACCAGGCGCCTCTGCACAATAGGTAGGAGGCTTTGTACATAGAAGATCAGCCTAAAGACGATGAAGGTAAGATGATGACCAGGGGTGTCACCACAATCAGAAAGGTCAGTCCTCTGTATCAAATATGCTTCCAAGAGGAAGAGGAGACGGGTTATAGTTGTAGATGATTCCCTTCCAACAGGAACAGGGAGCACAATATGACAAACATGCCCAGCCTACAGGGAGGTTTGCTGCTGCCCTCAGACCTGGGATAGGGAAATCACCAGGAATCTAGGAAGTTATTAATACATGGCTCCACAGCTTGTGTCACCACCAAAATTTTGTGGTTTTGACAATGGAATGGCCTACATTGCACCAGGAATCCTGGCATCAGTCAGGACTCCCCTTGCTCTGTGAGAGTGTCTGCACAGGAACTAGCAGGGCTCATTGGCAGAGCCTTAAACTGAGTATGAGCCAGCCATGGGCACTCCCAGCCCAGAAAGCCAAGTGTGTCCTGGGCTGCATCCAAAGCCCCGTGGGCAGCAGGGGAGGGAGGGGATTCTGCCCCTCTGCCCCGCTCTGGTGAGACCCCACCTGCAGAGCTGCCTCCAGCTCTGGGGTCCCGACACAGGAAGGACATGGAGCTGTTGGAGAGTCCAGAGGAGGCCACCAAGGTGATCAGAGGGATGGAGCAGCTCTGCTGTGAGGAAAGGCTGAGAGAACTGGGATTGTTCAGCCTGGAGAAGAGAAAACTTTGGGGTGACCTAATTGTGGCCTTCCAGTACCTGAAGGAAGCCCATAAGAAATATGGCAAGAGACTATTCACAAGAGCGTTAGTGACAGGACAAGAGGGTATGGCTTCAAAATGAAAGACAGTAGGTTTAGATTAGATATTAGGAAGAAATTATTTACTGCGATGGTGGCGAGGCACTGGAATAAGTTGGGTTTTAGGGCAAATATATTTATTTTTCACATTCTTATATAAAGTCTACTCTCTTGCTCATTGATTTCAATTTGTCTCCTACTATTTTTAGCATGAGTGGATCTAAGTTGTCCTGAAAGCAAAGTACTATATCCATCTCCCTCAAATGTAAAGCCAGGTAAGTGCCCTGTGCTGAAACAAAATGTTCCATATAGTGACAGACTTACCATTACACACCCACCTGCCTCAAAAAGCAAAATGAAAAAAAGCATTAAGTTTTGAACAAGTAAACATTATTATTCTCACAAAAGTAATGGCCTGAGTTGAATAAAGAATAAAAAGCAAAAGTGTTAACTGATGGTCTGATTGATATGTTTCATCAATTTTCCTTTTGCATGTTTGGAGAGTAAGTATTTTTAAGCTATGACTGGTCAGCACAGTCAGGTGTCCAATGCAATAATAATGGTAGTCAAAGAATTCTGAAAAATTGTCGGGAGACTGTGAAATTGTATTAGTTTCAAAATACAGCTCTATACTCTGTTGAGATTTCTGTCAGCATGACTTTCAGACTGATTCCCTTTAGAAAACTCAAAGGATTGAGTTCAAACAAAAGACTTGTAGAATCGTAGCATGGTTTGGGTTGGAAGGCATCTTAAGCCTTCTATATACCCTCATAGAATTGTATTCAGCATCATCTAACGAGAGGATAAACTCTGCTTCTTTATCTCTATGCAATAAGACACATGATTACTTGAAAACTACTATTTTATGCTTAAACCTAAGCACACACAGTTTCTTAGATATGAAGGACTGTTTCTTGAGCAGCCCCCATCTCCTCCAGGCATGAGCAATAGAAGAAAACTGTTCTGGCATCAGACTCTGATTAATGTAACTATATTAAGCTAGTGTATATACGTGTGCATGCATATATGTATACATACACCTCATAAACTGCACTGAAAAATAATGTGATCTTTATAGAATTGTAGAATCATAGAATGGCTAGGGTTGGAAGGGACCTCAAAGATCATCTCGTTCCAACCCCTCTGCCAAGGCAGGGACATCTTCCACTAGACCAGGTAGTCCAAAACCCATCCGACCTGGCCTTGAACACTTCCAGGGACAGAGCATCTACAGTTTCTCTGGTCAGCCTGTTCCAGTGCCTCACCAACCTCAGAATAAAGAACTTACTCCTAATATCCTAATCTACTTTATTTCAGTTTGAAGCCATTTCCCTTTGTCCTGTCACTATATGCCCTTGCAAAATGTCCCTCTACAGCTTTCTTGCAGGCCACTTTTGGTACTAGAAGGCTTCTTTAAGCTTTTAATTGTCAGAGAAATTCTTCATTTTTGCCTAACTTTTCACTTTTAGGATCAAGATCTATGTCATTCACGTGTATAGGTTCTCTAATTATTACTGCCTAAAAAAGTAGGTAAGGTAAAATTGTAGGACAATTTTGAGTGTGTTAAGAACCAGTTAAAAAAAAGCCACTTCTACCATGTAGCTAATTATGCAATAATGTGTTTTATTTGAGGTGATTTGATTTTGTTCTTATTATAAAATCTCTTAAGTTAAAGCAATGCAAGAACAAAACCTAATAAAAACTGCCAGGTATTTCTGATATTTCTGTCATTTTGACATTAGCTTGAAACAAAAAAGCATGAAGGTAACATTATGATGACAAATCACACTTTTATTTAAATTAGTATTTTATAAGAAATAATTATATTGTGATATGTAAGGGATTGAGGCTGAACTGAGTCCTGAGGACTAACCCAATAAGCTATAATGTGACACAAAGAAATGAAAGAACATGTAAAGAAAGTAGTGGAAATCTTTACAGAAAACTATTTCAATGTTATGTGTTTACATCTAAGACCTTCTCTGAATCCTCATATTTCATATTCTGCAATTCCAGCTACAAATTTTAATTCTGAACCTCTTAGTAGATTCTCTGTACTGATAACTGTCTTCTGAGGTTAGTCAAAACCGGAAAGGTTATTTCAGACTCACAGGGAACTCTGCCCTGATTTACCCTTTGGCTTTAAACTTCTTCCTATTTAATACAGATAGGTTCTAAATAAATAACCTAAAAAGGCCTGTTTTTCCATCCTGACTTTAAGCCTTGACTCTCAGGATAAATTCTGAAACACAACATGCATATATGTGTGGAAGCACACACACGTAGGCTGTTTTCTGCCTGAACTTTCCCTTGTACTGAAACAGTGAGTCCAAGTTTGTGGGGCCGATCTTAAGTTAGAATTTCATTCCATGTGTTTTTAAGCCGCCATGCTTATCTTTAAGCTGGTCTATCTTGAGAGACAGTGCTATCACCATAGGAAATGGCTTATATACATATACTGGCACTTGTAGCAATTCTCCAAACTGGCAGCTGCTATGTAACAATGGATGAACAATAATGAACAGCTTGTTCATTGCACTAAAAATAATATAATCCCACTTGTCCTTGAGCAACACAATTTTTCAGTTATAGAGCTTGTATACACCTGAAATATAACCACACAGAATCCTTCCTTTAAAGATCATACAGCAACTGATTTCAACCCTTAAAGTTTTACTTAAAGAATGAAAAAAAAATCAGAATTTTTATTGGTCTCATTTAGTAGTGGCTGGGACTAAATTTATTAGTACTAAATAATTCTGTACACACACACACATACATTTAAATATACATATACACACACACATACATGTAGAACAATGTCACATTTTCCGCCAGTTGAAGAAAGGTGATTGAGAAATCATGGAAGAATCTGATTTCGTGCTATTTTCTGCACAGATTTTCAGTCTGTATTGATTATGCTATATATGTTTTTTTCAGGAATCAGTAAATTAAGCCAGTCAAGTCCTTTGAACCCAAGAAGGCTCCTGAAGTAAAGCAGAATGCTGAGTTTCCACCTAATCCTATAAAAAGTCCCTGAAAGCAAGCACTACCCATTCGATATGTATCCGCCTCCTTGCCTTGTTAACTCTTTTGAGGAGTGTTTTTAACTTCTGACCTACAGTGAGTCTCTTGTTGGAGCAGTGCATGCAACTTCTTTCCATTGTTTCAATTTTTTATGCTCATGGATATGTGTGTGCTTCACAAAGTAACTTTAAGTCAACACATGGGCAGACAGTCTAATACTTTTGAAATAGGTATATTTGTGATGAAGACTTGCACGGTCTCATCTCACCTGTCCAACCTACTTGCTGTCTTCCTACATGTACATATTATATAAAAAAATAAGAAAAAATTGTTCTGTCTGTGAAATCAAGACAACTGTCCTAAGTTTTGCAAAAAGAATTTCCAAACATTAAAAACTTATAAAAATAGGTTGGCTCAACTTTAAATAGTTTGTTCTTCAGCCTTCAATATATTTATTTTTAAGTGGTTTCCAAACAGGATTACTGAATTACATAAGGAAAAGTATTTTGGACCAGAAAGAAACCTATAATATAATTTGATCAGTATTTTTCTGTTTTAAATATTTTACATATGAAAGAAACATACACCCACCGTAACATAAAGGGGAATGAAGCTCTATAGGGGTCAGTGGACACAATATCACAATAAGTGACTAATTTTTCAACATAAAATGATAAAAAAGGTCTTATATGTACTACCTCAAAAACTCACAACATTATTAATACAAAATGCTCTTGAAACACAAAGTGTTTGAAACTGCAGATAAATAGAGAAACATTTGTCTAATGTGGGAAAAGGTTAGAGTAATACATACAAAATCATTGGTTTTCTATTCATAGGAGCTTTAAAATTATATACAGGGATAGGAAAACAACCACCTTAGTAGAAGCCTCAACCATACTTAAGATTGTCACTGAAAAGATAATTCAATAGAAAATGAGTAATTTTACTCACAGCAGGACTGTACATAAAAACTCCAACAAATCTTCCATCTCAGTGTGTCAGTTTGACATCTGCAATATATAGGTTTTGGATGACAGCCAATATGAATGACTTTTTGGTACCAAGCCATAGTCATGATCTCAGAATTTGAATAAATTCCTAGTCTTTCTAAAACCAACATGAAATATTTGCCCTTTGGCAGTAGAATTTTAGCCAGTAGTTATTCTTTCTAGTTTCCATCATATACATTAAAAAGACTCTTTTAATAATTTCTACACTGAATAATAAGTTGATTACGCTGTGAATGAGAAAAAATTATGTTATTTATGAAAAAAGTCAGAACTTTCCCAGTCCATTGATTTGGCCATCCTCTGACTTCAAGGTATAAAGTGTGCCTATTGTATTTAAAGTTTCCAAAAAATTGCAAAATATGTTAATACATTTTTTTAAGTGTTTATCAAATTTATTTTTCAATATATAGAAATTGCTGTATTAATCTGACAAATAAAATTCTTATAAAAAGTTCTGACTCAAAAGTCACATTAGTATTAACTCCTAATTTAAATTATCTGTGCTGAACAAATTGTTTACTCAAAACTCCATAAGCACAAGTCACCTCAGAAAACAAGAATGGAATGAAAAAGGCATGAAACTAGTCATTTATATTTAGAAATCAACAATTTCTTTTTGATCCAGAAGTCAGATACCACACTTAACCTTTGCATATGTCTGTGGAAAGCTACTCACAATGTTTATATTTTTAATTTGAAGGGACTAAATTATGAGTCTACCTAATATAGCATCTGTAATAATTTATTTAAATATACTCTTAGCTGGTAATTATTCAGACTAAAATCCAACATTAAATTTGTTGACCTAATGTCCGGTATTTTCAAGGGTGATCTTCAAAAAGAACCTGGATTTCCTTTTCCTACATTTTAGAAATGAAAAACAAGACTACTTTAATCAGATAGTGAAAGTGAACAGGAAAAAAAAAAGTGTAAAATTTTTTTCCAAGGATACTTCTTAAAAGTGAAATTTATTTCTAGAAATTTAGCAAAATAGGAGTGAAAAAAATTCATTCTTTTTTTTGCCATTTTGAATGTTCTTGAAAATGTTACTCACATTGAGACCTGAACCTTTAAATATCTGTTGCGCACAAATAATTCTTTTTCTTAAAATTGTGCGAACACACACACTCACAGACAAATGTATGTAAATCAAAATCAAAATTCATAAAAAACTTTTAATGGCAAAAAAAAGATCTGTCCGCTCTCAGAGTATCTCTGCCTATTTTATGCTTATCTGCTCTACTTATGCTCTTCTATGGAGAGAGCTCTATTAATTAATCAAACGAAAAAAGGAAAAAAACTCTTAGTCTGCCATTATGACTGAGCCAATTATAGTTAACTCTGAGAAATATATGAAAGGCATTAGTGCAGTAATTAAAACTTCATTCTTTCTAATTAGTTTTGGATTTGATCAACCAGTGAGATGTGGAAGTAGACTACTAAAGAAGGGTTAAAATATCCTGGAAGGATTTAGTAATTATAGATATTGATTACTTTTAGACTCTGTTGAGCCAACAGGATAAGAAAAGCCCACTTCCCTGTTTGGTCCTTGTATTTCTCACAAGATTGATGAGTTAATAAACAGGGAGCAAGCATTCACATAAATTCAACATTTGTAATATTTGTCACCTCTGAATGACTTGGATGAGAGGAACATCTTTTATATGAAGTCATCAGAGAGGAGCTAGCAGACTTGATCAGCAACCTGCACTCTTTCCTGTGATTAATACAGTGTTGATGTTTAAAGAGGCAGCACCATTAGGCAAAAACTCAGCAAAAAGAAACTATATTCCTTCAAGTGGGACCTCCTGCCATGCTCTGATGTTTTCCCGTTTGTAAAATGCATCTTCCTCATGTATTAGGGTCTACTCTGTCATTTTCTGCACAAAGTATCTTAAATAAATCCACCCACATCCACTCTTTCTAATGCAACTTACTGCTTTTCTTGTGTCCTCTGAAAAAATATATAAAATTAATAAACAAAAAAATATGCATTTATTTAGTTATAAAATTAGTTAATAACCTGAAAATGAGGGGAAGAATTTAGAAATATTTCAAAGTATCCTTATTTACAAAACTTTTTATACTAAAAGTGCCTTTGGATCAGCTGTTCTCTAAAGTGGAGGAAAAGATAAATGTGGAAGATAATTTAGGATGGGTTTCATTTATAAGAGTGCTGTGAATAAGTTAGCATAGAAAGAAACTCTGAAGGACAGAAATTCTCATTTAAGGAATGACGCCTTAGGTTTTAACCTTTATATTCTTCAACTCCGGTACTGTTTTGTCAGTAATGCTGAAGATTCGTGTGGCCTTTTAGCCACTGTTCTTTCACACTGGTTAGCTGTAACAAACCCTCTCTAGGTTTGCTCTTCAAGGACACCAGGCCCCAAACTGTGTAAACTAAAGCCTAGAGAAAGAGGAACAAACTTGGTGTAATTACATCATTTACTGAAGTTATAATTGGAGAATTAACCCCGATATGAAAATGGACCAAACTTATAAAAGTGTGAAGAACTCGTGACCTGTCAAAAGTAGCCTTTTGACTGCCCAGGGTCTACCTTTGAAGGTCCTTCAAATAAATACCTACCTTTGTTCCCTTATTCTTGTCTAGTCTCTGTTTTTAGGTGGCCACCTCAAGGCATCAGGAAGACAACACTTTTTATGGTATTCAGATAAAGCCAATGTTAATAAAGTATGGAATATGAGTGAAGTCACATAAGCACTCTTTAAGTTTTCTGTGTAGCTACACTACTTAGTAAACATACATTGCTAAGGGTATTTTGTGGCCCCAAGTTAGATTACATTGCAACACTTCCGCATTCTTTCAATTTTCTTTTTTTGTGTCACTGCTGAATTTTATTTCCCTGATCCTCCACCAAACTTAACTGTGTGAATCCTTGCAGAAATATACTGTCTTCCTTTCTTTCTACATTCACTACCCAATTCATACAAGCACACCATATTTTCTGTTCTTTTTCTTCTAGACAGCGAATAAACTTAAACATCAAAATTTTCACAACAAATTACTCTTTTTTGCATTCTTTGATTTTTTGGTTCATTGGTAGAGATTATTGCTTCACATTTTCTCTAATACAGGCTCTTTTTTCATCTATTGTTCTCAACATCAGGTCAGATTTGCCATTTGTTAAAATGCCATTTTAAAAATGGTTATTGCCTTTTAAATGTCACACTGACAATGAAGTGAATCTGCACTCAGAGAAAAATGTTGGACCCTTATTTTGTCAGGAGGCAGAGAGCTCACAGAGAGAAAGCAACTGTAGACCTCAGTCCCAATGAGCAGAATGACAAAAATACTACTTTTTCAAGTGGTCATTTTTCTTAATAATAGTCCATAACCTTAATTCCATTGACCTTTATGGGATGTAGAGAAGTTTTGAAAGATGGTGGGGTTTTGCTGGATTTTATCTGACTGACACTGATGAAAATATTTTCAGATGAGAAAACCATTTCAAAATATGGTTAATAAACAGATTTCATAAAAGGTGATTAAAAATTAAAGTACTTGTTTCCCGTATGTTAAAATATAATCAATACATTTCCAATTTGAGGATATTTTGCATAAAGTTTTAAATGCTCAACACATTTCTTTTAAATATTTTCAAAACAGGAACATCAACAATCAAAACACAAATAAAAAAGAATGACCTCTTATTTTGAAATATACATTTCATATCCTAAATAAATAGAATACAAACAAACAAACTCAAAACAATACCCAAGAAAAATACACCCCCACTCCCAAAAAAGCAAACCCAAAGAAGTAACAAAGGAAAGAAGGCAATCTCCAAAACCAAATAAACAAACAAACAAAAATCCAAGGAGATTAACTGTAAGGAAAACACAGGAATACAACAGAAAGGTTTACGACAAGGAATGCTTTTTTCCCTGGAAATTACTAAATTTCTTATGAAACAAATGTTTTCTGTCCATTGGTATTTGAGAATACATATGAGTCTTCCCTGAAATCCAGAGAAACATGTAATTGTTTATACCATTCTACTCCACAAATATTTATGGCCAGATAAAAGTTAATATGTATATCAAGCACAAAAAAATTATTTTCAAGATGACATAGTTTTAAAATTTAATTTTCATGACATAAAAATCAGTCAATTAATGCTAATTTCTGAAATTTATTTCTTATTTAGAGAGATATCTTGCAGATTTTAGGACTTGAAAAATTCTATTCTTTACATGATGAAAATAGGAAAAAGATAGTATTTCTTGTTCCAATTTGTCTTATGTTTTAAATAATAATGTGAAAATTCTTAGATGTGTTAAATAATCTGTCACATTATGGCATACTTTCTTCTGCCACAGAGATCTATCTAATAGGCTATTCTAATAAATAAGGCTACATTAGCTGCAGGTTAAAAAAACCTTCATCATACTTTCCTCTTTTTAAAGTATCAGAATACTGATTTTTCCAACTACTTTATTACTTGATAAATAGTACCTTTTCTACATATTCGTTGCTGTGTCAGATGTGCAGTCTAACTCTGTAAACCATAGACAGAGCAAATACCATGAAATAGTATTTAAGTACTTGTCTCTGACACAGGGTTAACACTTCAGAGTTTCTTACCTAGAAGAACTGCATGACTTGGTCTTCACTATCTCCATACCTTGACATACCTTTTTCCCATTTCATTCATAGTTCCTGCCCCAGATTCTGCACAAGCCAGTTTTTTGACAAATTTTGTCTAGATTACCATTCTCACAAACAACAACCCAGAAATAGTTCATCAAACCTGCAGGCCTTGAATTGGCATTCATCCCTGGTCGCCTGTAGGTTATGTGTATTGTCCTTTGATTACCATCCTTGATCTTTATTCTGAGGCTTGGCACTAACTTCATGTTATTCTCTCTATCATGCCATAAAATCTTGTCATAAAATTGGCAGAACATAGAAAGTATTCTTTATAGAAAAAGAAACCATAGACACGGAAACAATTCTGATTAACCCTGAATTCCACCAAGTATTCAAGGACTAAAGGGAGACTAGGAATCCTCATGTTGTGACACTGTTTAAGTAAAATGCCTGAAAAACAGAACACCCTAAACTAACAGATTCTTACTACACTGCTGTAATGACCCCTGTACTGCTTGTGCCACCAGAACCAAATCTTTCCTGAGCTTCTACAAAAAATTTTGTGATGCAATGTAGTTGGAGTTTGGGTATTTTTGTGTGACCTCAAGTATATTTATTAGGCAATATATCTCTATTTTCATTTCATGAAGAAAAAATAAAAAAACCTTGTATTTCAAGGAAATATAAGCAGAAGAAATGTGGATAACAAAAATCAGTTAATGTTTCATGATTTCAGCCCAACAGAGACACATCACTGAACTCTCTTTGGTCTCCATTTATGAATTTCTTATGCCCTCCATCTCTCTCTGACTAGCACCATGAAGTGTTTAAGTGCCTGATGTTATGTTGACTCAGTTGATTTTCGGGACACAGGGTTGTGGAAGGGGGATACAGACGTCAACAGAAACCTGACAAAATCATCATTCAACAGTGTCTGTTGTCAGCAAATTGCCAGGTGGCAAGTCAAATATTTCAAAACATTTGTTTACAAGTGTGTATGAAAAATGCTCAGCTGTATGGTTTCAGGCCTTTTCACTCTACTGAGTATGCCATGTATGATATATGTCTAGGTGGATTTTTTTACGCTTTGGAGTGCCTACTTAGAAACTTTTTTGAAAAGTATTAATCTGATCCCATTTCAAGAAATGGTATTCCAGCTCTACGAACAACTGTGAGCTCAAAATGTTTACCTCTTCTTGTTGAGGATGAAGAGGTGACTTACCATTGAGTACCTGCTTAGAGAGAGAGATCTGGATGTGTCTCTCCTTAATTATACTTTAATTTTGTTTGCTGTATTTAATGCAGCAGACAAAAGGATCCTATTTTCCAAAGGAAGAGGTTCAACTAGAAAATAAAAACTCATTTTTAACAACAGGAGCAACCAAACAATGTAATAACTTATCTGGGAATGTGGGGAATTTTCGATACCTCTAAATCAAGACTGTCTGTCATTATAAATTTCATTCAATCACAAGGCAAAGACTGTTGTAGAACTACTTGTTAAATTGTATGAATATTATTGTAGAATTGTTAAGACTGATAGACTCGTGTATTTGTGATTCTACTGTAAGACAATAAGGAATGGAAAAGACAGCTAGGTTGAGAAGAAAGTGTCTTGTATAATTTTTAAATACACTCAAATTTAATAAACCAGCCCCCTGTCTTTCCTATCAATTCCATATACAGAGTTTTTTCTTCTATGAATCTGGATAAAAGGTGTTGTTATTAAATTATTTGCTGGATGCTTCTTCAAAATGCAGTTTAGCTTAAAACTTCTGCTTAGCTAAAACTGCAGACAACATACAATAGCTCATGTTATGTTTGTCATCTGTTTTTTCAGTTAAATGCTGGTGC
Organism: Coloeus monedula; assembly: GCF_965178545.1. Classification (NCBI taxonomy): domain Eukaryota; kingdom Metazoa; phylum Chordata; class Aves; order Passeriformes; family Corvidae; genus Coloeus; species Coloeus monedula. The sequence continues at coordinate 26,368,907 of NC_138822.1, read as the reverse complement.
TGCTGTTTCTTGAAAAGAACTTTTAAATGTTGTAATATATAATACATATATATATATATATACACACACACACACACACACATACATAAAAATGTTTACAAAGAACAAAGAGAGTTTAATCAACTTTTAAATGCACCTGTGGTGGAAATCTGTTTGCAACCTGGGTAATATACTCAGGTTTTTTAGGATATCACCAATAAACTTAAAAATAAGTAGAGTTTATTTAACATCCAATTAAAGCAGCCACAGCAGGGAAACAATCATCATGCTGATAAGGTGAAAAGGAAGAACTTGAGTTAAAATATTAGTATATTAATTTTCCCCCAAGATTAGTCAGTGTTTGGAATTCTTTAACCCAAGAAGAATAAGCTGACTCAGACTCACTGTGATGAATCTGTCTATTTCTACTGAAGCTGAAGTCATGGAGGACGACAACAATCTGGATCATCAAAGTTCATCTCACAGAAACAAGTTATTGTAACAGTCAGTTCACAAAACTTTTTCAAGAGTTTCAGAATTTTCAGAACTGATTGTCAGTAAAGTATTGAGCCCTAAGTAAAGAATACAGCTTAACATAACAGCATAATTTCATGCTAACAAAGTACTTTCATTTCCCTTTAACAATTTGATCTCTTTCAAATTTAAGGCCGGTTAGTGGCTAGGATGTGGAGTGGGATTGGAGGGTCAGAGAGACGAAGAGTGCCTCTGCATCCTTTTTGGAGCAGTTCCCACTTTGCCCGGTCAGCTCTGGACGCAGGAGGCTGCACGGGCCAGCCTCCGGAATCCGGGAGACCAGAGGTCTGGCTCGTGGGTCCTTCCACAGGACCGCAGCAATAGAGGCAGGTGGTGGAAGAAGGAGGCAGGCTCAATTGTGGATGAAATCCGGAAGGTTTATTCTGTCTCCAAACAGAGGACCTCGCCCCCCGGGAGTGTCCAGCAATGAGCAACCCTGAGAGCGCCTGCCAGGGGTTTTATGGGGGGGTGGTGACAGGGGAGGGATGACAACGGCATCGAATCAGGGAAGGAGAAGGACGGGTCTGCGGGATGAGGGACACACAGGGGAACCTATCTCGGGAAAGGAAGGGAGGGATCCTCCCCCCAAGACCAATCACTCGACGCCCCTGCCAGAACTTTCTAGAAGCTTGGGAGGGGTGCCGGAGCGATTGGCAGGGGTCTGGGAGGAGACAAATAGAGAAAGCAGGGTTATGAACACGAAACCAGGAGGTTATAAACGGGGATGGTACAGTAACACGAAACCCAAAGGGGAGACCTGGACTGAATCAAACAAGACACACGCCCACAGAAGAGGATGGGACTGGGGATACGTTTGCTCTCAGGGCCTGCACTTGTTTGAGTATGTTTTATGCCAGTGGGCATAAGTAACCAGAATATTAGAAACTATAATCAAACCGCTTCTAGTGGACATCAGTGGACAGGTCTGCCCTTCTTGTTATCCTTGTTGCTACAGCTGCCACATAAGCACAGAGCAAGAATTGTGTCTTTCCTTCCAAACTCTCTGTGAAAGTGATCCCCTATTAAATGAAACATGTGGTCCCAGAGATACTTCTGGGTCAATATGCTGACTTTTCCTGAGAAAAGAACCCCAAACTTCAGAAGCATTTCCCTGCTTCTGAAATATATGGACTTCTTGATCTCTTTGGAGGTGCTCCATCACCTTAGATACAAAACCTTCCATAGTTTCAGAACAGTGCCCTAAGCTAGGTTTCCTGCATTTCATGTCAAACACACTCAGCTTTAAAGCATGTGTAATTTGCATGTTTGCTGTTGGATAATGACAGTGATATTGATATTATTACTGTGACACTTGCTGAAGAAATGGTATTATTTTTCAGCATATTTACTTGCTAGGAGAGATGCATAATTTTCCCCTTAAATTATTAGTTCTTAAGAACCATGTTGATTCAAAGATGATAGTGTGTTTTTATTAAACTACAAATAAACATAGACACATTTGGAAACTATATTTTAGAAAGGATTCAAAAAATGTGTGACATTTTATGAATCCAAAGGAAACCATAACTCAGTCTAGGAATCAGAAAGCCAACTATAAAACAGGAAAAGAAAAATCAGTCATTCCAAATGCTGACTTGGCCATGGTTCCTATCATAATCAAGGATCAATTAAGATTGCTGCTATTTCTTCAAAGCAGTAATTGTAAAATTCTGTATTACTATTGCTGTTACTGACTGGGCACATAGACCATATTTATTACTTAATGAAATGATTCTGGGAGCATTCATTGGTCAACTGGCATGGCTGATCAGCGTAGAAAAAAACATCTCTGCTACTACATTTCCTTAGCCTCTGAAAAGGGTAGCTGCACACAAACTGCCTGCCAGGGTGCCTGGCCTTTCACAAATAATGGCTTTCCATTTCTCTGGAAAATGTGATTTTTCCTATACCAAAACTTGAAAGGAATCTTTGTACTGATTGAACATGCTTGAGAGTGCATTTCTAGCAATCGTGGGCATCTTCTGCCGCTGCTTTTTTTCCCAGGTGCCAATTTGGCCTTAGGGATTTTTAAAACTGAAATTTAAGGGTGCTTAGGAAAACTGTGGATTCAGGTGCCAGTATGGCGAATAGAGTGGGATGTAAGAAAGGTGCCATGTGATCTCCTTAGGGATGTCACAGTCTGATGGTGACCAGACTGATCAGTGAACGTTTTGGTCCATATAACCTCAGTTTCTGAGACCAGAACTGGAGATACCTTGGGTAACGGGAAGAAGCTGATGAATGGAATTATTCTCTTTGGGGGAATTCCCATGTCTCTTCAAAATTGGCCTTTAGGAATACAGTGATACATGTAGAAATACAGAAATACAAGGTCAGAAGAATGCCTTTTCAAACATGGCTTTCTGACTGTGTGTCTCTGTGACACATCTCTGAATATTCAGTTTTTTGTCAGGGATGTGAGAAAACAATTCACCATAAGTTGAAAGTATTCCCTACCAAAAAAGCCTTGGGAATGGGGATTCAATCGATAACTCAGAGGGATCTTTGAAAGGATGTATTCATATTGGTGTCTTATATTCCTTTTTCTTGCTTTCAGTTTATTTAGATTTTTTTTTCTTTAAAAGAAAGTAGATAAATCTATGAGAGTCTGATATCACAAAATATTATTGCAGAGAAAGATTGCAGATATTCTAACTGCTGCAGAAATGTATTCAGTTCTAAAGAGATCACATACACTTCTCCTGCAAAGAAAGTGGTAAATGAATGAGTTCAAAGGTTCATAGAGATAGCTCTTTTCATTCACCACCTAAGAACATAATGCATTAACAACATACATGTTGAGCTAAATTAAATGTGTTAATCCTTGAAATAATTTTTTATACAATAGATGAACATATGAAAAGTAAGATATTAAAATGAGAAATATTAAATATTAACAGGTTTTCAGATAAGAAGGCACTCACTCAAGGGTTTTGAATTGTCTCCCAGACAATGAAGATGAGACCTAATTAAACAGAAAAGTATTTTACAGGTAGTGAAGTAGGTAGATATAATAATTTTCAAAAATCCCACCAAATTGTTCATGGATCACAGTGTTAAAGAAAGTAGTGGGTTATAAGTACTTGTTCTCTCTTAAATATGGTACTAAAATGTCCTTGTAGGGCAAATACATTGTCTGTCAATTTTGTTACAAGTTAGCTGGATGTTCATAGCAGACATCAGCCTTGTCCACTCCCTGGAGTTAGTGGGATGAGATCAATCCATCAAAATCAACAGTACTTTAGGGCTTTACGTCTTATTACATACTGTAACCTCATGATATGCAGCAGAATGCTCTCACTTCTGAGGAAAAAAACTAGTACACTTTGTATTGCTTACACACGCACTATTTATATGTATTCTGTTATTCATGTTTCTGGTTTCATCTCATTCAAATGACTTCTGACACAAGAACATTTCTTCTGCCACCTGAAGAAATGGAAGTGTAAAACTACATGCAATTTTTTTTTCAAATTAAATGTTTTCATGTCATCCATGAAGTTTTGATTAGTAAGATAATATACAAAAAACCCCATAGTTTTTGCTAGGACTTTATACAGGATAGTGTCCTACCACATTTGTGTGTATATGAAGATGAAAGGTCTAAGAAAATGCAATGGTATTACAGTAGCTAAAGTAAACTGTAACTTGTGTAGTAAATGCTCACAGATTTGGGGCAGTTCATTTGTTCCTTTGTACCTGTTGAAAGAACTTATTAAGTATTTTGAAAAGCTTGAACCATCCATTTTAATCTTAATGGAATCATCTCATATGTGTGTTTTTTGTTTCCAACACAGGAATCATCTGATTTGCTTGTATTATTTTCTGTTCCTTAAAATATATTAGGGAACATATGTTTTCTATTAATAATCAGAAAAAGAAGCCATATTGACTTAATTCTGTATTAGATCTTGTAACACATGCTTAACTGCAGAATTTTACTTCATGTAATCTAAAATATAATATTTTGTGTGTCTTTGCTATCCTCACCACACCTTTTTTTTGTCCCACAAAATCTAGACCAGCTGTATCTGATATTATGGGATATAGACAATTACTTCTAATTTCTTTGCAGGTGTTCCTATTTTACTTATCACCAAAACATCTACGTGCTTCAGTGACACTAGTTACCTTTCTTTCCTACCTCCTTTGAGATGCAAATAAGTTATAATCGTACTTAAGGCATACTTACTGGAACACAAGTCTAGTACCTAATACTAAGAGTAATTGAATAGGTGTTAATATCAAATTTCATAGCTGCTTACTTTGAAATGTGATCTGATATCAGCGTCTTGATTAAGCACTGGCCTTGCTTTACAGACACAGACGTGTGCCATACCTGTCCAGTAGGTCAGTTGCACATAGTCAAACACTGGCAAAGCTACATCTCCCTCCATGAATTTTAAAGCGGTCTCAGGCAGCTATCACGGGTCTAAATTTTTCTTTGCATGACAAAAATCAGTCCTTTTCAAAGCAAGTACTCTTATGTCACAAAGACTTATAACTCTTGAGTTACGGTTGTGGGCCAACATGAAATGCTGATACAATCTGGACTTCCTTATAGTTGCACTTCTTACTGCAAAAATTCATTGTAGTTAGTAATTCCAGATGAGTTTCCAAAAGTAATTGAACTAGTAACTCTAAATGACCTTTCAAAATTAAGTCCCATGGATTTCAGAACTGGGTTTCAGAAGAACACTACTGGTAGCTGTAACAGTTTTTAATTGGAAAAGTCTTATTTGATAGAGAAAATAATTCCTTTCCTGATGCCTGTCACTCCTGCGCTCTTAATGAAGCTGATTTCAATTAAAATGCAGTATGCAACTATTTTGAGTTTATGATAATTCAGTGTCCTGCATTATTTTTGTAGTACTCATTACAGAAAAAAGGTGTCTTCCTTGTGTCATCAGGCAAGAAAAGATAACTTTAGTTTTGTCTCATCCATGTGCACACTTAGTGCTTACTGAAACTACTAGAAAGTAAAAAAAATTAATTAAAATAAAAAGATGAAATCTTTCCCGTTTTTACCCCATAAAGCGGCTTTCTTCCATTTAGAACTCTAACTGCCAGATGTTAGCAGGATCATGAAGAGCAGATACTTCTGAGCAGGAAATACAGCATAGGAGGGAGCTGAGTTGCTAATTATGACCCATAATCAGTCCAACTCTATATGGTTTTTTTTAGCTGCAGAAAAACTGATGAATTTAGCTTTTACTTTTGCTGTTGAGAACATCCATCTCAAATGTACAGTGCATGAAGCATCAGCTTTGACTGTATTCTGGAAAAGCAACTATACTACTGTGCTTCAACACTAGCTGTTCTCATAGCTCAGGCCTCACATTCAGGCTTTTTTGTCATGTATCATTTTTACTTCCCTCCCTTCTGTTTCAGAGATGCATAGTTTACTTCCTGTCAAAGCAAGAGATGGTCTGATTCCTGTTCCAATCTGTGCTCCAAATGCTGCTGTTGAAGATGATATTTCAGTTTCTGGACAATGATGTTTTCTGTTAAAAGTACTCAGAGTATAAAACATTATTTCTTTCCAGAGCACAAGACCTTCAGGAAAAATTGAAAAATTGAAAACGGTGCCTAAAATGGTCATGGTTATAGCATTGCAAATACATTGATGCTGAGAATAATGGAAAAAGAGTGGTCCAGAAGGTGGACAGGATTGTGAGGCCTACTTAAACAGGATCTGTTACTGGTTTCATTGCAATTAATCAGCTGTCCAGATGGAAGGTTAATGAGATGTTAAAATAAGTATTAAATTTTGTTGCAATAGGAAAAAGGGAATTCCACAACTTCATGATTTTGGGAAAAACCCACAGTCTGGGTTTAAACAAGACAAGGACAGAGCTTCTTGGGTGGTGGCTGCCAGGAACTTTCCTAGAAAAGAGCTACACATTTTCATAATGCATTTACTTGAAAAATCAAATATGAAATTGTTCTGAAACTATATAATCAAAATACAATACCATATACATGAACATTAAACAAAAGTAAAATGCTGTTTAGAATTCTGAGATTTTAAATTTTAAAAAATCAAGAGAACTGTAAATCTTGGAGAATTTAAACACAGGTTAGTAAGTAGATCTGTTGTCCCTGTCTCACTGAAATCAATGACATTTTCATTTAGATAAGACAAGGAATCAAAACACAGTACATAAGGCATATGTAAATCTTCCAATGATGCTTTTCAAGTACACAAAGATGTGGCCAAATTTAAGCATATCACTCATTTTAAAAACCTTAGTATTGAACTGGAAGAATAATAAGGTTAAATATTTTCTGAATTATTAAGATGACTTTAAAATGTCACAAAGAACAAAGTCCAATAGAAATTGTGGTAAGTGTGACTATTTAATACCAACTAAGACACTGGCAAAATGTATTATATCTATTCAGCTACATTTTTAGAAGTCCATAGTTATATTTTACTAGTGCAACAAAGATACTTGAAATTGACTTACAGTCAAAATTGTAAGTTAATTTCCCACTGAAAATAGCTGAACATGAAGGGCCTGAACTTTTCAATAAAACTGGTCAAGACCCTTGATACTGTGAAGATATCCTCCAAAATTATGGTTATACTTATAGATTTACAGTTGCTTATTAAATATCTGCAAAGTTTGTGTAACTGTAGTTTCAAAACAAGGCTACTACCCTAATTTTGGAATATTTTGATCATTGTTGAGCTTTGTGAAATGTGTTCTTTTAAATGTAAAAAATTCCTTATTTACCCACAGCTGTCTACAACTATTCTGTGCATTTTCTGAGGTATTACTTTTTTTTTTACCATCAGAGAAAACTCTGTGTATGTTGGGCAGAGTTCTTTATATCTGGATGTCTAAGATATTGTTTCTTCAGCTGCTCATATTTGTGGCTGCCTCTGTTAAACAAAGGTACAAAAAACTAGTGTACTTCTGGTTGCGAAAACCTACTTCATGCCATATGAACAGTGATCAAAAGTCCTACACAAAACAGTTGTGTATTCTCACTGGGAGAGAGCATCCACCTTCTCTGAGTTACCTGTCCCGGTGCCTTACCACCCTCTCAGTAAAGAACTTCTTCCTAGTATCTAATCCAAACCCACTCTTTCAGTTTAAAGTCATTACCCCTTGTTCTATTACTATGTGCCATTTTGAAAAGTCTCTCTCCAGCTCTCCTGTAGACCCCCTTTAGCTTCTGGAAGGCTGCTGTAAGGTGCTCTTGAAGCCCTCTCTTTTCCAAGCTGAACAACCCAACTCTCTCAGACTCTCCATATATGAGAGGCTGTTCAGACTCTCTTGATCATCTTCCTGACTCTCCTTTGGACTTGTTCAAGCAGATCCACGTATTTTTTAAGTTGGGGGTTCCAGAGTTTGGCACAATTTTCTGGTAGGGCCTTACCAGCGTGGAGCAGAAAGGTAAACTTGCCTCCCTCAGCCTCTTGCCACTCTGCTTTTGGCACAGTCCTAAAGGATACTGTTTGTTTTCTGGGCTGTGAGTTCACACTGCCAGCTCATATTCAGTTTAATATCCACCAATACCTCAGAATCCTTCTCCACAGGTCTGCTCTCAATGTACTCATCACCCTGATTGTATCTATGTTGGGGATTTCCCTGAGGCAGATGTAGAATACATTTGTCCTTGTTAAAGTTTATGAGGTTTGCACTGATCGACCTCTCCAGCTTGTCAAGGTTCTTCTCAGCAAATTTGCTGCCCTCCATGCCCATGTCCTTGATTATGATGTCAAAAAATACTGGTCTCAATACCGGCCTTTGGGGAATGCCACTTGATGCTGATCTCCACTTGGATAATTGAGCTGACAGCAGCTCTTTGACTGTGACTATGCAGATAATTCCTTATTCACTGAGCCGTCCACTCATCAAATCCATATCTCTCCAATTCAGAGACAAGGATGTTCTGTGTAACAGCATGCTGGGTGGGGCTCTGTTTGGTTTTGTGCTAAAAACAATGTTGATAACACAGGGATGTTTTTGTTACTGCTGAGCAGGGCTTACGCAGCATCAAGGATTTTCTGCTTCGCACCCCAGAAGTGAGAAGGCTGGGGGTGCAAAAGGAGTGGGGAGAAGACACAGCCAGGACAGCTGACCCCAGCTGACCACAGGGGTTCAATACCTTATGGCACATGCTTTGCCATAAGGCAAAGGGGGAGAAGAAGGTAGAGATAGGACAGTTGTAGGGATGGTGTTTTTCTACTCAAGTCATTGCTGTGCTTGATGGAGCCATGCTTTACTGGGGATGACTAAACAGCTGCCTGTGCATGGGAAGGGTTGAACAGATTTCTTTTTTTGCTTTGATTTTGTGCACAGCATTTGCTTAACCTATTAAACTGTATCCATCTTGACCCATGCTGCCTACAGGTAAACAACTTCTTTTCCTCTATGCTGTTCTTGGGGTTTTTCCTCCAAATTATTTGACATTTTACTATGGTATTTTTAACTTTAAAAAATAGTGCCATGCTGCACTGTTCTTAAAGATACATTCAATGACATTTTGGATTGTCTCACAGTCTTTCTTAAAGAAAAGTTTTATTTCAGAAGCTAAGTAGAGATTAAATGTTAACCAAACCAATAACCCAGAAGTTCAGTGACCTAATTAATAAATATTCATCTAGTGATCTCCAGAATGACATCATACACATAACCTGAATCCCCATTTATATTTTGCCTCTTATTGGAGCCTCTGTCATTAACACATCTCTAAATTTTAACTGCTGATTCTCATGCCCTACATTGTTCTGCAATGATCTATTGAGACAGTAAGATGAGTAAAAATTAGTGGAGGTGTTCATTCTGTGTCTTTCAGGAATTAAGGGGAACCTTAATGAAAGAGATTTCACGTCTTGCAGGTAATTATCTACATGATAATCCCCCCAGAAAAGGAACTCTTGCTTTTGAGGAGAAACCAGCCTGATGACAAGAAACTGGACTCTGCTAAGAGGAGAAAGGAAGAGATAAGAAACAAACACATCTTGCTTATTACTTTTCTTCCGTTTTTTTTTCCTCCTCCTTCTCCTTCTTATTCTTCTCCTTTTCTTCTCTCTTTTCTTTCTCCTCCTCCTCATTTTTCTTCTCCTCCTCCTGGCAAGCAATACTGTCAGATAGGATATTCTAAGGCCTCTTAAATCACAGTAGGCACCTAAATCCATTAGATCACTTTTTGGTAAGATGAAGACAAGAATGTAAATATTATTATTTATTTGCAGAATTCAAAATAGAGAACAATTAAATATTTCTTGGTGGTTAAATTAAATAATGAACATATATTACTAGCTGTAGGGGTTTGACACTGGCCAAATGCCTAGCACCCGTGAAAGTCTCTCACTCACCCTCCCCTGGCACAGCTGGACAGAGGAGAGAGAAATTTAATGAAGGCTTTGTGAATTGAGATAAGGACAGGGAGAAAACACTCCAAGGGCAAACCAGGCTTAGCTTCGAAGGTATAAAGGGAATTTATTACTAACAAAATCAGAGGAGGAAAATGAGAAGTAAAATAAGCCCTTAAAACATCTTTTTTTTTTTTTTCCCCAGCCCCTTCCTCCTTTCCACCAACAGCACAGGGGACAGACAGGGTGTGTGGGATGGGGGGCGTGGAGAGGTTTGGTCAGTTTATCACCCAAGGTTCTTCCACTGCTGAGGGAGAGGAGTACTCGCCCTGCTACATCATGGGATCCCTTCCCCTTCCAGTGTTGTTCCAATCTCACGAGCAGCAGTCCTCCCAAAACCGCTGCAGCATGAGTCCCTCCCACAGGCAAACCATCCTCTCAAACTTCTGCATCACTCTTCCTGCATCACTTGGGGTGCGGTTCTCCAAGGACCGTGCTCCACCCTGGAAGCAGGGGTGCCCTCCCTCCACCAGGTCTTCACCTGGAGCACAGCCTCCTCCAGACATCCACCCACTCCAGCGTGAGCACCTCCCCATGGGCTGTGGGTGGATCTCTGCATCCCACATGGCCCTGTGGGCTGCAAGGGTGCAGCTGCTTCACCACAGTCATCACCACGGCCTGCAGAGGAATCTCGGCTCCAGCATCTGCAGCACCTTCTCCCTCTCCTTCTCCACTGACCTTGGTGTCGCCATGTTTTTTCCCTCACATGTTCTCACCTCCTCCTCTTCTCTAGCTGGAATTAACATTGTGCACCCAATTTTGTTTTGATTTTCTTCTTAAGTATGTTATCACAGAGGTATTACCATCATCTTTAATTGGCCAGCAGCATGTTCATCTTCAGAGCCATCAAGGACTGGCTCTGCTGGACATGGTGGAAGCTTCCAGCAGCTTCTCACAGCAGCCACGTCTGTGGCCCTGCTGCTAACAAAACCAGGCCATGCAAAACCAACACAGCTACTCTATTTAATGCTCTTTTAAATAATAAGGTCTTTTTGTCACTTATGCAGGCAATCTTTATACCAGCTAGTGTCCTGGGTCTCAGCCTTGTTTGAACTTTTTATTACAGGTTACTAATGTCTGTGAGACTATAACTCAACATAGTCACCCCTTACCAGGAGGTATTGTCAGGCCAAACTTTTAGGAGGACCTTCTCAGATCAGTACATTTTCTACTTCACTTTCGTAAGTAGTCCCTCCCTTGAAGTAAAATCATTCTGTTCCCTAATTCCTTGCCACTAACTGAAATGTGGAAATGTGGGGCTTTTTTCTTTAGTTTAGTTATTTGTTTTGAGCTTGTGTTTGTTTGTTTGTTCATTTGTTTGTTTTACTTGGTTTTTGTTTAGCTTGGCTCAGTTTGATAGAGACGTCTTCTCTTGAACCTTTCATTTATTTATGGCCTTTAGAAACAAATTGGGAGAAAATTAGCTCCTTTCTTGTCATTTTATTTTTGATGTCATGTTGTTTGCATGGAACTTACATTCGCTATTAACCCCTACACTAAAACACACACACACAGAGAAAAAAAAAAGAAAAAAGAACAAAACCCCCACCCTTCCCTGAAACATGACATAAATAGCATAAGTTATAAAGTCATTCACTACAGTCTTATGATTTACCTCAGACACAATGGCCGCTAATTACCACTTATGAGAAAATGGACATGAGACAGCTGATATGAAAACAAAAGAGTATAGATAAATTATCATCTCCATTAACAATATGCTTATTAACAGTGCTACCAAAAGTCTGTTTTACAAGAAGTTCAGTTATCAATTGAATTTGACCAGCTTCCGTAAAAAACTAGTGCACCTGCTGTTTTAATATTTCTCATTACTGTGCAACGTAATTAAATTTTTCCTCCTCTAAATGTGGTGTGTAGATGCTAGAAGACTTTCTACCTGCCAAGGAAATGTGGGTGACAAAAAATGTATACTTCTTTGATTAGTAGATGACTAGGAGAGGGAAGATGCATGAAAATGGTTCTTGGTAGAATTTATGCAGCAAATTTAGCCTTCAATTAAAACTATTGATCAGGAAAGTGACTCATATCTATGGGCATCTTTGTCTTTTACAAAGCAAAAGTCATTATTCCATATTACTATTTTTACATCTATCCATCCTGCTTCAGTGAAAAAGTAACACAGGTAAGTGTCTCAAATGCTGTTCTGATTTTTTTAATATTGGTTTTGATAGTCTTTAAAAGACAGTTCTAATTTTGGAACTCAAAGCTAACAGTGACCTTTCATTGTAAGGATTTTTGAATGCAATGAGCACATTTATTAATATGAATCCCAGGTTAGCTCTTATGTGAATTCCTCCTACTGACATTTGCAGCAACTGAAAAACTGTGACCTTATTTTAAGGTTTAAATAAAAGCCCTCAGCTGCTTCATTAATGATAAGAATTAAAACAAAATTAAAATAAGAACTTTTTAAAGTATTTATTTTACTTCTTAAAGACTCAGTGAGGTACAACATGAAGAGAGTTGTACTTTTGAAAACATAAATGTTGTGATGTTCTTTTATATATGTCATCCTCAGCTACGGGGTCAAATAATGCAAAAAAAATTGATTCATGAATATTTTCTTGAATAACATTGACTAGATCATTTGTCTTATTTCTTGAGGTCACATTATTTACAGTTTATAAATGTCTTGACTGGCCACTTGGAATTGATTACATGCTCACAATTCTGAAGTCTTTCACTGGCTTAGCTACAATTATGACTTTCATGGGAAGGCATTTTTTTTTAATTTTTTCTTATTCAATACTTTTCCACTGAAAATGGGTATGTTTGATCAGTAATGTAGTAGAAATTTCAATCCATATCTTGCAAACTGGAGAAAACATATGGCAAATTGAATAACCAGCTGTTTTCCTGAGTGTTCTGTCAAGAATGAGCTAAAGGAGCCCAACCTGAGCATAACAGCAAGCCTAGAATGACTCAGGGTTATGTTCCTTAGTATATTCTCTTTTAAAAGCAAGAAAAAATGAACCATACTTCCTGCTTGGTTTTTACCGACTATCAAGGCATTTTTATAGGGTTTTTGTAATCAGTGCATCAATGAGATGAAATTTAACAAAGGAAGATTCATCTCCATGTATCTCAGGAATGAACATAACTGTTATTTTGAATTTGGAGGGCTGCATGATAATAGCCAATATTCAATTAATAAGATCAAAAAAAATATAAGATCATGAAAACATGCTTGTTACTGTAGACTTCAGCATGCAAAAGTCAAAGTAATAAGATTAGTGGCTATGCCAGGTCTAAATTTTTCATAAAGCTAGGAGTCAAAATGTACCATGGTTTCATGATTGCTATCTGCCCTTCCTGATTATGAACTTTTAAATTCTGCTAATAGCAATTTATTTGTTTTGTAGATTAATGAAGAAAACAGGCAACATGCCTCGTAAGGGGTTAAACACTTACTACTAAACTCTAAGGAAATATAAAGAGGGTCAGTTACTGGTTCCTGTGTTAAATGATGACAACTGATGACTTGCTGTTGGGATAGGAAGATGTAAACTATTCTTTCTATCTTGTCTTCACAAGAAACTGGTGAAGGAATGTTAATATGTAAGGAGAAGAGGAAAGGCTTAAATTTGAATGAACCCCAGAGTTAGGTACTTGAGTTTAGTGTCACGCAATAAAGCTTTCAGTGAGAACCAGAGACTGGACCTTTGAATGGTTTCAATAGGGTTGCTTACAGAATTTTATGGAGGAAGAGAAATCTTGTGTCTGTAATTTAATGCTAAGGTAAATGAATTGTTAGAATATTTTCATTTCTTTTCAATTTGGTCACTCCTGCAAACTCTTCAGATATGTTGTCTGGTTTTTATGTAGTACATAAACACCTTTATTTTCTATTAGACTAATTTTGATAATGATTTTAATGTGAGGAAATTTGAAACCATTTAATACTTTTTTCAATGTCTACTCCACAAACAAAAGCTTGTAGATGCCTTTGACGTGATGACCAACCCATCACATATACCCCGAGGTATCTATGTAGTGAATAGAATTGCATCTTGCTGACTGTTTTGCATGGGATTTTCTGAGACTTGGAAATGGGAGCATCTGTGAGGAAAATGTATCTTCTAGTCCCCACTAAAGAGAAAACCTCTCCATTGTATGGCAAAATAGTGCCAACATGCCTGAATCTTGAGGGGGGCTCAAGAGACATGTAACAACTCAATAACTTCATTGATTAAATTAGGGGAATACTATGTGATTTAGGTAATCAATCTCTTATTATCAAATAATGCAGAAAATTACTAAAGCAGCACAGTTTAATTATTTCAAATGTATCCATATAGAGTTCATATTGAATGCATTATTACAAATCAGTCTGGAGAAAGTTTACCAAGCAAAAAAATAGAAACATTGTTTCTTATAAACAATTTGCCTTTGTGTTTATGAAACAATCAACATAATTTATACAAATATTTTCCTTAGGGGAACAATTTTTTTGCTTTCATTTCTCTCCAAATACACAGTGTTTGTAATTTGGCATACATTATTCATGTGTATATACATCTCATCTACATGGTGGTGACAAACAGAAATGTGATAAATTGAACTAATTCTGTGGGAGTTTTGATTTAAATTCTCAACCCCAGTAGACATTATCACTTTAATATGATGAATAAAGTATGAAAATAAATATTTCTTTTGTCCCAAATATAGAAAGAACTATCTCCTTTTTTCACACAAATATGGACTTCTAAATTACAATGGAACAGAACAATATTTTATTTGCAGCCTAGTGCTAACAGAAAGAGTAAGGTTATGTATGTTTTGACAAAGTCAGCCTGGAAATAAACTGCCATCCTTGCCAGAATGTAATTTTTTTTCACTTCTAATTTTTGAAGATTCTGTTCTAAGTGAGGTTCCAGTAGAGTTGAGGGTTTATTTTTAGGATATTTAAAAAGTAGAAGGGAAAACAATAAGAAATGTCACTTTTTCATACCTCCTTATGCAGATATATTGTACTATTGATTATTAATAAATGCAACACTTGGTATTAAGGTGGATAAAAATTATGTTACCTAAAATTATTTTTTAAAAAACTCTTTTATACTAGCATATTTTTCCTCCATGATATTTAATACATACCAATGACAAAGAAACATGCTAGTGTCAAATACTGTAATTTTTATATTAATATTTCTCCTTAGAGTTCTAGACAATGAAGAATATGAAAGGATGAAATGGAGGGCAATGAGAAGCCCAAATGGGTAGGGGTAGATGCATTATCACATAGACTGGAAAGGAAGAAATGAGCTATGTGAAATCCCAATGTTGTGTTGATAGTTTATACTTGTGTATTTCATTACCAAGTGCATATATACTTTAGCAGACACTGCTGTTTCAATCTGGCTTGCAAGTATGTGCTTCACCTTTTAATTAAGGACCAATTTTAATAAATTCAACAGAAGAACATGCATATTTGAAAGAATGTCTTTTTGAGCTCCTGCTGTGCAGGAGACACTGCCTCACCATTGCAGGATCAAACCCACAGTGCAAGTTTAATGCAGAGTTCTTACAGAAAGTGCCTAGAATTCTCCATATTAAAGCTTCATGGTCTGTTTCATTGGTGAAATAAAGTGAGTGTTAAGCAAATTTTAGGTTTATAGTGATCATTTTAATAGTATTTAACTTTTGTCAAGTGAGATATGATTGTTTGAATATTCTGGTCTTTGCATTTTCTGCGTGCACTTACTCAGCTTTTAAAGCTTGTGCAGCTCTGAAGGCAAATAAAAGAAAAAAAGACAATTCCTCATTTGTAATTTTTTCTTAGATTCTACATATCTAAGATTAAATTACTATGGTTCTAATTAATTTCTAACATGCCAAATTTCCAAAGAATTTTTAATTTATTTTAAACCAGTAAGAATCAATTTTCAGCAGCCTGTGAAACTTGTCAGTGTACTTATCCCTTTTTTTGCTGCTGCCAGAGCTTCAGTGGGTAAAATATCTCTCAGAAGAGTTAAAACAGCTCTGTCCCATGCAGAAAATATCACAGCCTTAGGTTACAGGGGTTCAAATTATTCATTTAAATATAGTAACTTTGCTTGCCTATTGCTTCCAAAATCTGAGAATCATTTTGTACTCCATTCAGATTCACTCACTTTCAGTAAGAGAAGTAGCTGTTTTAAGAACCTATAAAATATGGCAAGAACTGAATACAAGTGGGGCATGCAGCCAAAAGCATGAGAAAGGATTTTTTGTCCAATTATAAGTTCTAAGGTTGGCGCACAATTCAAGGAATATACATGTTCTTTGAGTAAAGGTCAGTGAATCTGAAACAAATTATTCCAACCTACATTTTGTCTGCAATCTGCATCCACTTTTAATGTCCTTTAGGATGGCAGCTCCTGTCAGAGGAGGTGATCATCCTGCTTTGCTCTGCACTGGTGTGGCCTCACCTCAAATCCTTGGGCAGCTTTGGGCACCACAAAACAAAAAAATATTAAGCTATTAGAGAGTGTCCAAAGAAGGGCCACAAGGATGGTGAAGGGCATTCAGAGAAAGCCAGTGAGGAGTGGCTGAACCTGGAGGAGATTGAGGGGAGACATCATTGTAATCTGCAACTTCGTCATGAGGGGAAGAGGAGGGGCAGACACTGATTTCTTCTCTGTGGTCACCATGATAGGACCTGAGGGAACAGCATGAAATTGCGTCAGAGGATGTTTAGGTTGGATATCAGAACAAGGTCTTTCACCCAGAGGTTGTCTGGGCACTGGAACAGGCTCCCCAGCACAGTGGTCACAGCACTAAGCATGACAGAATTCAAGTAGTGTTTGGACAATGCTCTCAGGCCCATGGTGCCATCCTTGGGGTGTCCTGTGCAGGGCCAAGGGTTGGACTTAATGACCTTGATGGGTCTCTTCCAACTCGGCATATGCTGTGATTCTGTGATATTCTATGATTCCTGCATGCATTGCAGCAAATTAATTCAGAAAGAAAAAAAAAGGAAAAAGAAGGAAAAAAAAGGTACAGCTGACTAATTGTACCAATGGCTTTGCTTATTTTGGTAAATGTTTTGACCTATAATTTTTTTAATAGTATGCTGATATTTCTCTAGACTGGATAGGCATTGCCAACAAAAAAAAAGTTAAAGTATTCTTCGGATAGTTAAGATAAGGTCTGTTTTTCTGTATGTTAAAACTTCATAGACTGAAATAACTCCTGATAAGAAGAAATTGTCATCCCCATGAAAAGTAACAGAAGAGTCAGTTAAAAAAAATCATCTTTGAGCCCTGAAAATCTTTAGTTCCCCAGAGTTTTCCAGTTCACTGTTTTGACATCCCAAAGGGACCATTTAATGAGTAGAAATAATCTGATCACTGACTTCTGACCTCCCTTTCTTTCCATGACACATCATATCGAGGTATCTTCAAAAAATCTTTCACAATTCAAAAAAAGAAAAAAAAAAACATTAGAAATAACTCATAGTGTTTTGAACAAATTGTGGGTGGTAAAAACCTACTTCAAAGTCTTTGGAAGAACACTGAAATATTTTGAATGAGTAAATATGTGAACAAAACGTCTTTTATTGCCCAGAAGCAATCAGAACCCTTGTTATCTGGAACACTTGGGAGCCAAAAATTACACATTTAATGAATACAAGATAGTGGAATACATTTACCTCGGTGTTTTTCTTGACTTGTTGATACTTGGCAGGGCTATTTAAGCATGTCATACATTCTTTGAGGAAAATTTTAAACAATTAAAAAGCACTTTCTTTCAACAGGGTTATGGTAAGTCTGGGCTAGCTGCCAATCCATGAGATTTCATGTTTCAGATTTGCTGTAACTCGGTGTGAATTCCAGTTTCATCTTTGGTGCAAAACATCAGAGCATTTTAAAAAGTACACGTAAATGAGCATTAAGAAGGTCATGTGACAGGTTTTCAAAATCAAGTAGAATATCAAAAGGACCTTTTCCAGAAGAAAAACAGTATAAGATGACCAATACTGAGGAAATGCTCTTCCCCATTCTATATCTAGTGTGCTAATCAAAGGTAAACTTTAGGAAATAACCAGATTTGTAAATCAAACCAAGAAACTACAAGAAGAAATAGAAAATTCATTAGTTCAGTGAAAGAGATATAAACCAAAAGTTACCTGTATTAATAAAATTATAACTATTTCAAGTTGTCATTGCAATTTATTACCTATGATGGATTCTTTATCTGAAAAATATGTAAATACTACCATATTTGGTTTAACAGTGTTAGTGGTCAAACTGTTAGGATTCAGATTACATTTCTCACAACACTGACAAATTGTTCTGCACACAACCTATAATTCAGTCAGCTCTGCTTTAATACTACAGCCATTTATCTCTGTCTCGAGAACTTGACACCTATGTGCAATTTACCAACGCTCTTAAGCAGGTTTACTTTACAGTATGTTA
Organism: Coloeus monedula; assembly: GCF_965178545.1. Lineage (NCBI taxonomy): Eukaryota > Metazoa > Chordata > Aves > Passeriformes > Corvidae > Coloeus > Coloeus monedula. Next base: position 26,350,580 of record NC_138822.1, on the reverse strand, counting down.
CTGAAGAGGTACTCACACTCTACTGGTTTTGAGATTCCAGTCCTTCTATTGAAATCCTAAATACAGCATTGTCTTTCAAAAAAACAAAATCTGCAGGTATAGGGAATGTTTGCTAAAATTATCAACTATAACTTGAAGTTCTTACTAGAAGAGTGAAAAGAGTGTCAGTGGGATCACAGAAGAGGTAATTTGTATATTTTGCATCACTAGCTGGTGTTTCATGTGCAGAACACTAGCCCTAGCTGCGAAAACTGGGTTAATAAATATTCCTCGAGAGTTAGTAACCAGGCATATGAACCTATGACATCATTGTGTACCTTCCATTTTTTCTGGACATGTCTCTCTTGAATATTTTGTTTAGTGTTTTATCGTGCATATTATAATACATCTGATCTTTTCAGCTTTCTGTTAATTGCACTGATGTATTAAAACTATTTCTATGAAACAGAATTTCAAATGCTCTTTGAACTCCATATTTGAGTGATGTATTGCATCCATGGTGGGCTGAAGAGGAGATACTAGCTTACATATTATACACTTGCACAAAAATATTTCACTAAAGAGAACACAAAGGGTGCTCAATCTTTTGTTTATTTTTTTTCCTTACTACAAAAATGATTATATGTTGAGACTAGTAATTAAAGAATTTTATTTCAATCATGTTTCATTTCTGCATAATTATAACTGTGATCAGTGTGCCACTTTTTGAAGTTTACTGAAATTTTAATTTGATTTTCAAATGAGATGTAACCAAAAAAAATGTTTCTAATTAGACATACTGTAATTTTGGAATGATGTGGGTTCCTTCAGAAAAAGCTATTTAATCAAGACTGGCATTTGCCTTATTCAGGACAATTCTGAAAGACCTCGTAATTTAATTAAGAAGATCATCATTTTTTCTGTTTTGACATATTCAACATTAAAAATTTGTCTTTCAGTTAGAATCAGTATTTCCTTTGGATGTTCATTAATTTTTATTATTTTATTTGGAAAATTAAAACTGTAAATTAAATAAATTTGTTCAGCTGTTCTAACACTTTGAATTCTATTTGAATTTTAGTTCAGTCCTCATTTTGTAGATCTAGACTGCAGAAGATAAACTAATCACCATGTCTATGAATATTTCATGGGAATAGTTAGGTATATCTTAGTACAACAGTCTTGCTTACCTAAGAGCAGATTCTACGTTTTTAAACCTAAATGCAGTCACAAATGTGTCTTAAACCTTTCTGTAAAAGTAAAAAATATTCTGCTATACTGAGTTATACTGCTTGAATTTGTTTAATTTGTATAATATTTGCTAAAATTCTCTCTGGGGTGAAAAATATTTGTCTAAAATTTATTGACAAATAATATATGAAATTTAGCAGCCCATATGTGGTCCATATTATGGAAATTTTCTTGAAGAGCTTATGTAAATAAAGAATACTCTTGAAAAGTTTGAACATGTGAAAAATACATCTCATTTTCCTTCAAGAACACTTTTTCTTCAATTAAAAGGGAACTTCACCAATGAATGCCTTCATCTAATTGCTTGTTTTTATAAAAATTTGGGTATTATTCAGTGATCTGACCCTTTCTTTACACCACCAGCATTCATCTATTAATCAATGCCATCCCAAGTTTACCAGATCCAATTCTTTTACTTAAGAAAATTTACATAAACATTTTTTTCTGGAAAACAATAAAGAAAGGATGATCAATTCTTTGTCCACCTCTAACATTTCCTTCAATGATAGTTCCAATTTCTGTTTGAAGATACAGAGTAATATAAAAATACCAATACTGTAGTTGGAGCATGCATTTTTCATAGAGAGACTTCCTCTTCTTTGGGTTAAAGAGACTGTATTTAATTAGTATGATATTCAAAACATAAATCCTTATATAACTGGAAAAAGCACAGCCTTAGAAGCAATGTATAGAGCAAAAGGAAAAAAAACTGATTAAAGAAATCACCTCTTTTTAACTCAAAATCTTTAAGCAGTAGAGATGTAACTAATTATCATTTTAAGTATCATTTAACGTATAACCACAGTGTATATATGTATAAAACAGGTAAGGGTTATGTGTGAGATGTTAACCTAGAACAGTGGTTGTTAAAGAAAAGCTCCCCATTTTGATGAAGTCTGTTGGTATCAGACAGTTTATTCTAGTCCAACAGGACTTTCTCTACAAGCAGAATTTTCATGAAAAGTACCATACTTGAATTTGCAACAGTTGTCTGCCCTTTTCAAATGAGATTTTTAGATTTTTACAATTCCCATGCGAACGGTCTTACTTACAATCAGATTTTTGAAGGCCACAAGACTATTTCCAGCTTTGGGGAAATATAGACCTCAAAAAAATCTACAAGGAAGTGTAAGCCCCTGAATATTTATTTATTTATTTATTTATTCTTTTTATGTTGTTTTATTTTTATGCAAAGTTACTTAAAATTGAGCCAGATCCTCACCCTGCTGGAAATTTAATACGTGGTAGAATCCCAGCCAGCTTGTATTTTCAGAAGGTGATTTTCAAAAGAAAGACATTTCAGGATGATGATGTCCATCAAAAAGAGGGGGTTTGCCATTTTTTTATGAGCAAAAAGAATAACTGTGTCAGCATCTTGTTGTAACTGAAATTTGCTAGGAAGATAAATTTGAAAATTTTTTTGTGTATCTAACTTAGGAGCCCTCCCAAGAGAGTCACTTGTCTCATTTTTTCCTCTTCCTATTTCTTTTCCTCTTCCTCTTCCTCTTCCTCTTCCTCTTCCTCTTCCTCTTCCCATTTCCTTTTTTTTTTGTGACTCCATCAGGAGCAATATCCAAGGTATTATGTGAGCCCTGTAGTGCAGCATTATCACAAGGTTTTTATTTTATATTTAGTAGTTAGTTATTTCATACCACAAAGCAGTGCAGCTTTATTTAGAACATAATTTTTTACTTTACTACATCTGCTTTTGGCCTCTTCAGAAAAAGGTGCACATATATAATTTTGATTTGTTGCTGCAGTCTCATCACACCAGACTAATATCAGCCATCTTCGATTCAAATCCAGGACTGAAGAAAACAGATTAATGTATTAGGGAAGGCTGAGGAAACACCAGGAAAAAAGAAAAAGAAAAACACAGTTCAGGTACTTGCTTCCAAGGTCCAACAAAATTTAGAGTAACAAATTTACATTTGTCAGTAGCTTTAGTTCTTGCTTCTTTCATATCTGTTTTGATTCTGATTGACACAAAAACACTGTGAAAAAAGGGACTATGACCAAACATCAAAGCCTACTTTAACTTATTTACTATAGGATTAAGATTGTACATGTAACAGAAATTTGTTTATTCATTTTTCAGTAGTTGATTCTGAAGATTCATAATGATACAGAATTTTAAAGTAATTATAAATAATAACGAAAATACTAAAGTATTCTAAAATTAAATACAGAGTTACTAAAATACTACCTGGAATGACACTGTTCACTGGTCATTTATATATACCTATTCAACTTATATCATATTGTATAGTTATGTAATAAAAAAGTTTGTGTATATATAGACCTATTTTTTAACAGGTTTACCAGAAATGGGTCAAAACCTGGAAAGATGCAAATTCAAAGTTTTTTTAACTGTTCCTCAAACATCACCATAGAGAGAAGAACATGATGCAGACAAGAAAGGCTAACATTTAGTCTATTTAAGGAGAAAGCAGCTATATCTTATCATAGTAGTCTTGGGTTTTTTTCAGGTTTTTTTTTGGTATCTACCCTACACAGGAAAATATAGGCACATACTTATCTACAAATCATAACATTACAGTTAAGAGATGGATAAGCATTATTTTAAAGTAATGATGTCTCCCTGAAGCAAAATTTTAAAAAGTTAAAATTCTTCTCACGTGAAACAAACCACCACTATCTTCTGGCATCAGCCTGGAATAATGCTCTTTGTGTCCAACCCTGTCCATTGATTCCACTAGGAGCGCACTTATTTATACTATTACAAAATATGTCCTTGCTGCTTTTCAAGGATTCAGGCTGCACTTTCAATGCTGTGAAAAATGGTATCATGGAGAAATCTGAGACTACCCAGGACGTAGAATTTAAGCAGGTATTTCTTCTAAGAAGAATATGTTTCTTAAACTGTTATATTCAGTTGAGACTGAGATTTTATTTGATTGCTGGAAGACATGCAATGAACTTGTGAAGCTGCATTAACACATGTAATTAGGAATTCATCACAGCAAAAAATCACTGTGATCACTCCTTCTGAGAATATCAAAGTATCTTAAGAGGGGAGCATTTAAGACTGAAATCCCTCAAAAACTTGTAAACTTAAAATGCATAATTCAACAGTGTTTAAAGAAAATAATCTCACTAACATTAAAAAAAAATTGAAGACTTATAAAAAATGTGTAATCCTAAAGTAAATTTGATTTTAAAATTTATTTTGAAAAGCTTAATATGGCATTATTCTTTGGAAATTGAATTTGTCTTACTCTAGGTATGTCATATGTTTAAACACACAATACAGAAAGGATTCTAATTATCTGCAATTATACACATACAGTTTTTGTCAGCTTAGTTCAATTTGTTCCCTAGTATCACTATGCTCTGGTCAAAACATGCTGGACAGCTTTTTAAAAGAACTTTTTATTAATATTTATTCTTTCAATTCTTTTGTTTGCCTAGTGCAGAATTTAGTGACCAACCAAAAATCATCAGATTAAACTTCTCATTCTGCTTAATGGTGATCCATGTAGACATATTATCATACCTGTTCTCCCTTTTAGCATTTATAATTCATATAATAATGAGCTGAATTTAATCCTCAAATTTCTTATGGAATATTTTTCTCTCTATGATTGCTCACAGAATGATACATCAGGAAAAAAAATTGTGATGCTATAAGAAGAGTCAATGATACCACAGCATCGCGGACTGCTAAGACCTGTCATTTTTTTCCATGATCTGCTGTACTCTTGGGTTTGTAAATTAAGCAGTAAAACAAATTTCTTTTGGAAACAAGAAAGAAAAATCAATTTGGTTTTAATAAATTCGAAAGCATATGACAAATTTGATCAATTTATATTAAAATATTTTTAAAAATTGAGGGAGTTTCTGGAGGAAATTTACTTCTTTCTTGTATCATATTTTCATTTTTTATTTGATTGCAAGTTTGTTTTATCAAGGAACAATTTGGTTTTGCTAATTCATTTACTATACAACTCCATTTCTTAATATACCCTATTCTATATCTTAGTATATTCCCTGACCCAAAATGTGTGTACCTCAATAGTATGTAATAGAATAAATGTTTCATGCATCATTCTTAGGAGAAAGACTGCTGTCATAGAATCACAGAATTCTTTAGAGCGGGAAAGACCTCTAAGATCTTTTACTCCAACTCTTGTTAACCCAGCACTGCCAGGTCCACCACTAACCCATATCGCTGAGTGCCACTGGTCATCTTTTAAATGCCTCCAGGGATGGTGACTTAACCACTTCCCTGAACAGCTATTCCAGTGCTTGACAACCCTTTTGATGAAGAAAATTTTCCTTCTATCCAATCTAAACTTCCCCTGGTGCAACTTGAACCACTTCCTCTTGTTCTATCACTTTTCACTCAGGGAAAGAGAGAGATGAGGTCTTCCCTGAGCCTCCTTTTCTCCAGGCTAAACCACCCCAGTTCCCTCAGGAACTAACAACAAGTAAAAATGAAGCCTTGTGAGTAAATGTGTCAGTCAAGCAGGACCTGCCTTTCATAAATCCATGTTCCTGATCTGCTGCTTATCCTGTACTTGCTGTGTGATGGCATTCACAATGATCTGCTCCACAATCTACCCCTGCACCCAGGCCACACTGACAGGCTTGTAGGTCCCAGACCCTCCTTCTGTCCTTTCTTACCACATTTGGTAACTTTCAGTCAAATGGGAGCTCTCTGATTAGCCAGGACTGTTAGTAAATGGAGAGTGGATCAGCGAGCATTTCTGCTAGCTCCCTTAGGACCTTTGGGTGGATCATAGCAGGCATCAGAAAAACTTAAATTATATAATCCAACAATTATATTTAAAGACATGATAAACACTCTTAGAGTGCATACTGGGATATTTACAATAAATAGTACATTTTTTTTCCTTAATTGAAGTAATTTTCCTGTCTCTGGTTGACCACACATTTTCTCTCACAAGCCATTCTATCTCTATGATGAGACCTTATTGTAAATGTACATCTAATATAAATTATTTTCTTTTCCATTTCTTTATTATCTTTCATGAAATTACTTTTGGATTTGAATAACTGTAAATGACACCATATTGATCAAAAGATATTCATCATGATTTTGGAAGATGAATGTCTGGTGAACAAAAAAGTTGTAATTTGTCCAGGAATAATTCATTAACATGAACATTTTAAGTCATAAGCAGAACACCAGTGAAAAAGTTTTTCTCCAATATTTTTCTGACCACATGAAATCAGTAACAGATTTTAGTTGTTAGCTACAAAACAGATGTGCTTATATTAATAGGTAGGGTCAAATTCGAGTGCACAGCAAAGGGGCAGACACACCTAAGAATATCAGAATATCAGTTACTTGCTTGGATACATGACAGATTGAAAAATACAGTGGTGAGAAGGCCATCAGACAGTAAAATTGTAGTAAGAAAAAGAGATGGGACAGAACAGGAAAAATTTATTACCTAGATTTATCTGCTGTTCACCACTGTAAAGGCTAGAGAAAACAGAATTTAAGATTATTTACATTTTTTGTATTACCCACATGCGGGAGCTTGGGTGGGTCGGACGGTCGGGACGGACGGAGACGAGAGATGTCTGTAGTCAGATCTTGGAACATGCGGTTTATTGCAAAGGGCGTGGGTACAGGGGCACTGCTTAGAGCTGCAGCTGGCAGCTCTGAGCAGGCCCAAGAGAGCAAGAGAGTAAGTGGGTAAGCAAAGAGAGAATAGTAAGAGAGAATAGTAAGAGTCTACAGTAAGAGAGTCTAGTAAGAGTGTCTGAAGTCCTGGTTACAATACAATAAATCATCTTCTGTACTGAATATTCTAATTGTCACTAACCAATCTAATACAAGATACAAATCCTATAGCATTTACATACAGCCTATAAGAGTTCTTATATTACCATAGAGTGTTACATCTTAACTTCTAAAAACTACTCTTTGGACCCCTTCTGCTGAGCTAGTAGGGTCTGCTCTGACCCTTGGACCTGCCTGCAAGCAGAGGGTATTGTTCAATCAAGAGGGGATTACCTTCAGTCGGCCATACCATTGTTTTCCAGTTGTTCAGTAGCTAAGACTTGGTATCTCAAAGGTGGCTTTCATTTCGATGTCGCTTATAGTTTTCATATTCCTAAAATCTTTTGTCAGGCAATCATGTTTATAAGGCTTTCCTGTTTCATCTTCCCCAACACCCACAGATGCTCAAAGCCTTCAAGAAAACCAACACTGGTTTCTATCAGCAGAAGTTCATACAGACGTAATCCCTTTTTTCTCGTAACCAGACCTTATGCGGATGTCCTTGTCTACTCCTGTTAGGGAAGAACCAGGCAGAAAATCTGCTGTCTTAATTTCAAATTATAAATGGAAACCTGAAGGGCTGAAGAGGTGCATTTTGAAGCTGGTTGACTTTATATGTGAGAAAAGATAGCACAAATTAGAAAGAAATAAACAAGGGATTTTGATGCATTAAGAAAATCACAAAGGTTGGATGATAATCAATCCCTCCATTATGGTTACATTCAGTAACAGAACAAAAGGGCACTCAAAGTAGTAGCAATTAAATTCAGGGCAAATGAAAAAAACATTGTTTACATGATACATAGTAATTGCATGGATATGGGTTTTAAACTGGTTCATGCTAAAGTAACTGCAGCTGGTTTTCCTGCCATTAAATAAACTGAAGCCACCTAGGAAAGAGCAAAGGATTTCCAGACAGCCATGTGAACACCAGTTAAGACCTGGTTAGGAAATAATTTCATCAGTTTTCAGAATTGCACAATTTTCTAGTGCACTATGGGAAATTTGCTTTGGGACTCTTTTCCATAAAAGGAAATTTCTTCCGGAACCTTTATGGTTAGCTAGTATGCTTTTTGTACCTCTTCTTTTTCATTCAGATTAATTTTAATTATTGCCTGATAAATATTTTGAGATACATCGTTTTTTATTGAAACTTGTAGTCTATGCTGTATTTTTTCTTCTTCCTTTTAATGTCTATCTTTCAGGGGAAAAAAAAGAGGAAAAAAAGAGGAAACAAAAGGAAAACCAACAAAATAAATTAACTTAAGCTAAAATTTCAATCAGCCAACCAAAAAAGCCCCAAGTGCAGAAACACAAATTTGAAAAGTGCTCAGAATTTGATATTTTGACACTTGGATTACATAGTCATTGTAAATCACTTCCAGCTGTCACTGTTCTGGTGTAGTCTTGCACAGTGTGGTCTACTCTAGTCTAGTCTAGTCCATGCCACAAAACACTGAGCCTGCTGGCAGCAGATGTGATACATCTGTCTCAAAGGATCTTTGTGCAGGAGTTTGTCAGAGCTCATTGAAAGAGCATTAAACTAGATTTGAAGAGGGAAGGGCTAGAACCAGACTCACTAGATGTAAGCCTGGAGGCAGTGCATCAAAGTCTGAGGTCTGCTGTCGAGGTCCCTTGGTCTGTTTCATGATGTGCTGGGTACACAGAAGCACATTTGAAACATCCCTTTACTAATGTCCATAGCATCATAGTCACCTCAGTGGAGCCAGGGAATGGAGTTACACATGACAGCAGAGAAGTAATGGTTGCTGATGTGTTAGAAAGCACAGAAACAATTGAGAATTTTCACATAGGAGTTAGGGCTTCTGCACCCAAACAGATGGTGGGATCAATAGCTGAACTGAAATGAACCCACAGTAATGCATGGCAGCATGGACAACAAACAGAAGTTGGAATGCACTGTGCAGCAGGAAAACTATGATATAATTGCAATCACAGAAACATGGTGGGTGACTCAGGAAACTGGAGTGCTGCAGCAGATGGCTACAAACTCCTCAGAAGGGATAGGGTAGTTGTTTTTCATACTAGGAAGTGTGTTTCCTGGTTTGAGCTTGGCAATGGTGAAAACAGGGTTAAGTGTTTATAAGAGTTGGGAACAGCCAGCAAGGCAGATATCCTGACTGGAGTCTGTTATCAAGCATCCAACCAGCATGAAGAGCCAGATGAAATATTCTACAAGTAGCTGGTAGAAATCTAGCTCTTGCCCTTGTGAGGGTCTCCAACTTACCAGATATCTGCTGGAAATACACACTTAGGAGGAAACAGTCTAGAAGGTCCCTGGAGGGTTCATTTCTGTGTGGGAGATGTTTCCTGACATAGTTGGTGAAAGGAAATTATAGATAGAGCCCCACTGGACCTGTTGTTTGTAAATAGAAAAGGATTTATAAGTGACATGATGACTGGAGCTTGTCTTGGGCATAGAATTTAAATGATAGAACTTCCAATTGGCAGAGAAGTAACAACCAGGCTTAGAAAAACTGCAGCCTTGGACTTCTGGTGGGCAAACTTTAACCTATTTAGTGGCCTAGTTGAGAGAGTCTTTTGGGAGGCATAGAAAAGCAGTCTAAGAAGTTAGGACAGGAAGGAAATCTTCCAGACTTTTATCCTTCTACTCAGCCTTCAAAAATTGTTCTCAGTATCGCCTCTGGGAAGGAAAAACAACATGATGAGTTGTTTCTACTTTGACTCCTGCTGTAGCTTCTAGTCTCTCTACTCACAAGTCACAACAAACAGCTCACTCAGCTTCTTTAACTCTTTACCCTGCATCATCAATGTCTTTAAGTTTTAAGGTTTCAGGCTGAGGTCTGAAAAGAATAATCGTGCCATCATGGATTTAGTATGGTGGGTGAAATCTCAATAGTTACTGATTTTTTCCTTTAGAATCTTTGTCTTTCTCAGTCTTTGATTTCCCATTAATGGAATACCAAACCATCCTCTTTTAATTAACATTTTGCACTCAAGAGTAAAATTATCATGACAAAAAGCTAAAGAACTTTTTACATTTAAAAAGTAGTAGTGAGAATTATTCTATTACAGAGGGAAAATTTGGAAAGGTCTATATTCAACCATTCTGCTATAAAAATTTTGATATTTCAGTTAGGTCAGGTACAGGAAATTTTTTTAACTGTTGTAAAAATCAGAGACATACTAAGATATACTAAAGTGCTAAAATGTGTATTGAAGGATGATTCTGGTAAGGCAAATCAATTTTGGCATTCCAGGACATTTGAAATCTTCAACATTTGACTGAGTGAGTACTAAGGAAACTTCTTTCCTGTCCTGGCTCACTGAAGATGGTTAACTTTTACCATATTTGCCCAACTAAGAAATAAATAACATAATTTTCAGGAAGCTGTTTATCTCAAATTTTACTTCTTTTTTAGTTTTGCCTGGTTTGTTTTGTTGAGGGGCGTTTTGACTTATGGCTGCAGGAATAATAAAATAATAAAGAATTTGAATGAATATTCATGGATATTTTATCACTGGTCAGATGGTTTGTGCAGGCTGTGGAATCGAAAGCCAAGACTTTGTTATTATTATTTTTCATATCATTGACATAAATAGAACTAGTGCAGAGTGGGATCTAAGATACACTCTTTAGCTGTATCTCTGATTGTTTATTAAATTAAATAAAATAATTTTATAAACATAAATTCATGATTCTTTTTCTAGTCCAGTAAATTAATAAAACATATGTCAATGTTGCCTCATGACTTAGCTTGTCATTGTTGAAGATTTCAGAAACAGCAGCATCTTGCTATTACATTCAAGTTCCTTAAGCATATGGAAAACAAACTTTTTAAAACTTCACTTACAAAAAAATACTCAAAAAGGCAATGATTTGTTATTTGCGTACAAAACACTTTGGTATTTTTTTCAATTAGCATTTTGAAATTACTTTCCAAAAAATTGCTAAGAAAAGGTCTTAACCAGTATGAGAAAAATTCTTTGTGTTTTATATATAAAATAAAAGTGATATGGTTTGGCTCAGCAGTTGCAAGAATTATTCACTTTTCTGTCACCAAATGCAAAGTATTATTCACTAATTAATTCAGTCTGTGGCACACAGTATTGTCATTCTCATCTGTTAAATGTCTGAAATTAAACTTCGTAAATATTTACACTGTATTTAGGCAACTTTCAGTGCAATGAATGAGAGGATTGATGCCATGAATCTGCTCTGTGTTTTAAACTGTGAGAACATCTGCAGTAGTTCTTAACATGATAAACTAGACTTATGGTCAGTCTGACATTCTAATAACTCTCTGTGGCCACAGGGGACCTTCTTTACAGCTTGGTAAGCTAAACATTTGATTTCCTTCTAAAAATTGTGACTTGTGCTAGAAAATATGTTGGTATCAGTCCTAGAAATTCAAAAGAAATTTGTTTGACTTCTATTTTCCAGGGAGATAACACTAGTGAGCAGAGCAGGGTCTGTGCCAATGGCATGTGCTTTCAGCAGAGAACAAGATTTTTATGTCTTCAGAAAAAAAAAGAATAATAGCAAAACAGGAAAACCACCAAACCCAAACAGTAAAACAAAACACACACACACACATAAATAGAAAATACAAGAACAGTGATGTAACAAATTAAATTTGATACCTGATAAGGAGTCAACAAGATTATTCAGACTTCACTATATGTGATAGAAATTAAGACAGAAGAAATTTCTAAACTTTTTTTTCATAAACTGTTCCATTTTGTTTTCTTTTATACTGCTTCATTTTATTCTGGTCCAGAATCTGAAAACTGGATGTGATTGGTAGGTTTCTCAATAGAAATAAGAAGTACTAAAAAAACCAAATTGTTGGTGCTTTGTGAAGAAATTTCAATTAAGTGTCTATAAAGTATTTTCCTGGCTTTAAATAACAAAAACATTTGAAATATTCTGAAATTTTTATGTTTGGGTTTTTTTTTCAGATTAGCTGTTGACATTAACACTAGCATCAGTAATTCTGGGAATAGGAATTTATATAACTAAAAAATAACTACTGGAAAAATACTTTTTTTTTCCAATTCCATTAATAAGTCCATCTTTATATTAGCATTCCCAGTTATTATTTCAAGTCACACTGCCTTGAATTGAACTGTGGAATGAATCTAACTAGCATGTTTATTTTATCATTAATCTTGTTGGTCATTATATCACTTACTGTTCATTATAGCAAGAGATAAATTGCAGAAATGCTTAATATTATTAGTTCAGCTTGGCTGCATCTTTTAGTGATGCTAATTCTACCAAGCAGTTAAGAAAAATCAATGTCTGATGCCTGATTTGTATTAAATTATGCTTGTTTTATGATTGAATCAACACTACACAGAGTTTTCTCAAGTTAATTGATCAACTCCTGCAAAATAGATTAATATGATACATCAAACTTAAGCTGAACTGTAGACCAGAACAGAACAAATGAGCACTGAATAAAAACCACACAGGTCCAAGTAATCATTGTCTTTGTTTTAAATGGTATTAGGATGCTACATTTTTGTTTCTTGAAGAAAATATCAAAATCTAAGTTTAAAATTGGATTCATCAACTAGACAGATTCTGAATTATCATATTGAAATGGATGATTTTCTGTTTGATTTTCAAAATTTTCCAGTTCCACAGAGAAATTCAGTCTGCATATAATTCAGCCAGAAATTCAACTAATGTAGGAACCCAGAGTGCCGAGAATATTTCTCTGGCTGTTTTTAAGGGTTCTTACCCCCCTGAACAACACTGTTTTAGACTCCAACCTTGGAAAAAATTACCAACGATCAGACAGGAACTAGAAAATACATTGGTGTGAATTAGGTGATAGACTACTATGTAAGATTGTCACAGGGTGAAAAATTTAGAGGTCAAACTAATTTTATGCAAGACAGTAAACAAGAGTTCACTGCTTTTTTATCCAAATATGTTTAAGAGGAATTTAACCATACCCCTCTTTCTATCTACTTGTGACTTGCTACTTCTGAATTCCTGATTGATGTTCTGGGTCTGCTGCTTACCTAAGTCTTCCCTATTTTGCCTGCCAAAATGAATCAGGTTAGCTTGAGCACCATTTTGTGAGAACTTTAAGCAGGACAAAGAAGGAATAGCAGTTCTTGATTCCCTCACAGGAGTGGAAGGGGAATTTGAGAGTCAGTAAATATGCTTTTCTAAGGGACGCTAATGGGAGGGGAAAGACTTAACTGTTCAGCCAGCTGTTAACCTCCCCTCTGACTGAGACTGATCATGGCTCATGTGTTTCTGTCCAGGCTGCAGACAGGTAGGGGGCAGGAGACATTCTTTCAGCTGATAGATAATCTTTCCTAGGAACCATAAATAATTTCTCTCAGGTTTCTTTCTGATTGCTGGTGTCTCTGTCTCAATTTATAGCAGGGCTGTGAAGACTTTTCGTGCCACAAAGAGGGATTCATCTCACCAACCTTTTGACAGCTACAATGCAAGCCTCTACATTAAGTCTCTGATTTATTTACCGTGGACTCACTTTGTAATCCACAGGGATAAATCATGAACTTCTGGGTCACATCTCTTTTGACCTATATTAGAAAATTACATTAGAATGAGAAAAATTGCATGCTGAAAAATGCTTGATTCTGTTCTTGGACTGTTTGGGGAGAAGCAGCTTAAAAGCTCTGAGGTTATTTTACAGAAATAAGTACATACTAACATGTATTTTTTCAGATTTTTTTCACTCTATGTGACTATCATCTGATGTCAGACCTTGTGAGTTTAAAATGCTGAACCTCAGCTATAAGTATGAAGATCCCTGTTCTGGGACCCACTGGTGGTAGGCTTTTATTACTCCAGCCTGTTTTACACACGTTCTACATGTGCCAAAACTCAGGATGTGCAGAAGTCACCAAGCTGGAAAAAATGGTTGGTTTTTTAGCTTGTTTGTTTTCTATCTTAATCAGGAACAAAATATAATGAAGAGAAGTCTAAAACAGGATGTACTTTCAACTCCTTGAATCTTTCATCATTTTAAAGTCTATATAAATAAGGGACTGACTTCCTTATTTTGGGTCTGTAACCAGTTAACACACCCATTCACTTGCAATTATGTGCAGTGTGGAACTATCTGACATTTACATTTGTACATCCATCATTTGACTAAATTTTCAGATTTTAATTTTCATTGTCCAGTTATTTTGGTAAATAATTTAAAATCTGGAAGTAAATGTGTAATAGACACACTGTGCTGAGTATCATATCTTCTTTATTATTGCCTTTAGAAATTAGATAGGTGGACTTCTAGGATACTGTCAAATTATTAGAAGTCACTTTTTTAAATTTGGCCCACTATAAAATATTACATGTAAACTATGAATTGGGCTTTATAATATTCTGTGGGTCCTACTTTATGAATACTGTTTGAAACCATTCATGCAAGTTTTTCATGCTATCAAACTTTAAAAAAAAAAAAGTTATCTTTTGTCCTTGTTCTGTTACTCCTACACTTAGAGATTTAAAATATCCATTAACAGTTTTGATTTAAAAAATCACAGCAATATAAAAGGTAATGGATCCTCCCATCTTCCGCAGGTCACAGGCCTCACAACCTTAGTTACCTCAAGGAGACTAACATAAATGATACTATTTTTTTATGTGATGACCCATATTCAAGCATTTTTTAAATTATGTTCTGGCAGGCTATTCATCAAACTCAGAAGAGAGAGAATCTCTCTTCTGAGAAGAAAAATAAATATTTTTCTCCTTTTTTTTTGGCAGGAGTGGGGAGTATCCCTGCTGAATTCAATCTATTACATAAAATGTAGGCAACCAACAGAGATGTAGAGGAACAGCTAGTTAATGTCTAGATAATAGACTCCAAGATTTGAAGATCCTGATTTCAGGTACTTATTAGCTTTAAACGAAAATGAGTTCAGTGGTATTGGAAGAGTCCCCAGTGAGTATCTGTCTGAATCACAAAAGCACAACCTGTTTGTAGTTTCCAGACATTTGCTTCAGAAATGCCTAGCAGCAATGCCGCAATTTTAAAATAAGAGGTCAGTTATACTTACAGTTTGCTGGTGATCTAATAGGCTGCACACTGGCTCTTACCAAGTCTCATTTATAATTCATAAATTAATAAAATAAAATAATTAAGATAAATCCTAGCTTCTGAATCATGAGACATATTACATATATGGTGAAAATGTTTCCAGTTCATTTATTATTATGTTCCAAAAGAAATATCATTTAACAAATGTGTAAAAGTGAGTTAATTCCTGACAGGTTATTTTCCCCTGTATTTAAGATCTGCTAGAAATTTCTGTCTTTTCTTCTTCCTTGTATATCATATTGATATACTCGATGCACTCCAGTCAGATGTAAAATATTTAAGGAAATCATAGCACTTAATGTCTACAGTATTTTTAAAGTATGGAAATCTAGGTTCTTTTTTAATTCCATGCTACTTTTTATGCTTCCTGTGATGTCTACTCTGTTGCAAAATCTTATCCTGGCAGCCTGTCTTTGTTTTGGGTATCAGATGTTTGACGTATATTAAAGTGCTGTTTTACAGTTTGTGTTCTGTGATTCATGATAATCCTTCCCCTGAAACAGATATGATTTCTATAAGGTTAACATAGCAGTAGACTGATGAAAAGTGAAATAGGATTTAATCTGCCTAAAAGCTAATTAGATGGAAGATAAACAGGTTTAACAGCACTTCTTGAGCTAATTTTTGTGTTAATCCATGCATTATTCAAAGTATACAAGTAATGTGCAGTAAAAGCAAAACTATTTCTCATCAATTCACTTTTAAAATAAAAAGCAAAGTATCCCATTCTCAGATATTGGGTGAGTCATTTTTCATAGTTACTTTCCTGCACACATTAGACTTGCTTAATATATTTCAAATATACATTATCTATAATTATATGAAAAATATGATGTATACCTTTTTAATTTGTGTACTTATAAGACCAAGATATAGAAGAAACACGATTCTAATTGTAATGTGTTAATTAGGAGAATATTAACTCTATTTTTTTGAAGATGTAATTTAATGTTTTGGTGAAGATATGACAGTATTTCAAAATACTTACATTGAATCTTTTTCAAATGACATGTTTTAACAATATTTCTTCTAGATATATTGAGAAAATTATACCTATAAGGAATATGTTTGTGTATTGTTGATTGACCTCTGCTACATCAACATATGCTCAGTTTGTTCTTAAGTTTCTTCCCTTGGATACAGGACTAGTGATTAATATCTCCTGTGTTACCTCAGTAGTTAATGGAAAACATTGTGTGTTCCTTTCACTACACAGAGTGCAAACTCATACAAAAAAATCACAGGTGAACTCCTTATGAACAGTTCTAATTGCTTAGGCACAGTGTTTGAAAAGCTCAAGTAATTTGCCATTAAAATAATGAATAGCATAAACTGTAATTTTTCATAGTAATTAACTTGTGTCAGCACCATTATTTTTCATTAATTATAAGTGAAAAAGAATGAAAGATCACCTGCAGGAACAGATGTGTGAAATTGTCTCTGAGGTTCTGTTGTAGACTTTTATTCTCCCCTCCAACAAATTATACTGAGAATGAGGTCCAGACCCACAAGAATGCAGATGGTAGAGATTGTCCAGGAGAAACTGGCCAAAAGGACTTTTAATAAGGTTGTTGTCTGTGAAGACTGATATTTGAATGAAAAATGCAACTATTAATGGCAAAAAAAAGGAAACTGCAAAAGATTTCAAGAATTTTGTCTCCTACAGCTATAAGAAATTAGGAAAAACAATCTGACAGTGAAAGTAACTGGGTTCTTTTTTTGTTTTCTATTTTTTAATTGGAAAAGTCTATTTGCATAATTTGGAGCTTTACGTCTCAGCTTAATCAAAGAATATTTTAGGAAATATTTATTACCTTTTCTAATTTTGTGGAGGTTTTCTTGTTTCTTTGGTTGGTTGGTTGGTTTTCAAGGAGGTCAATGGGGATGATGAAGGAAAAATAATTTTGCCTATATGTAGATGTTTCCCCTGTTGTTGAAATATTTTCTACATATCTCTTACATTCACAGAATATACAACTGAAAAAGTTCTCAACTCTCTGCATAAACTGGAGTCACCTTCAAACTTAGAGCATTATGCTCTGGACTCCATCCAGCTGAGTTGTGGATATCTCCAAGAATAAACAAGTATAAAATAAACATAAATAAATGGCAGATTTTGTATTGTAGAGAACATTTGCTGTACACCATGCATTGTCTCTGAGTTGGATACTTTACTTACTTTAAAAGTTCATATATTTATTTCATAAATTCTATATATAGGAAGTATAATAATTATTTTACATATGTTATCTTTATATTTAGTTTCTGTTCTTTTGTTTTTCCTCCAAGGGTTTATAATAAAAAAGGAAAAAAATGTTATTAATGGGAATGCATTAACAATTCCTGAATATATGTTTGAAAATGGAGTCAAGACATGTCAGGGGATTTTCAGTAAAAATTGTATGCAATGTTCAACATAAATTCTCACAATTTGTCCTTATTGAGGTCTCTATCCTTTTTGAAGTGTGGGTCTTATGAAAATTTTCATGATTAGGGGAAATTTTAGAGTTGAAACCATTTAAAGTATGCTTATAAAAAAATAATAGTTGCTTATTTAAAACATGGATAAAAAGAATGGATAAGAAATAATCCAACAACAAAGATTTAAAAGGTTATGGGAATAAAAAAATAGCATTAATAAGTCATTATTTGTCTTTCCCATGTGGTAAAATCAGTAGTTTTGATTTCATTGCTTCAGTTTCTGACTGGTTAATGTTTTCTCTCCCAGTAACAGCCAACATGAATATTCACCCTGTCTTTCCCATGCATAACTCCAACTATCAGATATTTTTTGATAAGAAATACAAATTCTTTCATTCCCAAGGAGCTATCAGTGGGAGAATATATGGGGTTTTGCTGAAGAAATCCAGGACATTGACTATAACATTCCTAGGGGTCAGATAGGAACCACTGATGAGAAAGGTCTGGCAAGTCAGGCCCTGGCCATCAGGGGCTCTGCAGCAGCTTCTCTTGCATTTGCTGTTATGATTATTTCCCATCCTGCTGAGAAATTATGTAGCATCAGCTGATCTCTGAGTAGCCATCATGGACTCCTTCCCTCAGTTTGTGAACTGCTGTGTTTAAAATGGTTGTAGCAGGATAGTTTGATCTTAGGCTTCCTACGAAAACAAGCACCATTTTGTTCTTCCAAACTGCTCTGCGCAGTGAAGGAGGGAGCTTTCTTAACCTTTTGTTACATACAGATGAATCCCATTCTGTGACAGTGAACGCCTATTTCTATACAAAAAGACATAGATTACAGGGGAAAACAAACTTCCACTAAACAGACATGCAGGTAAAGCACATTTTTAATCATCAAAGCAAGGAAAAGAAATTTTTACTTTCTAAAAATGAGCTGTATGATCTTACAACAAAATTACCCAGAAATGCAGAGGAACTGAAAACAAATATAGTTATAAATTCAATTAGCTTAAGTATTTGCTTTTTATGACAGATCACTTTCAGAGAGTAACTGGAGCAGAATAGCTTGCTGCTGTTTTTAATGTGATACATGATTTCTTAACTTCAGAACAAGGGTAAAAATATTAAACAGAAGGAACAGGTCTGTGTTGTCAATGTTTTGAGTCCATATAGATCATGTAAGATTTTCCAGGTCAGTATGTAATCAAACAGAATATTGAGTCATATTTTAAGATTTCATCTTTTATAAAAAATTTAAAAATGTGAGAAACCAGAAATTCATTGGATATTTTTTATTATATGCGCCACAACATTTCCCAGTGTTTTCTCTACCACTCTTTATTTCATTTAATATTTGGTAAGTAAACTACATATTTTTGTTTGAATATTTGTTTCTTACTAGTACTCCAGATAAAACAAACATTTTTCAGGGTACAAGAAAATAGAGGTTTATTTCACATTGTTCAATACCAGAATGATGATGTGACTCTCACCTAAATTAAGCAGTTTTGCTGCATACATCTCCAGTATTCTGGTACATAATATATTTTTTTCTTGAAAACAAGCAATATTATTGTAAGATCACGTATTCATGAAATAAATATACTACAAGGAAACCAGGATGGCATAGAGCATCTATAGCTATAATTGCTCAAGCCCCAAATGCAGATGACATCTTAGTTACATTAAAAATTGACAGAATACTTACATTAAAAATCTGTGAGGTAGGTACATGAATCAGCACTAAAATCACAAAGAAATACATTGAAATTATGACATTATTATATGTTAAATAAGGATAAGTGTCAGAAAATAGCAAAAATTAAAATCTCCACACAGACCCTACCATGAAGCTGTATACATATTTTGAACAGTATTATTCAGAGTTTATATTAATTTGACCTAGTGTTTCAAGTTTTGGTAGTTTAAATCCAGGTACTCAGCTCTAAGTTGCTTGCATCTGTTGAGAACCAGCATTCTCAATCGCTACATCTCCTTATTAAGTCAGAAAAGCATTGGAAAGAGGACAAAGATTCCTTAATTACAGTCAAGTTATAGCTTTCCTAAATGCTTAAGGAGAGGAGGGCTCTAGTATCATGTACATAGCACAGCAGCTTTAATCAAGACATATAAATAAGCTTTCTAATCCTTCTATCAGTTATATTGGAATATTCTAATTCCCTTGTTTGAATTAATTTAATCCAAAATCTATTGTTAATATATCATAATAAAAGAATAGTAGGAATATGGAAAAGACACAAATTCGCGCATGTTTATTGTAAGGCATCCTCTGGTTTTGCAACACATATCTAGCGAACCTTTTTCTTCCAATAAAGCTTTTACCAAAACATTTTGAATGCAATCAAAGTATAACAATAATATTTTTATTTTCAACAGAATATTCTTCTACTTGTTATGGAAAATGTAAATTTTCATGTATTGTGTATCAGATTTTGTTGTGAAACACAGAACAATTATATACTGCACCTTGAGTTTTGATAATAGGTCTTGCAAGAATAAGACTGATCCTATTAAGATGGTGTTAAAGGTTACATTTAAGACAGTGTTTACAGTGCTTCAGAATGTTCAAAATTAAATAGAAAAGTCACAATTACTGGTTTATTCAAAATAGTTTTACTTTACTTGGACAAATGGCACTTGTTAATATTTTTCATTTTAAAGCCCCAAAAGAGCTTTATCTTTTGTATTTGTAGAGGAGCACTTTGAGATTCTTTCAAGATTCTGCTACAAATATTGTATAATTTGTAGCACAAATAAGCCCCTCTGAATTTTCCCATCAAGTCCGCACTACCACTTGAGCTGCAACATTCTAGTCATCCAGTTTTTTAAAATAGGTATCTAATAAAAGACAACTCCTTCCTACAAACTACATATTCTTATGGTGGAAAGACTTGTAGCTCCATGGGCCGGATAGATTCACCTACTAGAAGAACCAGTGCTAAATAAATAAGTCCAAACCAAATACTAAATGTAAACACTTTTTCTAATTATCAGAGTTCTAGGGCTAAGAAATTAGTGTAATGTCTTTGCCTGAGTAAAAAAGTCATGGTATAGAGCAAAAAATAGACAATGGCAAAAGGGGATGTCTGAAATGTTCAAAAATACGAGAAAGGTACAAGATTGTGATGTGCAGCTTTCAAACTGATTTCCAGGAATAAACTTTTAGGAAATCTATGATAAAATAAATGGGAGTAAGTTCACTGTGTTACTTTGTTTACATCAAAAGAGTCAGTAAACAAACATCAATGTTTAGGAAAACTCCAGAATTATCAGGATCATTCTCAAGGCAAACCAAGAAGATTTAAGAAAAGGACTGCTATGACATAGCTAAATAAAAATAGCTATTTCAATCTCAAAAATATTCTGAAACCCCCACTATATCAAAAAAAGTATTTTCAAAGACCACAAAATATTCCACAATGTTTCTCACACTGGGAAATTAAGATTTAGTCCTCGAAAAAATTTTAGAATAAAATTTGGACTACAACTCCAAGGAGGAAAATTAAGTGTCTGACTCATATCTGACACTAATGTGAGATTGTGAAAGGGACAAAGAGTTTCCACAAATATTAAAAAAAAAAGATAACTGAAAAATTACCTGAAATCAAGGAATTGTCTATCTATGTACTACTGATTTTATGAAAACATTAATAATCTGACCATCATAAAGCATACAGAAGGTTGTTAAGACACTTGTGGACTTGAAGGTACTACAAAAAAATCCCCCATCTGTGGAGCTATAACCAGATAATTGTAGAGACACAATTATTTGTAGGTAACCACAGGCTATTCAGTAGATTGTTGGAAGTTTAACATTCTTAAAAACTCAGTATTAAAATTTCAGTGTCAGTAGGAACATGAAAAATGAAGAGATACGCAACAAGTCCAGTAAGGAGAAGCAGTAAATGCAGTGAAATCCCAGTGATCTGCCTATACGGTCTTGTAGTTATTGTGCTAAAAAAGATCCAGAATTTTTAAAATCTCTTTTAATGCAATTCCTATGTTGTTTGAATTAATATTCCAAACAATTCTTGTAATACAAACAGTACCCGTCCAAAAAATCCTACTCCAGACTTAGTGATAGAAACAGTCAAAGAAATGAGAAAAGGAGCATTTTTGAAGGAAAAATGGGGAAAAAATAAGGAAGGTGGTCAAAAGAGTAATTTCCAGTGCTTTTATGTATCTTTTAAGACTACTGCTCTGCTCTGACTGTTTTATATCACTACTTGATATTCCTTCTCCTATCCACTTATGTTTAATTATTAAGAACAAATTGAAATATATTGCTTTCTTTCATACATCCCTCTAGGTATTTGTAGTATTTAGGAACATTTTTCTGAGCTTTTTCTTAATCCTTGTTGTGGGGATAAGCAGAATGGAAGCATTTCTGATTTCAGAGGGTCTGTGGTTGTTATTCAGTCTAAAATTTTACCAAAAGATACTGTAAAAGTAATGAACTAAAACATGATGCACAAACTCTGTGGAACAGGAGATGAAGGAAACATCAGCAAAGAAAAGACATCTCATCTGACAGACGGGTCGCTAAAAACCCCACAAGCCTGGTCATAAAAAGGATCTTCCGGCAGATCCTTGTAGCTGGAAAGGAAATGAGACTATTGTGGGTCCCACAGGGGCTTGCGGACTGTGCAAGACCTCTTCCAGTGTGTTATCAGGAAACTGAAAAGTATCTGTTATAGGATGTTTATGGGAAGGGCCACAACTGAGAAAAAGAAGGAATCAAGGTTGATCAGGGAGGAAAATGGGGTGGAGTGGGTTTAAAAAAGGTGTGTCTTGTGAATAAACATGCTGCTGGGCAATCTGCTTGTCTGTCCAAACCCCTTGCTATGTCATTGCAGTCCACCCTATCTTCCATTTAACCCCACAGCTCAATGGTTTCTATGTGTGTCTGCTAATCTGTAAGTGTGGTTTGCGAGTGAACTTCATCTGGATCAGTGAGCAAGAAGGAGAGGAGCTACAACTTTCAGCTGTCAGGAGCTGGGGTCTGGTTAAGAGGTAATTCTACATGGTTAATAGACAGAATGAGTCATTGAGGGACCTGTGCACATCTGTGTGTGTGTGAATAAAGAGAGCAAAAGTGTACATGTTTTTCAGTAGGAAAAGCCAGTCCTCACCAGAAAGAGGAGCAGGAGCCTGACCAAACTCCTTGTGTTTGGGTTTCCCCAACTGCTGGTTAAAATGCTGCTCTCCACATGTTTGTGTCAGTAATGGCACCTTTGGGACAGCTGTTCAGCCTCACACACCAGAGCAGCAGAAAGCACATTGAGAAGAGCTCATGCTCCATTCTAGCACCCTTTGGAGAAGCCGTCATTAAACCTTGGTTTTTCTGCTTCTCTAAGAAGCAGATTTCTTCTTCTTTCATATCTTTGTGCAGATGTCACACTGAGTACCTTACTTCAGAACTCTACACACAACCACAGGGAAGTACCTTTTTTTTTACATTTGCCTTTTTTGTTTTAGTACATAATATCTTCCTTACCTTTGTGTAGAACTTTATCACCTTTTATGCCTGTAATCATAAGAAACCGTGGTAAAAATTTGTAGAGGAGCACTTTGAGATTATTTCAAGATTCCACTACAAAAATTTCATTAGTGGAATTCCCATTAATAATAATCAGTTTTGAGATCAATTAAACTCATTTTAATTCCTTCTAGCACTTCTTCTCCAAATCCTTAAACACTATGTGGAAATTACGGAGTTCTTGTTGATTTTAAATTAATCCACTTTAATTGTTCCTGTTTGAGAATTTCTCAAGTTCTGATGTAGTAACAAAATTCTACCATAAAAATATGTGAATATGTAACCTTGTTTTTTTAAAAAAAGAACAAAAGTGGACTTTTTTCAGAAACTTATTTTCTATTGCATCCCAATAAATGTTTTGTTTGTTCTACTGCAGTTATGTCATGTTACTTTGTTCTCAACATGATATACTTTCTTTTGATTCTGATTTGTCAAATTGTTGTCTTCAATAGTTCTAAATTTTCATTTTAATTTCCCAAGTTTTCAAATTAAATATTTTTTATGGTTATCATTATACATAGCAGTCCATTTTTGCTAATTGTATTTTCTCATGTGAATTGAGTGTTCCCAAGTAGGTCTAAAACAAGAATTTTTGACATTATTTTAAATTGCTAAAATCTATTACCAAATTGTTTAAATGAAAATGTAATTGACAGTCCTCAGACAAGTTCCAGTATCTTTCTCCAAAGCCACCAGTTTGGGCTGCATCAGTTTTGTCTCTGTGAATAACATCATTACTCACCATCCGTGAAAATGAAGAATCAAAACTAGGAAGCAGGACTTTTTTCAAATTATTCTAAAAACAATTGGTAGAATAAAATTCAGTTAGAAATATGGAACAAAAAAACCCTTTAGATGCATTCAGTACTTACCTTGTTGAACTTGTGTGTTCTGAATTATTTTCTCAATAGTTACTGGTTTTATCATCAAAGTTGCCATTTCACCCACTGGTGAACTGGTCTCTCAATGACTAGACATATCAAAATCCCATCTGAAATCCTGACTACTCTGCTGGATTATCTGCAAATTATTTAGGAACTACTATGCAATTAGTTTATCTAAATTTGACTTACTGATTTCCAAATGTGAGAGTTATAATTGCAAGGCCAACTTTCAGCCAGTTGATTTCTCTAGCAAGATTTCTTGCTTGTAGAGTATTAACCTGCTCTCCTTAAATTACCAGAGTAAAGACTGTTTTAGTCCCCTTTAAATAAAAATAAGGATTGCTATGCATATCCTGTAAAAAGTACAGACAAAGAATGTAAAACTGTCTGCTTTAAAGGAAGAAAATTGATTCCGAAGAGTCATTGCAGTACGGGTGTGTAGGGTATGCCCAGCCTCTGCCCTGGAGGGATGCCTGCTGAGATAAGAAGATTGCTCAATCTCCCAGCAGGACCCCCCCTGGGAAGGCAGCTACTCTTCAGTTACAGCGGGAAGAAGACAGACCCAGAATCCTCTGGGAGACCCTATGCAGATCCTTTGTAACACATTGGCTTTTACCCTCTGACACCCACCCCCTGTATCCCTATAAAGCTAGCCCCCTGCCCCTGCGAGGGCAGAGAGAGCCCGTCCCTGGCTTTCCCCTTCACCGGCGTACGGACCGACAATAAAGCTACCTCGTGCGGAACCAGCCACATGAGCCTCTCGTCTCTCTCCCTGGTCTGGCCTGGAGGCTGCCCTGCAGAGCTAAGCTGAAATCACGAGCTGACAATCGCTAAAGAGCTGACAGCCTCTGCAAGGGCCCTCCTGCCAGCAGCTGAGGGAAGACACCGGGCCTCGGGAAGGTGATTCCTTTTGGGACCATCTCTCCAGACCGGTCACCTCTTCCTGGGTCAGAACTACTGACCCTTCACCAGCTATAATACGGGTGTGTGCATATATGTGTGTATTTGTCTGTGTCTGTATGTTATTTTTTATTAAATGAGCTCATTACTTCCTAGAAAAGTTGTTTTTCCCATGACAGCCACATATGGAAATGACAACAAAATCACTTTTAGCAAACCCTGGATTACCTCAGAAGCTCAACTTTGTGGTGACTTTTCTACTTTTATACAGGCCTATAGCAACATTTAAGAAATTACTCTTTACAGCCTCAGCAGTCCTCACAAGTTCTGTATTGTAGAAGCAGAACACATTTTAATGAACTGGTCTTCAAAGCAGATAATGGGTTTTGTAAAGAATACTAATCAATACATGCATTTTGATTGTAACGATTGCCAAAGGAGTCTTTGTGAGAGCAGCCTTGTCTCTATTAGGAAAAAGTTTTTTAAAAAATTGGAATGTCAAATCTGAGTAGGCAGTGTATGTTCATTATCTAGTATTGCAATTTTCCCTTCTAGGGTAGGGAACCAATTTATTTTTGCCAAAGTTCAACTCAGAAGTTTTATACCTACATGACTAAGCAACTGACAGAAGCAATTAGAGGAAAAGTTGCACAGGCCACAACAATCTAAAAATCAGAGAACAGAGAAAATAACTGGACACAAGGAGACAAGAAAACAGAAGGCAAAAATGAGCAAAATAATGAGCCCACGAAGAACTCAAGGAAGGGGATTCAGTCCTAGGAAGAGAAACATTCTTATGCAGACAAAAGGATAGCCTCTGTTATCAATTGCCTATAGTTAAACTGGCAGAAGCATATGGACCACATCTCAGATTGTCCTTCTGGAGCATCTGCTGCAGATGGCCCACTCAGTAGCCTCTCAACAGGTTTTTGCAGACGAGCCAAGACCAGGGCAAAAATTTCCAATATGCAGTTAGTTCCCCACTTGCAGCAAAGCCACACATACAGATGCATGACTTCATTTATACAGTTCTATGGGGCATTCCAAACTAGGATTTTGTTCTACAAATATTATTTTAAAATATTTTCATATTAGCATTTTTCTAACAATTCAATTGCTAATAAAGAGAAACTATTTTAGTAATAGTATCTCCCAGCTGGAACTTGAATGAAATCATTAATGTGATTTATGAGCCCACATTGAATGTTTCTCCTATTCAGGGAAACAAATTAAATTTGATTTGGTGCTTTTTTGAGAAAAACAAGTGAATGAACAAACAAACAAAAACAATACAGAGGGAAAAAAAGGACCAGCGGATAAGTAATTTTTTTGTTATTTGGAATAATAATACTGCTACAAGACAGAATAGAAAATTCTGTAAAATCCATTTAACACCAACTTAAATTGCTAATTCAGCATCAAACTTTAATTGGAGCACAGATACGTAGTGGTTAGTAGCTGAATGAGGTCAGGCCTTCCTCTAGAGAGGCTTATAAGTAACCCCTCTCACTTCATCTAGTTGTCAAACTTCACAGGAAAATACTAATTCTATTACCTTTTGAAAAACAGGGAAAATTGCCAAAACTCATAAATGAAAAGATGGCAAAGAGCTACGAGAAAAAAAAAAAAAAACAAAAAAGGTATAAAGAAATCATAGGGAAAGAAAACACTGTGGACTTTTTTTATTAAATCGAGAATGGGTAAATAACATACACTTGCTGATACCTTAGTGTTTACTTTGTGTTTACATTTGTGTAAAGCAACAGATATTTCCATTGCAGAAATTTCCATTGTGCACTGTGCCAGGTTGACACCAGTATAGTTTTTCATATTTTCTAGGTACGAAGCAATGCAAACATTTTGCCACTACAAAGAGAGGTTTGTAAAAAGTCACAATGCAAAAGCATACCAAGTGATAGACAGATTGCAGTTAATGATTCTGTAGATGCTCTGGTACACAAATTAACTGTTTCTTTCCTGTCAGCAATTTGTTAATTTTGAAATACCAGACTCCACAATTATTTCAGTGCCATCTAGTTTCACAAGGAATAAACCATTCTCAAGCAATCCTTGAAACTTTTCCAAGTAAAGTTCTCTTCTTTTTGTTCCATATCTATCTAACCTTCAAATTTCCCACAGAAAACTGTTCTGCTATTTTAGATAATCAATATGTAATTCAATGGAAATATAAAACTAGGGGCAACACATGTTGTAATTTAATCAAATACTGCAAGGACACAGCCTCTGTTATGAAAACCTTTCTTTTTTTTGTAGCTACAAGGAACTCCAGTCTGTAATACTGGAGTGCTACAGACTTCAGGACTGTTAACAAAGAATTCAGGTTAGTGGTACTGCTGCAGAAAATATGGGAGTCTTGATTGCAGTGGGCACTGACTACAATAAGTTTCTTCTACGCTCATGACCAGCATTTCTGCGGGAGAAAAACATTAAGTAGTGTTTGTAGCCTTGACACAATATGAAGTGAGATTAAGATAAGCTTCTCTCTGGATGAGTCTAACAAGAGAATTGAAATTAAACAGCATTTTATACAACTGGAGATGCAGTAAGCTACCGAAACACTAAAACTCAGTTTGACTTAAGAGGAAAGATAGCGCATGCGTTCCACAGCTTTTATTTGTGTAAGCCTATTTAAAATCCCTCTTCTTCTCCTCTCTTTCTCTGGTGTCAGTAAGGCACTTTGGAATATAATCCCCTAATTTAGGCACATGTAATTTAGGTAAACGTGTTTGTCCTAGTTACCAGATGCACTACTGCCCTCTGCCAATTAGGGACAACAGTAGTGTTTATTTGAATTATACTGAAAAATTGCAACTCCATTCAAATATATAAAATATTACATTAAATTGGAGAAGGGTAAAGATTCTGAAGGAAAGGAAATTGTGAATGTATAAATGAATAAAGAATTATTTATAGCACAGCGGAATATACCAAACATAATGGCTTTCTCTCCCTTTTCTGTGTAAAAGAACTGTGGTGACACAAAGGAACTTTTTCATGCCTGTGGCTGGGCAGAAGTATGCCACAGCATATGCACCCAAGGAAAACCATCATCTCCTACACAGTCCAGGCGCAGATGCAAGAGACATAATTGCAGCCACAGGGAACAGGAGGAAGAGCTGTGACTCATAACTCTCCACAGCTGCCAGACCTTGGGTGCCACAGGCTTCCCATGCCTGGGGCATGTTGGCAGGCAGTCAGAAAGGAACAGACTCATCTAGCAAACCACCAGTGTGAACAGCTGGACGACCAGGCAACCAGCAACATGTGGTAGAGAAGTAACCTAAGCTTACCTAAATCATATCTGGAGCCATTTCCCTCTTGAATCAATAAAGTCTGAAGGGGCAGATCACACACTGTCTGTAAACATTCCCCTGCATTTTCATGGACAGTGTCTGGATTGTGCATGCTATCACCCCTGGGTCTCGGCTTGTCCCCATCCTCCTGGGGACCTGATGTCCAGGGATGGGACAGCCCTGGCTAACCTCAGCTTGCCCTGCTCCCCAGCCGCTGTGAGATGAGGAGGACTGCTCTTGAGGACAGTAAATCACAGCAATATCACTATTCAGTGATTATGTAAAAAAAAAAGGAAAAAAAGAAAAATGTATCATATTATCCTGATTATGAAAAGGTAACACTTTACTATGCCCTGAAGCAGAAATAATCTTCAAAGAAGAATGATTTAAAAAATGTCTTTCATGCAGATGGAACACGGGTTTTTCACAGTCTTTGCAACTTCCATGGTAATAGCAAGATTTTAAAAGAGATTCTCCCTCTTCCTTTTGTGGAAGGAACAAATTTTAACAGATGTGGAAATGTGTGTTTCTTTTTCAGTCACAGTGTAAAGTAGGTACTAAAATGAATGCAACCCAGAGACCTCTTTCCTTCTAAATTTAAAATTCCATAGCTAAGCATAGCATTCAGATTTCTATGAGTGCAAATTTTGTCACGGCTTCTGATAATTTTGTTTTAAGACATGAAATATAATTATTCCCTCACAGGTTTCTCAAATCACTTTTCCAAAGTATAATCTGTGGTTGCTAAAAACATCAAATGAGTTTTTGAAAAAGCAGAACAGATTTTCTATCAAATATGCTACTAGTCCAGATGTACTACAATGTTTTCTCTGTCCCTGTGTTCAGATATCATTTTTATCAGAGGTCTCATTGTCAAGCAAAATTGAGGGCCAGTGTTGAGCCACACAGAACATTAACTGCATCTGTAGAGGAATTAAAGAAGGATCATTAGAAGACTTGGACCATAACAAGGAACAAAAAATTGTAAGTTTATGGTACTCTATGTGCACAACTGGTGAAGTACTTATGTGTGGTTAATGGATTTTTAAAGCCATGGACATTTCCTTTTTCTTTTCTATTTGATGAACTTAGCAGACCATTTTGATTAATGGAAAATCCATTACTTGTAGGACAAGGGAACAACTGACTTTCCAACACAGCTGCTGCGGCCATGCTACATCTATTCGTATACCATAAGTACGCTAGTAGCGTTATAAATCTTTGTAATATTCTTCCCCAGAACTTTCCACCGTGCAGTTATCTCAAAGCATTACACTAAACTCCACACAATTTGCAGGTTAGGCTGGCTAGCCAGTTTCAATAAACTGGTCACAAGGTGCTGTTAACAGCCAACATCTAAAGAATATGTACTGAAAACAAGGAATCAGTGATTAGAGTCAGAGTTGTTAAATGCTCATGTGGCCATCGTGTTAAAGACCCTAATAAATTTAGCTGAGTTTCACAGGAAAAATTTGACAGAGTTATTCAAGCAAGATATGGGTAAGGAGTAATCAATATGCTTACTTACACTGCATGGAAGACGGATAGAATATCAATTCTAATGAGAACAACTCTGCAATAATATGAAAGCAGTGTCAATATGGCAAGGAATTATAAATCCATTTGGTTGCAGTGGGATCATTCAGTTTACATACACTACTTGAGAATGGTTATAGAGGTTGTCACTGTTGCTGGAGGAGAGTAAGGAAGCGATGCCACTACATGCCATTATGCCTGTGCTATCTTCCATTCAGATGTAATCATATACTCATATGCCCACTCCAAAGATATTTGAGTTGCATTACACATATGCAGCTCCTCTTGAAGATAATGGTAGCATTTACAGGTAGTACAACATCTTTGTTCAAGTGGAATCATTCCAGGAAATGAATGGAAAATGAACAGGCATATTTGGGAGAAAAATGGGCTTTTATCAACATACTGACATCATTATTGTTCTTGATGACTGGGTTCACTTCAGTTACAAAGTCATTAAAAACCCTTCACACAAATACATCTAAAACATAGTTGCAATTAAATCAAAACAAACCCTGTGATTTTACGAAATTCTACAAGTAATTATATACACTTAGTATGATTCAGTTGCTTAAACATAAACTAATGCCATTTCAGATCCCTAACAATACCATGGCTGTATGTCAGAATAGATAAAAAAAGTATAATCCTATCCATGTAGGTGTCTGACAATTAAGAATGTCTGGCTTCTTACGTTAAGACAGCTGAAGACCACTCAAAGTGTTTTCAGGGAACAGTTTAAAAGTGCAAAGATATGCATTTTCATAAATGGTGTGTTCAGGGTCAGCAGAGATGGACTGGCCTATAGACATTTAACAATGGTCTGAAAGGAAGAACGGGCACTAGCTGGTAGTGTAGAATTATCCCCAAAGGCCTCTGACCTAAATGTGATTCAACTACATGTGCTGGCTGGCTCCTGAGCAAAGAGATTGCTCACAGTTTTCTTTTTAACTCTTCAAGAACCATTTACTGATCAAAGAGAGGAGCAGCATAAAGCGGAAAATGATATCTATGATTTTCCACACAAGCTTCTTGTAAGAATAAGTTGCAAGGTATTGGAAATCTGTTCATATCTCTTGATATTCTGGCAGCTGCTGCTACTTGAGCACAGATGGGATTTAAAATAAAATTGTCATCACAGAATATTTACTCAGCAAAAAAAATGGTGAGTGTTATGATTGCATTTGCCCCAAGTTTTATTTTACCCCAAAAGTGATTCAGTTATCTAACTCACAGATTAGTAATGCTCTTCTTTCCCCAGAAATAGCAAGTTTTTCAAGGCATGCTTTACAAGCTGTACAGCTGCAATTACCAGTAATTCTCAGCTGAGGGACTGCCCCAGTTTTACTGTCACATAAGTGGATATATATTAGTATTGAAATATTTATTTTTAGAATTTTTTCCTGACACCCACCTGACTTTGTAACTTCTCTTACCTCCTGCACTGAAAATGATGGGATTGCCAAAATTCATGATCAAACATCTACAGATCAAAGTGCAAATAAGCAGTTTGTGTTGTGAAAAAAAAATGTAGAGGTCCTAAGTAAAAATTAGTTTATAGATGACAATTCAAGTTAAGATTTCCTACTCATTTACAAAATAAAAATAACCCTAAAGCAACAGATATATTAGTCACCTATATAGGCAGGAAATTAAATATTACAAATTGACCTATATGTATCCAAGGTACTGGAAGTACATCAGCAGTATTTGGTGGCAGATAAAATATTGGTGATTTTGCTTGCCAAAGAATATTCTCTTTTTTTGTGACTTTTTCATACAGTATTAAAAATTTATATTCCAAGCAATATAGACCTCAGATTCAATATACTTTTCGAAAAGTAATTTCCTAAACCTCAGAATTATCTAATTCTTGACATTTAAAATCCAATGTTTATTTGATAGCAGAGGATCATTTAACCATTTATATAAAGTAGAGGTCTTAGAGAAATCTCACTCTTACTAATTACTTGGAATTTTTTCAATTATATTCCTTAGTGAGATGCCTGGAATGTGAGTATTTAGAAAAAGGCAAATAATTCATTGTTAGCTGAGGCTTTGTTGACCACTTACAGAGTAAAGTAGATAATAATTTGTAATAATTGTAGTATAATCTGATTTTTTTTGGAGATAACTTTAAAGTTCCTGGCATTTTAAACATTGTTTAAAATAGTGAATAATGCATGACACAACTATTTGCAATGAAAAAACTGAGGTTACACTCACATAAATCTTAATATCTATCTAAAATTTTTCTGTGACATAAAAATACAACATTTTCTATTACATGTTTCTTAAAGCTAGAAAGGTTTTAAGTTCTCTCTTCACACAGCCTTAAACATCATTCATGTGCAGCAGCTGAGACATAAGTGTGTACTTACAGAATCAGCAGATAAAAGATCACCTGAGAAGACCTCATTTTGCCTGAGCAGCCTCAGCAAAGATGGTGTTGTTATCAAGATACGAGAGTGATTTAATATACAGTCAGCAAGACGAATACTCATTCTAGTTAGTGACATAATATTTTGGGGGAAAAAAGGGAATATAATGTGATTAAGATAAAATACAATAATAATTTTATATTAGTACATTTTTTTCTGAAGCCAGGGCACAGTAGAGGGCCTCCTTGAAAGGCTCACACTTCTTCTGTGTGAACTCCCACTCTGCTTGGCCACCCACCATGAAATTTTCACAGAACTTAAGGTAGCCTGAATACAACGGTGATCCTCAGACAGCTCGCTGACTGATGCTGTAAGCACAGTCTCACTATGCCTCTCTACTTCCTTCAGCACAACAGGTCACTCTGACTTTGGAAAGATATTCCACAGGTGCACCTGACCTTTAAAAAGAACCCCATCATTTATTATACAAACAAGAATTTGGCTACTTGATATATATAGCAAACAGTACACATGGTGACAAAACTGCAAACCCTTACTGCAAAGCTATCAGTGTCGGATGGGGAAGGGACCTCATACTTTCCGCAGCTTTTGCTGCTGAAGAGCACTGAGATCAGCCTGATTGATCATTCCCAAAGTTAAACTTTCTGAGGATATGGAGAATAGTGTTTCCTTACAGAAACTGACGTTGGTGAGGATGTGGCAGACAAAGTTCCTGACAAAGTAACCAAAAAGTGATAGCACTGATGGGTTAACTAAAGCTGCTGAGCTGATGCTGCTGGCCTGGAGACATCTGACTGTGAATCACTTTATGCTATAAAAGCCAAGTACCACTTTTAATTTCTAACACACCCGTTTCAGGAGTGCGTGTGTGAAGATTCCTCCCTTGAATGGGATGCCCCTCAAGGTTACTCCTTTAGGCTGAGTGAGAGGGATTTGCCCATGGTGAGTGGTATGGATAAATAACAACAATGGCCTCACTAAAAACAATTCTGGAAGTAAAAAACAAAAAGCAGGGCTCAAAAAAATAGCACTGTAAACAGTCAATGAATCTTGGTGCTGCTAATCCATATGCCAGTGCATAGTTTGTGAGGTGCAGTTACCTGCTCTTAATTTGAGAAGGGTGTTAAACATAAAAAAAGAACAATGGGAACAATGCAATAAGTTTTGTTGGATTTTACAATTACAGAGATTCTCTAAGAAAGCAAAAAGCCTATTTAATATTTTTTTATTTTTCTTATTGCTCCTGATCCTATTATTACTTCTAAGCTTAAAGTATAAGCAATTCAAAACAAATGCTGCTTATCTGTATAAAGCTATGTTAACAGATTATTGAGAGATGACTCAAAATCAGACATGGCTGAATATCTGATTGTTAAATTGTTAAAAAATCATTATTTAAAGAAAGGAGCACATAAAAACTGAATCATGGCTAGCAATAATATTTTGCTACTAATAATAATAACATTACTCTGTTCATCATTATAAAGAACCCTTGGGTGGTTTCACAATTGTACAATTAAAAAGGGTATTAAGAGTACTATATGTCATCAGATGTCTTGAAGGTATTGTCACTTCTTTTTGGTATAATTGTGGTTTTGATATTATTTAAATCTATGAAGAATTTTCCCCTACTCCAGACCCAGACTGTGAGCAACTGATCAATGCATGTATCTTAACCTCTGATCACTTAAATGAAAATTTATGGTAATGAGAAAGAAAACACAAGTAGGAGAAATTCAAAGTATTTTAAAGTATTGCTACTTCATTAAAATAAGCATTTTTATTTCTTATCTCTTATTTAATCAGGGTATTCCATAGAAATATTTCAGCATAACCATTTTTAAGTACAAAAAACCTTCATGAATTCTTTCTGGACAATCAAAACATGTTGAAAACTTTACTTAATAATAATCATCATCATCATCATCATCATAGTATTTGACTTTTTTCCCTAGAAAGTGTGTATACGTATGCAAAGCAGTAAAACATTGTGAGCTCATAGGTGAAGACACACGAAATAAGCATAAGATTTGCAGGAATGGATGAAAATCCATCTCTGCAAAGGATGAGAAATATTTCATCTCATACACTGATGAGGCATAAATCAATTTCCTAAGGCTTAAGTGGGTGAGCAGAAACCTAAAAGTCTTTTTCAAAAGAGCCCATTCAAACCTTTTCAGGAAACATGTTACATTTTTGCATATTGTTTTTCTCCTTGCAAATAATGAGAGCGGGCGGAAAGGAATGTTCTTATAAACAAGGGGAAAATGGAATTGCTTAGAGATGTTGTTCAGTCTCATTTCACAAAGCCCTATTAACACATTGCTGTTCTAATCTTATGAATTTCTACCAGTTTTGTGGAATCATTATTTAAATATGCACAAAAGTGTATGATCTATAGAGCAATTTTGTTTGGTGGATTTTCATCAGGTTTTTAAAAGAAGGCTATTACATAATTCTCTCTTTCAACTGAAGAGATCATCTGAATCTAGTTCACTGGATATAGAAGCTGTTAGGAACAATACACTGTCAGAGATACTAACCCTACTACCTCCTAGATTTCAAGATGTTTTGCTCTAACAGTAGATTATCTTTCTCAAAGAAAAACTCCAATTGCTCATAAAACATGCAGAAATGAATCATTAGAATATCATCAGTAATGGGTTCATTGGGTGGGAGAGAAAACCCTGCACTCATTTCTGTTGAGCTTTGCCTTTCATCTTTCAGATATTTTTACTTCAAACATAATTGATGTTTAGCAAACACAAATACTTCAAAAGTTTGGATTATTTAGATTTAGAATTCTTAGAGAAAATAAATCAGACAAGGAAATGTTATAATGAGCATTTTCCTGTTGATGTTAATTCTGTCTTAAAATCTTTCAAAGAATTTCCATCTATTAAGTCACAGACTACAAATTAGATTTATTTATTCTAACTATTGCCACATACCAAACTCTCTGCTGTTAATAGCACCATCAAATCTTGAAATCGTTGGACAAAGGTAGAAGTTGTTATTTTCATGTCAAAATTTTTCTGCTATTTGTTTGTGGCCTGAAAATTCTAAAGGTACTGAGAAAGTAAAACTGATCTCTTACCATATTATATATGAACATTCAGAGACTCTTCGTACTGAACATATGCTCAGCATTAATTCATATCTTTGATCTCAACTTTTTTTCTTAATGGAATAATACAAAAAAAAAGGTACATTTAATAGAAAATATTATTAGTAGAAAATATTATTTCAATAATTTTTGACTGAATTGAAGTTCAATTAGAATTTTTTTAAACTCTAAATATAATTCAATTCAAATTATTTCAATTCTTTCCTCATAAGTATTGATTTCAATAGATCAATAAGTATTTATTGATGGTCACATTATTTTCATGCTTGTTTAACTAATTTTGGGATTCATTGCATTTATTTTAGGAAATCGTTTTGTCTTACCATCATTTCAATGGTTTTAGATCCTACCCACCACATGTTATATGCTTCAAATATCAATGGGTATGCATAACATTAAGTCCTGTGTTCTTCAATGTCTTCATAAATGACTTGGATTCAGGACTGGAAGGGATACTAAGCTCACAGATGACACAAAACTGGGAGGAGTTGTTGACTCCCTTGAGGGCAGGGAGGCCCTGCAGAGACATCACAAGACATCAAAGGGCTGGGTAATCACCAACCATATGAAGTTCAACGAGGGAAAGTGTTGGATTCTGCACCTGGAATGGGGCAGCCCTGAATGTATGGGCACACTGGGACATGAGAGGCTGGAGAGCAGTGCCATAGAACGGGACCTGGGGGTCCTGGTTGATGGCAAGTTGAACATGAGTCAACAGTGCCTTGGCAGCCAGGAGAGCCAAGCATGTCCTGGGGTGCATCAGGCACAGCATCTCCAGCTGGGCCAGGGAGGGGATTGTCCCGCTCTGCTCTGGACTGGGGTGGCCTCACCTCAAATGCTGGGCAGAGTTTTGGGTATCACGGTAAAAGAAAGATATTAAGTACTTAGAGAGCATCCATGAGGATGGTGAAGAGCTTTGAGGGGAAGATGTATGAGGAGTCGCTGAGGACACTTGGTCTATTCAGCCTGGAGGAGACTGAGCAGAGACCTCATCGCAATCTGCAGCTTTCTCGTGGGGGAAAGAAGAGGGGCAGACACTGATCTCTTCTCTGTGGTGACCAGTGACAGGATCCAAGGGAATGACCTGAAGCTGTGTCAGGGGAGGTTTAGGTTGAATATCAGGAGAAATTTCTTCAGCCAGAGAGTGTTTGGGCACTTGAACAGGCTCCCCAGGGCAGTGGTCACAGCACCAGACAGAGTTCAAGAAGCCTCTGAACAACTCTTTCAAGAAGACGGTGTAATTCTTGGGGGATGGTGCTCTGCAGGGCTAGGAGTTGGACTTGACAACCTTTGTGGTTCCCTTCCAATGCAGCACATACTGTGGTTATGTGATTAAATTAAACAATTATGCTGAAGGCTAATTAAAAGAAAAAATTCTGGAATTACGTAAATTTTTCAAGTCATGTTATCTGGTAATCAAGATGATCCTGACATAATTTTGCTGTCTACACTTTGTTTTCCATCTAGAATGAACCTCAGGTCAGAAACAAGACAAAACCTGACATCACTAACTCACTACTCATGTTAGTCTTTGGACGTGAAGGCACTTTACAGCAGACAGACATCATTTATTTTTTATCTCATTCTTATTTAATTGAAATTAAATTAAAATTGCCTGGAGCTTACCAAATGTCTTTTTCTGCATTTATTCCATGAGGCATGCTGACTTCTTAATGCCAAATTGGAAAAAATCTGTGGGCTGTAACTTAGAGAAGAAACCAAAGAAAGTCCTTTCTCAGTTCCAGATTTTTTAATCACCTTTTTTTAGAGTAAATTAACAAAGCTGTTCTATGAACAATTAAGCCTTAGTTATACCCCAAGTGTGCTAATATTCTTGCTGCATTCTTTTGGTAATTAAAATCACTTTGTTTATACCTTGAGAGGATGACCTTCCCTAGAGATTCACAAGAAGCTCAAGAAGTGATTCCAACCTAAGCTTTAACATATGCTCTCTTGACACTAGTATTCTTGAAAAAAGATCCTATTAAGCCTCTGAAACCTAACTTACATCATCTCTCCATTTCTAAGGCAGGATGTGACTGGGCAATGATTCTGGGTTGGGTTTTTTTGAGGCCCTACTCAGTATGTGATTGATCATTTATGATGTGGGGGGTTTTTGAGGCTCTACTCACCTTCAGACTCCTGAATTATATAAGATTTTGTCTCCCATTCAAGAATTGTGTTTCCCTTTCATGATTTCATTCTTGTAACCATGATTTTATGTGTCTTATGTAAGAATGTCATCATTAAGGAGCATTATTAGAAATATTTTTTTTCTAGGACAAAGTAATCAATATGATATTTTCCTTCATAAAAAACATGAATAATTTTAAAAAGTGTATGTGTCTTTGTATATTATTCAAGTTTTGGAGAAAATCCTTACAGCATCTGAAATGGCTTATTGGCCTATCTGAAGCAAGATTATGGAACTCTGTACTCATGCATGCAAACAAAATTGCAATTTGTATTTGACAGTGTTTCTACACATAAGCTATCAAACAATCAAAGGAACATCTCATTTAAGCTCAACATTATTTTTGTTCACATGCTTACTAAGATTTTTAACATTTCATCTCTGTCTTATTGATCTTCATATTTTAATATTTTAGTACTATTTTAGGATTCTATCACAGTCTGTGTTCTCACAGTCTAGATTAACAGGCTGTTTTTAAGGGAGTATTTACTGAAATTGAGACATTCCCTTCCATTAGTTTCTGTTCTATTCTGACACTTGTAAAGTCAGTTCACTTACTCATCATATTTACATTACAATCATTATTCACCCTACAAAATTATAAAAGCAAAGTGTCCAAGACAACCACTGTTTCTATCAGGCTAATAAAACCATTATCAGAATTTGGTCCAGCTGCAAAAAAACACAATAAAAAAAATAGCTCAACTAATTTTGACAGCATGAACAATGATTTTGCAGCATCTTCTTCATGATTTTCTGTAGCACCATCAAAATCTAAAAACTGGTGGCATGTCAGTAAATGCGGCAGCAGCAGGTACAAAGGTTTAAGCATGTGAGCTCTAGATTTCTGCAGCCACATCAAATACCTGTCTTTAGTAAGGTTCTGTCCTAGTTAAGCCCCAACAGGTTCAAATCATAATGATTTTGGAATGATAAAAATAAATTGAAATAGATAGGGTGCTCTAAGCTTGCTGTATGAAATCATCTTCACTGTCTGTTTTCTCCAATCTAATGATGACATTTGAGTAAAAGGTTAACAAGTTCACTTTAGGCTACTTATATTGTACAAAGAGCATACAGGATGAGCTATTTTCACTATTTATGAGCTTATAGCCCACTGTAATATATCATAATACTTTACTGTAGTAAATGAGTCATACTACTGTAGGAACAATAAGAAACCTCATGTACTACACACTCAGATAACAAGTAATGCATATTTTTTTTGATACAAAACAAAGCCATGACAATATGAAACCTTAAGTTGTACTATTCATGCATCCCAGAAGTCCAATATTTGTTAGAAGAGCATAATGTTCAACTTTAATCTGTCTAAAAACTTTGAAATTAATGTCCCTCAAGTTAAGAAAGTCAAAAATTCAGTTCAGGACTAAAAGAATTAAAAGAACAACCTTTATCTGGTACCCAAAGAAATCCAGACTATATAATCATGTCTTTGAACAAGATATATGACAAATCCTTTAAAAGCTAGAGTAGTTCATTCTTCTTAATCTTGTCTTATACTACAAACATTTTCATCATTTCTACTTGACTGTTGTATAGGTTGAGTTGCTGTCACTCTACTGTAGCAACTCCGTCTCACTTTTTCATTGATATAATATGAATATTTTTGCACAAGAAAAATATATTGTCAAAAGTAATTGGGTTGAAGTGAAGAATCGAGAAATAAATTTTATGGTTTAGACATAATTTTAATATTACATACTCATCTGCTATCTCAGTACTTTGTGTGATATTTTAAGGTCATAGGTATAAGTTCCTGTAAGTCTATTTCTATTTTCATAATGCTATCTCTATTATTCCATCCTCCAAGAATTCCATGAGCCTATCAAAAATCAACACCACAGTAAATACATGAGCATAAAAAGTTCATGAAACGAAGTCTATTATTACGTGGCACATAAATAAGATTCTGGCAGCAAAGTAAGAATCACTGAGAATGTAGGTAAATCACATATCTGTTGAAAGCCAAATGTGAAATAACACTGGGTGAATATGCCCTGCCATGGTTGTATAATTTGTTTGCTGATATATTTTTGCTTTATTTTACTGAACTGAAAGGTGTGAACGATTATAAACCATCTTTTAAAAAAGTAAGTTGTGTTTTCAAAAACAAGTAACTGGAAAATATTTGATTGGTTTTGTTGGGGTTTTTTGTTTGTTGGGGTTTTGGGGTTTGTTTGTTGGGTTTTTCTTGGAGGTTTTTAAGGGGGATATCTTAAAAGTTATTGTCTTGTTATTGAG
Organism: Coloeus monedula; assembly: GCF_965178545.1. Taxonomy (NCBI): domain Eukaryota; kingdom Metazoa; phylum Chordata; class Aves; order Passeriformes; family Corvidae; genus Coloeus; species Coloeus monedula. The sequence goes on along the minus strand of NC_138822.1, from coordinate 26,310,893 downwards.
ATTTTTGCATATATGACACTCGGGATTTTATTTAAAAAAAATACAATTTCCTCATTTGGGCCAAAATGCCAAACAGGCTGCATAACCATGTTCCTACTTATATGAATGTAACAATTGCCTGTTGCTGATATGAGATAAACTGAAGATGTATTTTTCCTCCATGACAAACAAACTGTAACTCAGAAGTGTTCCAGACTGGCAATGAATTATTTTTACTTGCAAAACAGTAGCACAAAGACAGTATTTACTAAATCAGATGATATCTGAAAGAGGAAACAGGAGAAGATGGAAGCATAATCAGAAGATTGGTAGGGAAAAAGTTTGTCTATGAGAAGCCATCAGGTGATCCACCAGCCGTAGTCATCTGCTGAGTACAAAGTAGGAGGTTAAGAAGCTTTTAACAGAAAAGAAATTCTAGTCCATCTCTGCCAAAAGGTGGAATTAGAGAACTTGCAAAATCTACTAAAATTCCTATACAAACTTTTGGGAAATGTTACTGTAGGCAAAAAAACCCTAGTAGATTCAGAACTGGCAGGTTCTGATTTGGTATCAGAAGAATTCAGGCCAGTAGGTCCATAAAAAGTCTAAGCAAAAATATGTTTAATCCTTGCAAAATCAGAGGCTATCCCTCCAGTACTCCTAATCTGCTGTTTATAAATGATGGTTGAGGTTCTCAGTCAGCCTCTAAAGTTCTCACTCTTTTGTGTTACTGCCACAGTTATGTTTCTTCGTACCACATTCCCTGGTCTGACACACATTTCTAAACAGGAAGCATTTGGTTTCTGACAAATATGATATTTATATATATAGTACATACAACATATTTATCTTTGGATATTAGTGAGTTGTGATGCTTGGGAAGCTAGAAATATATGCAAAAAATTATCTTTTTTTTTTTCGAAGCACAAATAATCCACCAAAGTCTGTTTCAGCTCACATTACCAAAGAATACATGGCAATCTCATCTCACAATAACACAGTAAACACCTATGCAGACACATATGCAATCAGCTTCAACGTTTTTTTTACAATGCTATGGAATCCTTTACTATGCATTAATGTATTAATAATTAATAATTAACTCTTCACATGGTAATCATGTTAGGTAATTGAGCCCACTGACTTTAGCACCTGTATCTAATAAAAAGCTTAAGATAATCACATAATAACCCAGAATCTGGCAACCTGTAAATTAAAAGCACTTGGAAAGCATTCCCAAATTTGCTGAGAAGAAAGCATTACAAATAATTGCAGCTTTACCTGGTGCAATTTAACCCTTGCAAAACAATGCAACAAAAATTGTCATCACCGTTAGGCAGAGAATTTCACCTCAGGAATTTAGAATTTTCCTGCTAATTTCTTTAAAGACAGCACAGTCTGAGACTTCACAGTGTAGTTAGTCACCGCCACCCTAAGGGCATTTTGTTATTAAAAGTGTCATGGGTTGCTACTGTTTTGCACCAGAAAAAAAAAAAAAAAAGACATACAATTAATTCCATGAAGCACCATCCTGATGTGAATACTGCCCTGAAGTTTGCAACTAAATAATGTGTGATAAAGGAGAATAATTAACTATTAATATACTTGTGTGTAACTATGGATAGTAGAAACACTGCCCACTGCTGTCCATTGTGTGAAAAATGGGAAGACGGTTCAGAACAGGAAGAACACAGATAAGTCTGAATATTTAGTTTGCTAAATGTGATACACAGACACGTTTTAAAAGTACTACGTTGTGGGGAGAGATAAGATAGAACTGGGATAAAGGCTGTGGGACGTGCCTGCATAGGCCCATGGCAGCGGCACAGAGAGGTTTGTCTCCTCCAGACCCTGGGGGGAGGAGGCGTCACATGGCAGAGCCCTATAGGGAGGAGCCTGCTGGGAGCTGACGGACGGGTGAACAGTGAGTGATCACCCCATAGAAGGACATTGAGGAAGTGTCACATTGCTGATGTGGCAACACGGGATAGGTCACATAGTGAGAATTACCATATAAGGAAATACTGTGCATTGGAAAAGTGTATAAAACCAGCTCGTTTCTTTTGAATAAACAATTTAGATTCTTTGCCTGTCTGGGTCCATATCTCAGTCACTCACAATACAGCATCCTGCTGAAATCTAAAGTTTCTTTGCAGTTTATTCTTCTAAGAGACGTAAACATAGCATTGCAAAGACCTAATGGAGCAGGTGACACGCTGATCAAGATTATGCAGTTTTCTCTGGGCTTACTTCAAGTTAAGGTTTCTTGTTACTGTTTTAGTTTCCGATTCCCAGCATAGGATTGGTTGTGTATGTTTATGAAATCTCAGTGTCTCTGGACAGAAACCATAAACTGGGTCAACTTGACTCTATAAAATGATTAACAAGGAGTTAATAATTTTCTTATTCACTGTTCCTCATTATCGCATTGTATTCCACAACAGATTGTAACATACTGAAGTGATGACACTGCTTTCCTATACCAACAGTATGAATTACAGAAACGTAGAGTATCTGTACCTTGGGAATGGAAATGTGAGGAGTAGAATGAGGGCAGGGGTCCAGTTTGAGTGTTGAAGTGTTATGACAAATAGGTTAACAAATCTGAACTAATGAGGTAAGCCTCTCTCCTGGCCAGCATTAATGAAAGTGTTGTTTTACAGTCTAGTTAGTTACTGTAAGGTGAACTACAGAGAGAAACCATATATATCTTGGCATCAACTATATTATTTCATGGGTACAGTGTAGAGACATTACTTACTTTAGATCTCCAATTTTATTCATTTTTTCTGTGTAAGATATATTCAATAATCCAGACAGTCCAGTTTAATGGAACGTAAACAAGAAACAGTTGTGAATTATAAGAGTCTGCCCACAAGGCGCATTTCTGCAACGTTTGATAGTCATGATCAGCCGCAGAGAGCAGTGCAAATGCTTCATGATGCTAGCAGCATTTCAGTTTAAGTGTTTAAGTCTTTTAACCCATTTCCTCATACCTGTTCTATTACAGGAGAATACTACACTAGTGTTTAATTTACATACTTAAGAACAACATCCAACACAACTAAGGCAATATCCATACTAAAAGCCCTTTCCTTGTACACTCGCAAACTGTATGTATTACGCAGTGCTGCTGTTGTGGATATGGCTTAAATCACCAAAACTTTTACCGTTCTTTTATACAGCATTCATTTGTAAGAAAAAAGACAAAACTGTGGTCAAATAAAGTTAAGTTGTTTACTAAACCTACATGCTGAGATCTGACCATATGCTGCATCAGGATTCGACCTCTAATAAAACAGTGTGTCCCAATGTGTTTGCCAGACAGCCATTTTGTATTCAATAGGCTGGGGAAACTTTAATTCTGTCTCTTTTTTTTTTTTAATGGACTTTATTTTAAAAATGGCTATATATTAGCAATTTCTATTTTCATATTGGTTTTTGAATCATGTTCTTCCCACTGTGATTCAATGAAGATCTTAAAACAATTGCTTACTTTTTTAAACTCTGTTTATTTTTGTGATTTTTGTGCTAGATTCTCAGTTAGAACACACTGACTTACAGTAAATCTACTTAGAGTGATGGAAAGGCTTCTTAAAAATTAAATTTAATTTAATTTAAAAAGACAAAATTCACCTTAAAAGATGAAGTCCACTGAAATTAACTTATCATCTGACTCCAATTTAATATTTAGATTGTTTATTTCAGCTGGTAATAGTATTTCTGCACATGCTGGTACATTTTACATTAGCCAAAACTTTGGTTTTAAAGCAAATTCTTATTGTCAAAATGTATGTTTTAAAAAAATGTTTTCCTTTGTCCTGGGCCGACCATTGTGGTTACTTTCAAATATTCACTGACTCCTACTCCAGTCTACATTCTGAAGAGGAATTGTGAGCTACTATTTCATCTTTTCTGAAATGTAGAAATAGTTCACCAATCTGGCTTATTATCCCAAAGGTAAGTATGATGAGCTTATAAAAGTTATTAAATTATTATAAATGAATATATTCTACTCATTAGAGTCATTTGTGTAGACTATATATCATTACTTACTGTAACCAAGGGCACTCTGAAAATTATTTTACTTCAAATGTATCTTTTCCATTTGCAAGGTAAGGGGTACAAGATCCCTTCCCTAAAATTCAAAGGTCCTTTGGAACCTGAGCTTAAATCTGCTGAAGTAAAAATTAGTACACAGGAATCATAGATTGTTTTCCATAGGTAGAACTATAATGCCAGAGAGTGTGATGCAACATGTATAAACAAATTTTTAGTGTAACTAGCTTGGAGGCTAATAGAAGTACAGTATTAACAACATGATTTCAAGTATTGGACATTTATCTACAGTCACTGTAACTATCCTGGTGCTGAAACCAAGAATGTGCAGAAGGAGTAGGACCAGATCACCCAGGTGCTGCGTTATTTTATATCTGTTACTCTCTCTCTTTGGCTCAAACTGAAACAAATACATCACTATTTCTAAGGACTACACGCATTCTTTGTTACAAAGGTCTTTTCCTTCCTTAATGGTCTTACAGTCTTCTCTGATTTATATCTCTGATGAGCCTGTAAAACCCTTCATTATATGTCCTCTTGTCTTGCACAATATTCCTTTCATTTTCAATATACTTACCAATTTTTCAATATTTGAAACTTGAGGTTAATCTACTGGTTTTAGTAGCAGCAATGTTCTTGATTTATGTACCTCCTTCTCCTTGATTTCTCTGTCTCCTTTTAAATATGATGAATCTTAGGATTCAGATTTATTATGTACCCAGTCATTTACCTTAGTCTACTATTAATTTCCTTTTGCCATTTGTGTGATACCTCTGTAAGTCTCAGTCTGGATCTCCTTGACCCAATCTATTCAGAGGAACAGCCATTAAATTCCAGCCCAAGATAATTTTCTGAATGCTTTCCATTCTGTGCTCGTTTGGAAGAAATTCTTCTGTTTAAGCTGGTAATTCTTTCCTGGGATCAATTTATGTTTGTGTTACCTCAGGATTTTAGGATTACACAGTTTCAGATACAAGCTTTAAAACTTTGAGGTGCCCCAGTTTTCAGAAGAGTCTATAACAGCTTTCTGCATTAAAAGAAAAATGTTTACTGAACTTCTGGAATCATTAAACCACTCAGATATCATTTGGCATAAGTAATTCAATTTGGCTTAAAGAAACTTCAAAGTACTTGCTTGACAAAATATGCATTTTAAGTATCAAAATTTTATCCCCCACTAAACTGTGTAAGCCAGCTTCAAATAGAAAGAAAATTTGGTTTTGTTTTCCAGATGAGGATGGTTAAACCAGAAAACTCACTCTGGCTATTAGATAGTTACTGAGAGTTTGCTAAGAAAATCAATTAACTGGAGTGCCAGTAAAGGAAAGCTCAAGTATATTTTCTCCCTCCCTCCCTCCCTCCCTCCCTCTCTCCCTCCCTCTCTCCCTCCCTCCCTCCCTCCCTCCCTTCTTCCCCTCATTTCTTATTTTAACATATTAACTGAAAACCTAAAAAAAAAAAAAAACCAAACAAACTGTCAGATCAATTATCTAATCTCTAAGAATACAGATGTATAAGATAGACTTTGCCAGCTGTGAACAAAGAGCTTTGTCATAAATACGGTTCAAAATGAATTTTCCTTAGTATGTCAGTCATCTTTAAATAAAGTTTAATTTATGGCAATTTTAATTTCAATTTATTTTATATACCATATTTAAGTGAATACCCCAGCATTTCTCTGTGTTTCAAACACATTCTAGTGACTGAATTTTACTTCAGACTTAGGGAGTATTTAATGAGCATTGGCCTGTTACCTTTTCCACCCTCTTATAAATTTGTTTGAAGACCCATAGATGTATCATATCTGTGAGTGTCTCTGGTCAAAAATATGTGAGGGACTCTGGCATAAATCATAGATGCCTGAAAGATACTGTGTCACACTCTTAACATTCCATTCGTTATTCCTAAGCTTGGACAAAACTTCTGATAAGCCCTATGGAAAAGAGAAACTGGGAAGTCAAGGGGGAAACATGGCTGAATTACTTTTCCCTCAAATTTAGAAAGCTCCACCTTCTATAAAGAGAAACAAATTCCTCAGTGGACTATAGGTGGTTCTGAAATAGGTGATAAGATGCTAGCTTGGAGATTTATCTAAGATGACATTACTGGAAAGCTCTACAAAGGAGGTTAAATTTAAGTGAAAGGGACTTGTGAATTCAAGGATTAATATTTTTTTGAAAGGAAGATAATCAAATAAATTTTATTTTAAGAAGAAACAAAGAGGTTGAAAGTAAAAGAGAAGAGTGAAGGGCAGAATGAGTGCACAAAGATAACAGGTGAAAGGTGCCACCGTTGTGGAAGATCAGATAGCAAACCTCTGTACCTCTAAGTACAGTCATACTTATCTTGTCTCCTCTTATGGTATTGTGAATATAATTCCTCTGTTCTTACTGTGATAACTTTTCTCCACAAACTTCTTATTACTATAATATTTGTCTAGTTTTTCACAATTACTATACAATCTTTCTCAATAAGTCATGAGATATAACTACAGAAAGAATGCTATAAAGCCATAAAAATTGTGAAGAAAGAGGCTTGTAAGCTTTTATCCATCTGGTTTAATTGTATGAGAACAAGGAGTCAACACAAAAAACAAATCTTCAGATACCTAATACTTGTCATATATTCATAAATACTTAATATTTATATAGTTTTCTCAATTAAAAATAGGATAAGCTGCTTCAAAACTGACTGAAGTGTCTCATGCAACATTTCCTGGATATCTATGATTTTTCTTTGAAAATTAAATTTGATCCAAATCTGATCCAAATTTAAGAATTTTTTTTTCATTTAAGTATAATTTGCAGATTGTATCCTTAGTGTCATATCTGTCTCCTTTATCTCACACTGTGAAATACTTTTGCAATGAAAAAAATGAATGAAAAAAATCTGCATTCCATTTCAAAACTGAAACTGCCACTGAAAAAAACTGTTTATATAAATAAGGATGGCCCTTCTCCTTCTCTGTATTAATTGATACCACTCTCCAGTGTATTTATTGGGTCACATTCCTGTGCATGAGCAAGAGTGCCACATATTTTTCAAGCTGAAAAGACAGTCAAGAACTAGAGTTCAAAGAGAAGAGATGATGATTAACTGTTTAGGACTTACAGATGTAAAAATAGAACATGTTTACTTGAGAAGGAGTTTAATAGGTACCCAGAAGTGAAATGAGATCTAGGGAAAAAGGAACAAACTTTACTTTAGAAGGACTGGAAAATTTAGAGACTACTTTTTTCCTGTTCTTATAGTTTCAGTTGTAGCCATAGTTTTGGGGAAAATTAATTCATAATGGTTAATAATAATTTGGAAAAGACTCAAAAACTGTAGGCCATGACCATGAGTCATTTATCAAAAAGTGTATGTACACAAGTAACATTTCAATAACAGGAGAATGTAGGTTCCACAATAAAATTTGATGTTATAACATGCTTCAGATACCTACAGTTTACGTAAGTGTCTTGTTCTGCCTCTCATCCTGCCTGATGATATATGCACAGTTTGCTTGAAAATGCAATAGTTATGATAATGCTGCCACTTGCAAAAGAGTGATATATTAAGTGCATCTTCCATTTTATAAGTGTCTTATATTGAACAAGAAACATAATATAATTTGATAGAAAACTAATTCCTTTTCCTGAAACACTTACAAGAATGCTTTCTGCATATTCAGTTTTGGAACTGAAGATTTTATTGTCATGAAGTTAATTCTAATGGCAAAAAAATATATTTTTTGGAGTTAGACACAAAAATGTTGTAATGGTCTCAATATATTCTTCACCACTGAAGTGCATATTAACACTAAAATTATTTAACACTCAAAAATTTTCAAGCATAGATTTTAGCAATGCAAGTTAGTGTTTTTATTTCAGAATTCAAAGCACCTTGTTTTCATAAACCAATCTTCAAAATACAAAAATTGGGCTTGAAACACATTAATTATTTACGCTTTCTATCAGGGAAGGATGACTCCTGTGTAGTGGGACTCCCTTGAAAAACACAGAGCTTTGGCATTCAACTATACTTTTCAGTATTTCAGACATAGTTCCAGTATATTTTAATGAACTGTTAGCCTTCAGACATTTAACTCTACATATGGCAATAGTAATCCATATAAAATTTATACATTTGAATCTGGAAATTCTTAGTGATGTGGCCCTAAGCAGAAAATTGTTTAAAACAATACTAGCTACAATATCATAGATTTTGGAAGTGGTGGATTTCATAATGGTCTGGTTGTATTTGCAAGGAGAGTAAGCATACATAGACTTTGAACACACATAGGTTGTGAGCACATTGGGAAATTCCCTGTTGAGTAAACTCCCCTTAGAAAGAGACCAACCACTTTGTAACTTTTGATTGTGTTTTTTAATTAATTGAGTTAATTTTAAACTAATTTTAATTAAAAATTAATAATTTAATTAATTAATTGAGTAATTAAAGGCGATAGTGACTTTCACAATCACACACTTTTAAAATCAAAGTCATCTTTTGGGACTAGGCCTGTTCTCCATCACTCTTAATATCTTTTCCATTTCTTTGATGCTCAAACCCCATTTCCTCTGGAGGGTTGGTGGCTCAATGCAGTAGTATTCATTTACACTTTATCAAATATCCCCAATGGGCAAACTTTAGTTCACTCATCAGCTTGAAGGAGTGTGTTTGCTGGAGTTTGATTATCCATCAAATATTTCCCCAAAGCTGTAGGGATAACCTACATTTTACAACTCATTCCTGTGAAAAATTGCAGCCCAATGAAATCTGGAAATGAGATGTATAGCTTAGAATTTCTGGAGAGATGTGTGTTTCTATCAGGTTTAATTTCTTTGCTTTACTTTCTCGTCATTTTGAGAACAGAAATAGTTTTGAGTTTCACAATGAGAAATAAGCTCATTTTTATGTTTAGAAACTTTTGTATTATGTGCAGTCTTTTATGTTTCTTTCAGTTTGAAAGAAAAGTGTGCCAGAGAGATAGAGATGTGACAGCTACTGAAAGTGGAAAACCATTATCTTGGACAATATAGTACAAACAGAGACTAGATTCTAGATGCATTTATTTCTAAACTTTAGCAAAAAAAATCCCAGCTTTTATAGTGGGTAACATTTCTAGGAGCATTAAAGGAGAGTCTTGAATACAACCATGGATCGTATACACTTATTTCTTTCCGTATTAATGTTTGGAACTTGCTCCGTCTGTTAAGACACAATAGGAGGAGACATGTAAACAAGGTTCTCTTCTACAAAATTGTTTTGTCCAAGAAATTAAGATGTGTTACTGCATAAGGCAAGTCTCTGTGGAGAATAAGACTGGGAATGCCTGGAATATGAAACATGTTTTCTTAGGCCCATCTGAAAGCTGAAGAAAATTAACAGCCAACTTGCTAAGTGCAGTTTCCTGCCATGAGTACACAATGTTAATACTTTATGATTTTCATTGCTCTCTGTCTTCCAGCTAGAATATCAGGTGTTTTTCAGAAGAAAGTCAATATAAATACCCTGAGAGGTGCCTATTTGAATGACCACTATCTTTTCCTGCAATGGTAGTCAAAGCCACTTCATATGCAGAGAATTTTCTGACTTTCTGTTCCTCAAGAAACAAGACTCAATATCCTTTTCATAGTACAAAAATAACATTAATTTGTTTGGTGTAGAGATGGATGGGGAGGTGAAGCTGAAATACAAAGGAAGGGAAATTAATTATTCATACTATTTTGTGAAAGGTCTAAGTTTTTTCATGTTTGCTTCAAATTTATAATTTTCTTTATTTTCACGTATTTCAAAAATTGCCAGAGGCAACTTACAACGTGGGACCTGAGTTTTTCCTTCCCCTTCTCTCTTTTTAAATATGTGAAATCAAAATAAATAAATAAAATTATCTCTGTGTGGCTACATGTGGTTCCATTCTTGACTGTACGGCTTTTGATATATACCTTCAAGGCCCAGAACATTCAAGTCAGAGTGAGAGGACAATCATTTCATTTCATTTCATTTCATTTCATTTCATTTCATTGCTTTTATCTTTCTGTGTATACAGGCTAAACTTTCTTTGCCTCGGTCACACTCTTGTTTTCCTCTGGTGTTTGATTTAGCTGTATCTGCATTTATTTGATAACCTGTGGCTTAAACATGTTTTCCTATCTGGCAGAGGTTTCACTGATTTCTGCCATATGTTGGCTTACATCAGATTATTTCTTTTTTGCCAACACATTGCTTTTAGCTTCTCGGTTTCTGTAACAGAGTGGTTAGATATTTTCTTTTCTTTTTTTTTAACTTGTTACTTTTCACAAACATTTTTTTCCTCCTTTTTTAACTCTCACTTTTGTGTAGTGCCAGTGTAAGCATAACAGCATATATGACAATTCAATGCAGGCAATATGCCTGAGTGTAAATATGATCCAATTACCAGTCCACATCCTTTGAAATGACAGTGAAAACACAGAATGATCTGGCATGAATCACCTGATTAATCTAGGACTAGTTCTTGTTGATACAGACACCAACTTTTCTGTGGTTTGTGGGTTACCATTACTCGACTCATACAATTTTTTTTTGATGTTTACATCTGCTTACATTTCTGTGTTACCAAAATCAGTATATTGTTAAAAATATCCTATTAAAATTAAATAAATTTATCAAATTAAAACATATACATTTCATTGGGAAATATATGCATTTCGTTAGGAAAGGTTGACATTTTATACATATGCTTTTGTGTGTAGCTAGAGACAGTGTTCTGCTTCATTTCTTTTTCATTACCTTTTAAGAAAAAAAGTACTGGTTTAATTTCTTTTCCACAAAGGGTGACTACCGCAATATTATCGTCCTCTTTGTTGCAATCAGCTATACTATGCAGAACATAGTTTGCAGGAATTTCCTGTGCTACCAATAATATTAGAGGTGAAGCAACTTGATCTTGAGCAAGTCTCCTTGGTGTTGGTCAGTTGTAGAATGATTAATTCTAAAACAAAACCTGTGTTACTAAAAGTATGTTGCTCTGTATAGCCTATACCTGAGTTGACAGGCTGTTCTCAGGTTGTACATTCACCATTCCACATTGTTTTTTTGATTGTATGTTTAGCTCTTCCTCTTCTCTTTAAAGGCAGTCCTGGTTTTTGCTGCATAAACATTTTCTATTGCCCCAACACTCCAAAAACTCAAATGCACCATTCGTCTTTTTAAATATGTACTTACTCTTTATTTGGTGAGTAATCTCTTAAAATAAATGTGACAATTTGTAGTAAAAAGCAATTGTTAGTTTAGAACCCATTTTTTAAATTATCATCCCTACAAGAAATTACAGTTGTCATGCAGCCAACCCACTTATATATGCCTTCTACAAAAATGCATTAAAATATAAAGTAATACAATAAATTACATAGTATGAATAATTTGAGAAACTTCAATTCTCACAATATTCATTTAAAATTCTGTCCATATTGATCCTTACTAGAATCTGTTGCATTTTCAGATCTAATGACTTTGTTTGCTGCAACTACAGGATTAGCATAATTTTCTCAGCCTGCTGAACTATCAATAGATTTCTGTTAAACCTCATGACTGAATTTTGGGTTTAACTTAAATCAATACACAAAAAGGAGTCTTTACGAAAGGAATAACTTCTGAAAGAGATTGCTTCACCTGCAGGCTTATTTAGAAAATCTCGTGGTTTATTGAACTGTTTTCTCAGATGATAACATCAACAGCATTTTCCTAAGAAGTGTGCTATCAAAAGAGATAGATCTGCATTTCTTAATCTCAGTTTTTGGGGCATGACTTCGGTTGCTGTTGAGCAGGAGTTTACCAATATCTGCCCCTAAATTTAAACAGAACCTAAAGTAAAGTTCTCTAATTCTTCTGATTTTCTATATTTTTACTCTTTCTTTGTCTCTACACTTTTCAGACATACATGAAAAATGGACAAGGTACCAGAAGGAAAGATGTATTGCATATTTTTCAGAATGGAATTTCCAATGCAGGGAAAAAAAGATCCTGATGTCTGAAAGTCTTGATTCCAGGGACAAGCACACAAGATCATCTGGAAAAAAAAAAAAAAAAAGCCTTAATTTTGTGATGCTATTCCATAGAAACTGCATTCACTTCTTGCTGTAGCTTTAGAACTTTGCTGAGGCAATAATTCCTGGTGAAGACACTCATGGCCTCCTGGTGGTAAATGAGACAATGTAATTTGCCTGAGTGAAAATAAGAAGATTGTACCATTCTAGTTAGTCCCTCTTTGTAGTGGAGAGTATGATGACCTGACAGAGCTCTGTCTCACCAAGAAAAGGATTGTGAAAATCATTTTGAATCACCTAAGTCAATGAAATAATTGAAAATCTTGATGTTGAGTTTCTCTTTTTAGATAATAGCATTTGTGAATGTTAATATGCATAAATTTAAAAATAAATTTATGTCTTTTCTCTCTTGCTTGAGAACATTTCAGGCCCTGAGTAGAAAATTGTTCAGATCCATTGCTCATTTACATTGGAGCACCTCACCTGTGATAAGAATGTGGAAACTTGTGTGTGGCACCAGACTGAGACACACACACTAACAGACTCATTGCACTTCTGCTGTAAAAGACTCACAGTATTTCCTGCAGATTTTTCTCTCTCCTTTTGGCTGACTTGAAGCCTTGAAAACTCAAGAACTCTGTAACTTCCTTAGGTGATGGGTGCATTTCAATGAGCTGAACTTTTGCCCTAGGCAATTGCAAGATGAGAGACTATTACCTCTGTGACACCGTCAGATAATGAGTGTGGAGAAAGGAAAGATGGACAGTGTTGGCCATCCCCGCTACAGTGTGATCAGAAGAGCCTGATAGGTACAGAGTTAATAGAATACCAAATTACTGTTTGTTTGAATGCATATCTGTTAAAGTAATTTCATTTCCTCTACTACCAGCAGCATTCCTCAGACTTTCTGTGTAACAGATACAAAAAAGTACAATTTCCAGAAGATTCTGGTAAAGTGTAGAAACATTTCATACCATACAAGGAACACTTGCTTATAATGTGCCTTTTAAAAATATTACTTCAAATGTCATTTTATTCTAGAAGCATTTTCTGATTGGAAGCTATACCATGTGTTAACTTTAACTGTTAACCCCAAAGTGAAGTTCAGAAAAGGTACATATGGATAAAAAACCACTTAAAGTTTTTTTTAATGTTTTGGTTGGGGTTTTTTTTTTTAATTTTCTTTTAAAAATAATTAGGGACAATCTGGGAACTATCATTTTGCTGATAATGTTTCTTAATTTCCCTTTCTTTTTTTCACATTAGTGCATATATACACCTTCTTGAAAAAATAAAATTCATTTTAACCTACATAATGTAAAGTTATGTCTTTTCAGAAAATAGTTTTCCTGTTCATAAAAAAGACTAGTATTTATGTCTTATTATTTACTTTTAGAAAGCAGACTGCAATACTGGCTGTTTTCACAACTTTCAAAAAAGGGACCAAAATAATAATCCAATGTGTAGTCGTTTTGACCTTAAAATAGCAGAGCCATGAGTAGTCCTGTTTCTTGAATACTTATTTTATTGCTCAGGTAAGGACTCCAAAATAAACTACCTCTGTTCCATAAAGTGAGATCTATTATCTATTTTAGCATTTAAATATAGCTGAAAAACAATGATGGATGTTGTTTTCATCCTATTATTTGCCTTATTTTTCTCAAGAAACATGTAAATCACTAACCTGCTTGCAAAATTATATGAACATGGACCCTTTATATGGAGCAGAAATGGAATTAAAACAACCTACTTATTACATAATTAATTCCACAAATACAAGATTAATTATAACATTTTGTGCATCCCTCAAGAAGTGGAAATTGTACATTGCAGGAACAGATACCCTGTACTTAAATATTGATTCTTCTGGCTGTTGAAATAGAAGGATTTGAGAATAGATACTTTAATTTTGAAGCTTTTATACAAACTCACAGTAACTAATATCAGCATTGCAGATCTGTTCTGACCCTCTAATACCATCTTTAGCCACTTATTCTGCATAATTGTATTTGGTAATATAGGGCAGTAACTAAGAAAGAAAAAGTTTGTCATATAACTGAGTCTTTACAAAAAGAACAAAAAAACTCTGCCGTTCTAGTTACATTTTGGGACTGGAAGAAGATGTGAGGACCTTTATAGCCTTTATTTTTCATCATACTGTAGAATGAGACATATATGTCTGCCTGCCTTGAATAACTTTTTGTTTCAGTAACTTTTTTGAGATAGTTTGGTTGGGTTGCTGCAAAAAGATGCTGTGAGACTGTTCCCATGAACGAACTTGCATTTTAAGACTTTAGAGTGTGCAATACTGAGAAAGCAAACAATGGATGAGACAAGGTACAGGTCTGAAAGAATATTGCTGCTTTCTGCTTCTTTCCATTCTGACTGTGTTGCTTGAAGGTAACTCATACTTTCTTGAATAGTTCTCAAATGAATAGTCAAGGATTAGGAAGACCTAATGGCAAAGATGAGCATAGGGCAGAATAAAAAAATATGGAGGATCAAGCCAAATGGAAGATTTTCTGTTAATTTGAAAGTGATCTGATTTCTCTAGAGTTGCATATGCCAGCAAATCCTTTGCAAGTTTTCTTATCTGTATATACGTATACAGATGAAATTTTTTATCATCAGTGTAACTTCTTAAAAGCAAAAATCTGCCACATGCTTGCAACATATAAGAAGAATTTAATTATCCTTTGTAAATTACATATACATTAACTCTAGTTCTATACTTCTATTTTCATACCCATAATTTACTGAACTTCCATGTTATTCTTATATTAGCATTTCTATATAACTGAATGGAATTTTTCACTTAATGAGTTGTTGGGGAAGATGAAACAGGAAAGCCTTATAAATATGATTGCCTGACAAAAGATTTTGGGAATATGAAAACTATAAGCGACATCGAAATGAAAGCCACCTTTGAGATACCAAGTCTTAGTTACTGAACAACTGGAAAACAATGGTATGGCTGACTGAAGGTAATCCCCTCTTGATTGAACAATACCCTCTGCTTGCAGGCAGGTCCAAGGGTCAGAGCAGACCTTACTAGCTCAGCAGAAGGGGTCCAAAGAGTAGTTTTTAGAAGTTAAGATGTAACACTCTATGGTAATATAAGAACTCTTATAGGCTGTATGTAAATGCTATAGGATTTGTATCTTGTATTAGATTGGCTAGTGACAATTAGAATATTCAGTACAGAAGATGATTTATTGTATTGTAACCAGGACTTCAGAGACTCTTACTATACACACTCTTACTATTCACTCTTACTATTCACTCTTACTATACACTCTTACTATACACTCTTACTACACACACTCTTAATACACACTCTTACTGTACTCTACACACATTCTCTCTCACTACTTCTTCACCCTCATTCCTCTCTCTCTCTCTCTCTCTCTCTTTGCTTACCCGCTTACTCTCTTGCTCTCTTGGGCCTGCTCAGAGCTGCCAGCTGCAGCTCTAAGCAGTGCCCCTGTACCCACGCCCTTTGCAATAAACCGCATGTTCCAAGATCTGACTACAGAGATCTCTCGTCTCCGTCCGTCACCGTCCCGACCGACCGAACCCGCACCGAGCACCCCCCAGACAGAGATCCCGCAATGAGTTTTGTCTTTTTGCTAGTGTCATGGATATGAACATAATCCTGTACCAACTCTTCTTGTACAGGTGTACTGGCATCATATATAACCAATATGCCATGTTTGGGTTGAATTTTCACAGTTGTCTTTTTTTAAAATATTAACAGCCTATGCCACCCACATGTCTACTATGTAGATTAAATTTGTAACATACTGCTCTTCCTTTTGAAAAATTATTATATTGATAAATTTTTATTTTTTGTGGTTCAATGATTTAAAAAAGCCAAATTTATATGCACAGTATTTGAATATTGAATTCAACCCGCTCTAGTAAAAATAATTCTCTTGTCATATAAGCTGATCCAGCAGCTGATTGCCACCAGACACAGCAGTCCTGTTTCTCTTTCCTCCTTTTTATTTGCTGGTACTGAGATTTGTTTGTGTTTATAATAAGCCTGTTGAAACAGGGATTGGTCAGAATTTGGAGCTATTTTTTGGCTCAGAGACCTGAACCAGATCACTACTCAGCAGAGGACACCAACACTTTTAATGGTTTAGGGTTCTAGAAGGCAGAGTCACATATGTAAAAGAATATCCCAGGAAGACAGGGAACATTCATTCTTTTCTTCCTTTGCTTTTCTCCCCTCTTGCTTTTACCTGAGAGCAGTCAATAAGTTTTCTTCAATAATGAAATTACCATCTAGCTCACACCACCTCACTGAAATTGCCACCTGACTGCTAGAAGAAAAGCAGACTAATGCACATTTTTACAGGGAGTCTTGCTTTCTGAGAACCCAAACTAGCTTAATTTTTTTATTCTGGAAATAAGTGACTGTTAAGATCTGGTTATTAAAATAATCAGAGAGAGGCCTCAGGCTGACTTGAGGTGCAAACAAGACCATATGGCAAAATCTCGTTATGGGTTATATTTAACAGCAAATGTGAAGTTCAGAGAGAGATAGACGGAAATAGAAAAAGAGATGGTGGGGGACAGAGAAAGAGAGTGACAGAGACAGATTAAGTAAAATATATGGATCTGTGGATCCTCATAGTGTCCTGTCACTGTTTCCTTCTGTTTTTCTTGGTGGTAAGCGTCCCACAAAACACAGAGTTCAATGGATTAATATAACTTTAGGCCATATGGGACTACCCAGGTCCTTCTCCTGAGGGGTGAGAGGAAAAGTTTGACACTGTTTCTTGTAACAGGCTTTGGATCTGTTGCATTGCTTTGCATCATATACAGTCATCTGGTGCAAGGTGCCAGCAGCGGGTCCCAGGGGAGATGTGAGGATCTTTGATGGTTTATGGCACCTTCTCAGGTGAATGTTCTATGTGTATGTGGCCTTCCTGGTGTGGGGTGGGTTTTACAACTGAGCTAGAGTTAACTCCCTCTATCTAGAGGTTACACCCCATACCCAAAAAATTTCCTCCTCCACTCCAGTCCCAGCCAGAGCTGATTTTCAGCACACTTGCTGTACTTGGCTTTCTTTGTGCATACAGTCTTCTCCCTAAGTCTTGTTTATTTCTCCCCAGACCTGACATAATTGGAAAACACTGTTACATTTATCTTATCTCAAGTTCCCTTAGTTGTCTTAACTCACAGTCCAAAATTCCAGTCAGGAGACATATTCAGGGAAGGGTGGACTTTGGTGGTCACAGACTCTTCAAACATCTTTGCCATAATGGGGAAAAGTCCTTCTTAACAATTCTTAAGTCATTAACCATAATGTTTCAGTCTCTCACAGTGACCCCAACAGGCTTCCTTTCTTTCATGGAAGATTCTTAAAGAAAAGCCGTTGAAACACTCAGATGAGGTCTTCCTTTTCCTTCAGGTTATTACTTATATTTTACTAATCTGGATTCTTCTTGATTTGTATTTCCAGCTCAGAGGTCAGCCATAATGGTTTGCAGATATAATTCATGTGTTGGTGACAGAAAAAACTTGGATGGTAACTTGATCTTCTGTACTCAGTACAACTGTGAAGGTGATACATTCTGTAATGGTGACTGGTAGGTCATATCTGAAAACATTTTTTCTACAAATTCATGAATCCCAATTCTTGGACCAAGAGAAATGTTCATGGTGAGAAAGAGTATCAGGGCATTTTTAAAATAATTTATTTTGCTGGTCTAAGATGAGAATAATTTAAAAAGCTGAGGACTTCCACTTCATCTTCAGACACTAGAAGAAGTGCTGGTGATTGTCCAGAATCAAGTAGAAAAATGTTTTTTTCCTAGTTCGTGTCTAATCCTAATTAATTATAATTGTGTGCTTTATCAGGGGTCTCTTAGATGTGTCGAATTTTTCAGATACAACCAGTCATAAGAACAAAAGGTATACGTTTGGACACTAGTACTAAACACACTTGTTAGAAAAATTAAGATTATTAAGAGTTTTCATGTGTAAGATGAAACAAAATGGAGAAGAAAATTCAGTTTAAAACGTACGTCTTCAATGTCTTTGTGCATTCAGAAGCAAATAAAATTCAAATGAGGTGACAAAATTTAAAGGCAAAATTCAACTGAATAGATCTGAAAAAGGAATTTTGAAATCATGAAACTACTTTCAGATTAAGCTCAGAATTTGTAAAATTAATTCCAGTAACCTATAATTCAAGATACTCTAATGTCATTCAAGTAACTGTTAATATTGATCCAAAATAAGTCCCTCACTTATACACTTACTAGAACTTTATTAGATTATAACTTTTCTTCAAAAAAAGAATTTTAGGAGCATAGTTCCTTGATTCTTCCATGTCACAAGGAATATTTTTCCATGTCAGAAATATTTTAAAGTTTTTTGAATTCAACCTTAATGAGCACTATGATCTTTATTTCTTCTGAAAATCAGGCAATTACATTTTATGCTCTTGGAAGACATTCACTGTTGAATCTTGCCTCCTAATACTAAGGATAAAATTTGGGTCTTGTACCATCCATACTTTTTTTCCAAAACCTTTTCCAACTGTTTTATAGAAAGATAAGTTAGATAGTAATTTTGTGTCTTAAACTGTGCTTCTGTAGAAGCATTGTTTACCCATGTTCCATTGACACAGTAATTATTAATATGCATTTGGTGTTCTTATGGGCTATTCTTCAATTTCATTACATAGCAGGTGCGGGGATATTGATAATTTTTTATGTCGCCTCTAGCAGAGGGTCCCTTTTTGTTGGAGACATGTGCAAACAACAAGTGCAATGCTCAGCCAGAACAGAAGACTGGATATTGCAGCATCCAGAGATGGTTTTCTACTGCATAGCTAAATAAGAGATGAGAGAACTTCACGTTCAAAATTATTAAAAAAGGAAAAGAAAGTGAATTGTTTCATTAACTGCAGAATGATTTGACTGAGACTTACACTGCATAATAGAAAAAAACTTTCTCCCCCACCCATGCCTAATATTATTGGTTACTTTGAAAATATTGAAGAAACATTACTTATGGAGAGAATTTATAGATGAAAAGAAAAATAACATAAGTTGCAGATATTTGAATTTTTCCCATAATTATGTTCTCTTTCCCTGAAAAATTCCCAGGTTATATCTGTATTCTCTTATGATATAAACATATACTTCTCAGAATACATAAATGTACTCCTGAAAGACTTTTTCTCTGTGTCCGTCTCTTATTGTCTTGTACAAAATTATAGAGTAATTGTTCTTCCACGTATTCTGTTGTTCATCTTGATTTAGTTGACTTTGAAAAAAAGTGCTCCAGATGTAAAAAGACAACTCTACTCGGTTTTATTCCATAGAGTGGTAATATATATTAAGTTATTTGCATACTATTTATAACCTAAATTAGTCATTCCAGTTGTTAACAGTTTGACTTTTTCATTAAAAACTTTTATTGTGAAGAAAGAGGTAAGAAAAATATTGGTACTGAATTATGCCATAAACTTTAGTAGAAAGCAGAGACTTATTAACTGGAAGTCTTTGAAACAGAATCCTGAGAGTTTAATGTTTGATACATTATTCTCCATGCTACACAACTGAACTAAATTAATTCACCTTAGAATGCTGATATGGGATATTCCGCTAGTGAAAATATTTAAAGTAATAATATGCCTTTTTCCTTTAAGTCCAGATAATGTTTATTCAGTTTTAAAAATAGATTTTCCACAGTCTTGCAGTGAAATGTAGCCAGTTGTCGGTGTGAGGTTTATTTATAATGGTAACCATATAAAGTTTCCATATCTTTCATCATTTCCAGCTTTGGCTTTATGACAAATAGTTTGGTTTACAAAATGTAGCATTTTGGTTTATTCAAGCATTCACAGGGATAATAAAATAGATGTTTATAATGTCTCAATTTAATGGTGTAACACTTTATACATTGTCTTTGTCTGGGGTTCAGTTTGTAAGCACTTGCTCACATGCTAAAATTTACCCCTTTGAATACCTTGAACCCTTTACTCTTGATATGAAGGGAAAGCATTTCATATCTAAATAAGTAGGGGGTCCTTTGTTATATTGAAGTCATCCCTGAGGTCTGTCAGAAAATCTGACAATAGTTCTAAAGATACAGTTGCAAATACTTATATGCAACTGCTTCGTGGTAGATACGGAAATATAGGGTTATAACATATGCTAAGGCTTTAAGACAGTTACCTGCATGACAGTTTTGTAGTGTCTATGCTATTTTCTGACTTTACTATCAATTTTGGATGGACTTGATTTAGTTTAGTTCTGGTCTACCTAAGCTCCTGTGCTAATGGTTCAACAGTATGTCAGGAGAAGACCATTGTAGTCACTCAACCACAACGTAACTTAGTCCTCCTTAGAAGCACAACAGTGCTAAAATAAAATTTCTGTGACAATCAAGTCATCTCTATAGAGGCTAAAAACACTACTTTCACAGTTTGCTGATAAAAGGACAAAAAAAAAATCTTCTTCTATATATTTTTAATGGAAGAATATGCATCACAACATTTACCACCCAAATGTGTTATCAAACTAGGCATGTTATTCATGCACCATCATCTGTGTAACCCTTTATGGCTGTGGCACCATGTGCAGTACTTAGTTAAATTATAACTGTACCCTGTTTCTTTTCTGTTGTGCTGTTTTCTGATTACTGATGACTAAATTTAGTGGAAAAAAAGTATAAAAATGATTTCACCATTTGTACTTACCCTAATCAACCAAATAAGAATTCTTTATAAGGAGAAATATATAAATTTAAGTAAATACAAACGAAACAGTTCATTAGTACATGGGGAGAAATTAAGAATGATGATCTGACAAAACAGTAATTAAAAAAAAGAAAAAAAGAGGATGTTGCTAAAACTAGTATAATACAGTTGCGTATAATTCAAAGGCGTAATTAATTTGTTGTTTCCTAATTGAGAAATTAATGGCAACTTTCTATTGATTATTCTATTTTATCAGAATATTTAAGACATATTTAAGCTCTTCAATTTGAAGTAATTGTATTGAAATAGTGTTATTTAAACTCTCTACTTTTATATTAAATTTCAAGTCTCCCAAAGAGATAGCAGAAAATCAACCTTCCAATAAAACAATTTCACTATTCTTTTGGTAAGTTTGTGATAGTTTGCAAATATTGAATCCAAATTGCTTTCCTAATTAAAGCAAATAAAATAAAAAAATTGGCATAGTTTTGTTCTGAGCAGTTGCCAACCTGTTAAGCTCAACATATGCTGAATATTTTATTTAAAAGTGATTTATGGGAAAAATTACCAACGATGGCAGACAATATTTTGCTTAAGTTTATTTTCTTAAATGTCAGCAGTTTTAATGACTCAATATCATTACGTATTCAAATGCCAAGAACATGTATGAATCCAAGCTCTACAAACTCCTTAATAATTTTATTATTTAGGGCTGTCAGTTTATAAAATTTGTTCCAAATGTTTCTGTCTGTTTCCTGCAAGTATCTAGTAACTCATGTTGAAAATGTTAAGTAGGATAATAATTTAACCTTTGTTTTCCTTTTTTTTTTTTTAATCTAGGAAGGAAAAGTTTATCTTCCTCATTAGTACTTTTAAGACCATACATGTTCCAACAATCTAGGAAGTGTTATTATTTTGGTTGTTTACAGAACATATCTGGTCAAGAAGAAAAATATCAAACAATAAAACAAAACCACTAGTGAAAGCAAAAGCAATAAAAATAGACAAGCATTTGCCAAAAACTCATATTATCTATCTTGTGATAAAGAAAATAGGTAGAAGAAAGAAAGATCAAACATTTATCTTACCAGGAATTACTTTGAGAGGCAAGGCTCTAGTGTTGGGTTGGTGAGCAATGTCTGTGTTTCTGTCTCCCTAAGTACATTCCAGGGACATAAAAATACTAAAAATAACTAAAAAAAACAACCTAAAAACTGTTATTCTCCCTTACTATTTTATAGCCAATTAATAAAGCTAACAAAAAATGAGTTTTCTTTTCTTAGCTCAATGTGTCACATTTTAGTGGTAGAATATTCACAAGGGAACAGTGTTCTTTCTTCCAAACTGGAACTCTGAGATTTGTATTTGCTCAAGTTGCAGTACAAGTATACACTAAATGTTGCATAATACATTTAGTGTCAAGTCTGAGTGATGACACTGCTACACAATGCTCAGGACATGGTTTCACAGAGCATGTATGTGAATATTTGTAACTTACACTGATGTTTCTCCAACACCGCAGAGAAACAAGCCCCAAGCATTTATATGAGACAACTTTCCTGATCTTAAAGTACTTTTCCCCTAAAAGAATTCAACTTTAGTATGTACAGGAGGTAATCTGATGCAAGAATGAAGTTACAGTTTGAGCTATCAAGATCATGAAGGATGTCAGGCTTCTGTAAATTAAAATTTCTGCTTCTTCAGCTTTTGCACTTGACATCTTCCATGACTTTGACTTATTCCAAGTCCATGTATAGACCCTAAATAAACTCTAGCTTCTTAGGTCAGATATTCAGCAAACTTAAAAAAACCTGAGATGATAGTATAATTTTGTTAAACATCGTAGTGACCAAGTTAAAAAAAAAAAACAGAATTAAAATACAGCTGCTTCACTCCTGCTAAGTAAGAGAAGCACTGACAAATTTCCTATCTTTTATGTGAAAAGAACAAAACAATGAATATACAGTGAATATATTAAATATAGGGACTAACTAACAGGCTACATCAGTGTGGGAAGAAATACAAAGAATAGCAGTATCTTCTGTTTCTTGCTACATACAAAGCAGGAATAAAGAATACCTATCTAGATTCAACTTACGCTGTATATTTAGCTGTAGGTGTGGGACTGTTACAGTTCTATCTTTTGTGTTATTAACCATGTCAACAGTTGTTCTCTACTTTCTCCATTTATTTTTTCTAAATTTAGTCCGAGCTTTTTAATACTCATCATTGAGCCTCACCAGGAAAAACCCAAACAAATAAGCAAAACAACAATTTCCTCTCCCACCTAACAACCAGAAGGCATCACTAGGTGAAGAATAACAGAATGTCTAAAGAATGTTGCACATGACTAAATAAGCCATAGATTTCAAAGACCTAACATTTTGGAAAACTTGTCTTCAGTTTTTATCAGACCTCTCTAGTTTTCAGAGATTTAAGGTAAATAAATAATTTAAATTTATGTCCAGTTGTTACAATAATTTTTCTAATTTGATTTTTTAATTAGATTCAGGAAGTTGAAAGCCAAAATAATGTTCAGAAGTCAACATTAATATATTGCTAAGCTTTGTAATATACACTAGAGATGAGACAAATTTTAATAAAAAAAGGAAAACCTTCATAGTGAAGTTAAAACCCCATTTTTTAATAATTGCCCAAGCCTGAAATTTTGATGGAGACCTCTTTCCTTAGAGGAATTGGATATTTCAGAGAGCTGAAAAGAAAAGTTATATAGTACTGAGCGAATCTTGCTTTGATCCACTGAATCTAAAATATAATCTCTCATCATCTTTGACCATACTGGTCAAATCTTTTACAGATTTCATGTCAAAATTCTATGGCATGAGATGGCCAATAACTTGTTAAAGTAAAATACAAAAGGTTTAGGATCTGGAAAAATCTTTCTTTGTCAAATCTTAGTGGTTCAACTCTATGTTTTTACTGCTTCAGCTCCTTGTATAGATAAATAAAAGACTATTTAATAGCTTAACAGACTCAGGTACATTTCATTGAAGGCAAGTTCTTAGATAATTATAGAAGATCATCACTACCATATGAAAGTCCTTTGTAATTTGCCAAGAATTACTACAAAGCCTAAGAACTAAGTTTCCCTTATATTTAATTTTGTATTTCAAACTGCCTATGTGACAAAAAATAAACATCTCAGGACAACTCTATCATGACTGTGCAAGCATCTCAGGTAATCATGCATGCAAATTGCTAGGTAGGTATACACGTATTTTAGTACATGTGAAAGAAACTGATTTACATGCACAGCAGGATCCCATCTTTTGAAAATGTGTGTTTAATTTCAATAGGGTAAAATACAATTATCAAAGAGAATGGTGAATTCTAGCGCTCTGGTGTCACATTGTATAACGCAGGATATGCAAGCAGTAATACAGGCAGACAAGTCATCTTTGTGTGTCTCATTTTTTAAATAACCCAATGTATTATTGTATTAGAATGTATTAGAATGTGGAGATCCTTATCAATGAAACCATAATTTTGATTTTTTATAGGCTTGGAGACCACAAATTAAGCTCCACAAGAGGTCAGTGACTATTTAAAGTAAATTTATCTCAACAGTTATATCTCTCATTTCCTCAATTAAACATTTTGAAGAGAAAAGCTCAAAAAGTCTATAAAAAGCAGATGTTTTATGTTTGACAAATCAGCCCCCAAATTCTCTATAGGTCAGAATCAAAGACAACTCTTGTTGACATTACTGAGAAGAAACACGCTGATCTGTCCCATTTGGCACTGCAGTTTCTCAAAATTGGAAAAACGTCTGCACTGTAGATGAAATAATGTCTACTAAATTAATTTTTCCTCAGTAAGTACTATCCTATAAGAAAATAGTCCTTGCTTTGATGATAAATTGATTATCTTTAATACTACTCTTTAAACCCCACAGGCATCAAAACGGTAGAAGAAGAGAACATCTCTGTGAGTTTCTAAGTTGCAGGGTACCCAAATACCTGAAATGAACTGGATTGTGAATTATCTTTCTAGACACTGTCAGAATAATGCATTAGTATAAATGTAGTCATGTTTATGAAAAAAAAATTTAAGAAAGACATGCTACAGACTACACCATTTTAATGACTAGAAAACCCCAGTAAAATAATAGGGGAATACTGTGCTGCAAATCAGACCTTAAATCTCTCAGAAACAATAGTAAATTGCATATTTTAGTCAGTTCATATTGCTCTGAGAGAGAGGCACGGTACTTTATACATGTGATTATGTCTGAGCTATACTGTGGATTAGTTCAGCAGTTTCATTTTTCATGTATTCAGCAAAACAAATATAACAAAAGACTAGGTATGTATCCCCATACAACCTGAGTGATTTCTCATGAGCAATATAACTACTGGGCATTGAGTTAATGATTTCCTCTTCTGGTATTGCATTTTTTGCTGGTTCTGAATTGAGTTCCATCTACTTAACATAATATTCATTGACATTCAGCCCTGGACTTTGAAGGTGGATCTGTGATGATTTTTTCCTGTACAAGACGTCCTTCTCCTTCTCAGCCTTTAATGGAGAACATACTTCACACTTTAATTTGCTCTGGTTTATAGATATACAGCATTAGTCCTCTCAGTCAACACTAAGTCTGGCTAATTATAAGGTTTATTGCACAGTAGAAGATGCCATAAAGAGCGAACAATAGTGCGCACAGAAAAAACACATACAGCCTTTTTAGTGCCACTTGTCTACAATTGCTGAAAAAGGTACTTAAGGATTGTACTACTCCTCTCTAACAGTGCCAGTTAAAAGACCTTTGTCAGCAGTAATGTGTGAATATGGAATAAATTTTATTAATTATGTTTATTGCTTAAAACATCTACGTAAACAATTTTTTGTTCATCTGTTACACTATCCAGTCTGGGAAGAGCTTGTACAGTAATGAGTCTTATCCTGAGGGTTAAAGCAGATATATTATATTTACCACTTTTTATTAGCTCTTTCTAGTAACATCTCAATAATCTGTTAGTTATGATTTCCATTATAAGAATTTGGATACAACACATGTATAGCTTATAAAGTATTTTCTGGTAATGCAAAGTTAAAAGAACTTGTAATTAATGAATGTAGATTTTCAGAGTGCAATTAACAGAGTCAGCAAGAGGACTTCAGTTTTAAGTATTAAATAACTCAATTCCTTTGAACTTCTGGAGCCGCTGGTGCTAAATATTTTTGAAAATAAGGATAGCAAATATGAAGTATGGATATTACAATAAACACTGCTTCTCCTAACATGTCCTTTTGTTGCAAGCTGTATTGAATTTCAGAGGTTTTGCTTCTCTACCATGTTCATCCTAGGTCTTTTTGGAGAGACATGATGAAAATATCAGTTTCTACAGACCATAAGTTCATTTTATTATAGGTTAATGTAGATATTTTTTTTTTTCTAAGGGAAGTTAGGGGACCAGTGGTCTGATTCTCTACTTTAATTTAAGAACTGTCAGTTGTATCAGCTGATTCAAGATGGTGTCTTCCACCTTGTACTTTGACCCAGTATCTGTCTCAAATTAGGAGGTTCTGATCCATCGTGATCCCAGTAAGAAAAACACTTAGACACCATAAGGTAAAATTTAAAGTGGTGTTTAACCGGTTTTACAAAATAAAATACTGTTTATTAAGCTAACACTAGGATAAAAGAGTAGCATAGGTAAGCCTATGTCCCTTTAGATGCTGGGAGTTCTGGGTGCCGAAGCATTGAACTGGATAATGCAGATACATTGGAAACTTCTTGCTGTCCCTGATAGGTAAAGAATAGTTTTACCAGGTCTAACATTCCCTTAATATGTAAGTTACCATTTAAGCAAGTGTGTGTTCACAAAGGATAAATCTGCAGAGCTCTCTTGTGATCACCATTGTTATTATGAATTCCAATAGTATAGTTCCAATCTAGTATTTTAGAAAGACTGGCTTTCTTGAAGTTCTTTCCATCATACTTGATGCCATATGCAACATGATTATTTAATGATTAGGAAAGAAAATTCAAGTATAATAGTTCCTTGAATTGTTATGCAGGCCTTAATTTGCTGATAAAAGAAAATTTGGTAATACAAGAAGATGTCTGTTTTGAAGTTTTGATGCTCTCTGGTTTTTTTCTGTCTTTCTGTATGAGCCAAAATAATGCTGCTCACCTGAACTTGTTACTGAAATTACGTAAAGGAAGCTGACGTGGTTTTTAAAATATGTGCACACATAGCAAATAGTCATTGCCAGTGCTAGCATTTTGTACTGCTGTTAATTTTTTCTGTAAGATAGACCAGACCTGTGCAGATCCCTAGAAATTCAAGAAAAGCCAGAGACAAATTTTCGTAAGCCACAGTTTGCTGTTAAATACGGTAGTAAATTGAGGTTTGGGGTCATGTTCATGTGTGCTAGAAATTCAGGACCACAACCATACCCATTATAACTTTTCTTTCCAAATCATTACCAGTTCTCCAGAGCAAGAAAATTTTACTTAAATCAACACAAATACTTCAAGGGAGACAACAACTTCCTTCTGCTACTTTGAGAAAAGCAAATTTTTATATGGACAGGTATTTTGTGTACCTCTCCTTCTTACAGCCTTTCCATCTAAAGGAAAATTTAAACCCACTCCTCATCTTTCTTCCAGCCTATGAGAATTTTGAATCTGCCAAGTATGAGTCTGGCCTCTGACTTGAAACCCAATGACTATGCCTGATTTTCTTCCAGAGCAAAGGTCCCCATTCTCCTGGGCCTTGAAGGACCTGTTCTCAGCCCTGATACACAAACACTATTCTGCCTCAGTTTATTTCCACAAGCTCTGAGTAGTAAAAACTCTATGGCATGCTGTTGAGTGACATTGATCCATTTCATAGTATGTAGTTTAATTTTCTACATTTTTTCTCCCCTAAGCTTTCCTGAACATGTAAACAGCAAAATGTATATATTCTATGAACTCACCACAACTGTCTGCTAGAGTATGTTGTTCATTCAATATTGTCTATCTGAATTCTTATATTGCCACAAACAAACATGGTCTCAGTAGGCTGTGGAGTGCTTGCCAGGCAGCTGTTCTTTGACTTTTCACTACCTTTCAAGGTTTTACCAATTTATCCCATTTTATACTATTACAAAATATATTTGGGATAGGTGTCAAAATTTCAAGGAGGATCCTCTTCAGACCATATATTTTAAAAAAATATAGAAATTTTAATTTAATCACCTTAGTGACCTACTAAGAATAGACACTTATTTTTTAGCAAAAAATTGAGATATCTCTGTGTGTTTAATTTTGGGTGAGTTTTGTTAGAAGCATTTTTTTCTTGTAATGTCTTTGGGCAAAGGTTTTCAGCCTACTAGTGCCTCAACATGGTGTGACAGAAAAAAGGCATGGGAAACAATTTTCACTTGTCCTCTAATTTTTATTTAAGTCTTCATTAATGCACCCTTTTGAACTTCATGTGTATTGTGTAACAGGTGAATAATAGAAAAATATGTTTCTTTAACCTCAATCTACTTATTACTATAAACACAGTCAACTCTTGAGGAAAAATACTTAATTTTAGGAAAATGTATATAACTTGTGGCAGATTTAGTCAATATTTCTGAGTAACTAAAAAGATAATCAGGATTCTGTAAATGTCACATTTTTCTTTAAATATTTAGACTAAAACATTTTCTTTAGAAAGATCAATTTCATTTTTAAATAATAGAAGAATAACGCCACAGAAGAAGGTGGGTGGAAGAAATAATTTTCTCTTGACCAATATTAGAACTAGGAGTTGAATTTTTCTGGAAATTTCCTTCTATTTTGCACTGTTTCAGAACTTGATTATCATTTTGGTTTATTTGTTTTCCATCATGACATTGGAGGACAATAAATAGCAGAACTTTATAAACTGACTTGTCCTTGGATCCATGATACAGGTATGAGCTTAGAAGATATTAAAATTAAAGTTGTTCAATGTTGAAGGAGATGCATGCACAGAATTTATCTTTCTTCACAAGGCAGGAAATAAGGTTTCCCAGCCTCTTAGTGCAAGTCCTGCCATCTGATAGAGACATTTCTCATTCCTGTCTGCACTTGAGGCTACCTAAGGAAGATCTCCTTGCCTGGAAAACTCAGTGACACTGTGCAGCTCTGATTTTTTTTAATATTATTGGCAGTTTTACCTCAGCAAAACAAATGAGGTTTTCTCAAGATGTGTATTTACTATTGTTTTCTATAAGAAATTGATAAAAAATAAAGAAATAGAAGGATCAAAATTTAACTCTTACTACCACACAATGTAGCAAACTCATTCTGCAGTAAACCTTTTTTGAGTATCACTGAAATGGACCTAGTCTCATAGGTCTGGGAACAGAAAGTACAAAAGTTTTGCAGCTGCTGGATGGGACCTCAAAATATATGTAATGAATGCACGCACATGCTCATCCCTTATTTATCCATGGATTTTAAGAATCTGTCAGATTAATCTCTCCTTCCATCACAACAGATAAATTACTTTTCATAAGCTTTTAAATAATAAAAATATTAAGATTAATGCAGGATGTACTTTGGTATTTGCATGATTATTTGATCAATCTCCCTCTGGGAATGAATATTCCACAATATTTTAAAAATGATTTTACAATAAATGAAATGCCAGAAACCATACATTATATTTCATAAGTTGTACCCTCTAAAATCATAATGCTGATTTACTGCTGTGATCTACTATTTCAAGCATGAATGAGAATTATTAAACTTTCATTCCAGACGGGATTTTTATATTATTAACAGATGCATTCTGACCAAGGAGTCTCACTCTATCATGAAACATGGATCTTATTTCATCATGCCTTTATTAATTATGTATCTATTGGGGATTCAAAGGTGGATCTGCTATAGGTTGAGACCTTAATTTTTGACTAGTGTTGCCATCAGCTCCACACTTGGTTCTGGACACTTAGTCTTCAATGATCCAGCTATAATTATTACTACCCTTTATCCTGTGTCAATAGAAAACACTCTGCTTCCCTGAGTGTATATAATCTCTTTCTCCTCCTATCTCTTGCTTCAATAAAAGATACATTTTTCAAAAATGGGAGGACACTCTTTTTTCCCGCCTCATTTTTCAACAGCAGAATCATGACATTTCAATTTTTTAAGTAAACAAAAAGTTCTATTTTTCATACTGACAGCAAAGAGCAGTGATGTATGAACCTTCAAGTCTTATAATGACTTATCCATGATAACGCTTGAAGGAGCCTCCACATATTTTTAAAGCAAGTCAAAATAATTTGTTTTGGCAATGCACAGAAATCCTCATTTTTCAAGCTGTAATATGCTTGGTTTCAATTTTTGTGATGTGAATCCGTCCTTAGAGATTAGAATTTTTTTGAAAAATCAGTGAGAAGTTTCGCAATAGGTGAAGTAGTTTTAAAATATTAACAGCACTATACTCTTCATTTTAGTTTGGGTAATGATTTTCATCCTAAAGTAGGTCCTTCCACTGCAATTGCATATTTTAAGATTATTTTACAGTGTTGATGGATTTTTTTATCAAGCTTAAGTTGTGATTCGTATTATTAAGAAAGATTCTCACCTTTACAGTGCATAGAGTTGAAAAACTTAATGGTATCTGCCTCAAAATTCAGGACAAAATGACTCACTCATAAAAGAAACTTGAGTAACTAGATAGTGTTCCTCTTCTTTAAGAGTTTAAGTACTTCACTCTCTTTATCTCTCTTAAGGCATCTCAAGAGGACAAGAAGGGGTAAAAATGAACCATTGATTAAATAAACATAAAAATTAAGTTGTAAAGTGCTGGCAGAAAATCTCTGTACTACATCAAGGTTCAGTTTGTCTATCTGGATTAGTGCTGCCTTATCCATGGTTTCATGGATTGGTGGCCACACTTTCAGTTCTGTCCATGGTGTCATAAATTGGAATTTGTTGTTTTTGACAGATTTACTGCAGGACATGAATATCAGAATGTTTCAACTCTTATGAGGAAAGCAAAGCCTTCACCTGGAATAAAAGACTGTAGATTCACCGATGGTTTAAACTGGTTTTTTACAGCCTTACAACCAACTTCAGTCTATCTGTCTAATTTCTAGAAATGAAATAGATATTTCTAAGTGACAGGGACTGAAATGGTTCATGTCTTAAACATAGATATGAATGAGTTTTGCCCATTACTGCAAAAACTGTGTAAGGAAGCTACAACCACAGAAGCCCACCCCTCCTTGAAGATGCCCAACTGGAACTTTGGACTGTGAGTGAAGCCACCTGGGTAAGATAAAGGGGACACTATTGTTCAATCATCTCAGGTCTAGGGAGAAACAAACAAGGCTGAGGGAAAGGAATGCATCCTCAAGAAAGTCAAACACAGCAGAGAATCATCCCTGGCTGGGTTTGGGGTGGGGGAGACCACAGCCCACAAAGGCCAGGTTTACACAGACTCTCCCCCAACCGAGGGCAGAGGAGGTTTCGGGTGCATGATGCAACCTCTGGTCAGAGGCAATAAACACCCATCCTCTGTTACACAAACTGGCCCAGCTGTGAAACCCCAACCCCGCAGGCCACATCCATGGGACTTCCACGTGAGAGGCAGCCAAGGGGGAGTCATAATCCATCAAAGACCCCCCAAAGTGCTCCCCAGAGGCCTTGTACCACAGGACTGCACATGATGCAACAGATCCGGTGTCTGCTGCAAGAGACTGTGTCAAACTGCCCCACCAGGGGAGGTACCTGAGCATTCCCACTTGGCCTGAACATATATTAATCTGTTGGATTCTGTGCTTTTCAGGGAGCCCTCACCACCAAGAAGACCAGCTGGAGAGGATCATCGAAACATTGTTGGGATCCATGGAGTGGTGATATTTTCTTTATTCTGTCTCTGTCACTCTCTTTCTGTCCCCCCACCTCTTTTCTATTTCTTTCTTTTTATCTCTTTCTCTCTCCCCCTCTCTGTCTCTGTCTCTCTCATATTT
The DNA here is from genome assembly GCF_965178545.1 of Coloeus monedula. NCBI lineage: Eukaryota > Metazoa > Chordata > Aves > Passeriformes > Corvidae > Coloeus > Coloeus monedula. The sequence continues at coordinate 26,279,150 of NC_138822.1, read as the reverse complement.
ATTATCAAATAAAATCCATAATATTAACTTCGCATACGGCCTCATTTGCACCTTAATTCAAGCAGAGGCATTTCTAGTAATTTTAATAACTGGACTCTAACACTGAGATATGTAGATAAAGTGTCCAGTCTTTAATGTGCTGTATGTTGAGCACTTCTGTTGAATACTGTGAATGGGTAGACTGTTCTTTTCAGACTCTTGTAAGAGAGAAAGCAAGCACTTCAGTCAATATAACTTCTTGCTCAGGTGGTCTTCTGGGAGGCAAGGCAAACCATTGAGCACCTCCCCTCTTTAGAGTGGGTGCTAGCTGATGGGCAGGGAAGTTCAAGATCGCTGACCAGCTATTCATTCCTGAATCCCATATGAACATATATATATGCCCTCATGTAATACTAAAACTAAGCTTAAAAAAAAATCAATTCCATAATCATGGAGGTAATTTTGAGACAGGTATCTTGCAGTCAGTTCCCTCCTTAGTCTCATTATTAGTCTCCTAAGTCTCATTATTGAAGGGCAAATTAAGAGACAGAGTTATAATAAAGTATAAATTTCCTTTATAGACTTGTTTTTTTCTGAAAAAAAAATAATGCCTCAGTTGGACTCATTAACCTTGACCAAAGGTCTGAGGGCTGGAACTGAAACAGGGAAGTGGACTGGAAACAAACACAGAATTCACACTACTCATAACCAACAAGAAAAATATATGCTAAGGATTATCACAAGGTCTGATTAAAATCTGTCTTATTGGAATAATTAGTAGTTATTAAAGTCACATAGAATATGGGGAATAAGGAGGACATTGAAGCTCCTACTCAAGGTTTAACAGGGTCTGTGGCACCCTGATTCTTGCTTTTGATTGTGGAGCACTTTGTATGCTTGCTTGATAGTGGAAGTGTGGAGGGATTTTTTGCCAGGAAATGTCCTGCCTAAGCTTTGAGGGGGTCAGTCGATATTAGAGGTATAAGAAGGAATGACATAGATTACTTAAAACTTTGCACAGAGAGGGAGACAGAAAAGAGAGAGACAGAATGAATAATACTCTGACTCTCAAAATGAGTCCACACAAACAGAAAAATAGTTCAGAAATGATTGCTGTGAATTATTACACAGGAACAAACTAAGATTTCTGAGGCAGATGGTCCTCCACAGTTCTATGTCAATGCAGCTGTCATCAGATGTTCCTTCTGTATGAAAAGTGTGTCACCTGAGAAAGAAAAATTCATGTCATGGCAATTTCGAGGTTGTGTTGGTAAAGAAGGATTGCACTTGTCTGAACTAATACAAGTGAGTGGTACATCTGTATTACTGCTTGGACTATGTGGTACCTGGAGAGCAGTCAAAAGCCAAGAGACCTCAGTTATTCAAAAAGCAAAAGCTCTTCACACTTAACTCTGGTTTTCATAAATATATGGGCAATTTTCCATTATTTTATTAATAGCTGTGCAGATAAGTGAGTTACCCAACAATTAAAGGAAGCAGTATTCATACAAGGATATATAAAATAGCAGGTCCTAGTAGGGAAATGACAAAACTCCCATCTGAAAAGACGATGATAGAACTGCAGGAAAACAATCACGTATTTTTAGGGAGGTTTTTTTTCAGTACATATGAGCACCTGTTTCATTCTGTATATAAATAGTCCAAATGACTAGTAACTTTGCTATTCTTTCATAGCCAAAAGGAAATATTAGAGACAGGTAATTTCTGGGGTGGGCTTTGGTAGTCAAGACTTTAACCAACAAAGGGAAGAGAATCTGGGAAGGGAAGCTGGCAAGGGAACTGATAACTCTATAATAGTATTCACGGAGATGCAGGAGCTGCAAGCCAGCTGTTTACTGGCTTCCACATATGGCAAGTTCACAAGCCAAATACATCATTTCCCAATATACAGAGTTGGAATTTTACTCAGGGAAAGCCATTCCCTAAAAGTCCTGATAAAAATCCTCTGTTGGAGACCCTTACATTCATTTCACCATGGACCCTGGAGAATCTAGGCAGGGTAGCAGAGACTAGATGGTTTGTGATAGTCATTTTAGTCTTTTTTTTTGTTGTTTAAAGACCTGCACCATAATATCTACTGGAAATACTACACCATCCGTAGAAATAATTTTGGCCTAATTAAAAGAAATTTATGCAACCCTGTGTTTCTTTTTTGTGGTTTAAAATACATGCACAAAAAGGACAGCTTCATAGATTCATAAGACAGAAGTGTGCTGCATGTGCTTGAAGAAGTGCAGTAAAACTTTTTAAGTGGATTGACAAGGATCAATAGAAAAGCCTATGAATAGAAATTTTCCTTTTTAAAATTAGATTCTTATACTTATGTAGAGACATTTACATAAGATTTTTCTGCATTTGTAGCCTTTTGTCACTGTATAAGGATAAGGACCTTTATAAACCCCATTTCTTTTTCTGGTGCCAAGAACAGAAAATTTTTATTGAGGTAGGAATGAGAAAGTCTTTTAACAAGGTAATCCCCCCACACCCCACAAAAAAAAAAAAAAAAGATTTAACCAACAAGCAAAATAAACTACAATAATAACAAAAGCCCAGACAAACAAGCAAAACCAAAACAAAGCCCTTAGCACTGCATTTGTGAGGTGCGTAATTACACACAGGTTTTACTTAAAAAGCAGAAAAACTCTACATGGCCTCTTCTTTCTCTGTTGCTCTTACACAAACACTTTTCTTTATTCCTGCCATTTTTAATGCAAAAACCAAAAACTTTTTGGATAGATCGTGTGATCCTGGCCTATGTTGTACAATGCATACTTATATTCCAGTGTTATGGTAACAAAACACACATAATGTTCTGAATAATAGATTAGGAAGCTCAGAGAACTCTCTTTCTAGTACAGAGAAAATAGTGGAAAAATAATTAAAAACACTATGTGCAAGGCATAACTATTTCTATTATCATTATCTATTAAAAGCAAAGAGCAAAATTACATAAATATGTGATGCTGAATAGAACAGAATAGAATAGATTGGAACAGAAAGAGTCAATGTACTGCTCTTAAAACAACTACTTTTCTTCATTGTGTATCTTTTATTGTAACGTATTTCAAGTAGGGGTGCATTTATTTAAAACCTTATGCAAAATATTAAGGGAAGCAAGAAGAAGTAAAGTACCATTATTTATATGATGTCATCAAAACTTTATGGCTAACACATGTAATGAAAAAAATAAGTATTAGCTAGGACTTTCGTTCTAAGATCATCCAGAATAACAGATCTTAATACACTTAGCAGAATTAAATGATAAGAGGTGCACCGGATGGAAATGACAATTCCTTCCTAAAATAAAAACTTTACTGTTTTCTTTTGAAGTACAGGTAAGCACTGAACACTTACACATTCCTTTCACATCCCATTCCATTCTTTTACCCTAAGTTTTATTTTCTTTATTTGTTTATGAGCAGGAAAAGATTGCTATCCATAACTAAGCTGGCCTTGAAATGACCCATGGGGTAAAGTTCGTTGTCAAGTCCTTGTGCTCAGATTCTGTGGATGAACCTCAAACACAGAGAGAAAGAGGGGACTTACCTCAGGGATTCAGCCATTCTTATTCTCTTTTCCTCCTAACACTCTGAAGAACTGAAGCCATGGTGCATTAGGTCCAGGGGAAGGTGAAGAAAAAGACATGGTTTCTCTACACTGTCGTTAATGTTCTCTATCTTGTCAGAGACACTTTAAATGGGTGACAGTCCCTAGTCCACAAGGGAAGCAAATCACCATCCATCAAATGCAAAGTCAGATTACATTCCTAACTGTTACCAGGACAACTTGCTACCACTACTTATATCTTTTCCTCTTTCTATCAATGAAGGTGTCGCTTGGGAAAGATAGCAACTGAGATACTCAACTCTGACGTTAATGAAGGATAAAGTGATTACACTCCAAAAAGGCAAGGAAGAAGATGAGATCAGAGCACACAGTTCTATTACTATGTGATAAAAAATAGCAATAATTTATGTGGGAGATAAATTATAATTAGAGCAGAGAAGAATCAGAATAAATTTTTAGGCTGCTGCCACCCTTAGGTTACAGAAAAATTTACTACTTTTTAAAAGGTGAATTTCTGATCAAGGCTTTCTGATACATATTATATAGGAGATGGCAAAAAAATTATATTGCCTGTGAAAGAAAGGAAGGGAAGAAAAAGCAAACATATTGCTATGCTGAAACCCTATAAGACAATCAGATGGTTATATCCACATTTATAACATTACTTTCTTTAAGAAGAATTTACATACAGCTGGACTAAGCCTGGATTCAATGCAGCCTCAGGTGAGAGAAACAGAAGACATGCTGGACTTCAGCAGTAACAGCTTCTTACCCCTCTGGAAACTGGTTCATGAATGAAATGTCAGGGAATTTTGTTTTTCCTTTTCTTGTTTGTATTGCCACTAAGTGAGTCCAAATAAAAACAACCAGGGTGAAATGTTCAACCCTTTCAAAGTTTTTTTTTAATATGTTTTACCAATTAATTGTAATTAGCACTGAAAGAAGGATTTTAATTTCAAAATTCAGTTCATTTTGAGACTAAAAATTTAGGTTGATGCGGTGCAGTGCACACTGACAATCAGATGGTTAGGGATGGTATCATAAAATCTATAGTAAAAGGAGTAAAAACCAATGAACAAAGGTAAAAGTTTGTTGGAAAGAAAAGAAGAAGCCCAGTGGCTCCGGCGGGGGGAGAAATTGCAGTCCAAAACCAATGTGGTTGATAAGAGCAAGCTCCGTTTATTAGCAATCCAGAGGCACTTATATAGTATACCAGCTTGTTAACTCTTAAGTGGCTTAAAACTTATCAAAGTGAATCTCTACTTCTACCTAATTGGACTTACATTGGCAAGCTTCTACAGTTACGTTATGATTAAAAGAATTCAGAGTTCACCTCCCTTCTCTCCCGGTCTTATCTCCACAGCTGTACCTTCTCAAAACTCCCTTCTTGTTCCCAGCTTGGTTCTCAGATTTTTCTCATGCAGAGTTTTTCTCACACACAGGCCTTTTGCTTGAAGGCCTATTGCTTGTATAGTTCTTCTATTGATCCCATAATTCTATCAATGATCCATGCCCCGATCCCTCAATAATTCTGCAACAAAAGTTGACACACAAGAGTCTACCTACTGATACATGTATCATGTAAATTTACATAAGGTAGAGATTATGGGATTTACATCAGTAAATTCTCCATGCTGTACAATGCTATCAAAAGAGGATATAAATCAAACAATACTTAACTTTCTTTTTGAATACACATTAAAACTGTGGAGAACAGTTAAAAATAAAAAAGAATCCTCTTTGTGGAATAAACACATATTAGAAACTAGAATATTTAAAAAATAGTTTGAAAATCAAGAGCCTATCCAAACATATCTTTAATGTATTCAGTTTGTTCCCTCTTCAGCTAAAACTCGCCTGAATTATTTTGGCAAATTGTGCAATGTTAAAATGGCCCTTCTGTCTCTTTACAATATCCTTCATTCTAATTTCTCTGAAACAGTACAGAAGGGAGAATCAAGGGGTGAACTAGACAAAATAATACTGTGTTCAAGGAGAGATACAGTCTTAAATAAAGGACAAACATATTGCTTTAATATTCCTTAAAACTTGAAATGAGTTTCAGCTAATGCCAGATAAAATGAAATAAAAACAAAAGTGATGAAACATCATTTAGAAACTTAGAACCATGCTCAGAAATTAGGATATCATGAAGTCACTGTGATATCAGCAGTTTGTGACCTCTCTGTTTTAGTACAGTGGGTCCTGGACTCATGCCAAAGAACAGGGCTCTCACATTAGCCTTGTCTGAATGGTAGTCTCTCCAGGTCTGTTAGCCCTGCTTTTGGGATATAAGTATTTCTGCAATGTGCTGATGATATTGCCAGAAGTTTCTCTCTGTCTTAGGTCAATTAGAAAATTTTAATATTACTTGAATTTCTAAACAGTATTTTGGTCAGTGCTTACACACAAAAATCAACAAACTGACAATGAACCCAACATTTTGAAATGGAGCAAGACTATTTTTTTTTGTTTGGAAATTGTCCATTTCAAAGGTTAGGTGCTTCCAGGGACTTAATGCCACAACCATCCTGACATTCAACATTTTCATTTACAACTTCTCTGCACAGTCTGTGCCAGTGAGACACTGTTCTCATCTTAAAAAGAGTCTTTCTTATGTCCAATCCAAATATACCCAAATCCAGTTTAAACCGTGACCCCTTGTCTTGTCACTGGACTCCTTGCTAAATGCCTCTTATAATACTGCCTTATAATGTTCATTTTATATACACACATAAATGGATGTAAACTGATTAATTAACTTAATATTCACAGCCTTTTAAAGTGCTTCCTTTTTTTTTTCAGTGCTTTTTCTGTTTTACTGTTGAAACTATAAAACCAAGTTCCTAATACTTTGAACTGTCTTTTATTAGTTTATTTATTTACTGATGGCTGAAACATTTCTCCTACTCCCACAATGATCATATTTATTTTTCATGTGATGAAGTACCTGTGTCTGTTCTTTTTGATTTCTTTAAACTCTTTTCAGTCTCAGAGAAATGTTTTCCTAAGACTCCTCTAGTTATATTGGGTGCAAAAGGCTTCAGATCTTCCTTTTTCTGTCTGAAGCTTCATTCATGTCAAGCTTCAGCTGAGATGAAGTCTGAAGAGAAACAGGAGATCTTGGATAAGGTCCCATACAGGCGACATGACTACTTCAAAAAGCAGGATGATTTCATGTTTTTATTGCTTTTTAAGAGTGTTCTTGTTCAGCTGAGTTGTCAATGCCTCAACTGACACCAGCTCTAGGATGTGCCACCAAATTTTTTTTAATCTATTTCAATAGTATAATTGGCAGACAGATATAGCTGGTGATCTTTTTAAGTTCTAGTGTAAAGAAAAAGTTTCAGCATTCTCTCATTTTTATTATGAAGTTTGATAATATGATACATTTTTGTGGGGATCTTAGCAATTAAAATCTGAGTGTCACAAGCTGTCTTCTCTTTGATAGCATTCTTTTCTAAAAATTCATCTGACTTTCCTGTCTTTCCTATTCCTGTTAGAATTACACTTTATGAGTTTAGGAGGAATATTAGCATTTTAGGCTGAAATTAGTTGTTAAGTTTATATATCACATGCTCTGACATTAAACCTGTATATTAAGCCAAATGTTAATATATAGTATCAAGAATTATAAATGTTTTCTCTTTTGATGTTTAAGAGTATTCACAGGAAATAAGTTATTGGAAGATGTTCTTGGGAAATATACTTTTTTTACATCATCAAAAGAGGAAGGTATGGAAAGGCTAATTGATATCTCCTTGATAAGTACATTTGTTGTGACAACATTCTGACATTTATGGCTAAGATCAGCAAAAGTATTCACCATAAAACTAGACAATTATCTTAATTTCTTAAAGGAAATACAGTATTTTGAATATAGTTTCTACCATAGAGTAAACTCAGCCTAATTCCTCTGTGCAGTTGTACTTACTTGAAAAAGACCAAGAACAAAGTAACCAAATAAAATTAATAAAGCCAAAAAGGAAAAATAAAATAAATCATGTAAAATGCCAGAAGAGAAAATAAAGAAAAACAGGCCTGTACCCCTCATCTCAGTTGACCTTTCTGAAATGGTAAAGCATAAAATGCTTTAGTGCATAAAATGATATCAAGACTTTTTCAAAAGAGTCACTATAAGCACATTTTAAGGTTAAGTGAAAGAGGGTAATGACCAGCAAGATGGCAGCAAAAAGTGTTTTATGTCTTTAATTGTGCAAGTTTAGCATCAGATCTAGGACCCCTTGAAATTTCAAAGCCACTTTGATAACAAATGTAAAAGGCTAATTGGTGAGATTCTTCATGGTAAACACATTTAAAACACAAACAAAACTCCATTTTCAAAACATAAGCACAGTAATACAAAGACCACAAATTTTAAATTAACTCTGTAATTCGATATTGTTCCCCTCATGTGTTACACTAGGAAAAGACTGATTTATATCTATATATTAAATTAACTTTTCATCACAAAATAGCTACCTGAAACATACATTTGGTGTGAAGACTGAAAGGTGAGGCTGTGTTGTTACATATATCACCCACACAGGAGGAAAAAAATCCCAGCTGATTTAAACAGCAAAACAAACTCCCGTGATAGTAAATCACAGAATCTTCAGAGCCAAAAAGTGATTTTCATATACACATTGAAGCCCATGCAGGACTCAGTGCTAGAACATGGGAATATTTCCTGAAGGAGCTGCAGGCCATGGAAAGCCCATGCTGGAATAGGTTTATCCTGAAGGACTACTGTCCATGGCAAGGATCCATGAAGAAGCAGGAAAATAATGAGGACTAAGGAGCAGCAGAGAGGAGCCGCTATGGCCTGACCACAGCCCCCACCTCCCATCCACCTGAACTGTTCCTCTGAGGGGTAGGAGGTAGAGGACTTGGGAATAAAGAAATGAAGTTGGATGTGGTAGGAGGAAGGTGTTTCAGCTTTGTCTTTTTTTTCTCGCAATTCTTCTGTATTTTAACTGGTAATATATTATGTGATTTTTCCCCAAGTTAAGTCTGGTTTGGCTGTGCCATTAATTGGTGAATGACCTCTTGCTGTCCTTATTTCAGCCCATGAGCTCTTCCATCTTTTTTTCTTCCCCCCTGCTTTGGAGGCTTGGGGAGCGGGGGGAGGTGGTGCGGTGAGTTACAACCATTTGAATTGAATCCGTTTTAGAAGAAACTCGGGTCCATATTTACTTTAACCTGACATGGACAGCTCTGAAAAATAACTGGGGTCTATATCTTCAGCTGTTTAAATGAAGAGTCTGCTCAAAAATTAGGAACTTGGTCCTCTTAACTCCATACTGTGAAGGGGGAAACACAGTCCAAAGGTGATGTATATTATTGTATATCTGTCAGACTTATCCAGGAAAACTATTCAAAACATATGAACATATTGCTGTTCACTTGTTTATTTTTGTCTGCAAATTTAGCCCTGCGGAATGGAACAAATGTCTTACTCCACACCTACACATTATTATGTCTAATTTTTCTTCATTTACCCTCTTCCTCCTTGTATATTACTGGAAAATCAGTTTTAGCACCAAAAATAACTTAAGAGGTTATGCTGTTTTGACAGAACTCAGACAATCTCCCAGTGTGAGGGGAAAAATTGCTGGAATTGGGTCTTAAATGTGAACTCCAATTCTGACTAAAAGAGCAAGTCTAGGCTCTGGATAGAGTAACAACACAGAGTACTTCTGGCAGTTCCTACCTACAAGCCCCACTCTGTTGACAGGTACTGGACACCCTTCCCTGACTAGTGTGGCTGAATCTAGTAAGTAATTTTGGGTTGAATTAGTTTCTGTGACAGACAAAACAGACTTTACAGTAGGCAAATTGAATTTCTCTGGTTCAGTGACCACTATGGCATTGCTCCTCTCAAGAAGATTTTCACATTATTGAGGGCTGGTAGGTTTTCTCATAAATAGCCACAGGCAGGACGCACTGCAACACAACTGATTCCTTGTCTGTTCCCATTAAAAAAAAAAATCTGTCTACATCTGCCAAGGCACTTACACAAGTGTGTATACACAGCCACAGACATACAAAGAAAACAAAATGCAAACATCTGCCTAAATTTTTTTGTTCTATTGAGACTGTATGCATATATCTGGAAAATTCATATAATGGCCTTCCTGAGACTTAGCCTCAGTATCTATTGTTACAAAACACAATGTGTTTTTAATCGAGTGAAAAGGCAGGAAGGATTACCTACCTTAAATACAATTACGAGTGGAGAACTGGCACCATGTACTTTGATTCAATTAGGTTACAGTCAAATGCCAGCCATATCATGAAAGGAAATATAAGAACCTCCATATTTAAATTGTAACTAATGTGGTTTTGCAAGTCTGGTATCCCACACTTTCTACAGCTGTCACTGAATATACCCTCTAAGTATTTTCTTTATTTTACTAGACCGATACTGCATATATATACCATAAAACTGCTAAAAAACTAGCATCTGTAGAATATATAAAATGCAATTTTTAGGCAGTGTTTATAGAATATATATATTATATATATAGAATAGCATATACAACAAATAAATTCATGCTTTTCAAGTCTCTCCATTCACACTGCAGATTTTCCAAATTTTTTTGCTCTTTATTTTGCTAAAGCCCCTTTTTATTCTTCTCAAAGACAAGGGAAATTATTCCTGTCATTTTCATGGATGTTTCTTTCTTAAGTGTGATTCTTATTTCATGGGTAATTTTTATTTTCTTTTTGCTCTGGCTTTTAAGAAAGCATCAGCACAAAATAGAGAGATGCAGAACATGAAAGTGAATAAGGATTTTTATTATTATAGATCATCATGAACAGTATCATTGCAGAATAAAGCAGACATAGAATAACTTCACTGATCTTCAGAGCTGGTCCCAAATCAGAATCAGCAATATGGATGTATGATGTAGAAATACTCTACTGTATTTTTGAAAGACATTCAAAGGACAGAGTAGAGCTCCAACACAATATGGGAAAACAAAAGTGTAACAGAAGGATGCATTTCTGTTGTTTCTTATATTAATCCATTATTTAGTGCTCCCTTGTTTCAAGTCATCATTGCAGCAATACCTCTTGGATGAGGTAGTGTGCATAGAGCCCTCCAGAGAGCCAGTTATTACGGCGGCCAGCACAGAGGTACTTTTTCATTATTGTCCGGGGTTAAGAGGCTGGTTTATGAGGTGGTGAAATAAATGGGAAATCTGAAATACTTTAAAAGCAAAATGAGACAATTTTTTCTAGAAGCAAAGAAAGCACAGGAATATTATCCTGGCAAACCTTTTGGCTCCTGTCTTTCAGAAATTATCAATTATGAGAGTCACTTGGAACAGAAAAACATAGACACATTTTAAATGTATTTTAAGTATAAAAAAAAAAGAATTAATTTGAGAACTACAGCTTCAAGCAATCAGAGAGAGTCTTATTATCTTAGTTCTGTTGTTTTTCATAAAAATTGATGTTGGGTTATTATCAGTATAATTTAAGGAGTTGCAATTGAAAATTTTCATTGACTCAAACCTAGTTTTTGCATATTGACCCTTTAAAAATTTGATGAGTTTAGTCAAAGATTTTAATCCTTATTTTGTGTTTATTTTTCAGCTTTTCAGACATGAGTAACCTCTAAATAGTCTGTTTTTCTTTCCTGTTGAGCCCTAACATGCCTCATTGGTGCCTAGAAGATTGAAAATTTATCTATCTGAGAGATCCGTATGATCCTTACGTAATTCTTTATATATAAGAGTATTAGATAAACTATAAAATTTAAAAATTAGATTGATGGAATAGAAAACAGTTATTAAATAAGTAGATTTTGTTCGATTCTAACCAATAGTCTCACTTTCACAGCTTCAAATAATAATGACCTAAACCACTTCACTTTTTTTTTCCAGGTTTGTCACCTGCATGTTTATAAAAACAAATCCTAAGCAATTGTGAACTTGCATTGTTTCCTTTTAATTATTTATCTTAGTGGTGGTAGTATTTTTTTAGGCATTAAAGTTCCATTACCTACTTTCAGGTTCCCATGGGATATCTTTCCTACCATTTCTTCATCCAACCAAAAATGAATTTAAGGTGCTTTCTTTTTTTTTTTAATTGCTGTAACACAAACAGAGATTAAAAGGGAATTTCTACTCTTTATTTTCTACCCTTGCAGTAATTAACTCCAGTTTGTAGAGCCATGTTTTTAAATAGCTTTCACGTCTTTATTTCTACTTTTGCAATACAGAAATTAACAGCAAGAGAGCCTTAAGTTTCTCAGAGAATTTGTCTGTTTAAGTAACTCTAAATCTACATTTAGAAATTGTTATTTTTGTATTGTAAAACACATACATTGTATTTAGATACCAAGGTGCTGACCATTTTTTCTAATGTTTTTAAGGAAAAAAAAGTTCAGTAGAGTACCAACAAAGTGAAAAGTATGCTTTTTAAAAAAATTTCTTCTAAGACAAATATACATCTGTTGGTTTGTAGTTAATAATGACTGGATACAGTAACTTCACAAGGTATATCTCAGCGAAGTCATTCAGTGAAAAGGGATCTAATGTTTGAACACCTCTGTTTGAATGTAAATGTCGTTTTCAGCTTCTGTACATCACAAAGCCTGTGCATCTGTGGGTTATAAAACCCCAGTAAGCACTGTAGGGACCATTGAGGGTCTGACTGTCAGTTTAAATTTCTATTTTTCCTATGCCACCACACAGTCTGTAGAATTATTTTTTTACTAGTTACATTTTGAGAACTCTAGAGGAGAGCATTCAAGTTTCTTGTGTCCTCACTTACATCCTTCTTTTCTTCAACTTTTTCTTCAGGAATTTTTTTTCAGTGTACAGTATTCTATGAAAAAAAATGCTCTTCAGCTTATTGTCTCTTCACCTAGAAACTCATCTTTTCAGTTCAAGATATCGTCTACACCTAGACTCTTCTGTGCTTCTACCCCTGTTACCACAGTCTTGTCCCAAATTCTTCATTTCCACTGGCTGTATGTGTACTTTCCTGGCCTCAAGAAACCAAATGTCTCATGGTTTGACAGTGCAATTTCCCACTCATTGTGAAACTCTTTACCTTAGCATTCTAAATGCAAAAGAAAATCTTGTATTTTCTGAGAGGCAGTTTCTTCTATCATAGGAGAAGCAGACTGTCAGTGACCACATGAATATTTCATGAAAATGAAATAATGGTTGCAAATGTTTTTTAAACTTTATGACTGCATTTTTTTACCAGACTATGCAATTCAGCAGTGTAAGTAGAAGTAGTACACACACTATGCAAATGCCAATTTTTTTATGCTTATTAAATCAATAAACACCCAATTAAAAAGGAAAAAAAAAAAGTAAAAAAGGAGGAAAATAGAGCTGTTGACTTTAATGGTGTTTCTGAGTCAGCTGTGCATAATCTGGCAGAGCAGATAATTAACAGATTAAATAATTGCTCGTAGTCTAGTGAGCTTAAACTGAAAGTCTAAACTATTTTTAAAGTTATCCAATGACAATGCTAACTTACAAATCCTTTGCTCTGACAGAGCCCCTTGTTGAGAAAATACATTCTGAGTTTTTTTCAGAAGTGTCATATGTCTGTTACACTTCTAGTTATAGAATTTTCATTAATATTTTACTTGCCTATCTAATGTCAGGGTGCATAGCATTCTTTGGTAAAGTAGAAAAAATATCTTAGAATATAAACCAGACTCAGTTCAGAAATTACTTTACAGCATAGCCTTGTTTTTATTCTCCTTTAATGGGTATTATTTTTTTAGATTGCATTATCTTAATGTCACACATGCTGAGGGTATAGATAGGCATATTGATGGAATCCCTGGAGCAGTAAGAATTCTTCTCTTGTGTTTTTACCATTAGGCTTGATTGCATTCGCTGAGAGTGAAATTCTAGGAACAGGCTGCTTTGGGCATTTTTGTTTACTGATTTACATCTTCATTCTTAATTTTGTCCTAGTGCCTTTCCTTCTTTTTTTTTTTTTTCCTTTTCATTATTTTCTTATTTTTTCACTTTTTAAACAGATTTCTTTTCTGTTACGTTATCTGTTTTGTTTGTCATTGTAATAATTTTTTTTATGTTTTCTTAGTGCCAGTTTAACATTCTGCTACTGATTAACATTTTCGTCATATTTACTGGAGCTCATGTTGTACATATGAGAATACTTCCTTTATTTGCCTCTTAAATTTTCTTTTCCCTTGTTAGTGGTTTTGCTATCTCAGTTTCAATGTTCTGGCTGGTTGCAATTACAAGTTTTCCCAGCTGGGAGCTTGTTTCATTTTTCTTGGTCTCTCTGACACACTAATCTAATGGAAATGTAGTTCAAATTGTTTTGTCTCTCTGTTTTGCATCTTCTTTCCACACAATATAAATGATGACTTCATTGATATTTTTGTGTTCAGGATTTTAAAGAAAAACTGTAGTTACAAAAACTGGTCCTACTCTGTGACCCCTTTCATTACAGTAAAGGGACTCCCAAGTGGGGTTTGAAGACAAACGTCAATGCCTATAATTTATGGAAGACCTGAAAGTTTGAGAAAGCTACTCTAACTGTCATTTATGGAAGACAAAAAAAGCTACTTCAAGGGTTGGTGATAAATGTAGGTCTAAAGTATCAGAAAGTCTCTGCTAAGCTTTTGACTTGTGCCTAAGTCAAACTTATTTATGGCATTATAAGTGAAAGTTGCCGTGGTGGTGTGAGCTTCTTATGGCATAATCTTGAGAGAATACCAACTGCTTTGATGGAATCTCATAAGCACTGAATTTGGCGGACCTTGCTCAATAAAGAGCTGTATTATCAGAGTTTTGTACTTCTGCTTACTAGTATGTACCTGCTCTGTTCTATGAAGAGACAGAGAGTTCTCTGTTGCTTGTGATGCCTTAAAGAGCCTGGAAATAAAACAACTCTTTTTTGAGAGACTATTAGTATGGGTGGTCACATAAAGGCTGGTCTTTGTTGGAGGCTTCCAAGGGGCAGGTATGGAAAATGCCCAAATGCCCACCTCCAGACAAGGTGAATACAGTTTTATAAATTTAGCACATTAGCATAACTGACAGAAATCCCCAATTAGAGACATAAGTGGTGAGGTCATTCTTCTGGGTTCAATCCCTTTCTAAATCCTCCACCTCAGATAGGAACAAAACTTAGTTTGTGAAAATGTGTCTTGAAGAACTGGTTTCAACCTTGGCTCCCAGGAAGAACCAAGATAGGATAGGGGCGCCCTGGACCCCTCAGGGCTTGCTGCTCTGGAATGTGTTTTGTCTTTCTGCCTAGGGAAAACATAGGGAAAAGTACTGGAGCTAGCTACAAATACAGTAATAGCCTGCAGAGGTATAAATATATGTGTAAAGAATATAGAGAAGATATAAAAGCAAAAAATCATTCTGGCAACACTTGACAGAAAGAGGTGCCTGAAAGAAAGTGCAGGGCTTTAATTTTTCAAGGAATGCGGGTTGGCAAGCACTCTTTTAAAAAGTGTCGTTTATGACTCATGATTTCAATCCTTCAGTCTGATTGAAAACTGCCTTATTTAATTATGGTTGATTAAATTGGATCCTTCCTATTATTTTTGTTGATTAGTTGGATGAAGTGACTTGTGTAGATGCATATAATGTGAAGACTTTTTAGTAATTTGTTTAAGATTCTGCTTCCATGAGTGTTCAAAACTCTGATCTTGTAAAGCCTGTTTTGGAAAACATTGGGATTTTTCCAGGAACTTCACTGAATTTTCTGGGGAAGGTACATAAACCAATTATAATAAATATAATTCTTAAATTTTAATTAATTAATTAATTAACTATAATTAAAATTGTCTTAGCAGGAAAGAGGTATAAACGTGTGTAAAATAAGCTAATTAAAAGTAGGAATTATCAGGTGATTGATTTATTTATCCAGTTCTGGTTCACATTCCAGAGTTCTGCTAGATACAGGAAAACGTAGGCTTTAGTAATCCGTATCAGACTTCACAGAAAAAAATACAGCTTTTCAATAATAAGAATGGTACCAGAGTTGTTTGTATGAGTCCAAATATTTCTGATTTTTTTTGCCCACACATTTACCTCACTATTGTTTTCTGGAAGTTGTCCGATGCACCTTTTCAATACTATAGCTGCCCTCCTTTCTAAGAATTGCTTACCAAACACTTAATAAGTTGTGTCTAGTTTAAATTTCAGGTAGTCATTATCACTGGATTACTCCATCAATTAAGAAATCAACGAAAAATTAAACTTTCCTAGTTATTTGAATACTACAATATCAGTAATATTTCAGAGTGTTAATCACTATTAATATAGGAAGTAAAACTTTTTCTTCTAATCCCATCCTTTTTATAAACATAAGGTTATGTACATATGATGGAAGATGATCAGCATTTCACATTTACCTCTGCATTAATGAATTCAGTTGCCAATTTGTTTATGATTTCAAGAACAACAGAATTGATTTTGCACTTTCTGAGGAATCTACATGAAATTCTTTTACTCAGAGCCAGCATTTAGTTGACTGCCTAACTTTAAGTGGACATATCCTTTGAAACTGTCACCAACCAATTAACAGAATGAGTATTGATGTATAAAATCAGAGAATTTACAGATAGATAACTGGGAGAAATTTACTTGGACACTGGATTTATATTCCTGTTAATTCAAGCAAGTAGACAGTGTTTCTCTCCCTTAGCACCGTTTTAAAACTAGCCAGACCTCTTTTCTCTATTATTCTAATTGGCTGGTCCTTAGTCTTTTAATGGTTAGAAACTTTAAACTAATTTCAATTCTAAATTTATTCATGGCAATTTTATACCCATGTGCTCTTGTGCCAGCATTGTCCTTTGGCTTAATTAGTTGTCTTTCCCCAGTGTTTACCCCCTAGTTTATTAATAGCAAGTAATTATATCCCCACTCTGACTTTGTTTTCTAGCCTTTCAGAGCTGAGCTCTTGTCTGTTCTTGGAATACAATCAATGAAAATCACTGTTAGATAGGTTATAAACTTAGGTTTAGAACTTCAACTTTAGAATGAAGGATAAAATGTTAGAATGTTGCGTAAGGGAACCTGAGCAGTATCATCAGTAGTACTTTTGCATTCAAAAGATCAATAGACAAGCTTGTTAATATGAACCTGTCTGGGGGGTAGTGGAGTGTGAGCTAGTTGGAAGGATTTTTACATCAGGGGCCAGAGAAAGTCACTAACATATTACAATATCGTAAAATTACAACTGTTACAGAAAAGCAGTTGCTCATTATTGCTCCTTTAAAAAAATATGTCAAGAGATTGTGTCATCTAAGGCATAGCTTTGAGGCACAAATTATATATGCCAAACTGTGACATTTGTTACATGAACACGTTTAGAGTTGAAGCCTGGATATATCTAAGAAGATAATTAAGTACTTCTCCTTTAATTCCTTTAATTCCACTGGGAAAATGTGTTTCATTATTTGTTGTTGGAAATTATTTATGGAGATGGAGATACAGATATTTATATGTATATATTTTGCATCCATGTATGTATTTGTATACCTCAAGGTTTTCCACAAATCACTTTTATATTTCAAAATTGTAGGGGTGGGGGTGATTTATGGCTTGTTTTCTTTTAACAGGTGAGAAAGAATAGCAATACCAAGACAATAGATTAAATAAATAAAAATAATCCCCCCACCCAATTTCTGCTCTGCCCCTGAAGGTCAGCTACAGTAAACAAAAGATTCAGAATTTAATTCAAATTGATGATTTTTACGATCCGGTTTAAACCCAGAAAAGCAAAGCAAGCTAAGTCTCTGTGCATAAACCAGAGAGAACTTAGAAGGTTCAAAATATTCCCAGAAATGAGATTAAAACCAAACGAGGTTAGATCTTGATACCAAAAATTAGATGTATTTTATTTAATAGTAAAAGGGGCAAAGAGAAGGGAAAAGAAAGAGATAAAGAAATGGAAAAAAGAAGTGTGCATGGGGGCTGGGGGGACAGGGAGAGGTGACAGGGGTTAGGTGGAAGCCTATCACCCATCCGAGGGTCCCAATGACGCCTCGTTGCTCCCCTCCATCTGGTCTTCTGGTGGTGAGGGTCCCCCGTTGCTGCTGTGGCCATGCCACCACATGCTGCCACACCACACGCCGAAGAGTACAGAATCCTGTGGATTAATATACGCTGTGGGCCAGGTGGGAACGCCCAGATCTCCCTTGCAGGGTCCAGCTTGACACTGTCTCTTGCAGCACTGAGGGTCTGTTGCATCATCTCTGGTGCGGGGTCTGGGGGGCCCCTGTGATGGGCCATGTCACCCCCTTCTGCTGTGGATAAGCTCCCCCCAGGTGAGGACCCCTCAGCTGGGCTCCTCTGCACAGTTGGAGGATGGGCAGTCACTGCACCTCAGACCAGAGGCTTTTCCCAGATACCCAAAGCCTCTCCTCCCCCACCCTTTGGTGTGAGGTTCTGTATGAGCCTGGCAGCCCTGGGGCTGTGGTCTCCACGTTGGAGGTGTTAAGCCTGTGCTTGTCCCCAGCCCTGAGTTGTTACCTTATCTTATCTTCATCAGCAGGCAGTGTGAGGCCTCAGTCAGGGCCCCATTCAGGGTGCGGTATTCTTCTCTGCAGCATTTGTAATACAGTTTTAAAAGTCCTTTAAGAAAATGTTTAAGTCATAAACTACAATATTTCAGTCTCTGACAATCCACCCCGTGGCTTAAACTTTTCTTCTGATGTTTCTTCAGTTTATGGGTTGCCCATGGTGGGTGATATGTAGAGTGGTTAGTAAGAGAAAAGATAGAAGTAATAATGCAAGTGATACAATAGTTATTCCAATCATCAAAAACGTAAATTCAATTGCAATCATTAATCCAATGCCTATTACTAAGTGCCCTGTGAACCCAAAGATCAGTTTTCTTTATTTGACAGTGGGTGTGAGGGATTCCCCAAAATGGTATTTCTTGGACGTTGACTTTATATGTTTTGAAATTGATCATAGAGTTACACAGTGGGTTTTAATTTTTTAGAATCCCTTTGTGGGCGGTATCCCCACTATTAACCTGTATCAATCAGCTGAGTTTCCACGGGATCTTCACCTCTGGTAATATAATTGCACCCTGGAACAAATGTGAATATGTTTGTTGAAAATGTGTGCTTCTGCATACTTCAAGGCTGAAAAATAACTTCAAGGCTGAAAAATAGGTTGTTTTTTTTTTTTTCTCGACTGCATTCACATATAGTTGGAAGACTTTCCCTTGGTAGTATTCCTGTTCCACTGGGTAAGTCTATGAAAAAAAATTAACTTTTATCATATCAATTTCACAAAATATAAAAATATTTTCATACAGAAGATTTTCATGCAAACACATTTTTACATCATGGCTATGTTTCATTTATCAGGGAATAGATTATAGCACTGTTGTAATTTAATTTTGACACAAAACAGAAACTGTAGTTTTGTTATTGGTGGGGTTAAAATTAAAAAAAAGGAAAAAAAAAGAAATTAATTCTCTATGAAATTTAGTTGTATAACTCAAAGAAACTTTTTTTCTTTTGAACTGTAGTAGCATGATTAAAAGAAGTGAGGTAGAATTAAAAAATGCTCTTGGACATAAGAAACTTAACAGTACATAAAAAGATGTTTAAGCGGGTTTAAGAGTTGGTAGAAGATTGTTTTTTATTTTATCTTATATTCTGTTAGGATTCTTTAGTTCAATAATTGATAACTCTTGAAGGAAAGAGAAGAAAAAAAAATTAGCCAAATTATAATGATTCCAAAGTAGAATTGGGAAAGTCAATACATAAATGTATGATTTAATATATGTATATATTCTTGTACCAACTTTTAAAAAAAATAAAATTATACATTCGTAAGACTTTTTGCCACACTATCTTGGCAAAAGAACTCAAGTTAACAATATATATAAAATCTAATTGACTTCCTTGGGATGCAAACACAAGCAAATTACAAACATTAACAAATTAATTGACAATGCAAGCAGTCATGGTGACAACTTAAAAGTTCCATTGGTTCTCACACAGCTCCATTTCGTCTTTCTTTTTAGTAGGTTCCCATCAAAGAAAAGTTAAAATTCAGCTTACTACAGACTGATATTGTGAAGGATGCAGGATGTTTTGTCCACTAAATATCAAGTAGCAGGAAACCAGCTGCCTATACCCAGATAAGAGTCAGAGACAAATATGTGCTTGCCTAATCCCTATCTGTACTTGCTTAATCAGCTTTTAGTTCCAGGACCTTGAGCATAATGACCATACAAGGAAGGGGCAACCAAAAGACACCGGAGGATGACTACTAACCTTCATTCTGCGACCACCAGGAGGAAAAAAAAGACCCCCTAGCAACAAGTCACACATGCGCAGAATACCATGAAAAAGACACGTTAACAGGAAAAGAGACTGTATAAGAAGGAACTGGAACTGGCGAAAAGCGCGGCAGTTGGTGGAGCGGAGACTCCCCTGCCGCCCAGCGCTGTATTTGCTTTTGCCTTGCCTGCTTGCTGTTAATAAATAAAATTGTAATTAGCACATTGAGTCTCGAATTCATTACAATATTAAAGAAAACAAAAACTTCTTGTAGTTATTACAAAGTCACAGAGCTTAAAGTGAAGAGATGGTTATCACATCTAAGTGTGAATCTGCTGCTTGCAGTTTTGCTGCTGCCAAATTCATTCTCCTTTTCTTCAGTGCAGGGATGTTTGGAAACCTAGAAAGAGAAAAGAAGCATCCCAGGCAAAATATGCCTGTGTAAAACAAGTTGTTAATTGCATTAATTTGTTATTATTGTTTAGGTAGGGTTTTAGTTTTCATGTTCTGTCCCACAGTTTTTCAGTGGGGTCTTCTCCAATTGATTTGATGTTTGACAGAGTGGTTAGGCATTTGAGCTGTGTTTCTTTTTCTTTTTTTTTTTCTTTTTTCAGGGCATTTCTGCCTGGAGCAGTTAGTCTTATCAGTTTTGCAGATAACATTTGCTCCTTTTACTCAGTTTTGCTGTTCACCCAGCCTTTTTAGTGTTTCACTGCATTTTATTGACTAATTTTACCAGGTTTGTGGCCAAATTTTGATTTTTCAGTAGGCATACAGGTACCATTTCGGCTGTAGTTTTCTGACCCTTGCCAGTTTTAATTCTGGGTCAACATGCTACTTTAGACCTCATTTCAGAGAATGTTACAGGTTCAAAACTTCACAGTTTTTTTCCCCGTAAAATTCTCTCTCATTTGCATTCCAAAGCTTTCTTTGGGCATGACAATCCAGTTCGGCAACAGGTGATGGCTCTGCCTGCAGCCTCTTTTAACTCTGGCCTTGCTAGCAGAGCCGAGAATTAAACAACAATGATCGCTTGGATGTTACAGAAATCATTTCAGTGCGCAGACCATCCCTGCAGAAGATGACCTGGCACCGAATTCATTCAAGAAAGGAAACAAAGCTTATGCACTATATTTTATGTTACCACAAATTTGGGGGTGATCTTTCCCAGAGGGTGCCCAGAGTAAAGCAAATTTACAAAAGTCTCACTCCTCTCTCTGGAAAGGCACCTCTTAAACAAAACCAAACAAAGTTACAAACACCAGAGTAGTCTCTCTCAAGGGGCACCCCTTAAAAATATTTTTCAAGGTCCTACTACTTACATCTCGAGAGCACCTAGTGCTTACCAAAGTTACAAGTCGCAAAGTAAAAAATCTCTGTTATGAGTTGCAAAATTACTTTCCAAACTCCCAGGTCTTTCACCTCGGGAGTGCCAATTTCCCAGACCTTGGGCCTCGGGAGCACCATTTTAGCACAGGTGCATGTGCAAACACACAAGCAAACAACCAAACAAAAGAGTAAGACAGAGTAAGAAAGGTAGAGAGGTGTTAGGAAATGTAGAAAAGTACCTTGTTTTGTTTTTTTAAAATGATTGATCATGAGAATTAGCAATTCATTGATTTTTTGGAAACAACACTCTCATTTTTAAGGGAATCCTGTCCGTGATGCCAATTAAAATGTTATGATCCGGGCTGGCTTGACACTGTCCCTTGCAACACTGAGGGTCTGTTGCAACATCTCTAGTGCAGGGTCTGGGGACCCCTTTGAGGGGTGCCCTTTAATTGGCCATGTCACCCCTTTTGCTGTGGATAAGCTTCTGACCCGAGGCTTTTCCCAGATACCCAAAGCCTCTCCTCCCCCACCCTTTGGTGTGAGGTTCTGTATGAGCCTGGCAGCCCTGGGGCTGTGGTCTCCACCTTGGAGGTGTTAAGCCTGTGCTTTGTCCCCAGCCCTGAGTTGTTACCTTATCTTATCTTCATCAGTGGGTGGTGTAAGGCCTCAGTCAGGGCCCCATTCAGGGTGCAGTAGTCTTCTCTTCAGCTTTTGTAATACAGTTTTAAAAGTCCTTTAAGAAAATGTTTAAGTCATAAACTACAATATTTCAGTCTGACAATGATGTGTTTGCTGTTCTTGAAACTTAAGGGTTGTAAAGTTAAATATGCAAAACTTGTTAATTTAGTTTACTTGTGAGATAAGTACTTGATTCAAACACCATCTGGTCTGCAAGAGAGAATCACAAATGAAACTGAAATGGAGATACAGTATGTCCGTGGCCTACTTGTTATAAGAATAATTTCTAACAAAGAATTGTATGATTTTTTTTTAAACTTTAAATTTTCTTTTTCCATTTTTTTCTCTGTTGCATTTTTTAGTTTTCTCTCAAGTACTTTTTTTAAACAGACAAAAATAACCTGGAGGATAGCATGTATCTGACACAGCTGACAACAATGGTCAATTTCAAAATTCTACAGAGCTGTAAATTATCCCTGAGGTTTCTTTATTGTGCCCATGTATGTTCATTCCTTCTATACTCATTATATTTTGACATTTCCTCTGTTTCAAGTGCAGTTTCTCTACTTCCCCAGAGAAGGTAGCCATGACTCATTTTCTTGTCTCACTTTGCTTCACTACATCTTGCATACATATTATATAATATATATAATATATATATTATATATATCCTCATTACATGAGGATTTGAGATGCAGAAATTTGAGAATTTGACCTGCATGAAAAATACATGACACATTTATTTAAAAATTATTCTGTAGTTCCACCAAAATTTATAGTTATAATTTATAGCTTATATTTATAATACTACATATTAGTTCTCAATTTGTGGACCACTAATGTCATGTTTAAGAACGATGCCCCTTGGTTATCTTGTATTCACCCATAAAGATGTTTGTATTTTTGGCTTAAAATCCATCTATATAGAATCTCTATATAAAAAATTCAAAATTCTATCTGCTATCAAGGTAGACCTTCTTCATTTTGTGTTACTTTTGTATACCTTTTTTTCTCCTGAGTACTGGTAGTAATTCTGAGCAATAAAAATGGTAGATTTTTCCATCTTTTCCAGATTATATCAATCAGGAGTGTTTCCAGTATCAGAGTCTTCAAGAATCTGGCAGACATTTCTATGGTTATGCTATGACTCATATACACGTAGCAAAAGATTTGTTTTGATTTTCAACAATTTGCTATTGTGTTAAAGAAAACAGCAAGAAATAGCAGGATCAAAATATGCATATTCTGTAACAAACTGCAACAATATTCAGGACAGTATGGCTGCTGGCTGGGCACAGCAACAAAATTTAAGATGGAGTGCACTGAAAGCAATATACATTTTCAGGCTACATAAATCAAAAAATCATTTTTCAGAATGAGTTGCCTTGTAGGGGCTTTGTTCCTTTTTCTGAAACATCTGGCATCTGCTGTCACTGAGAGAACATTATTGTCCTGGGCAGAACATCTATTTGCTCCGATATGGCATTTCTTATGTTCATATACAGCCTATCCTTATAAATTATTGCTATTTTTTGCTGAAAAAAGAAATGGCCAGACCAATATTGCTGTTGCAGGCCCTTTTCTTTTTTCTTTTCTAATTGTGTTCCTTGCTGTGCCCTAAATGAATGATGGAGTTTGTTTTGTGTTCTCAGAAACAAGAACATACGAGGTTTATCATTCATTGCCGAATGCCAGAAATTCCCATCTTCCATTGTTCTATTTCTGAAGAATATTATTAACATTCTTAATCTCAGAACAGAACAAAGCAGTATATTTTCAAAGAAGCATGAACGCATGTCATTTGGACATAGAAAGAATTCTTTCATAGACTTAGCTCTAATTTTCAGAAAATAACTGTCTACTTTGTTGTAAAAAAAATACACTTTAATTTCAGTCCACAAAATTTTTTTCAGTTTCCAGTTTGTCTTGGACATGGACTTGAATGAAGGATCATCATTTTGATAAGTTTAGTCTCCAAGAAAGGAAGGAAAGCGAGATGAAAAGAAAGCACATATTAATTGAGAATTACTGCTTAATCCTTAAAGCTTAAGAGTGAATCAGAGCCCTGAAACAGAAAATGATTAGGCACGTCATCCTGAGCAAAATCAACAATTAAAAAATTTTTCTGAATGGAGGAGAGAAAACACTCTTTGCAGCTTTTTGGCCTCGAGTGGCAGCAACCTTATGGACTGCCTGAAATGTTGCTGCTGTGAAGCTGTGCTCTGGTTCCATATCATCAGGAGGCCAGGGTGATTCATCACTCACTGTGGAAAGAAGCACACCTATTGCTGCACTTCTGGTAGAGTTTGCAAAAATATGAGATCCTCATCCAGGGCAGCTGAGGTGACAAAGCTCCTTGAAAATCTGAGTCAAACAAATTAGGACTTCAGAATAATAGATTTATTTCAATAAATAAAGAATGAATTCAAAACATACCTCAATTAATTTTTCTCTATATCCTGAGCTTTGGTCTAGATGGCTCTAGTGAAGCGTTTAGCTCTAAGGTTCTAGATTTTTTTTTGATTCAGACAGCCAGCAGATAGACAGGTGTTTGTGCAGGTGTCTGTGTATGAGCGTGTACCAGTGCATGCCAGGCGGAGGGGGCCAGGGCTTAAACCACCGATTAGATGCAAAATTTAAACGGTCAGCAATGGAAATAACAGCAGCAAGATACCTGTCTTTCCTATGCCTGATAAAGACTGGGAGTAGTCTTTTGCCAGCTGTTTCCCAGAAGTTCTGTGTAAGCAGTTATATTTTAAATAAACCACAAAATTTTCCTACCCCAGTCTTCTTGTCTGGGTTCAACTATAAAGTTTCTACTGTGTGCAAAGCGTATAGATGAATATGGGTTGTGACAGTTTTAAAGGATTTCTTTGATTTGAGAAGGGACTTTACGGAAGAGGAAGTGTCATCTGCTGGACTAAATTCTTGCATCTGAATGATGAATATGATCAAGCAAATTTAAAATATTTGAGTAAGTTGTGAGCATTGATCTCATAATGTTCAGGATTAGGAACTGTATTTCCCCCCATTTCTGAGTTTGTATGTAGAAATATTTTTTTTTGTTTCCTTAGCAGCATCTGGATTGTTTGTCTAGAGAAATTTTTTTGTTGGTAACGAAGGAGTTATGCATCCACAAAGTTATTTGTCTTACCCCTCTTGATAAATTAAATTTCAATGAACAGATCTTCAAGCAATCTTCTCATTTTCAGTACTTGACAGAAAAAAGAAGCAATGCCCTTTCCCCTACTGTGCAACTTTTACTGAAGTGGAAGTGAAGAAAATAAATAAATGAGAACAGAGAACTGATTGTAATGGATCTACTAAATCTAAATGAGTGAAACTGGAATTTAATACTGTTATAAACTTTACTTCTTGGTCTTCCTACTCTATGTTTGTTATAGTATGATTTTTTCACACAATAAAATACATTAAAGCTTGGAAATTCCTACATGTAGAAGTAGACAGTAACACCCTTTATGAGTCTACCTGAGGTAGTCAGAAAATACACTTTTGACTCAGCTTCTACACATGGGCAAGGCAAAAAGACATTTAGAAACCAGAAGAAAATGAAAAATATTGATCTTTGAGGAAAGATGCCTTTGAGAAAAGGAAGTAGGATGAAAGACTTTGATAACACAAGAGGAAGAACTTCATATTGTGCTCAGAAGCAGTGGTGTGAAGCACTAAGAATAAAGGTAAAACTGGCAACTGAATTTCTCAAATTTGTGATTTTGGAGCCCATTCAAATACATACTTCAAATTCAATTTCAGCAACACACGAAAGACAACTCAATTTTAATTTGTATGTTTATTGTATGTAAAAATAATTTTTACAAAAAAAAATTAGCATAAAAAAGGAAGATTTAAGAACAAAAAAAAAAGATTTCTATATGGAATTATAAAAAACACTGCTTTATGAAGCCTCTCAATAGAATCAGATAGAAAAAGGGCCTGAAAATTATATATAGATTCATTTTTAAAAATTTTAGCTGCAGTTTAGTCCACTATATGTAATAATGACACTTCCATTGTGTCAATATCCCTTGCATATTTTCTTGCAAATACAAACTGTCTAATTTCTGTCAATTTGTTGAGACTTGATTCTTAGAATGAGGCTTTTTTTTCTATATATAACTTATTTCTAAATATAACTTCTTTTATGCACACAAATTTTATTAAGTTTTATTATAAATAAATCCATACTTTATAGATATGTCTTTAAAAAACAATGTTTGATTGTTCCAAATAAATAAATGTTTTATTTGTATTTTTTTTTGTTTTTAAAATGTTCAGATTAAGTCATATATTTGTAAAGACAAGATGCAAATAATTAAACAAGGTCTACCATTTATTGCTGCAGAAGATCTGTACATTTTACATAATGGTTGTATTTATTCCTTTCATTGATAATTAAAATGTCCACATTAAACAGTGATGATATCTATTACTGCTATAATCATGCATATCAAATTCTATCCCTCATGCAATTTTATGCAAACATGCTACTAAAATGGGCCAGACATAAAGTCATTCTGCTTCTTTGTCACTATCTGATATCCATAAAAGCCCTTCATATCCCCACAAACAGATCTTCTGTCTCTATAGAAACATTAATTTAAATAAGACCATTTGAAATTCACCTGTCTAAAACCAACTTTACAGTCCAAAACATGTAGAGACACTGTAAAAAAGAAAAAAAATGGTACTAATTCCCATGCTAAAACCTCATAATGTCCCTTTGAAATAAAAAATAAACACCAGATTTTATTTTATTTTATTTTATTTTATTTTATTTTATTTTATTTTATTTTATTTTATGTTATGTTATTTTATTTTATTGTTTTAAAATTTGAGCAGGGTTTAGCCATTGTTTTCAGTATTCTCATGTAGTGCACGTCTGTCACTAAGACTGCAAGTGGACAAAACAAGCATGATGAAAAGATCAAAATTGCCTGACAGAAGGTTTTTCCTGAACAGATCATAGAAGAGAGTAAGATGGCCATCAGCCAGAGTAAAAAGTGAGAATTTACATGGGGGATTTAACTTGCAAGGACATGTGAAAGAACAGAGAAATTTTTTGCAGCAGAAGATAAGGTTGGAGTGAGAATACCTGTAGCTGCATATGGTGTAATGCTTTCAGGAATGGGCAGATTAGTTTTCATGGGAAGAGGTGAAATTGATTGGGAAGAAAGCCCCCATGATCAATTGTGTGTGTGAATATATGTGTGTCATTAGACCATTTGAGGATCAGTTACAAAGAAGTGTGCAGAAATTTTTAGATGGTTTGTTACAGTCTAGTGTTGTGGTATACCTGTTGTATTATTGATTCTGAATGCATAGTTCAGTGATTGCCACTTCACTGTATATCTTTTGTGAATCAATAAACAGTTGATCCTGATTTGTTTCAAACTACATGTACTGAGCAGGTTTTTTCTTGTGATAACTCTTGGAGATAGAAAACAGGACTAAAAAGAGCTGTTTTAGAAAAACAATATCCACCTAAATCAGCCAAAACCCAAAGATCAACCACAACAGAAAAAAAAGTTAAAAAATGTAGATTTTAAATTAGCTGCCTTTGTATAATAACAATTGTGCATTCACAGTCCTTTCTTAAGGTTTATGGTTTCTGGGTCTTTCTGCACATATGACAAACACAAAATTCCTTTATTTTCCTCCCCACATTAATATAAAAGTAGTGTCTTGATTAAAAGAGCTCTGCTGCCATATCTTAAGAACTGACAGGGATTTTGCTTATGTTCCCTGCTTTAAGAAGGACTTAGGTTTATTTTCTTGTCCAACTAGCCAAGGCAAATTGACATATTTTACTGTAACCCACATCAATCAGGTAATGTAGATAATGTCAAGGGAATTGGAGAGAAAAAAACACCTCTTCTAGTCCACCTGATTAAGAAGCAGACATGCTCTTGGCAGTAACCAGGCAGAAATGACAGGAAACAAACAAACAAAAGCAAAAAGTGGAAAGGAAAGAACTGTTTTCTACAATGATTCTGATGGGTTAATCGCTGAAACCACCATTCACTGCCCTCCACTTTTCCACTTGTTATGGCCACTACTGAAAATAAAATGTTGCTTCTAATAACCCTCCCCTCATGTTTACTGACATGTACATTTGAAAGCATAAAAATTAGTTAGATGTAGTGCCCCCAGCTGTGATTGTGAAAGCTAATATTATTGTTCTTTCACAGCTCCGCATGTGCTATAGCAAATGACATTTTAGAATGCTTAGTATTTAAAATGAGTTTTAGACAGAAAGAATTTGACAGCTAACAACAAACCTTTAAGTTAAACATATTTTTCCTTTTTTGGTTGCACTGGAAATTGCTTCACTACTCTGATTCTGATCACTTTCTCTTAGAACTGTTTGCACGTAAGTTATTTTTCTTCAGTTCCTGAAATACCATTTTAATGTACTCTTGCCAAACTTCTTTTGTCAACAACAGATTTATAAAGGTGACAGAATAAAATTACAAATGGATTTCACAATGAATCATATCAGGTAGGGGTCACAGAGTAGAAAATGTTAAATATATTAATAGAAAAAAATCTTGTTATGTTACTTTTATGATCATCTCCTTATTTGCATATGATTGATTTGATATTAAAAGTGTGATTAAAAATACCTTCCAAGCTATTTTACACTAAGTTGTTATGCTGTTTAGTTTTTTCAATAATGTAACTAGGAAGTTCACATTGCTCTTTTAACAGGTAGCTGGGGAATGTGTCATATGACAATGTACAATATTCAAAAGCAATTTATCACAAAATCCTTTTTAATGCAAATACACCGTCATCTTCACACCGCTCCAAAAAGCTTGATTGCAATTAGCATACAATAATAGCATGATGGGTGAGACTCATTGCTGTATAACAGCTAGCGAAGAAAAGCAAAGCAAGAAACAGAAAACATTTTGTGGGCAAAGCAATTGGGTTTTATCATAATGCATTTGAATAGAACTTCACACTCTAACCATATATACTATAGTGACTTTCTTGCATATATTTAAATAACATTAACTATTAACCTATAAGATTAATTTTCTAGTTCATGAAGAAACAGAATTTCACTGTATTTTAAGTGGGCGAGTAATGTCGTAATTTTTAGTGAAGTTGTTCACAGGTTTACCTCATGGCTGGTACACGAGAATAGGTTTCTAGAAAAATTCCAGAGCTTATGCAAATACTTCTTTGAACAAAATATGCAGTGCTCTGTGGCATATAAATAAGCTACAGTTCATATAGAGTTTAAATAAAAAAATTGAGCCAAAATTTAGTTGGCTTCTGAGTTAAATTATGGAATGGTAAAGAAGGAAGAAATCTCAAGCTCTTAGTAATACTTAGACATCTTAAATTCTGAGTGCATTTTTTACTCTGAGTTCCTACATTGTCTGTCATGAATTCTCAAAAATAATTTCAGAAAAAAATATTTTAAAATAAGTACTTTATACATGGGAAACATATTGCTTATTATTTCATTTTATAAAACAATATCTAGTTAAATCTGTGGGGAATGAGTATACTGCACGGTTACACTGAAGAGGAAAAAAAGAGAACAATCTAAACCAGAAGTAAACCACATGTAGAGAAAGCAACTTACTCTTTAGAAAGTTACTTTTTACATGTATGTAAAAAGTATGTAAAAAAAGGATGTACAAATCTTGATTATGGTTTCTTTTAAAAAAAGAATTTACTCCAAAAAAATGGCATTCTAGGAGGAAGCTGCTTCTTATTTTTTTCCTCTTTAACTGTGTCATTAGAAGGAAAAGACAGTGAAAAAGCTGTTTGTTAAAGAGTTACATTCCAGCTCCCCCTCAAAATCAATGTCAAAGCCCTTTTCTGATTTCAGTGGACTCAATTCGATCTACCCTCTAGGCTAAAACTGGCTGCCTCTTCATTCAGGACCAATTCCATAGCTCAAAAAGATTTTCAATAGACTTAAAGAAAGTAAAAATCAATTAATCAGATGAGGATGGAACACCAAGTATTGTGGTTTAACCCTGGTAGGCAGCTAAGCTGATTGCTCACTTTCCCTTGAGGAATGGGAGAAAGAGCCAGAAGAGTGTAAGTGAGAAAATTTGTAGGTTAAGATAATGACAATTTAATAAGTAATCCAAAATCTCTGTGTGCATTTAAACAAAACAAGGAATTTGTTCATGCCTCTGATCAATAGGCAGGAGTTAAGCCATCTCCAGAAAAGCAGGGGTCCATGACAAAATCAGGGAGTCACAGAATGGGTAAATTTGGAAGAAACCACAGTGGGGTCATCTGATCCAACCTCCTTGCTCAAGCAGGGTCATCCCAGAGAACATGACGCAGGATTGTGTTTAGTTTCTGGAATAACTCCAGTGAGGGAGACTCCGTACCCTCTCTGGGCAATCTGTTCTTGAGCTCGGTCACCCACACAGTAAGTTCTTCCTCATGTTCTGGTAGACCTTCTTGTGCATCAGTTTCTGCCTGTTGCCTCTTGTCCTATTGCTGGGCACCACTGAGAAGAGCCTGGAAACATCGCCCTCTTCAGATAACCACATACATTGATGAGGTCCCCTCCCAGTCCTCTCTTCTCGAGACTGAACAGACCCAGTTCTTTCATCTTCATGGTCCCTAGGGACTCCAGCTGGCTCATGGACTGCTTGTTGTCCACCAGGACACCCAAGTTCTTCTCTGCAGAGCTGTTTTCCAGCAGGTCAATTCCCAGCCTGTCCTAGTGCCTGGGTGCAGGACCCTGCATGTGCCTTTGTTGAACTTCAAACTGTTTTTCCCTGCCCATACCTCCAGCCTGTTGAGGTCCTTCTGAAGGGCTGCACAGCTCTCTGGGGTATCAGCCACTCCTCCCAGCTTTGTGTCATCAGTGCTGAGGAGGCATCTGCCCCTTCATCCAAGCTATTGATGAATAAGTTAAATAATACTGGGGCCACTGTTGATCCTTGGGGAACACCACTATTGACAGACCTCCAACTACACCCTCTGCCACATATTAGAATCTTCTGGAGTTTGCCACTGAGCCAGTTCTCAATCCACCTCACTGTTCACTCATCCAGTCCACACTTCCTGAGTTTGCCTATGAGGAAGTTGTAAGAGACAGCGTCGAAAGCGTTTCTAAAGACGAGGTAGACAATATCCACTGCTCCCCCTTCATCCATCCATGTGGTTGTCTCACTGTAGAAGGCAATCAGGTTGGTCGAGCATGCTTTACTTTTATTGAATTCCTGTGGACCCCTTCTGATCACCTTCTTTTCATCCGCATGGGTGAGATGGCCTCCAGAACGAGGTACTCCATCACCTTTCCAGGGACTGAGCTGAGGCTGACTGGCTGGTTGTTCCCTGGGTCTTCCTTGCCCTTTTTGAAGACAGGGGTGATGTTTGCTTTGTTCCGCTCCTCAGAAACCTCTCCCAATGGGCACGACCTTTCAGAGATGGTCAGGAGCAGCCTCATCATGGTGAGTACATGGATACCTAGCACTTGTGGATGCTGAGAACCAGTGCCTACTTGTGGATGTCAAGTTTTCCCAGGTGTTCTCTAACCCAATCCTTCCTGGCCAAGGGAAAGTCTTCCTTCATTGTTATTGGTGTATTTGAAGAAGCCCTTCTTGTTGTCCTTGATATCCTTGATAAGATCTAATTGCAGGTGAGTCTTAGTCTTTCTCATCTCATTTCTGCTTGCTCTAAGACAAGCACCATAACTCAACTTCCGCATTTCTCACTCATTACCCCAGCTTTTACTACTGAGTGTGATGCCATATGGTATGAGATATGCCTTTGCACTGCTGGAGTCATTCATCTCTGTTGTCCCCTCTCCCAGACATCTTGCTGGTCGGGTAGTCTGAGAAGCAAAAAAGGCCTTTACACTGTTTAAGCACTGTTGAGCAGCACCTAAACCACTGGTGTGTTAACAACACTGTTCTCATTACAAATACAAAAAATAGCATCATACAAGCTACTATGAGGAAATTTAACTCTGCCCCAGGCAAAATTTGTATACCAGCCTAAATGGAATAAGGAGCAATGGCATTCATTTATAAATAGATTGCAACTTCCATAACACCAATAGCAAATATGGTCTTATGAAAGCCATTAGTTTCCCTAACACACCCATACATTTTTGTTTCTCACTGTGTGGGCTGCAGTTTATTGCTCCCAGTTGTTGATATTATGCCATTTTTTGCATAAATTCTGATTTGACATTAAACCATTTGAAGTTAGCTGACTCACTGGAGTCAACAATTCTGATTCATGAGGCAAACAAGATACTGAAATTGGTCTTTCCACACCAGAGTCAGAAGACTGAAAAGAAAAATCCTATTTGAAAAGACAAACTTGTCCCCAAATTTGTTTCAGTCTCAGAAAAGAGGTGTGTTTTCATGCTGGAAATCTGACACTTAACTCAGGATTTGAAAAGCTGGATTTCAAATATCTTATTTGTTTTTCTCTCGTATCACAAGAAAACCAGACTCCTGAATCTACACCCCAGGCTAGTCAATTTTACTTGGTTTGGGACAGTGGGGAAGAATTTTGATGACAAAAAAAGCTTTGCCACTGCAAATAATGTATTTTGGTTTTTATTGCTTAAAACTTTATTTACATGGAAAATTCTCTATGAAATGTGATTTCCAGAAACTTCCTTATTTTCCCCCTATTTATTTTTCATATTTTAATTTTTCTAGATAACCAGTAACACCCATTATGAGTTTGGTTGTTTTTTTCTAGTGGCAGTGATGCAGACTTTTGTAAAGATAATAGGTGTCATTTCTCATCTCTGTTTCTGGCTGGACACTAAGGTGGACATTGCTATTAATGCCCAGACAGCTGTCCCTGGTTTATTCTTGCCTATACATCACTACGGCTCTGACTTGAAAAGAGAGAATTCTCTGATTTGCATCCACCAACAGCAAAAAAGCTGAAAATATCAGTTTCCTTTGAATTGTACTACATTTGTCTCAGGTGGTAATAGTGATACCATAATTAACATGAACTTTGCTGGGGGGTTTGCGGTTTTTTGTTTCTTTGTTTGCTTATTTTGTTACTGTTGGGGGTTTTTTTTTGTGTGTGTGTATGTTTTTCTTTTTTTTTCTTCCCTGTGTGTCAACTCCCACCCCCCTAGTTATTATTCTGCTCTTTTTAGGTAGTTTTGACACAATTTCTTTGCTTACATGTAGTGGAGGACATTTAGAGTGTACTTCAGCTGGTTTATTTTCTTTCTTGACATCTGAACACCTTCTGAATTGAATATTCCATACTTTACTATTTCCTTTCAATTTCTTTTTACTGTACAGGTTACCTCTCACTTTGCAGCATTCTTCTAGACTGTCATCTCCTGACTAGTTTGACATCCTAATGCTATTGTACTGATCTGTCTGTGATATGAAAAGAGTATGTCCTAATTTTGGGAAAGTTGCTATCAGTCATTTCATAGATCCTCCCTTTAAATGTTTTTTATCTACATTTGCTCCAAAGCCTTCTGCATGTCTTTTATGACACAATTTAGAATGAAAAAGAAGCAAAATTTACAACTATATCTAGAGCATAACACCATTTCTTGAAATATGGTTTACTGTCCAGCCTTTCCAAGGTAATTTGTTTATGCTATACTTATGGAAAGACAGTTCATTTGTTTATTCACATTAACGACATTATTTTTCACTGTATTGCTATAAATTTCCTTCATTTAAATGAGCATATAGTTCAGTTAGCTCACATAAATTGTGGAATGATGGAAAATTCTGTAATCTCCACTGTCCCTTTTAAGTTAAGAGACATAATTCTGCATTTGCAAAATAATTCAAGTAATTCATTAACAAGTTAATAATATAGTATGTTTCTCCTCTTAAATTTTTTTTTACTCCATACTTTGAAAAATTTCTTAAGAAATATAAGTGCTGGAGGTCAATGCTCAGATTTCATTAAGATTTACATTTGTTCTAAATCCATGTTTGATGACTACAGCAATTATACATACTAGTAGTGTCAGTTCCAGGGGAAAAAAACTCAACCAAATCACTTCTGACAACCTCTTATTCTAATCCCAGCTTTCGTGTTTAACCCCAGCCAGCAGCCCAGCCCCAGACAGCCACTCATGCATTGACCCACCAGCAGGATCAGGGAGAGAATTGGAAGGGTGAAAACTACAAAACTCATGGGTTGAGATGCAGACAGTTTAATAGGGAAAGCCAAAGCCGTGCACACAAGCAAAGCAACACAAGGAATGAATTCACTGCTTCCCATGGCTGGGCAGGTGTTCAGCCATCCCCAGCAGGGCAGGGCCCCATCACACTAATGGTGACTTGGGATGACAAACGCCATCAGTCCAAACGTCCCCCCCTTCTTTCTTTTTCCCCCCACTTCATACACTGAGCCTGATGTCACAAGGTCTGGAATATCCTTGTGGTCAGTTGGGGTCACCTGTCCCAGCTGTGTCCCCTCCCAGCCTCCCAGGTAGCCCCAGTGTCCTCACCAGCATGGCAGTGTGAAAAACAGGAAAGGCCTTGGCTCTGTGCAATCCCTGCTCAGCAATAACAAAAACATTGCTGAATTATCAACCCTGTGTTCATCACAAATCCAAAACCACACCCTATACCAGCCATTGTGAAGAAAACTAACTCAACTCCAGATGAAATTAGCACACCATCTCTAACTAATACAATGTGCAGATATTTTTCAAGCAATAATAAATCCAAAAAGGTAATTTTTATTTAAAAAATGGTAAACTGAAAAATATTTTGAGCTAAATTTATTTCTGAAAATAGATGACAGCTAAGCACAGTGGACTTTCACGAGACTCTCCAATCTTATTTATCCAACAGGATAAATTTTAGAGCACAAATTAATCAAAACACATACCGTAAATGCAGTCTTTATAAAAAATCAAATACCTCTCCTCCATTTAGAATTTGGTTTGCTATGACTGTAGACAGTGGTCATTTTAAGTTTTTCTGGTGCTTGATATGTTGTTGGTTACAGTAAAATAAATCAGGTCTGATATGGTATATCAAAGTATTATGTCTGTGAGGCTATACAGAGAACTAAAAGCCATGAAAACCATTCTGAACACACATCTTTTGAAATTACAAAAGTCAGTGACAATAAACTGTGTTGCTAGGAGACCAGAGCCACTGAAATTGTGTCTCCACTTAAAATAAGAATGCTGATTAAAAAAAATTCTCAGCAAATAATGAATAAAGGTGTCAAAGGTATCTGTTGTGCCAAAGATCAGACAGAACATGTAATTTGTAAGCCAGAGCAATATACCCAACAGCTGGCAATTTGCCATAAGAATTTCAGTACAAGGATGGAAGATAATAAAACTTCAGGCACTGCTTGCATCCAGAGTTGTAGTACATCATATTGCAGCTTCAGGAATTCTTTATCTGTATATTGATGTTACATCTTTAAATTAAATTAAGAATGCTGTGAAGTAAGAGCTGTGAGAGCACCTAGTTATGTGATTTAAAGAGCAAAGACAGGGTCTGAAGAACAGAGATGACCTCAATCATAAAAATATTGCTATGAAAGTTAAAAATGCATGCAACAAATTCTATTTTCTTTTAGTGATGAAGGAATGATGTAAGTGGTTCCTTTTTTATCCCAGTTGTTTGACTATATGTATGAATATATCACAACATGTAGAGAAATTCTACACGAACAAATGGAAAACTTGAAAATTAGGGTTTCTGTGGAGAAGAAATTATGCTACTGAAGAAATCTCACACTGCACAAGAGAAGAAAAATGGATGCATTTAATCACCTCAAATACAATATCTGAATCTGGAAAAGTACTATATAGATGGACTAAATTAATGGTTCTGCTTCTCTGCCTGTTTTCTGGTTTAACAGACTGATGTTTTAACAGGTTTTTCACTGATCAACACCTAGATCTAAGTGACTTCCCCATTTTCAAAAGGGTCTTCTTTGGTCTATCAAGTTGCTCTCTAGCTGCTTGTTTTTTGTCCTCATAGGCTGGATTACAACATAGCTCTAGGAATTTGGAAAGTTTTCCTTTTTTGACAATGAAGTACTTGTTGAGAGATGTTTTCCTAATATAAGAGTGTTTTTTACTTGTTTTTCATTGATTTTTAGCATAAAATGGGGAATGCAATTACGTATTTTTATAATCTTTGTGTGTGTGTGTGTGTGTGCGCGCGCATGTACCTTGCAGGTTCTGTCTACATGAAATTTTCTTTGAGTTAATCATAGTCCGAATCCCAGACTAGCCTAAGTGGAAATGATGTGAAGCTATTTCTGTATCATAATAGCATCTTGCCAGAATATTTCAGTCTTTGCCACTAATGTTATTAAGTTCCCCTCCATCACCAAATACTTCAGAAAATCTTACTCATTTATCTTTTTTTCATATCACCATCATTTTTACATACTAAAATGATTCCAAGAGTTTATTGTAAATCTGCAGAGTACTTCAGGTAATTGCAGTGGTATCTGAGAAATGAGTATATTAATCATATTCTTAACTGTTTTCCTACTGTATCCCCATGCTGTTAATTTTTTCTTTGGACTGTTTTCAGAATTAGGAGGCATGACAAAAAATTTCTTCATCTGGTTCTGTCAATATGTATCAAAATTTCACCTTTTTTTTTTCTTTTACTATGTGTATTGGGGTTGACCCTGAGTTGATGGACAGTCTTTAAGACCAATTATGCTTCTCACAATTTACATATTTAAACCGCACGGAAAGGCGGGACGTCCCCTTTTTGTCGGAGCTCGCCTGCTGGAAGGTGGGGGGGGCTCCGAGCCTCCCGGCCCCGTCGGGCTGGGCCGGGGCCACTGCCCCTTCCCCCCCTTTCCCAACGCCGCAGCACAGACCCTGGGTGGCTGGGGGGGACTGCCTCAGAGCCACAGGCAGCTAAAACCAGCCATGGACTGCTCACAGCTAAACCCATCCAGCGCGGCTTCTGGGGACCGGCGGGTCCCTCTCCTCTCCATGCAGAGCCGGCGGAGTCAACGGGAGCTGGCAGAGCCTCCTGTCTGCAGCCAGCACACTTCGTGCTGAACTGAAGAAGACACCACGCAGCCAGCAGCACAAAGGGAGCGAGGCTTTCCCCACCGTAAAGGCCGAACAAGAACACCCTTCAGCATGGCAGCTTCAGAGCCGGAGAGAAAGAGAAGTGAGTCCCGTGGGACGGAGCTGGAAATGGCGACGGGAGAAAAGAGGGCGGTGCCGCGATTCTGGCGGGCAGCTTAAAAGAAACCTTCTTGCATGCTGTGGTAAGAAACTGTAATACCACAAACTGTTTGTCTCTTTAATCCATTTGAAGAACATGGGGGGATGGAGAATCCTCGTGTGGCCTATGAAGATTGTGAAGAATGCCTATGCCAGGCTATATAGAAGTAGTAAGAGGCTGCTAGAGACTTGTGGCGAAGAAAAGCCTTTGTGTGCAGGCAAAAATAACTTATCCTTAAAAAGATGAATAACCCCATGTGACGGCCCATGTTTTGCAGTGTGAAGGAACTGTGAGATTTTTCATGGGAGAGATGTTTTACACACAGAAGATTGTTTGTTTCCGGGCGGGTCTGCTGTTAGTAGCAGTTTGGGAACCACGTGCAACTGAAGGAAAAACCCTTTTTTCCTTAAGCATAAGAGAGAGACTTTTCAAGAAGTGGAACACTGACTAACATCCCATGTTCTGTTATCCCTTGTGTGAGTTGGGTAAAAGGAGAGAAGTGCTGGGGGGGGGGGGGGGGGGTGGGGTGGATTTGCTTTAATTTTGTTTCATTATTTTCTCTTTACTTTTAATTCTATTAGTAATAAAACTCTTTCATTGTACTGCAACTGTTTAAGGTTTGTGCCTGCTTTGCTTTTCTCCTAATTCTTATCTCGCAGAAGGAAAATAAGTAAGTAATGAATATTTTGAACCAAAACCACTACATTTAATTGGTGTTTCCGCCCGGTTTCGAACTCAACCCGCTACACTATGGATAAAAATAATTTATAAAATAATTTCTAAGTAATTCTTCTACTTGCAAGGATTACTTAACACTTAGGATATCAGTATTTTTTTTGTGCCTAAGAGTGGAGCTGTCATTTAAACTTTATATCCTGGATGTCTTTATAAAAAAGGGAGGAAAACCAAAGCGAAAGCATGGACTTTGAGTCAATAATATGTTTTGGGTTACATGGAAGCTTTCTGTCGTGTGGGATCTGCAGGAGCAGCTTCTGTGAGAAGACACCAGGAGCTGTTTTTATGTCAGAAAGAACCAGTTTCAGACAGCTCCAAAATGGATCTGGCACTGCTCAAACTGAGCCAGTTAGCCGTGTTTGCAGCACCTCTGTGATAAAATATTTGATAAAGGGTAAAAAAAGAATGTACACCATCTGTGAGTGAGAAGGATGAGGAAAATGTGAAAGAAATAACATTAAGGTTACTGAATTAAGAGGGGGAGGAGTTGCTCCATCTCCAGAGCAGAAATTCCTGTGCAGTTCATGGAAAACCATGTTGGAGCAGATATTCACACTGCAGCCCATGGAGAGTCAATGCCAGAGCAGGAATTGTAGCCCATGGGAGTCCCACACTGCAGAATTCTTTTTCTGAAGGCTGCAGCCCCTGGAAAGGATCCACACTGGAGCAGTTCTTGAAGGATTTTGTCCCATCAGAAGGATCCTATGCTGGATCATGCTGGAGCATGTGGGGAAGAAGAAGAGAAGACCTGTTATGGACTGACCACAGCTCCTATTCCCCATTCTCCTGTACTCAGGGAGTGGAGAAAGTAGAAGTTTTAAAAATGAAGTTGAGCATGGGAAGAAGGAGTGTCAGGGTAAAGTATTTAGTTTTGTTTCAATTTCTCACACTCTCTTATTTCTATCCAATTCTGTTTTCAATTAGCAATGAATTAAATTAATCTTCCCCAGTTTGAGTTGGTTTTTTTTTTCACATGTTGGTACTTGTTGATTGATTTTCCTGCCCTTATCTTGACCTATGAGCTTTTTAGTACATTTTCTCCTCCTGTCCTGCTGAGAAGGGGGAATGAGAGAGCAGCTTGGTTCATGTCCAGTGGCCAGCAAATGTCAACTCACCAAATCATATTGTTACAAGTCAGTAAGGAGTGTGGGAATTAAGTTTGATGGTCTTGTAGAATACTTGTGCACAGGATCTGAACTATGCACTTATCTCCAGAGAAAGGTTTAAATGACATTTTTTTAAGAACAGCAGCTCTAAAACACAGTAACACCACTTTATAAACCTGCTGCAAAAATATCTCTGTGCAGGACTTACAAAACAGTAACAAAGTATATTTACATAATCTCAGTTGCAGAATTTGAAGTACAAATAAACAAGATTATTGGTTTGGTTATAAACACCTAATCCTACAGGCACCTATGAATAAACCATACTCCAATGTCACGTAAAATTATAATCTAGAACAGTAAGGTTTATTAATAGCCTACTTTTTAAAGAGTAAAGAACAAAAGTAATCAACTTCAAGCAGTCTTAACATGCACAGACAGAAAAATAGGACAAATTTTAAATAATTTCCTGAAGACTTGTAAGTCACAAGAACTTGTGAAAAACATCAGAGGACACTTCAAATGAATTTTTAAAAAAAGAAAATATTCTCTGTTTTGGAGAGAAATATATTCTATCACTGCTTAATTGACACTTTTGAGGGAAGGTAGACAAGTTCATTTGTGTCTTTTGCTCCTGGATAAGACTGTACACCTTTAAAATATCTAAAGTGAGTGGAGGCACATGAATTTCAGCATCTCTGGATGTCCCAGTATTTTAACATTCTACATTCTATTCTAACATTCTACATTCTACATTCCTTTTTGCTTAATGGATTATATCAAAATACTCAATTTAAAACGTATGCAGTATTCAATTAGCACTGCTCTATGATTAGGAGGCAACTAATTCACTGTACCCAGACAGGACATCATGCTGATGAGATCATTCTTGTTCTTTATGTCTCTTCTGATGATGTGGGTTCTGGGAGCTACAGCTCCTAAATATTCTAGCCAATGGAAGGAAAATGGGACCTAAAATATAATTCCTACACAAAATGTAATTCAAGGAAAATTTAATACCTCCTTGGGTTGATAACTTTTTAAATGTAGCATTGCAAATCTGTGAGAACTTTAGCGTTTAGATGTTTCAGGAACTGATTTTTATACCTGTTGAACTATGATAGAAAGCAAAGGATAGATCAGAAAATGGCTTCTAAAGTGCAAAGAATTAATATTTAAACATTAGAATGCTTCATAACCATTAAAACTAGCTAAAAATCTAGTCTGTACAATTATTAAAATGAATAAAAAATGCACTGTTGTCTGGCATATGTTCTGCGTATTTGTTATGTGCTAAATATTCATGAGCTAAATATTACCTGAGGAAATATCAGAAATATTAAATGACCATTAGTTAAAATACAATCAAAAGAGTTCCTTATTGAGAAGATCAGACAGTTGGAAAAAATTACACTAGGTGTGGGGGCCTTTTTTTTTTCTTTTTAATTTTGGACAGCTTTTCCTCAAGAAGGATAATGACAAAAAAACCCCAAACCACAATTATCTGAACTGAACAAATAACAACATGTCATTTCTGTCCCTAAGTTTGACAGCACTTACCACAAATAATTCTGTTCATTGCTGTAAGCAAACAACTAAGAAAAAAAGACCAAACAGAAGTGCATAACAGCATCAGGGAAAAGCAGTCTTCCAGTTCAGTACAGTTTATTCAGTATTTTGCTTAAGATCATCTGTAAAACAGGAGATTTTTTTAAATTCCCATTTCTTTTTAATTTTCTTCCCCTTCCCCCAAGCCTTGACTATGGAATATTATTTTAATTTAAACTTCTCTTTCTAAAACTGAAATATTTAGCTTATACATTAAAGAAAAGGGGCAAATAGCACCTTGGTTAGAAGACCAGAACTAGCTAAGGTGATTGGATGTGAAGTTCTTAATATTAATTATATTCCTTATCTCCAGTCCCCCAGCAATTCTGGAGTGGCTTTTCTTGCCTAACTAAGGAAAGCACACTAGATTCAAAGGCTTTTTTTGACCCTCATCATAATTGTCACACTGTAAGCAAAAGCTTACAAAATAATCTTTAGACCATCAAAAAATAATTTAATTTGAGCAATAAGATCAAGACGACAATAAGAATTTCTGATGCCTTAAGAAATATTCTTAGTCTAAGACTTAGCAGTCTTTCCAGAAAAAGACATGTAAAATAAATTGGAAACAAAGTTATTATAGTATTGTTTTGTGGCTCGGGTTTATTTTATAACTTTCTATA
The DNA here is from genome assembly GCF_965178545.1 of Coloeus monedula. Taxonomy (NCBI): domain Eukaryota; kingdom Metazoa; phylum Chordata; class Aves; order Passeriformes; family Corvidae; genus Coloeus; species Coloeus monedula. Next base: position 26,238,034 of record NC_138822.1, on the reverse strand, counting down.
GTGAAAGGAACAAAATTAATGGCTAGATTTTTAAGATTGCTTTCAATGCTCATGTCCTTGAAACAACAATTAATACCCCCAAATAACTACAGCAGAAGGAGTTGATTCACCAAAATGACACTAAGATATCAGCTAGAAGGCAGAGCCTCCAATTTCTTCGGGCTGCTTATTGTCTTGAGATGACTTTATGATGGTGTATCCCCTGTCATCTGCCCTATGCCAGACATGAGTTCTGTGCCTTTAAAGCTAGCTCCGGGAGAGGGGGGAGAGCCGGTGGAATTCCTCCGGCGCTGTGTTCAAAACACAGATAACTTGTCCTCAGATCTCCACTTCTTCAGCAGGGGAGAGACTTACATTCCTTTTGCTTTTTAGCTAGCTTCTTCGTTAGCTAAAATACAGACCCCTGGGACTTTGGGTTCTTCTCTTCTGGACTGTTCAGCAATACCAGATGATCATCTGGGAGGCCCTTCACCATGGCCCGCAGGGGCCCATGCCAAACCCAGCTCTGGAGAGGAGAGAGAGCCACCCACAAAGGACTTTGAATTTTACCAGGCTCTCTCCACAGCAAAAGGTTTTATTATTTTGCATCAGGTTTTTTTCCTGTGCCTGCATGCACTCTGTTTGTTAAATAAATAACTTTTTTCCACTTTCCTCTGAGGAAAATTCTTTCCGAACCTGGTGGGGGGAGGGGCTCCTGAAACCTACCTTCTTTGGAGGAGAACGTTCCTTCCAGAGCGTTTCTCTTAATTCGTCTCAACCCGGGACACTTACCTATCACTGAAACATATTTACAACACCAGCACCCCCATTCTGATGTTGCTATCATGTTATTCATTTGACTGTTGAGTGGTAATAATTTAAATCAGTGGGTACAAAAGCAATTAATAATGTATCTCTTTTAAGTAGCAAATGTAACAAGTAAATAACCTTTCACCAGTGTCTCCTAAACCAGAGGGAAAAAATTTAAGAAAAATTGAGATGGCAGAAACTACCTAAGAAAATAGGCACAGGAATAAAATTCAAAAACCAAAATCAAAACCCAGACAAACTAACAGTACTCTAAACACTATTCTTAATGGTTATTCATAGCAGTTCTCCTACCACTATCGTTTTCACTTACTTACTGCAATAAGTGGTAGCAACATTCTAGATAAGAAGTATCTTCATCTTAATTTGTGGGAAAGTATGCTAAATTGTTTCAATATTATTCCTGTTAGTGTATCTAAAATTTACAATGTTTTTAAAAAATAGTATCATCTGTGATCAAAACGAGATTTCTGAAATAAAAGTTGAAGCTTAGAGAAGAATCAACTATTGGTAGCATAAGAATAGACTTTCACCATCTTTATAAACTATGAATGTGAATGAGAAAAAATCAAACTAAAACTGACCAGTAGAACTTCAAAAACTTTAAGGCAGCCTAACAAAAAGGAATGAGAAGAAATATTGAGTAGTACAAGTTATACCCTGCAGGCCCCTAAGGATCAATGTATCTAGACTGGATACTGAAAAACTAAAATGAACAAACAAACCAAACAAATCCTAAACCAGCAATAGACAGTGTATCTTCATCTATTTGAAAGTTACTCCTGGGATTCGAGAGCAGTGATAGACACATTGCCACTAGGAAGAATAGAATAACGTTTCCTATCTTTAACCTCACTATTAATACTTTATATTTTTATTATTGGACTCAGACAATGTTGAACCAAATGTAAAGGGGGAAAAAAATCTAGGACTAGTGGAGAAACTACTTCTTTGATCTACATCTGAATTACTGATAGAGCCTTTTTTTCTAGTGGTTTTCTACAACAAAACCAAGGATCAACAGTTTTGAGGAATAAATTGTTCAGAGATCAAAATTTATTTGTATGTGATTATGTTTGCTCAGTATTAGAAATAAATAATATTATTTTAGTATCTGGGGAATAAGGAAAAGAAATAAATTCAGAAAGGAAAAGGAAGATTTGTAGATGACTTTATTTTTCTAAGATGGGTTATACAAAACTCTGCTTTTGTTCAATCTCAGAGTTCTTTAGAAGGCAAAGACCAGTTTCAGAAAGTGAAGGTTCAAGACTAAAATTTTTTCCAAGGATAATATGTGAAGGGTGAACAGAATTACCAGGGCGTATAACAATCTGACAGGAGTCATCAACTTACAGCAGTAGAAGGAGTTTTCACTATTTTACTTGCTTGTTTTTTGGGTTTTATTTGAGAAAGCTTGTGTCATTTTTTGTGTTTTGTTTACATGTTTTTCCTTTTTGCCCAGTTACTCCCCCTTCACCAAGATTAACACCAAAATTATGTAATTCATTCATTCAGGGGAATGGAGTGTAAAATAAGTAAAGAAGAATCATTAATCTGTTTCATGGATCTAACTTTAAGGGTACCACAATTTTGGGGTGAAATACTGGAATCAACAACCTCAGAAATCCAGTTGTTTCCATGTTTTCATATAGTGGAGTGTTTGAACATATATTTTTAGTGACAGCATAAGACAAGTTAGTCTTCAAAGTTGGTGTTTTGCCTGATCCCCTCAATTTTGTATTTTAGCCTTTTAATGACTTGTCTATTCTCTCATTAGTATTTTACTAACCTAGACAAAATCTCTTTTTCTAGTGTGTTTTTGGTGTGTTTTTTGTTTGTTATTTTTTTGTTTGTTTTTGAGAAACAAAAGTAGAGATATACCATCTATTCAAAAGAAATCCTTTATTTGTAATATAAATTTACTGCTATGTGTTCTCATCAACACCCCCCTTCCTCTGCTACCCCACCCCTTTTTTAGCAGATATTAGTGCTCAAGGATCAGCATCTTTCTGAGAGAAACATGCTGTTTAGCATACTGCTATGAGATCGATAAACAGTAGCACAGCATGAGATTCTCTTTATTCCAAATTCTGGTTAAAATATGCTAATAATTTCAAATGTTATTCTACTATTAGTTCATCTGAGGAAATATATTTTGCATTTATATGAGATAATGAAAATATGTTTATACAGAAAAAAATACAGGGTCCTTTTTTAGGTTAAGATCAAACTCCATCCAGAATTTAATATCTATCTTGACATTTCAGTTGAACATTAATTTTAAAAAAGGATACTTTGGTATTTTTGTAGGAATGTACCAGATTTTTCAGAGATTAGCAGATGAAAACTGAGGTATATGAAGGAGCCAGTTGTGTTCTTTAGTTTCATACATAACATAAAGAAAAAATACAGTGCTTGATTTTTCTGCTTTCTAGAATTTACCTGGTGGTATTTTTGTAACACTTAATCAGGTAAAAATGTTTTTTGGAAACTAGGAGAAGCAAGTCTGTTACATGTCTAAATCAATGCGTGGTAGAAAACAGCCCAAGAATAGTGCAGCATTCTCAAGGTATTGTACTTCTCCTCTGATATTGAGAATTTTTACCTCTATTTGAAGGATACATCCTTGTTACACTAATTTTACAGGAAAACATCTTAGGGGTTTTTGTCTGCTTGTTTACTTTTTGCTATTGGCTGGTTTGCTTGTTTGGTTTTAATATGGGTTCTCTTCATAAATTTTCTTGACATCATTATTTTGTGTTCTATTTCATTTATGATATCACTTATGCAATGATTTTAAGATCCTACATGGAGTCTTTATTTTTCTTTCTTATTTGGGGATGATTTTAATGTGTACTTGAAGCACATGACACAGTACTTTGTTAACAAGTACCTCTTAAATCTCCCAAAGCTGCACAGTAAACATACTCATGCCTTTCCAATCAGAAAATCAATGTTTTACAAAGGACAGAAGATCAAAACTAAGCTCCTGTAAAATGTAAAGTAATGGGATTTTTTTAATGTGGGAGGATATGCAAATCTGTGTATGGGTGGATGTGCATATGTGCAGACAAAGATTTCACAGGCTCAATTTTAACACAAGTAATTGAATTAGCAAGAAAATTTTCACCTGTACATTTTTGAGAAATTATTCTGACGTGAATAGACCCACTTTTCAGATCAAAGTCACAAGGAAAAAGCCCACAGGATTCCTGAGATTGATGTATGGCCTCACTACCGGTAATATGGAAAAATTAGTTGCTGCAATGTCTCAGGCAGAGCACTGAGTGTGTCTTTCCCATACCCATGACAGGAGTTCTAGTTAGGAAGGAGGCACATTCATGCTGCCACTTCCATTATTCTCCTGCACACAACTTGAAAACAAACTAAAGCTGGGGGTTTGGTTTTGTTTTTCTACCCTGTTTAAAAAATCCAAACACAACATGTGAAATGACAACCCTATCACAAAAAAACCCAAAACATAATGCTGAAGAAATACATATTGTGGCCAGTCCTACAGACAGCTTCATTTAAATGCACCTACAGTGTGGTTCACTTTTGCTTTGTTATTATAGCTTGTAATGTGATTTGATAAGAACAGTTTCCTCTGCTGTTCACCTCTATCAATGCAGTACTTGATTAAGTGATTCTTATCAGGTGCTATAGGAACATCAACCAACAGGGGTCACATTTACATGCTCTACTGGAAAAGAACTTTTAGTTGTTAAGTGCTCTAATAGTTCACAGCCTGCTGTGAAACATATGTGAAGAGACATTAGCCACCTACATGTGCTAGGAATGTAAGGAAGACTGAAAGACTGTTGTTCAAACTGGCAAAATAATTGAAACTTAACAAGGAACTTCTCAAGGCAGAAAATTACCTCCTCTTGCAGTGTCACTGAATTTCCACTCTTCATCAGATGGCTCAGAAAATGAAACAGTAAGAGCACAAAGAGCAAACCAATTCTACTGAGTAGTATTTTTTACTGAGCATTGATTATCTCTGGATGTGGGTTATTACATTGTTTCAGTGCAAAATATTCAAAACAGCATTCACTGGCTGACTTGGAATTTTTGTTCTTCCAACAAAGCAGAGATGGAAAATTCTTCCCTTGCATAGACAAAATGTGCTTTTAATGAGAAGTGAGCCAAGTTAAAAGTAATTCTGCAGTCTTTCAGCAAAGTAAACTGGTGAATTCAAGCTCATTTGGAGAAGTATCCACATACTGTAGCATTTGGTCCTTCCATTAGATTAATTTATCTTGACCTTTGACTGACAGCAAGTTCTAACCTGGCTGAAGTCTAGATTGTGTTGGCTAAAATTTTGTTAACAAAAGTAAAGGTATTGGAATGTACTGTGCCAGTTTTAACTTGCATGGTTTTCCTCAAAGTTTGGTTAACAAGTCTTATGCTGTAATCTACATGTGACCACATTTCTTCTTAAAACATGTTGCCCATTTAAATCTATGTCACATTAATAAAGTAGGCATAAACAGAACTTATAGATCCTATTAATGAGTCATTTAAAATGTAAGATGAAGTGTACATTAAAGTAAGCATAATCTTGGAGCTGTCAATTTGTTTAGTTTTACTGTATATTGTAATGCATTTGAGATGAGATAACTACAATTAATCATGCATTACATATGTACTAGGCAATTATTAGTTCAGCTAAACTTTTTGCAAGGAAGTTGGAATTTTCATCAAATGTTAATACATTTCTAAGCTCAATTTTCATTCAAGTTTCACCACTTCATTTTTGGTTGTTTCTTTTTTTCCAAACTCCTCTTAGTAATATTTGTTTTGGTAGTTGGTATAGAATGTTTTATTTCTGCCAGCATGAAGTAGAAGTTGATGTAGACTTCAGAGGTTCAATATCAGGATTAGCATGAGAAAGTGTGCTTTAGGCAAATGGCTATGTCTCCTTCTGTCACATAACATCTGCTGAAGCAGACCAGAAGATTCAATGCTGTCAGGCTCTCAGCAAAACATCCGAAGGAAGAATGGGATGTTGCTCTTAGGGAATAGGGATGGGGTGAAAAACATTTCCAGAAACAGGTACATGGTGTATATTTTTGGGTGTTACAGAATTTATCTTAATAACTGGGACACAATGTTTGTTGTCTTCCATTATTGTGATGACCTTCTTTGTCCCGTATTCAGTGTGGGGAGAATGAGAGAAGCTGGAAGATTCAAAGATGAAGGAACCCAATCTGTAATCTGCCTGACTTCCTTCTTTTCCCATAATATGGGGAAGAATATTATCCTTCACATGGAAGCTTATTATTATAGTGTATATGACAATAATGGTTTTTTCACTCATCAAATCTGCATAATCTTTGGTGTCCTTCATTTGGTTTTAAAGTCTATATAGAAATATGTGTGAAAAGCCCTGGTAAAGAGAAATCTTAAAGAATTTATGAGATTTCTGCTGCCTCACCCTCTGAGCTTGGGAATTTCAGACATTATTTCAGTGGGAAATCTAAATTTGCCAAGATGTAATTTTTGAGTTTTGCTTGTCTTGAAAGATATAATGGGTTAAAGATTTCAAAGAGGTTATTGCTCCAGAGTGGTGAATAACTCTTCTGTCTGGTCTTAATTAATAATTAGCAGGGAAAGTATTGTGGTTGATATGCACATTTATGTAAATTGGGATGAGAGGCTTCACTCAGAATTGTCACATTACAATAATGGAAAGAAGAGTTGTACCCACTTCTAGAGTAAAACACTTGTTAAAAAGACAGATATGAGTAGATAAACCATCTGTACATAATCCAAGATGACAGGGCTGAAACTGTCCCCTGAAATAAACTAAGTATCAATAATCTTGAAAAGAAAATGAGTCTGGGAATATTAGAATCTAAATGAAACCTGGACTAAATCCCAAACAAGGTTGTGAGTGTAAAGAATGGCATTCTTCCCCAGCCAGATGCTCTCTTTAGTGATAACAGAGCTAGTATTGAAGAGGTACAAAAAAACTTACTCAGGTAATTTATCTACAGCTTCTCATCTGGATGAAACAGGAGGAGAGAGTGTTCTTTCAGGTTTGACATTGGGGTAAACAGAGGAAATTACTTTCTCCTCTTTTATATCACCTGTTTATTTAAAAATCTTTGTAACTCGATGGGGAAAGTAGTTTTAATTTACTTTTACTTAAACCTGGCTTCTTGCAAACTGTTATAAAATAATTGGTAAACTTTAAAGCACTGTGTCTCTTTTGGATGACCTGCAGCTGAGAGCCAGAATACAGGAGCATACTGGGACATCTTGCAGCTCCAAGCTCAGTTAAGCTTAAGGGCAGCAGTATATGCCTGCAGCTGCTCTGTGTGATTTGGGAGCCAGCAACACAGTCTGTGTTTTGGAAGAGGTTCTGTTGACTGCTGCTAGCCACTATGACACTGGCCATAGGTTATCATCAGCCATTTTACTTTCAGACTCTTGATACTTTCATTTACTTTAAACTGGAAAGTCAAAGATTACTTCTGAATAGTTTATTAAACTAGGGAGATAAATGCAAAAGGAACACTGAACAATGGAAACTGCTTTTTAGGGACAACTGCGGACTCAAGGTCTTGACATTCTAGCTTGGTTTCTTTCTCCTTTCATGAAAATGCAGAGACAGGAAGTGTTCACTACAGAGAGTTAATTTTACCAATGCAGGAAGATCTCAGGTAAATTCATTGCACTTTCCTTCAAGTTGCTGTTGGAAATATTTTCAGTCCAGGAGAAAGTAAGTTTTTAAAACCGTATAGAAAATCCATATGTTTTAAAGTCACAAAGATTACATTTTCTCTCTTTGAGGACCCAACAAAAAAACCCCAAGCAGCAAAAAACTGTCTTGGCTGGTTGGGGTCCTGTCTCCTCCTACTTTTTCTCCTCAAACAAAAATCCCCTCAAACAAAAAGGCATGATTATAGTGTTTGACACATGTCTAAATAACTTGTTTCATAACTTTGCCAATATTTTCACTCTTAAGTTATTCATGTGGGAAATACACATCCTTTCCTTTCCAAATTACTCTGCTATTGGAGTCAGTTGTAAAACACTGAACTAAAACATATCTTACTTTCAGGATCTTACTGCAGTAATATTAATAAAAATTAAGATCTATTCTCCTTTCCTAAGATTTGCCTCAGCTAATGGCTTTTGCTTTCAATATTTTCTAAGGTGAAAAGTAGAATCCGACATTTGTAAGTAGAACAGACCTTAGACACATGTTAAGGATTGCTTTTATTATTGTCCTTTTAATCCTATTCCATAAACTATTGCCAATGATTACTTTTCACTTTTCATTCCAGCCTTCATCTCCACTGCATTTAACACTTATGTGGTCTCCTAGAAAGCCACAGCAGTATTGTATATGTATTATTATTCTGTTAAGTAATATCACTGAGAAATTATGGAAAATCAAATAATAGATTATTATGTTGGTTGTCTAAGCTTGCTATGCTTTTGGCATTTAAAAAGAGTCTTTCACAGGCCAAAGGGCTACTAAAATTTGCTAAGAGAAAGAACCGTCTGCTTTTTATATACCTACACATATACATCGACATATACGTACATTGTAGTCACAAGTCAAGGATTCTTCATGTTTTTGTAAAACCTTGAAGGCCTCATGCTGCTTAACCTACTTTGTGTTAGACACAGAGTACAGCCACAGATGAAAACTATATGATGCTCCTGTGCTGTGCAGAATCCCGTCCTGGCCAGAGGCAGAGGCATTACTTGGTACCAAGGGAAAGGCACCTCTTTCCTCTGTGTCTCCCTGAAAACAGGAAAATCAGTCACATCTTCATTCTTAACAGTGTTCGTTTCTCTTCCTTTTCCTCTGTTCCAAAGGACAGATAGTTCTGTGTAAAATAGAGAGAGATTCACATTGTAGGGCTGGTGATAACTATTCAGCCCTCAGGGCAAGCATAGGGAGGTCTGAATGACAGAAAGCAGAGCAACATGGCATTACTAAAACCAAGAAAGAAATTGAGAGAAATACATTTAAGCCAGCTACCAAAATACACTTCAGGCAGTCTTTGAAAAGGTTAGAAAAATCCAGGAATCCTCACTTTTTCTAGGCAGCATTTATTGGTATGACGACTATAGCTGATGAACAGCTAGTACTATTTTAGAATTTTCTTCCTTTCTTTTCATAAATTGACTAACTCATCTCTATTGCATTCATTGCTCATTTTTTGTGTCTCTTCCTACTTTTTCTCCTGAAAGAATAATGTGCAATATATTTCCCACCTTCTCTCCTACAGTAATCTCTTTTGCTGCTAAAGATGTATGTGGGAATGCTATTACTGTTAAGATGCCAAATATAAGGTAGAAAGAAACAAAGAGTGGTGTGAAAATGCTTTTTTTATCTGAAAATGAAGGAAACAAAAGAATGTATTTTACAGTGAGATAGATGGGGCTTTTTTATGAACGGGACAGACAGATGTGGCAAATGGTTGAAAGCTCAAAGATGTGCCATGAAACAAATGAATTCTCCTCCACAAGAGATTTTGATAGTCACAGAAATACTGACTCCTGTATCTTTCCCTCCTTGGATGTTGTGATTTAACCCCAGCCAGAAACTAAGCACCACACAGCCACTCACTCAATACCCTCTATGCTAGTGGGAGGGGAGGTTTGGAAAGGTAAAAGAAAGAGCCCATGAGAAACTCACGGATTGTAATAAAAACAGTTTAAACTTTATTAGGACTCATATACCTATCCCTAAAACCGCATGAAAATAAATTAAATTTTTTCCACTTGTTGTGAATTTTTTTCAGAAGATGAGATGTAATTCTGGCCTGAGTCATTGTGATGGAGAAAATGAGTGATGGATAGTCTCTGAGCCTAAACTGTTACCATAGAGCTTGAGAGGGACTGGACTGTACAGTCAGGTTTATGAGGACTTACAACCCTTTTGTTGTCTCCAGCAAATCCATGACCAAACTATATGTCTAATACAATGTCTAAAAATGAGCTGGACCAAATTTCCAAAGCAAGACAACGTTCATTTTAAGACTTCTTTTATTTTGACTTTCATGCTTGTTTATTCAAAATTTTGTTTAGGTATAATTTAGTTGTATCTATTATTTTTTGCAATAACATTCCTACTGAATTTCCACATGATGCTTGCTACAATGCCTTTTTTTTATTATTGTTATTGTTTGAGTCCTTTTAACCCACAAATTTACCAAGTTCACAGACAATACAAAACTGGGAGGAGCTGCTGACTCCCTTGAAGATAGGGAGGCCCTGCAGAGAGATCTCAGCAAATTGGAGAGATGGGGAATCACCAACAGCATGAAATTTAACAAGGGAAAGAACCAGATCCTACACCTGGGGCTATTAGGGAGTGTCCAAAGGAGAGTAATGAGGATGGTGAAGGGTCTGGAGGGGAAGATGTATGAGGAGTGGCTGAGGTCAGTTGGTGTGTTCAGTCTGCAGAAGAGGAGGCTGAGGACAGACCTCATCACAGTCTGTAAATTCCTCATGAGATGAAGAGAAGGGGCAGACACTGATGTCTTTTCTGTGGTGACCAGTGACAGGACCTGAGGGAATGGCCTGAAGTTGTGTCAGGAGAGGTTTAGGCTGGATATCAGGAAAAGGCTTTTCACCCAGAGGGTGTTTGGGCACTGGAACAGACACAGGAACAGAAACCAGGGCAGTGGTCACAGCACCAGCCTGACTGAGCTCAAGAAATATTTGGACAACACTCTCAGGCATGCAGGGTTGCTGGGGAGGTCCTGTAGAGTCCAAGACTTAGACTCAATGATCCTCATGGTTCCCTTCCAACTCAGCATATTCTGTGATTCTGTGATTTTCCTATTTACTTCAATTTTTTTCTTTCTTAGAGCAGACAATATCCAATATGTAATGTTGCAGTGGGGATACTGCAACATACATATATCAAACCAGGAGTCCCGTGGAAAGCGAAGTATATATGGACAGATTCGTGGTAGATGTTTCAGAGATGTTTATTTCTCCAGCCGCATGGCCGGGGCTCTGCCCAGGAACTGTTCCAGTCACGGGACCAAGGGTCCTTCTGCCCGCGCAGGGAACACAAACCAACCCATGGGAACGAGGCTGAGCAGGGGCAGGGAAACCCCGTGTCTGTGCCCTCAGGGCCCCTCTCCCAGGGCTCCATGGCAGGGGGAAGGGACCCCAACACCTCACCCGTTTTATTTTAATAAAAGGAGAATGAAAACAACTGGATAAACATAACAAGAACAGTTTCAAAACAAAACAAGCCACCCTCCTGAGTCTTTAAATGTCCAAACAGATTCTGTGGAACATCTTCGGGCTGACAGAAGGGAGACAGAACTCTCTGAGCATGCTTTGTGGGGAAACTGAGGCAGGAGAGGGTTTCATTTCTTCCCTCCCCCTTTTCATCCCCCACTCGGCATTGGAAAGGGATTTTTGGGGAAACAATTGGCAAAGATATGGTTTTGTGAGGGAAACCATGGATGAAAAAACAGATTGGGAATACACTGGGGGTAATAGGACATAGGGTAAAAGGGAAAGGTGGGATTAGGAAAGGGAGACTGTAGGGGGGACTTACAAGGGAGATATTGTCTAACATGACTACGATTTTTTGCATATATACTGCCTTTTACAGGAACACCATCAGGCCCAGTGACCTGCGAGGCTTGTAACCCCTTTCTACCTAGTACAATTTTGAATTCCACCACCTCTCCATCTCCCAAGCTTGGGATGCATTTTTCAGGGTTATTCTTTTTAATAGCAGTTCTATGCACGAATATGTCTTGCTGGTTGTCACACCTTGTTATAAAACCATAATTTTGCTTAACATGATACCATTTTACTATCCCTAAGATCTTAGTTACTATGATCTTTTCCTTTTTCCGAGTGGCTGCTGTTTTCTGTCTCGCTGTGTCTTTGCTCTCTCCTTCGGTCGCTCCCGTGTTGGAATTGTCGGGGCTGCTGGTGCCTGCGCGCTCTTCCCGGGGTCACGTTCGGGGCTGCACGGGCCGGGCCGGGCCGCGCCGCTCAGTTCTCCGTGCGTCGCCTCCTCTGGTCGCAGCTTCGCTGCCGCTGCCAGGCGCTGTACCCACATCTCGGCCGGGCCCCCGAGCGACGACCCCCCCATGCCCTGCTCCAGCGCGCATCTCGGCTGAGCGCGGCTCCGTTCCACCGCCATCGCCGCCAGCCGCCGCCCGCGCGCCGCCCCTCTCGGTCGGGCGTTCACGGGGCTCGCTCCACCACGCGCTGCACGGGGCCGGGCGGGCACCACCGGGTCCCGCCGCGCCTCGCTCCGCCACCGACACTGCGGCTCGCACGGCTCCGCCTGCACGCAGGAACTGCCTCGCTGCTGCTCACAGAGCACTCGGTGCACGTGGCCTGGGCCGCACAGTCCCTGCGCCAGGCTTCCATTCGCCAGGACACAGCTGACATTGCTCAACAGTCTCGGTAATTAAATAATATTCACGAAAATATTCTTCCATCGGCATATATTTTGACTCCAATATTAACTAGGTCCAAACGGCCTTCCAAAAGCCCTTCGTAAGAATTAAATCCCAAGAAACATAGAAAAAGTTCTTAAACAACCATGCCAGGAAGTGTTTCAGTTCTTTTTGAGCTTGAATCAAGCTAAAATTTACAAATCATTGTTTAAGAATCATTTTAAGTTTAAGATAAATGTCCATATGCGGCTCTGAGAGCCAAGAGTCTTCCCACGGTTCCTCCATAGTTTAGATATGGAATAGCAAAGCAAAACCAAGAAGAGGAATCCAAAGTTTCCAGGGTTTACTCACACAAATCAGTCATTTAGGGATCGGGGATCGTTCTGCTCACAATTCTCCACCATTTGTTGCAGTGGGGATACTGCAACATGCATATATCAAACCAGGAGTCCCGTGGAAAGCGAAGTATATATGGACAGATTCGTGGTAGATGTTTCAGAGAGATGTTTATTTCTCCAGCCGCATGGCCAGGGCTCTGCCCAGGAACTGTTCCAGTCACGGGACCAAGGGTCCTTCTGCCCGCGCAGGGGAACACAAACCAACCAATGGGAACGAGGCTGAGCAGGGGCAGGGAAACCCCGTGTCTGTGCCCTCAGGGCCCCTCTCCCAGGGCTCCATGGCAGGGGGAAGGGACCCCAACAATGTAAGGCTTTAGACTTTTGGACGTGGAGAAAAATCTGCAGACAGGAATGGCAGAGTAGCCTGCAACACTTCTGTCATTCCAATAGCATCTCCACTCAGAGGAGAATATTCAGCTAGGCCAAAACTTGCTTTAGAATTCCTTTGATGTTTTGTAAAATTTGTGGAAACACTCGATAAGCTAGAATTCCAATAATAACTAGCCATTATTTCACTAATCAGCTAACTTGAAATAAAATTTTAAATAAGTAATCCTGTTAGTTTTTAGTGTTCCTCCTTAGCTCCTAACTGGCTTTAAACTCTCAGAAAATTAATTTAGTACTGATAGCTACATGAATAAGCTATACAAAAATCATACCTATAGAATTATTTTTAAATGGTATGTTTAATTTAAAGAAACCCCTCAGCCCAAGTTTCTTAGACTTAAAAAAATCAACACTTGATTTCTTTTTAAGTTGGATTTGAATGTAGTGATTGAGGAAATCTGAGACATTTCAAGAGATGAAAGTATATTTTATAATTTATAATGGGTTTTTTGCCAATTATGTCATAGTAATAGTAACATGTCATTACTTTGGATTATTAATCTTATTTTTATCTCATACTTTCCTTTCAAATTCCAAGCCACATTATACTTTGTAGGTGCTTTTGGTAGCCTCAGGAAAAATAATGATGGTAATGATTTTCTTTCTGTTTGTTATCCGGTGGATGAATTTGCACTGAAATAATAGGTCAAATCTGACAGAAGTAGAACAAAGTAGGAAATGCGTTACATACTGTCCTTGACAATGCCAAGAATTCTAACATACTCAGACGTTAAATTTGTGATTCAGAATTCCCTGCATACTTCTTAATCAAAATGTCAGTGTTCATAACTGATCTTTCAATTTTAGCATCTTTTTGGCATCTAATGCTATTAATACTTTCAGCATTAATTCATGTAAAATTCTATTAGGCCTATATGGTAATATGTAGTGTAACCATTTGGTATATTTACAAGGAGGATTATTAATATTTCTCACTAAACATCAAAGAACTAAATCAAATAATTTTGAAAGATGACTGCGAAGATGAGTAAAAGATGAGTGAAAGTCAAATATAGAGAAAGGACAGCAAAATACAATCCAAAGCAGTTTTAGAGTGTTACAACTATTCTTGTTGGTTGACAAATATTAATGTTTATGAATGTCTGCAAAAAAGCCAGAATGGTAAAAGTGCCATATTGGCATTATGGATGTGTTTAAGACTCAAATTTAATTCAGGTGGTTATTTAGTACTATCAAAATAGGTAGTTAGAGAACAAATTTATTGTTATATTTGATTGGAATATGATAAAAAGCTATTTCATTGCTTTTGTGTTTTTTGACTTCTCCCTGAAGGGCTCTGTAATTTTCTCTGTTTCAGAAATCATACAATTTCTATTTCCTTAGGAGTTTCAAGAGGAGTTCCTCATTCAGCAAAGCTGGTTTTCTGCCCTGCTTGCTTGATTTGTAACATGAGGGAGTTGTCTGCTCCTGTGCTATTAAAAAGTGGTTCCTGAAAACTGATCTACTTATGGACTCCCAAGCCCTCATAGGCAGATTCCCAGAGGACACTGCTAAGTAGCTGCCTGAATAGCTTAATGTTTGCTTTCTTGAAATCCAGGATAGAAACTCTGTTGATCTTTTTCCCCCTTACAACAAAAATTTTTAAATTCAGCCACCTCTTGATCACTGTGGCCAAGACTGCCAACCTACCAGCACATCTCCCTTTTCACAAATAGCAAGTTGTGGAGAGCATCTTTTCTAGTTGCCTTGCTGAATACTTGTGACAGTAAATTATCCTCAATGAATTTCAGGAATTTTCCAGACTTGCTTATCACAGCAGTATTGTATTTCCAGCTGATGTCTTGGAAGTTGAAAACTCCCATAAAGGACAAGGGCTACCAATGCAGAAATTTCTTGTGCTTGCCTGTAGAATACCTCATCAGTGCTGGCCTGGTTATTTGTCACAATCACACTCTACAACATCTGCATTGTTTTCTATCCCTTTCCAATCCTTAACTATAGGGGCTGTACAGTCAAAACTCTCCCTTGCATATAGTGGAATTCTTCTACTTTCCCTGCCCTGCCTGTCCCTCTTGAACAGCTCTCCATCCCAGTACTCCAGTCAAGGGGCTTATTCTACCAACTCCCACTAATATCAATGAAACAACAGATTTTTTTAACAGACTAACACTTCCAGTCCTATTTGTTTGATTCTCATATTATATGCTTTGGTGTATGACTTTTGTTTTAGGTGTTCCCTGGATAAGTATAAGTGCTTCCACTAGCATTGTCACCTTGAGGTGATGCCATACCAAACTTAGGCTTATCTTTAGTTCTCCTGGTATTATTAATTCTCCCCATAAATTGTAGTTTAAAGTCCTGTTAATCGGTCCTGCCAACTTACAAGCAAAGGCACATTTACCTGATTGGGACAGGCGAATCCCATCAGGCCCCAGGACACTTGGCACATGAAAGTCTCTTCTATCAATATACCAATCAAAATTCTGGAAGAGGCACCAGTCCAGGAACTGGGTTTTGATGCACACCTGTGTCTTCCAATGTCTCTCCCCATTAATGGGAGGATTAAGGAGACCACCACCTATGCTCCTGAATCATTTTTCCCAGGGTTCTGGAATGTCTTTTGGTTGACCTTAGATTTCTTATTGCAATGTAATTTGTATCCATGTAATAGAGCAGGAGTGTGTCATAATCAAAAGACTGTACTCTGCTCATCAGTTGTCTGGTAACAATCTTGATTTGGGTCCCAGGAAGACATGAGAGTTCCCTGAAAAGATAGCCCAGTCGCAGGTGGATGCCTTCATTCTGGTCATGTGGGAGCCACCTATGACCGTAACACGACCTTTCTTCTCTGTGCTAGTCTTAATGCAGCTCTCAGCAAAAGGGCTGGTTAATCTGGCCTTGGTGAAAGTACTTACACAGATTCATCCTTTTCAACCTTGCCATGTCCTTCCTTGACCATTCATAGAGCCTAATACCTATTCTCTAAAGGTATAAGAGGGTAAGGGCAAGGGATGGAGGAGATAAGGAAGTGTTCCTCTGGGAGCCCCACAAACTAATCTACTTCTTATTATCCCCTAGTAATACTATATTCACCCTGACACAAAACAGATACTGGACCTACCTATGTTGAATTGACTTGTTACTTATCAGAAATGTCAGACTATGTCTCCATTGATCTATCTTATTCTCAGACTCTGAAATACTCCTTAGTCTGCCCTCCTTCTCCCAAAGCTCAGTGACCAAGCAGAACAGTTCATCTACCTGCATGTACCTCCCAAAAGTGGTCCCGTTACCATCCATCTCCAGGCACACCCCGCAGCCGGAAAGCTAGGTGGTTGCATGCCCTGGCAGGTGCTTTGTCTGTGTATCTGTATTGGGTCTAGGAGCTCTGGAGAAGAAGAGGACATGGGGTTTTTTTGGTGATCATCATGTTGCCACATACTTGCTTGCTGGGAGATATATATGTATGCATTTATTAAAATTAACTGGACTGATTTTTTAATTCTGTTTAAATCACTTTGACCTGATTGGTGCAGGCTGAGTCCCTTGCTGGCTTGAACAATAAATAAGTCTAGTCTGACCAGATCAGGGAAGAGTGCCTGTTTACCTCTTCATATGTATTCCTCATATTGATTTCTGCCACTGCCATCACTACTGCTTCTCACACTCCTCCAATATAGCATTCCTTGCTGTTTGGTGAAGCATCATGTGAAGAGAACTGTAAAATACATATTTTAGTGGATAAGATGACAAATTTTAAGATTCTTCCATGGCTGGAAATATCTGTGATAGAAGGCACTATATAAAATTTCAAAGGTTTTGATATCAATTAGCAAAGGGTGCAGTTATTTTAAACATATATCATTACTTACTGCTAAGTGAGTAAGAACTTCAAACAAGGTTTATTTTCCAGGATATGTGATAGCCCTTTTCACATGAGAATTGTTTCTGAGATGACTTTTCCTGTTATTTTTTTAAAAAGAATAAATGCAAAGAAAAGTCAATTTTAGGCTGCCATCTTGTGTGACAAGATGAGACCACTCACTATCAGAAAGGCAGCATGAGCCATAAGTGCTTTCCTTGACTGTCTGTTTTCAAATTGTGAAGAGACGAACTGTGTCAGAGTGTCAAAAACATACTTTTAGGAAAAAAGCAGACAACAGGAGGCATAATACATAAATGTTTAAGTTTGGAAAGAGTTAGATTCTCCTAATTAAAATAGTTATTCGTGCATCTTTAGTGCAGAGGTTTTTAATGCCAAATTAAAGGTTTCCTGTTAAAAAAAAAAAAAAAAAAATCTGTAGGACAGGCAAGCCCTTGTCCATGAATCACATGGGGTTTGGAGAGTACTGGGTAGAGTTTAGGTCACCCCTATTCACTTTTTACTTGACCCTTTCTATTTCTTTGAAATAACTGCATTATATTTACACTGTGATTAAAGACAGGAGGGGGCATTTCTGACTGTTGCATAAGAAGAAAGGTGTTATTGTTGCAACTCCTCTACGTCCTGTCTTTCTGCTTTCAGACACAGGTGTGAAACAGTCTGTAGAAGTGTGTGAGGATGGGTATCTTAATGGCAAACTAGATCATGTCTTTATTATCACTGCTGAGCTCCTTGTATTGTCACTCTGCATGAAGCAAAGGAGACAGCTCATCACAGAGTGCTGAATGATAAAGTTATGCAGCAATTAACAGAAGGCAGAACAGAAATATATTAGCAAGATGTACATCTTTTTGTAATGCAGCCCAGCAAGAAAAAGGTGCCAGAAAATTACTGCATGATGTGACATTAGCTTCCACCTCTCATAACACATGCGTTTGCATATCTCTCTGGCATCTCCTTTTGCATTGCACTCCCTTTTGATCAATCATACAGGCAAAGAGATCGATTAGATATGCAAACTGGAGCTGGAAAAAGAAAGCAGGCATAGGAATGGAATATCGACCTGTGTCTACCTGCCAGTAGACTAACAACATGTTCTAATTAATTTTTTTCTAATTCAAAGAAGCGACTGTGGGCAAGCTTCCAAGACCCATAGGCATTGCAGCTTATGGCAAGATTTTTGCCACTCAGGATGTTGTTCTTGCTGCCCATCAATCTCTTAGACTCTTTCTATTCTGTTTTCTTCTTAGATTGATCAATATTGCATTAGACAGAAGAACAGATTGCTCTGCATATAGTTTAAAAATATAGCTGTAAGGTAATCTCCAAAGGCATTTTACATTGAATAAGTAATTTTTTGTGCCAATATTTTCATTATCACAGACTATTCTAATTTCATCTTTCAGGAAGATTGAAACTGAACTCTTGTAAAACACCACTATATGGTAATCCAGCAAGAAGCCAATGTATAAATACAGTTTTCTTTCTGAAGGGATAAACTTTCCATTATATAAGCAGTACTATACACACTGTATAATTCCCTTAATTTTCTAGGCTCTACAACCATGATCTGTCAAAAAACAAATGAAAACAACAAAACAAACAAGCAAACCAACCAACTGCCCCCCAAAGATATGAGTACAACTAAGAAATTACAATCATTAGTATGGGGAATATATGATCTTACTTTTCTCTGTATTGTATTCCTGAATCTTCATAACTTTGTATAAAACTATAAAGATCTAAAAGGCTGCACAGACTGTGTACTGAGGCCTCACAAATTATATTTGTGGTGTCTTCCAAAGTAAAGTCTCACATCAGAGTTTTCATAGTCGAAAGGGTGATAATTCAGTCACAGTGAATTAAGAGCTCTCATTAGCCATTCAGGCACAGAGAGGTGCTTCCTCCAGCCATAGGACGTGCGATTAAAAGAAGGTTCTAGGGAATGCAGCAACCCGCAGTGCAGAGAACAGGAGCAGGTGATCAGGGGTGTGGCATGTCTCTGAGGGCATGGCACGGCAGTTTGCGTGGCAGTTCGCACAGGCAGGGCCAGCAGGGTTGCAGTCATCCTGCCCAGTAGGGTTTTTATTTTGTGTTGGGGTTTTGTTTGTTCTTTTGTTTTTGGGTTTTTTGTTCAGTAGTGGTCTCCTGTCCATTTCTCGCACTTCACGTGTTGGAGGAAAATAACTTTAAGGGATGGGACTATGCAATTACACGAATTTATTGTTTAAAATAACAAACGCATCAGTTGAGGTGTGAGATTTTACAACACCTCCAAGTAATGGTGACTAGTCACAAGATTTAGGGTTACATCGTAATTTATAATTTTCTAATCCAATAGATACTTAAAATGACACTTTGTTTTATATTAATGACCTATCACCTGTGGCACTTCTCACTGCAATGCAGCGATGTCTTTACCAATAACTTCTCATGTCACGTACACACAGATGTCTCTCTTATACCATCTACATTCTTAACTTAAACTATATGAAACCACACTATTATATTTTAAAACCCTTCACCAAAACACCCAGTGTACAATTTTACTTATAATGATAGGAACACAAGTTTATAATCCTTTTGCTTAAAGTCTGTAAATCTCTGTCAATTAAGCCAGACCTAGTCTCTTCCAGGGTTGTAAATCAAAGCCTCCTTTAATTGCAGGAGTTTCTACTCTGTCTCCCACAGTCTCCAAACAATCAAAAGCTATAGCTAGGAAAAGTGTACCAAGCCAAACAGGACCCTCCCAAGAAGGAGACATCTGTCCAGACCACTTCCTGAATGGAGTGTCTGACCCTGTCAGTAGTACCAGGGGACGGTGCAAAAGACACCTGCATGCAAACAGGTGAATGATCTCCTCTGCCTGGTTGCTGAGCTTAAGGAAGAAGTAGAAAGACTAAGGAGTATTAGGGAAAGTGAAAGGGAAATTGACTGGTGGAGTTTCACCCTTTCATCCCTGAGAGAAGCCCACCAGGAGTCAGAGGACTCCCATGCCTCCTACCATCAGCCAGGAGGAGACCTAGTAGATGAAGGGACCCTACTTGGGGAGGTAATAAAAATTCTTCCCAATTCCCACCACTTACCCAGGTGCCAGTTCAGAATAGGTATGAGGCCCTGGATCCAGAGGCTCAGCCAGATGACATCGAAGAAAATAAGCTGCCCTGAAAAGCCTCCCAATTACACTTCATCTGTCAGATGGATCACTACCTCTAGCATTAAAAAGAAAGAAGGGTAGTCATACTAGGTGACTCCCTTCTGAGGAGAACAGAGGGCCCCATATGTTGTCCAGACCCATCCCACAGGGACGTCTGCTGCCTCCCTGCGGCCCGGGTACAGGATATCACCAGGAGATTCCCTGGGCTGATTCAGCCCTCTGATTATTACCCACTGCTGATACTCCAGGCTAGTAGTGATGGGATTGAAAAGAAGAGCACCAGGGCAATTAAAAGGGACTTAATGGCTCTGAGTGGAATGATTGATGGGGCAGGAGCACACGTGATGTTCTGCTCAGTCCCTTCAGTGGCAGGACAAATGATGAAAGGAACAGGAGAACCCACATTATCAACAAGTGGCTTAAGGGCTGGTGCCATCAGCAGAATTTTGGGTTCTTTGATCATGGGGCAACTTTTATGGCACCTGGCCTGCTGGAGCCAGATGGGCTCCATCTACCAGTCAAGAGCAAAAGGATTCTAGCCCATGAATTAGCAGGACTGATTGAGAGGGCTTTAAACTAGGTTCAGAGGGGGAAGAGGATGCAATTAGGCTGTCCAGAAACAAGGCCAAGAGTGATAAGACAGAGTCAGGGTTTGTCTTGGTTTGAAAGACAGGCGTCTGCTAAGGAAAGCAGGAACCTCCCTTGGAATGGAAAATATAACCCCTTTCCTTCCAAATTATTATAACTTTGAAGTCAAGGGGCTTTGAGGCAAAGAGATGGGAAAAGGAATAACAGTTCTTTACTAGTATGTATGTATGTGTATAACGAGGCAGACAAACAACAACAACGGCAGCAAAGGCAAACAGAACCAAAACGCAGTAGCGGCTTTCTCTCGGCTGTCAGGCACCTTCCCCTTGGCTGCAGTTCCGCTCACAGCCGGCAGGGGCGCTGGTGGCTCCGGGCCGGGCAGGGGAGTGCGGTGATTCCCCTGAGCCTGCAGGGGGCGCTGCGGCGCCAGCGCAGAGACCACACGGTGATGGCGGGTGGGCCGAGATGGGAGGGGATAGAGAAGGGGCTTTGCTTTACAAACCCCCAGGGGAGTCGGTCTCAGTTCCCTTCTGGATAGAGAAATGAGCTGTAACAGGGACCTTGGAAGCCGGTAGCTGGAACGGCAGGAACGAGCAAAATCCCAGGGTGGTAGACAAGACATATCAGAAATTCGGCAGCTGTAGCTGGGACCGCGGGGCATCCCCAGAGGCAGGGGGTGAAGGGCTACAGTGTAGCAAAGAAACCTCGTAGCAGTGGCAGAGAAACGGCGGGGCTGGGCAGTGGCCGCCTGGCTCCCGAACAGGGCAGGGAGGGGCTCCCTGGGAGGAGGAAAGGGGCTTGAGGATCCCACGGTTTCCCCTGAGGCACCCCAGCAGATGGTGAAGGGTCCTCTGGTGAGGTAGGGTGTTAATAAGGTTCCAGTTCAGTAGTTACTCTCTCGAGTAGAGCTCCACTCATGGTAGAAGAAAGGCTGCAGGAGACGGAAACCCGCAGTGGTGGCGAATTCTTCCCACAGCAAGGGCAGCCTTCTTCCCCTCTGAATAGCGAGAGAGCAAGAAGGAGCTAGCAGCTGCCCCAGCCCCTTCTTTCCCAGCCCCATTCTCAAGGTATCTCTGCCCCTCTGAGAGAAACTCTCAGATAAGAGAAGTGCAGCCAGGTGCCCTCTTCCCCTGAGTTTGGCAACTTCTTTTGTCTCTCTTAAGTACCCAGTCATTATTGTTCCTTAGCAACAAAATGGGGGAAAATTCCCTAAGAGAAAGAAGCAAAAGGAAAAACCCTAACCTCCAACAGGGGTGAAATCAGCAGCCCAGCTGAAGTGCATGTACACTAATGCATGGAGCATGGGTAACAAACAAGAGGAGCTGGAAGCCATGGTACAGCAAGAAAGCTATGACTTAGTCACCATTATGAAAATGTGGTGGGATGACTGGTGTGATTGGAGCACTGCAATAGATAGCTACAAGCTCTTCGGAAGAGACAGGAGAGGGAGGAGAGGTGGAGGGGTGGCTCTTTATATTAGGGAGGCTCTCAACACCATGGAAATTGAGATTAATGATGATAAAGTCAAGTGCCTACGGGTAAGAGTCAGGGGGAAGGCCAACAAGGCTGACATCCTTGTGGGAATGTGTTATAGACCACCTAGCCAGGATGAAGAGGTGGATAACTTATTCTACAAGCAGCTGGAGGATGTTTCACGATCAGCAGCCCTTGTTCTTGTAGGTGACTTTAACCTGCCAGATATCTGCTGGTTATTTCACAGAAGAGAAGAGGCAGTCTAGGAGGTTCTTAGAGTGTATGGAGGAGAGCTTCTTGTCACAGCTGGTGAGCGAGCCTGCGAGAGGAGGGACTACACTAGACCTGCTGTTTGCAAACAGAGAAGGGCTGGTGGTAGATATGGTGGTTGGAGGCCATCTGGGGCATAGTGATCATGAAATTATAGAGTTTTCAATATTTGGTGAAACAAGGAGGGGCATCAATTAAACTTCCACACTGAACTTCCGGAGGGCAGACTTTGGCCTATTCAAGAGACTTATTTGGAGAGTACCTTGGGAAGGAGCTCTTAAAAACAAAGGAGTCCAGGTAGGATGGGCGTGCTTCAGAACAGAAATCCTGAAGGCACAGGAACAAACTGTCCCTGTGTGCCAAAAGATGAGCTGATGAGGAAAATGACCAACCTGGATGGACAAGGACCTTTTGAAGGAACTAAGGAAAAAAAAGAGGGTGTATCACCTTTGGGAGGAGGGTCAGGTATCTCAGGAAATGCTTAAGGGAGTTGCTAAGTCATGTAGGAAAAAAATTAGAGAGGTAAAAGCCCTGTTAGAACTCAATCTGGCCACTTCTGTGAAGGACAATAAAAAATATTTTTATAAATACATAAAGGGTAAAAGGAAGGGCAAGGACAGCCTCCACTCCCTATTAGATGCGGAAGGGAATTTAGTAACTAAAGATGAGGAAAAGGCAGAGGTACTTAACACCTTCTTTGCCTCAGTTTTCAGAAAGACAGGTTGTCCTTGCAGGAGCTTGGGGTGGGTCGGACGGTCGGGACGGACGGAGACGAGAGATCTCTGAAGTCAGATCTTGGAACATGCGGTTTATTGCAAAGGGCGTGGGTACAGGGGCACTGCTTAGAGCTGCAGCTGGCAGCTCTGAGCAGGCCCAAGAGAGTATGAGTGTAAAAGTAAGAGCAAGTAAGCAGAGTGGATTAAGCGAAGAGGAGGTAAGTAAGAGAGTAAGTAGAGTGGATTAAGAGTGTGGTAAGAGAGGAATAAGAGTGTGTGTGAGAGTATCTGAAGTCCTGGTTACAATACAATAAATCATCTTCTGTACTGAATATTCTAATTGTCACTAACCAATCTAATACAAGATACAAATCCTATAGCATTTACATACAGCCTATAAGAGTTCTTATATTACCATAGAGTGTTACATCTTAACTTCTAAAAACTACTCTTTGGACCCCTTCTGCTGAGCTAGTAGGGTCTGCTCTGACCCTTGGGCCTGCCTGCAAGCAGAGGGTATTGTTCAATCAAGAGGGGATTACCTTCAGTCAGCCATACCATTGTTTTCCAGTTGTTCAGTAGCTAAGACTTGGTATCTCAAAGGTGGCTTTCATTTCGATGTCGCTTATAGCTTTCATATTCCCAAAATCTTTTGTCAGGCAATCATATTTATAAGGCTTTCCTGTTTCATCTTCCCCAACAGTCCTCAGGACAGCTGGCCTCCTGGGCTGGTAGAGGGTGTCAGGGAGCAGAATAGCCCCCCTGTTATCCAGGAGGAAGCAGTCAGAGACATGCTGAGTCACTTAGGTGCTCATAAATCTATGGGACCAGATGGGATCTGTCCTAGGGTGGTGAGGGAGCTGGGAGATGAGCTTGCGAAGCTGCTCTCCATCATTTACCATCATTCCTGGCTCATGGGGGAGGTCCCAGATGACTGGAAACTGGCCAGTGTGACGCCCATCCACACAAAGGGCCAGAAGGAGGATCTGGGAAACTACAGGCCTGTCAGCCTGACCTCAGTGCCCAGCAAGATTATGGAACAGATCATCCTGAGGGCCCTCACACAGCATCTGGATCATGGCTGGGGGGATCAGACACAGCCAGCATGAGTTTAGGAAAGGCTGTGGATGTTGTCTACCTGGACTGCAGCAAAGCCTTAGACATTGTCTCCCACAGTAAACTCTTGGAAAAGCTGTCAGCCCACAGCTTGGACAGGAGCACTCTTTGCTGGGTCAGGAACTGGCTGGATGGCCAGGCCCAGAGAGTGCTCGTGAACAGTGCTGCACCCAGCTGGTGGCCAGTCACTAGTGGTGTCCCTCAGGGATCTGTGCTGGGACCAGTCCTGTTTAACATCTTTATTGATGATCTGGACGAGGCAGCTGAGTCCACTATCAGTAAATTTGCAGATGACACCAAGCTGGGAGCATGTGTTGACCTGCTGGAGGGTAGGAGGGCTCTGCAAAGGGACCTGAACAGGCTGGATCGATAGGCCTAGTCCAACAACATGAAGTTTAACATGTCTGAGTGCCGAGTCCTGCACTTTGGCCACAACAACCCCCTGCAGCACTACAGGCTGGGGACAGAGTGGCTGGACACTGGCCAGGAAGAAAGGGACCTGGGGATAGTGGTCGACAGCCGACTGAACATAAGCCAGCAGTGTGCCCAGGTGGCCAGGAAGGCCAATGACATCCTGGCCTGTATCAGGAATAGTGCAGCCAGCAGGACCAGGGCAGTCATTCTTCTCCTGTACTCAGTACTAGTGAGGCCTCACCTCAAGTACTGTGTTCAGTTCTGGGCCTCTCAATTTAGGAAGGATGGTGAAACACTCAAACTCCTCCAGAGGAGGACAGCAAGGGTGGTGAAGGGCCTGGAACACAAGCCCTATGAAGAACGACTGAGGGAGCTGGGGTTGTTTAGCCTGGAGAAAAGGAGGCTCAGGGGTGACCTTATCACTCTCTACAACTGCCTGAAAGGCGATTGTAGCCAGGTGGGGATCGGTCTCTTCTCCCAGGCAACCACTGACAGAACGAGAGGACACAGTCTTAAGCTGTGCCAGGGGTAGTTTAGGTTAGACATCAGAAAAAAATTCTTCACTGAAACAGTGATTTTGTGCTGGAATCGTCTGTCCAGGGAGGTGGTGGAGTCACCGTCCCTGGACGTGTTTAAAAAAAGGCTGGACATGGCTCCATTGATGAGGAGGTGTTAGGTCATAGGCTGGACTTGACGATCTCAAAGGTCTTTTCCAACCTAGTTTATTCTGTGATTCTGTAATTGAGTTGTTCATCCTACTGGTCCTGTCACCTAGCAATGGATATGATCTAATTCACAGTTTTCCTGGAGAAATAAAGGAAAATAAGTAGATAGCATTTATTTTTTTTCATGAGAAGTCAACCTACAATGCAGTTAATCCTGATAACTGTTTTGCTGGAATGAAGTATCATCACTTGACATAGGATGAACAGGACATTTTACAAAACATTTTGCAGCCAGTAAACTTGCTGCAAAGATGAAAGAAGTATCATGCTTTATCCTAATATTGATGAATTGTGAATTACATGCTGACTAGTACTATATAAATCATATTCAACAAATAATGGATTTTTCTGCTTGTAATATACTTGACAACTAGCCTATTTCAGGCAGATCTATTTGCTCATGAAATAAATAATTAAAGAAAGAAGATTAGAATATGACAGTCTCAGTTTGTCTTAAAATCTCTGGTGGTAACAGCTGAACTTTAAAAGTTTACTCTAAGAGTAATAAGATGAGGTTTTTTGGTTTTCACTTGGTTTTGGTATTGTCCCCCTACACCTTGTCTTTCAGTGACTACTTACTATTCAGTGTTGAATACATCTATTTCTGGTTGACAACAAACATTGGACATCAAATTAATATATTTGATAAAACAAGCAAACCAGTTAAAAAGACTTTTAAATTCACAATTGCTATTCCTTGTACATATAATTAAATGAAAACAGTCTAAATATATTCCAACTGTTCTCAATTTTTTCCTCAATATCCTAGTATTTTATCCTATGAAAAAAATATTAATTCTAACCTAACCTCCTGAGATATTTCATATCTACATGTCCACAGGTTACTGGAAGTTCATGAAGAAACATTTATTAGGTAGATCATTGATATTTTATTCTCTGTTTCTTTAGCAAATTTAGTTTTAGAGGAAATTCTAAACAAAATATTTTAGCAAGTTTGTTGGCTTGTAGGTATAACAGTACTTGACTTCCTTTCACATATGGTAGAATGTCATTAAAACATTCTGGGGAAATGTTGATGTTTAAAATCTTATTGGTGAAATGGGTCACATAAATCAGAAAAGAAAGGAATCTTCTCTGACTATGTAGATGAGCTACCAGATTGTGCTTTCTCTCATCTTTTCTTACCAATATCTCTTAAATAATTTACTTAAGAGTACACTAGCTGAAAATAAATGTCCAATTTGTTTTTTTAAATTAAAGGCAAATAATAAATAATCATTGTTTGCCATTGTCTCTGGTTCAAATATCAAAGCTGCTGACTATATCAGTGCAACAAGAGAAAGTTGTTGAGAATGGAAAGAGTAGAAAAAACATGCGGAATGAAAGTCTTTGGAATAAGGCTTGAATTCAGGAAACTAAAGCAGAATGATAATATGTGTAGTTTTATAGATCCTACTTCTCATCCATCTACAAATCACACGCTTATGTAAGACCAGCAGTCATATTATTTTAAAACAAAGGAAATGCAAATGTGCGTAGGAGATAAGACAGAAGGCTCTTTCTAAAGAAGAAGCCAATGTTTCTGTTCAACTGGCAAATGTACATTTCTGGAATATGGGCCACCACAACAAAAGCTTTGGGAAAAAAATAGTGTATGGGGGAATAGCAGGGGGGAGGAATGTTGATTTGCAAGTGCTCAATCAATCTATGAAAAGTGCTGTTGAATTTTTTTTTGCATACATTATTTTCTATCAGCTGAAGTCCCTCAGCAAATGTTTTGTTTCATGTCATTCTACAGACCTTTCACTTTCAGCCAGTGAAGACTTGATGAAATTTTATTGCATCATAGAAGATATAATCCATCTGGGAGATCTGGCCCAAACAGAAGTTTGAGCATACAGAGCGTTTGCACAATAAATCCAATGTCTCAGGCTTGTGGACTTCTACTGAAAAATATTCTGTATCATCATGTTTGGAGAGCTGTGTTTTATAGACAAAATGATGAGATTTTCCACAGGAAGCAGACATTTTTTCACACAAACAAGAATTACTCTGCTGAAAACCAGTTTTCTGTCAAAACAATTTTAACTGAAAACTTTGAGCCATCTGTTTCCCATCATCACAGTGAGCAGAATTTGGAGGTAGCTTGGTACAGTGTACAGGCAGGTGCAAGCGAATTTGCTTGTACCAGCTGGTACAGACCAACTAACAAATATGAAGTGTAGGATATTCAGTAGAACTCAGTCAAATTATTATAACTAACTCCATTTTTTAAGTAAGTTGAGTAGCCACAGTAAATTACATTTTCTTAGTTTCTATCAGTTCTAAAAAGAAACTCAGGTGTCTGTTATTCATCTGACCACTTGACAGCATTAATGGATGAGGGGAAATGGGGGTTATGCTATGTGCAGTGGGCACATCTGTTCCAGTAACTAAATTATGGCCTATGCAGTAAATAAGGTGATCTGAACAAGGCATACCATCTGTGTTTCTTACAGCTTGTTTTCTTATTATTTTATTGCACTCTAATGTATGCCCTAAAAAGTAGGATTTTTTCTCTTTATGAAATATCTTGCTTGCATATATTGCAAACATAACAATGTTTAGTTAAAGTCATATCCATTGCATCTCTTTGCATAGTTCAGGGAAAAATGACACTTTTCTTCAAAAATCCATTTTGAAGGATTTAAAGGGGAAAAAAGTAGTATTGGAAAAGATGCTTGGTAATTAAATAGAATAAAGCTGCTTTTCTGTATCAAACGTTAGATCTTATAATTCTAACCATGGAGTTACAGTCTTGAAAGGATTTTTGATCCTTTTTTAGAGTAAGATAAGTATGAATGAATAAACATTTTTAAATACTTGAATAATTTTCAGTGAGATCAGCTCAACAAACTCCCTCTCTAGCCAGTTGCATTGTTGTCTAACTTTGTCAGAAAGATTTATCTAAATCTTAAAGAAAATATTTGTTATCAAATATTTTCTCTGTTATGTGAACAAAGGTCTATTTTGACTATATATCTATGCTAACATGATAAATCCTTCCTGAAATCAGAAAGAAGATAATGTCCATATGGATGACTAACCCGGATGATTTAAAACTATGAGAAATGGCCACACAATGTAGATAAGAAAAATTAAAGAAAAATCAAAACAATCAACCAATGAACCGAGAAACCCCAGTAGAACCCAAAAAACCAAAAGTTTTGCAAAAGCTTTGCAAATCCTGGCTAAAGTGGATTGCTGAAACAACCCTAATGTAAATACCTAAATTTGGATATAATAACAGGGCAAGTGAGACAGTGGCATAACAGCAGTAAAGAGGAACAATCTAGGAGAGAAAGTGAAAAAGGGTATATAAAGTGACACAAACTATCTAATCAGTGGTCACTGCTCAGCAGTCATGCCCCTGACCAATGCATTTTGAAGGACAATGAGCCCTTTGTTTACAGAGTACTCACATACGACTTTCCTCTTGAGTAGGAGCATTGGATTTTGAATTCCCAGGCATTTTGATAATGTAGCATAGCATAGCATAACTGGATCTAAAGTTCCATTTCTTCCCTGTTCCCTGTAACCTTTACTGTAAGTGCATGTGCCTTTAGTGGACAGAAAGAACAGTTAATATTTACATTCTTCACATAAAAACTTCTATAAAATAGAAATCCTATATATTTCTACATAGAAATGATGAGACTCTGACAGCCTTTACAAGTTTTCTTATTTTTTGATTTTTTTTACCTTTTTTTTTTTTTTAATTAACCTAGTTCAATGTTTCCTCACAGTTTATTTACAATCTTCTCTTTACATGTGTCTCATTTCTTTGGACTTAAGTTTGAGTGACACTAAGCTCTGGTATCAAAATACAGTACTGTAACTCCAACCCTGCTATATTGAACAAGATAAACAAAAAGAGAAGGGAAAAAGGAAAGAAAGAAAAAGTGTCAGAGTTTTGTTTACATCCCCTTAAAAGAATAGTGTTCTGTAAATATTATGACTTTACTCAGCCTCCTTGGGCTATTGCCTGCTAGATTCTTCCCATCATACGTTTTCCTTTCTGTTGTTTTTGGGGTCTGCCCTGACAATAATCGCATTTTGTAGGATATATATGTTAATGAAACTTTTTTATTCTGCAACACCACCACAAAAATGCCTTCAGTCATTGATCTACTATGACTCCTGTCCCTGGCTCTTTAAACACACTTCTTTAGTGCTTTGCTACCCAGCTGTTCTACTTTTTGATTTGTGAATTTGGATTCTCTTCTGAGATGTGTTTTGCACTTGTCCTAAATTAACTTCTTCATTTTTAATCTCAGTTCACTTCTTGAGTGGAAAGCAAAGTGCATACTGGCAGAGTCCTATGAAATGTCCTTCTTTGTACTCAGCCTTTGAAAATTACTTGTTGACTAAATTTTTAATGAATTCCATGATTTCGTCATGATCTTTCCCTTGTCTGTATAGAAAAAAATGTGCTCAATATCTTGCTAATTCAATCCAACAGATCTACCCTTTGCTGGGTTCATAGTTTAGACATTAATGGGGTTTATTGCAAGACTTTATGATACATTGGAAGGGATGTTTCTTTTCTTGAAAGTATGCAAAACCACCTATGAAATGATGTTTTTCATCTTCAGAACACATTGAATCCAGCTTGGGATATTTTAGTCCTTTTATTTTATTGAAGCGAATATTAAAATAGCCAGGATAGATCAATTAGTGCAGAGCTGAACCCACAGTTAAAAAGGGGTAAAATTGCAGAAAAACTGGTGATTTGGATGTGCAGACAAGGAGAAAGAACAGTGTTTAGTCTCTCTCTGTCAGTATGCAGTTTGTTCTACAAGACTATTGTACGCAGAGTTGGTGATCCACGTCCTTGGTTTCTTCTTGTGTATACAGGTGCACCATGAACAGCCTGTGTCAACTTCCCAGCCAGGTGGGGCAGAGTATCCCGATTGCTCAGGTGTGTTCCTCCATGTAATGGGTAGCATACGACTGCTCTATTGAACAGTGTAATTAAGCAGTGTACACGTAAGCAATGCACAGTTGAGCAATATACATTATTCGGATGTGTAGTTGACTATAAAATGTTTTTTTTTTTCCAGTTGACATGAGATAAACACCTCCTGGGGAGCCGTGACTTTATTGTATTGGGGCATACTGTCTAAGGGTATCTTCAAAACTAAGTCCACATAGACATGTCTGTGATCAGTGACAAATGCTTCTGTACTGTGAGAAAAACTCTACAGAAGTACAAGAAAACTTGGAGCTGGTGAACCTCATAATGAATGAGAACTCTGCACAGCACATCAGGGTCTGTGAGGAGGGGCTCGTCTGATATTGCAACAGTCAGCACTCACAGAAGCAGAATGCATGTGAGATTGCTATTACCTTTCCTACAATTTCCATCCTATGTAGTTAGCTAGCTTTGAATATCTATGCCCTTCTTACTAAGAAGCCAAAATAATTTACACGGCCTCAGTGCAAAACATCTCAGAGACTTGAGAAGGAATGTTCTCTTCTCAGCACGCTTTCCATGAGTAAAAACTGTACAGTCCAGTAGGCTTTCTTAAAATTCTGTTACCAGATTGAATTTAATTAAAATTTGAAATATGTTCCATAGTAATAAGAATAGCATATGTACTGTGCAAATTTCAAGACCTCAGTTTAACAACAATTTAACAATAACAATTATGTCATGCTGATGAGAGAGTTGGTATTTTCACATAATGCTTTCAGTTCCTCATGGTCAAGGAATGTTTGTATTTCCTAGGAGTCTGTGATAGCACTTTGACAAAGCAGTGGTGCTGATGCAGCCTGAGAGATATAAATTGAAGCATAGATTTGAAGCCCAAGTGAGTTTTTTGTCCTAAGCATTAAAAGCTAGAACATGGAAAACTCAGCTAAATAAAGGCAAGAATGCCACAAGTGTTATTTATGGTCCAAACTGTGGTGAAATATTTTGTACAAGTAAGTATCATATGTTGGTACTTTAATTACAGCTAGTTCCTAATGTGCTGACATAAAACACTGTTATGGCCCTCTAATATCATTAGATAAAGCAAGTAGAAGATACTCCACTTGACTCTTCCCATTCAAAAGAGTGGTTTCCTCTGTGTTTACCTCATTTTGATTAAAAAGTTACCGGTAGGAGAAAACATAACATTATACCTCGACTCATCCCCAAAATTCTGTGTGTCATCAATTTAAACACAGTCTGGAACAAATGTCCTACTATTCTTCAACAGAGAATTTTAATCTGAACTAAAGAACATGAAAGAAACTACAGGACTAAGTACAATTTATGAGAGACATCTGTGTTTCCTGTTGCAGTTTAAAGTACATTACTTTCCCCGAGAAACAGATGAGTATGTGTGCAAGAACAAGCTCAGGGAGGGAAGATCACAATAGTACCAGACATTGTGTAGCAAATAAATAACAACTTTTGGATGAGGAGTGAATGTAGAGCTTTCAAGCACCACGTCTAAAGTGTGCCTGGTGGTCCCAGTGAATATTTGAAAATTAATATGGAGGTAATGTCTTTTGATGAAACTAGACTGGCACAGTCTATTAAGAAGTTTGAAAATATCAGAAAAATATTAATATTCACATTAATGAAATAAATACCTCCGTAAATTTTAGCCATAGGTGGCTTTTCTGAATATTTGTTGGGTTGGTTTTTCACAGAAAGCCTCAATGAATTGTTCTTTTTCTGATTTTATTTGCCAGCAAGACTGCACACAGAACTGGGATACTTATGAGCCGCTGCTGTCTTGAAGACTTGGGAAATCTAGTTGTGATTGATTTTTTTTTTTCCATTTTTATTTCCGGGGCCCATCCCAACTCAGGCTGGTATTGTGACCTTTCCAGAACTCTCCCTTTGCCCATAATTAGCCCTGCCATGCTTAATTTGTGTCTGTTCACCAGAGTTTTTCAATGCCTCACAACCTGATCAGTGCAGAGTGTTTTCACTTTCTTCCTTCCTTTCTTTCTTTCTTTCTTTCTTTCTTTCTTTCTTTCTTTCTTTCTTTCTTTCTTTCTTTCTTTCTTTCTTTCTTTCTTTCTTTCTTTCTTTCTTTCTTTCTTTCTTTCTTTCTTTCTTTCTTTCTTTCTTTCTTTCTTTCTTTCTTTCTTTCTTTCTTTCTTTCTTTCTTTCTTTCTTTCTTTCTTTCTTTCTTTCTTTCTTTCTTTCTTTCTTTCTTTCTTTCTTTCTTTTTCTTTGTTTATTTGTTTCTTTCTTCTTCTTTCCTTTAAAATAAAAACATATTTATAGGTATTGTAATAAAAAACCACCATTACAAAACCAAAGTTCCTCTTCTTCTAGCATCTTAGTTTTTTAATTACCTTACTATATTTTGTTAGTACAGAACCTCATTATAATTGTAACTAAGTTGTGTTAAGGACCTCATGTTAAAGCCACATATAAGTCTGTCAACTCTACATGTGAAATGACTTTTAAGTCACGTACCTACCAGTAATACAGTGTTGTATTCATACAGTGAAGAGGTATTGTGGGTCTCCACTGATTAGTATACTGATGCAGTACTATTATTCTTGAAGCAATACTCTTGACTTTACTTTGTATTTCTTCAGAATTGACCAAGCAGATGAACCCTGCAGGAGTCCTTTTAGTGCATTGACCCATACATAGAAGTTGGTAGACAGAATTTCTCATCTGGATGGAGATTTAAAAATATATGTCGAGCCATAATTTTGTTGATGCAAA
Source organism: Coloeus monedula (assembly GCF_965178545.1). Taxonomy (NCBI): domain Eukaryota; kingdom Metazoa; phylum Chordata; class Aves; order Passeriformes; family Corvidae; genus Coloeus; species Coloeus monedula. The sequence goes on along the minus strand of NC_138822.1, from coordinate 26,205,044 downwards.
ATCTGATCAGGTTTGAATCTTTGAAGGACATATGACTGCATTGATTCAGTCATACTATTTAAAAACAATGTCCCTGAAAGGAAATGCCATTTTTTATTTATTTTAAAAGAATGCACATTTGTGTCTAGTCAACTCCATAAAAGAATTTTCTACACTATCTAAGTAATTATTGATTTTTAAAAAATTTCTGTCACTCCGAACTGCAGTGAATGTAGTAACCACACTTGGCTATTAAATCTCTTTAAATTTCACTGTAACAAGTGGCTTATAAAACATTTAATTGTAAATGATATAATTTTTAAATACTGCTATTTGATAAGTTACATTTTTAAAATATTTTTTGAAATGTCATGATTTGTAAGCCTCTAAGAAAACTTCAGTGAACACACTTTTAATATTTCTAGCGCAGGCCATCCTGTGACTGGTCTGACAGTTTCATTAGAACATGTAATGGGAGTCATAAAGAAAAGAAATACCTTGTTTCTGTAGGCCAAATAATCCCCAGGGACAAAACAGAATCATATTGTCAGAAATTTCACATAATGACACTGAAAAGAATGGGAAAATACTATTCTGTACTAGTCCTAATCTTTTATGGTTGAGGGGAACAGAGCAATTTTGCTCATTACTGTGAGCCTTTTTTCTGTAATGATTGGGCCTGGAATCAGGATGACAATCAACATGTGCAAGGTCTTAAGATGCTTTCATAGCTTAAGTTGAAGAAATTTTAAACACCAGTTATATTGTGCAAGAGATTCTGAAAAATTCTGGATGTTTTGGGGGTTTTTTTTGCAGAGACTAGATGTGCAAGACCGAAGACTGCAACCTGCCATGCAAAATGATGTGTCTTTTCTTACAAATGTGTTTTATTGAGCTCTTGAATTTTAAAACCTTAACTGCTCATGTTTTGATTGATCTATTTTTGTTGCCTTGTGTTTGATTTCCTCCTTTCCTTTCCATTCACTTGTGGAAGAGTAAAAATAAAACCTCCACTATTTTTATGAAATCAGAAAACTTTGCTTAGAGTAGCAGTAAATCAAATGTAGACTCAAACATTTAGAGTCAAGAAGTCATTCAGTCTAATATGTACAACCTGACTTATCCCCTCCACACTGTTTTTATGCTTTAGTCTCCAAATTACTTCCCATTTTGTATTATTCAGAGATAATCACCAAACCTTAGCATACATTTATCAACTTTTATTTTCCTACTTAAGGTTACTGGCTAAGGTTTTGTGTTTAAGACTGTAATTAGTATTAGAATTACTTTTGTGCATTATTAGAAATTGTATGAGTGGCAAATGTTAATATGAAGAATACATGAAAGGTAATGCTCATTATTATTCAATGTTATTATATCATAACTTTTATGACACACTGTAGAACTCAGTAGGACCTCACACATAGATTTGTTATGTGATCAGAAGTGGCTTCATGTTTCAGGCAGTTTCATGTTTAATATTTAATGAGAAGACTCAGTTTCAGAGGAATTAATCAAACTACTTCTGAAACTGATATTTTCTCTAATATTCTAACATTGATACTGCATCCTCACAGGCCTTCACCGGAATATGTAATTTTTTGTATCTCTTATTTTTCCATGGTTCTCCTTTGCTGTTTCCTTGCTATTAAATTAATGCTTCCCTCTGATCGTACAGTGTTCTGAGATGGATAAAACAAAATCATAAATCCAAGATATCAAATTCTTTTTTGCTAATCCAGCTTGAGACAAGTTGATTAGGCAATTTATGTCTTTTTTTCAAGCATGAGATTCTATTGTAGAATTTGCTTCCAAAGAAATTAATTCTCTTATCTAGATGTTATTTTTATGTTTCTATCTTAAACTTCTCTAACATGTGTGATTTAAACTTAAGAGCCTAAATAAAGTTTACACATTTAAAATACATTTTTCTGTTGATATCGTATCACTCTAAATTTACCTAGCTGTGATAAAGAAAATAATAACTATTCACAATAAGCATGGTAAAAAAAAAGAGATAAAAGTTTTAACCAGTCACATGAAAGATGTAATCAAGAGGTCTTCTGAATATTCAACAGTCCTAATATCAGGGCACTTATCAATTGATGCATATTTTCTGCTACTTCTTAGAAAAAATGAACTGAGGATATGAATTATCCAGTTAGCATGAAAAGTTTTAAAGGTGAAATAATCATATTAGTTCAGGTGGACATAAAATTATGACAGATGCAGAAAAATTCTTGTTGCATGCCAAGTTCTTGGTTTGCACCAATATTTTTTAATGAAACTCAGAAACAAATTACACTCAAGGGAATCAATTGGCCTAAGCAGAAGTGAGATTGGAAGTGAAAGCAAGAGAATTGAATAGAGATGGAAAAATTGCCCATACTTAACCACACTTTGTACAGATAAATTTTTTGATACAGAAGTATTTTTCTGAATAGTAAGTGTAAAATAATCACTTCATGGTTTCTATCAGGGAAAAAAATTAACTGTTCTATCATTTAAATCCTTTCTACCTTCTAAAGGAGGAAATGGGGGTTTTGCACCAAATGAAGTCAGGTCCACCTGGTCAATTCATATCTATTTCAATAAAACAATATATTTTTTTACAGAATGTTGCAATTGTTCAATACACTCTTCTGTGATACTTGATAAACTCTCATAAATCATCAATTCAAGGTAACTGTTCTGCCTTTTTATTTAACCTCATCTCTAAATATGACTGTAATGTAAAAGTATAGAGAAAAAGGATAATGTGATTATGCATCTTTGTTGAAATTAGTCAAAATACCAAAAAACCCCAAGCATAAACGAATGAGATTCTGAAACTATTTTTGTTTAATAATGCTTAAAACAAAAATTTTCTGTTCAGACCTAAGTTGCTTATGTATTTATTTTTTTATATTTTCCCATTGTTAATGTTCATTAAATTGTTATCCTTTATAAATAATAGTTCAGGGAATTTCAAGAAGAAAAGCATCCATCACTTCTAAACATTAAGAGATTTTACTCAGTTTGTTCAAAGGCTGCGTGGATAGTGTGGGAAAGCCTTTAAATGATACAGAAAAGTATAACGAATTATTTTCTTGCAAAATGCAGTAAAGTTTCTGTTTGATTTCAAAAAGAATGGTAATTGATTGCTTTTTAGGTGGAAGGTGAGGACATTTGTGAATCTGAAAAGGTTTCAGCAAACTTTAAGTAACCATCCAAAGTGTTTTCAACCATGCTTTTTCATTTTGAAATCAAGTCGGAAAATTCCACTTCTGTTTAATGTAATTCTGTATTTCTATCTTTGGATGAGTTTATGTTTTTCTTATGGATTCAGCATACTGATTCAAAGATAATCCAGACTTTTGATGACGGTGATTTTGGAATTTTGATGCTCAGCAGGTCTTCAGCCATGAATTAGAATAAAGCAGTCTTAATAGGAAAAGAAAAAATTTGTGCCATATATCAGTAGAAAATCAGTAAGATACACTTTTTCTAATCCTTAAACATAGGGTTTAAGTAAAAAAGCTTTATCTCTTTGAAGAATTTAAAGTTAGGTGTAGCAGAAGATAGAATCATACTCGGGAAAATAGCTTTGCTGTAAGACACTTGAGACATATTATTCATATCTGTGAGGTGAAGAGAAAAAAAGGAAGCTGTTTTTAATTAGCTGATCACTGTATAAACATGTTTAAAAAAACATAACAGAAGTCCAGTAGTCACTAATTCATTTAAGCTGTCATGATAGTTGGAATATGCATAAGAAAGGTTGCTTTCTCCATCTCTTCTTAGCACTCTTTGGCTAGACAAAAATGAGAGGTGAAGGAAGAATATGCAGTTCTTTCCCACTGTCTGTCATTCATATATAGCTGCTGCCATCAGCTGCAACTCTTGAACTTTTTCCTGTTAAATGAAATCAGGGATATTTTTGAATTTTCAGTAATTTCCAACCCAATGATGAGAACAGTGCCTGTGCCTATTACCAGTTATGCAAATACAGAATTACTTCGGACTGTTACTGACGATGAGCAGAGACATTAGCCTTAGTGAAACAGACAAATTACAATCACAAAAGAAACATGGTTTTAAAACATCAGCATGAAAGTAAAGCAAGTGGTTCCAGGAGGTACTAGAGAGCTACTCTTGAATTCACTGATGCTTGCTATCTGTCCATTAGTTCAGAGTTCACTGGGTTTTCTTAGAGCAAACAGGGCAACCTCTATCTAAGAAATCCCCTAAAGGGAGGTCAGAGGCTGGTCACAATTTTCACCTCTGTTTTATGGAGGTTACTTGGGGATCTGAGATGCTGGGGCAAATTACAGATGGAACATAAAAAGCTGTATGGAAAGGTAGATGTAGTTGGAGATAATAGCATGGTTCTCTGATGTTCAGTATCATGTCACTTCTCCAGAGCCGCCAGAGAAGTCTTCTGTGATACAAAATACTGAATGACACAGAGCACATTCTTATACTCACAGACTCTTGAGGACTGTGAACTAGTCTGTGCCGACACTCTCTCCCTTGAGAGCAGTGCCACCACTGCTTTCACTGCCAAGAAATCAGTTGAATATATCCAGATTAAAAATGGGTATTTCTCAGAATGTCTGTTGCTGAACAAGAATATTTGGCCAGCATTATACAAATTTTCTTCCATTTATGTCCTCTAGTCACTTCTAAGCACATATATGGCAAGACCTCTAACGAGTGCTTATGTTCAGGTGTCTTTGAATCCCAAACCACAAACCACAGTAACATGTACAAAGCTACCATGAGGCACCTATACAAGGATCATACTTCCTCGTTCCAGTCTTCAACTTCCTCATTGTAGGAGGAGGGGCAGGCACTGATCACTTTATTGACCAGTGACAGAATCCAAGAGAACGGTCTGAAATTGACTCAGGGGAGGTTTAGGTTGGGTATCAAGAAAAGCTTCTTCCCCCAAAGGTGGTTGGACACTGGAACAGGCTCCCCAGGGCAGTGATCACAGCACCAAGCTTGTTCAAGAAGCATTTGTACAATATTCTCAGGCACATGGTCCTGTGCAGGGTCATGAGTTGGACTTAATGATCCTTCCAGGTCTCTTCCAACTCAGCAGGTTGGAATCAGGTGAGTCCATATAATTCTTTCTTTGCTACGCATACCATTTTCTCTTTTTGGTAATACCTGTTTCTAAGACCAAATATGTTTGATGACCTGCACAGAATCAAGCATCCCTTTCAAGAATAGCAATACTAAATCTCTTTAACTAAGAACTTTCTCACAATCTGTTCTAAATTTACTAACAATTCGTAACTGCAAATGAGATTTGGAAACCTGATGTTGAATTATCAGTAACTAAATAAGCACCTTACACTTCCAATGTTGTCAAGCATAGAGTAAGGAGCAAGGGACTGATCCTTCCATAAAATATGAAAACTACAGTCAAACTACTTCATATTGAGTCTCAAATTAAACTTACAGCACAACCTAACATTTTAAAAGACTGAATGTGAATAGAAAAAGAGAGGAAATGTAGTAACACGCAATAAAATTCATGCACTTTTTTCCTAATGGAAGAATAATTCTGATTTATAAAGTTTGCTGTGAAAGGAGAAAAGTACATAGCCAAGCAAATTCTTAAATAGCTCCCAAAAACTTTGTCTTTCTCTTATGAGAATTACTCAGCAAGAACAGTAAATTTTCAAAGAGTTTTCATACTATTTTTGATGTCTTAAAAAGTGTAACAGTCATTTAATCTTCAGAATGCTCTTTGTTCACAAATTAATTTATAATAAATTGAAATAGAAGTTACAATAAGCTGATATCTCCCCAAGACAGTTTACACCTTCACAAACTGTCTACTAAAAGGATGTTTCCCAAAATCTTAGATTATCTTTTACAGGACTTATACAAACAGACTTTCAGGGGAAATAAATCCCACCTCATGCATTCTATACCTATTAAGATTTTTGATGGTATAGGTCCAGCAAGCAAGCCCTGGCTGAAATCTTTCACTTCAGCAAGTGATGAAAACCTCATGTCTATCTAGAAAGAGATGATCTACCAATGTAATGAATGTAACAAAGATTAAACCCTATCTGTATGGTGTGGGAGCTCTAAAACCATGCGAAAAATCTAATTCAGCAATAACGCTGTCCTCACTGACAAGTTTTTTTGAGAGATGAGTTTAAATTATTTTAAATTTCAAATGTCCTTAACTAGACATCTACTTTTTAAGAAATTAGCCTTGCATGTATCTGTATATAATTTTAATTTGTACTTATAGGAAATTAAATAAGTGTATCCAGTAGGTTTTAAATTATAATTGCATGGTCATAACTTCGAATATTAGCTCACTGTTCCTGGGGACAGGAGTAATGGGAGTTAGTATTTTCTGACTCTGCATCAACATTTTATTATATGTACATCATTTAGCCTCCTCTTATAAATAGACTCAAAAAATTGAACAATAGCCTTTTTTTCCCTTTGTCGCAGCAGATACAGTCTAGAAACACACTTAATTTGGAGTACAAATTCATGATGTGATATGATCAGTTTTGTTAAATATTTCATTAATAATTAATTGCTAGATTGATGTTTTTTGTGGATTTGATAATGGGATATAGAAACAATATTCAATTTTAAATAAATAAATGAAATTCAGAAGTCTTTGTACTAAGATAAATTCCTCCCATCATTGTACTACATGGCTAGTCTACAAAGCACATTAATATGTAAGCAATTTATAGATAATTCACCAGAGGACATGATCAGTTACTTGTCTGAGAACTTTGCACGTTATTTGAGAAAAAAAATGGATAAAGAAAACCACTTAATTAATTAATTAATTAGTAGAAAGGAAAGAAGGCCAATGGGTCTATCATGTTGCTGAAATGCTTAAGCTTGAATTTAACTGTTGACAGATCACACTATGTGCCCACCATCTTTGGGGATAGGTTAAACTCAACCTGTCTCTGTAGCACATGATTTTATAGGAACATAAGACATATGAAAACTAAAACATATCATATCTGCGCAGCAGTAGACAAAGGATACCAAGTTCATCTGTGTGACAAATACTGAATTCTGGAATGTGTGTTAATGCATTGTTTTTCTTACTCTCATGGAAACAAGCCAGACCTCTGAATCTTCTGTCACTGTAAATGTTCCTCTGAGTTAGCAGTTTGCGTGGGCAGTGAATCCCCCGTGAAGTTCTAATAAAACAGAAAAACTCCCCAAAGTAAACCGATTGCTATGTCTGGGACTTCAACCATCCTTACTCAGCAATGACATTTCGAGGAGACTGTATCACCATAATTGAAATGTTCTGTACAGGTCTGCATTAGTTTCTAGAGGATTTCATGTAGGCTTCAAACAATACACAATGGAATGAGGGATTAAATACCTGGTCTTTTAGAATTGCCGTTCATGATCATGATCTCTGGGTGCATTCTTTTCACAAAATGTTCTCCAAGCACAACCTTGAAGCCTAAAAAGAGAGCAGAATCTTTGTTACTCTAATCTATTCTGTAGGCATAAAAGGAGCGCTAAATATTTAAATATTGCATTTCTTCTCTAAGAAATTCATGAGACTTACAGCAAGTGAGTGTCTAAAACATTTGTTTAGAATCAAACTTTTATGTCCCATGCAAGCTTCATTGTTTGCAGTCCGTTAAGAGTAAGGTACATCACCTCTCTTAAAGAGAAAAAAGGAAAGATAAGCTTTTTTGCTTTTTCAATCAAAGATAAATTCAGATAGGAAATTTTAGAAGTATTCTCAATGAGTTTCTGGTTAAGGATTAAACAAGTAAATATTACCTACTACTATTTTCTTCCGTCTTTCACTCCATTTATAGTTGTTGACTGCACTCAGAAGCAATGAATAGAAAAGTGAAACATTAAGGTCTTGGACTGTCTCCTGAGATGATCAGCTGTTGTCTTGGTGGATTTTTGATGTTGACATGTCCTCTATAAATTGGGTAAAGGCCTTCAGCTTTCTTCGAATTTGTGCCAAACAGTTAAGATGGTAACAAAGATGCTATTGAGATGATAATGAATAGCTGTCAGTACATCACGTGTCATACTCAAATCTATGCTTGCCAGTTTCTAGTCTCTTGAGCTGCTTGATGATCAAAGAAAAATGTTTCCTTTCATTTATTTTTGCCTTTATTAAATAATTCAAGGAAAATGACAGTTTGTATTTGTTTTGTCTCGCCAATAAAGCCATGTATTATAAAAAAGGAGAAGCAACCTGTGTTTATTTTCAAAGAGACAGAAGTCTGTGAAGCATTTTACATATTTAGAGTCCCAGAAGTGAATGATAAAAGAGATAAATTATTCATAATTGTAGAAGGCTTAAAAATGAAGGCTTATAACCAGAAGGTCCTGTTCCAGCAAGGACGTAACTAGTGCATAAGTAGTTTCATTGAAATCAGGCAAATAAGCCCATGTTTAAGTGCCTTTCTGGATGAAAACCAAAATTAAGAACAGAGTAAAATTAGAGAATTAATGACTACTTAATGCAAAGTGTGAAAGAAAGCACTGACTATGTAATCAGGGAGCACAACTGCTTGATATGACAGGTGAAATGCATTCATGAGACATCATGCTTTCTTATTTCAGAAAAGAGTAAGAAACATGATAAAATCATGGGGCTTCATGGAAAATCTGGGCCTTCGGTATACGCATGGGAAATGTTGAGGTGGACAAAATCATCTTCCTTTTTTAATAAAATAAATATTCTAGTGCCTGCTTACAAATAGTAAGTTATAAAGTTAAAAATTATCATTACTGAAAGAAACACCCAGACTTATCTGAGAATTACATGGTAATGTGCCAGAGAAATGTAAATAAAGATAAAATATCTGTCATTCTTGTGCATCTGAAAGATTACAACTGATAGAGGTACCATGATGAGCCAAGATAAGCTACTTACACTAAAAAGGATTTGGTCACCTGACAACATTTAAACACATAAGTAACATGAATTCTTGCTTTAAAAGCAGCATCTATTCTCCAACATAGGGAGACACTTGAGAGAAATTTTCAGCCCATTTGTGCTTACTAACTGTTGTAATCCTCCTGAGGCTGGAATCATGCAACAGATAATTCTAGAAGGAAAACTTAATTCTGTAGGTATGCATTGTTACTTCACAGCCAGATCTGTCTTTGTTTTCTGCTCTTGCAGGGGTGTCAAGAAACCTTCATTAGTTGACAAAATCTTCAGGAATCTTTCATAGATCCTTGTTACAGAGGTTTTGGATTTTGTTGACGACAATATGTTTGTATGTTATAGGTTTCAGCTGCATCCTCGTATGTAAGCTGGCATCACATCCTACAATTAGTGTAAAGAATACATGTAATGAATGAAAATATACATAAAGGTCACATCACATATACTTTTTCAAAATTATACATATGCTCATCATCACAAAATTGGGTTTTAGTGATATTTACAAATTAAAATTATAAGAAATTGGTAATCTATGGTATAAAGATGGTTGCCAAGACATGTAGCAAAATCCTGTGAATTTCTTAGAATGATGCTTGGAGTTATTTGTCAGGGAAAAGTATACATATGGAAAAATATATATCTAGATGTTTCACACTAGGAAGCCCTTGTTTTATCTATATTTATTGTTGCATTGCACAGATTAAATACATCTTTTTACATTACTGCACACTGCTCTGGGGTCTCCAACATAAGAAGGACATGGATCTGCTGGACCTAATTCAGAGGAAGGCCAAGAAGATAATCAGAAGGGGCTGGAGCACCTCTGCTGTGATGACAGGTTCTGAGTTAAGGGTTGTTAAGCCTGGAGGAGAGAAGGCTCTGGGAAAACCTTAGGACAGCCTTCCAGTACTTGAAGTGCCTAAAAGAGAGCTGGAGAGGGACTTTTGACAAGGACATGTAGTGACTGGAGGAAAGGGAGTGGTTTCAAAGTGAAAGAGAGTAGGTTTGGATGGAATATTAGGAAGAAATTCTTTATTGTGGCAGAGGTAAGGCCCTGGCACAGGTTGCCCAGAGATTTGGCTGCCCTATCACTGGAAGTGTTCAGGGCCAGGCTGGATTGGGTTTTGACCAATGTGGTCTAGTGGAAGGTGTCCCAGGGGGGTTGGAGCTAGGTGGCTTTAAGTTCCCTTCCAACCAAAGTGTTTTATCAATCTATGATTTTTCCATGAAGAATAAAGGAAAACTGTCTGTTCCATTCCTTGTCTGTTCATTCTCTGCCATTACATTTTACCAGCTGGTAAGGACTCATGGAGAACATTTGCACACAACTCAGAAACCAGTTCTCTGTGTGACCTTCTTGTGTTTTCTCCAGTCTTCATGCAGTGGATCTCAACTGGTTTGCAGACAAAGTTTCCCTAAACTTTGAATATATTCTCTAAACAGAATATATCCCATAGTCTTAGTTAATAAAAACTTTAATTAAATAAAAGCAGAATAAACAGCATACTTAATCGCAATGCATCCTGTATTATTAACCTGAATATTTTAGAACTGTCATCTTTGATTCCAGAAAATAAAGTCTGACAGAAGAAAACAATGTATTGATATAGTCATATGGAAGAACAACTTTTTGAGGGAAGCTGCAGATACATTACATATTCACATCTCTTACCTGTATTACAAGAGAGTTAAATGGCTATTCATGCTTGTACAAATCTGGTTTATACTGTCAGTTTTAGTTTTATCTTCCCATGCTGAAGCAGGATTTTGGTGCACTGCATTAACTGTGGTATTTCTGTCCTTCTGCTCCATTATCACTCATTATGCAGGCATCTTACACATCTAAGCAAAAGCTGTTATAGGCTTAGAGATCACTTACTCTTGGGTCACAATCCCATACCCACTGACTTCTGTAGAAATGCCAGAGGCAGACCCTCAATTTTTTCAACAGTGGATAGATGAAAGGACAGACGTGTTATTCTAGGTCACATATTCAAATATGTTTACTCAAGTGAAAACTACTCCATTGCATTATCTGGCTGTAAATAACCTAGCTTTTATCTACACTTAGAAGTGTTACTATCACAGTTATGAATGACAGGAGTGAGAATGGAAAGGTCATCTGAGAAAAATTTCAGACAGAAGTGCACTTGTGCTTTAAAGAAAAAGTTCATGTCATTAGAGAAACTGCTTTGAGATGAGTTGAAATTAAGTTGAAATAAGGACTGTATGAAAGTTACAGAGAAGTCACAGAGGAAGATATGTCGGCAAGCACATTCAGGGCCCTCTGTGTGCAAGGTCATGCCCTGAAAAGGGCTGGAACATTGACACTTGATGTTAGCTGCTCTGGGAAATACAGGCTGGAACCCAAAAGAAAACAGATGACTGTGTCATCAACTCAGTTTACCAGAGAGCATTGGTGCAGGTTTTGAGAGGATTGTGCTTATATCAGAAGTGTATGGTGCAACACACTGTCATTTTGCTGGTAATTGGATAGCAAGCTATATAATGTTAATGCCATTATACCACCAAAATTTTTGCACATAGAAGAACAAGCTTTTAGAGTGTATGAGGATTTTAATGGTTTTCTACTGTTTTTTCTTCATCCTTTTAGTTTTTTGGTCCTGAAGTTAAAAGCTGCTTGAATCTGCAGACCAATGAGGCAGCTGTTCCAGTCTCTGATGATGAGCAAAGGGAACTAACTATCAATTCGATATGTAATGCTTTAGGCAGTTGCTTAAAATGTTATATAATTAAAGATTAGCTTTTGTATAAATGTCTTTTCCCTTAAGAAAGCTAAGTTACTTCAAAAGTTCTACACAACACTGAAATATAATAATAGGTGACAATATGTGTCTAGAAAGAAATATGAATACCTAAAGTTTAACTTCTTCTAACCTTGGCAAAGAACAGTAAGAATGGATAAAATGGAAAGGAAGGTTGCAGCTGCTTCTTCAATCCTCTCGCAGTCAGGAGACTGTTTGGAAGACTGAATGTGCCCTAAATCTGAAAGCCTGACTTGAAACAGTTTGTTGTGAAGGTTTCACTGCACTTGACTTTAGCATGACTTTCTCCTCAGTATGAACTTATGTTTGGTGGAAACTCTTGGATTTATTGTCCATAAAGCAGAAAATTTTGCATATTGTGAGCAACAAAGGAATGCAATTTGCTTTTGCACATTCTTGGGCAGAGCTCAAAGAGGGCTTTTTTCCAGCCAAGAAAGAGCCTCTGATAACCATACTTAGAAAAAGAAAGCTGAATAAGTGACTATCTACAAAGAAAGATTTTATATGAAATAGTGAATGGCATCTTCATCTCTGGTACCACTCCTTTTGAGCCGCTGAAAAGGCAGAAAAGTTACTTTTTGTAACTGCCAATTGCTAGTGGAAAGGTGTAATACCTATAAATCTGTGGTGGTAAAATGCCCCTCATCTGCACCTATCCACCTCACAGACATGTGTCAAGAAGCAAGATAAAATCAACAAGGCAATAGAAAAAAATGCATATGTCCTTAAAAACAATTTCTGTGTGACAAGTGTTGTGCAGTAAGTCGTCATCAGGTAGGGAAACCTCAAGGCTAATGTCAAGGTGATTTGGGAACTAAGGAGCCAATAGTGGGTCCCATCTGACCACTGGTTCCCACCTCTTACAGAGAATATCCTAGTGCTGGTAGACATCAACCTACTTTTTCTAACAAGCATTTCTTGCAGTTGCTACATACCACAAACTGAGATATTGAAAAAACATAATTTTTATGTTTCTAATATGATGCTAAAACTAAAAGGCAAATAAGGTAAGGTTAGAAAAAGTCCATTCCTAAGATTTTTTTCAAAAGATCACAGCATCTGTCATTTTGTATTCACACATTTTAATATAAATGTAACTTTAATTGAATACAGTACTAGAAAGATACTACATATAAAAGCCAAAGCTTTTATTTGCAAAATTCTTTGCCTGTTGTTATTGCACGCTGTAACTAGTTCAAAAATCAGTTCCTTTTTTACTTCAATACAAATGTAAAAAAAGTTATTTATACAAATTGCAATGTTCATGTGGGAAATTTTTTCTTAGGGGATAGATCAATGCAGCATTTGCAAACAAAAGTAGAGATAGGCTATTAGACATAAAAATAAACAAATTTTTTTAAAAATTTCCAGATTTCCTTTATAAAGGGAAAACCTAGCTGTATTTGTCAAAACATGCTCAGCTTTTTGAGGGACATAATGCCCATAATTCTGTTCTGGATTGCTATACCAGTAAAAAAATAATTTTGCTATTGTTGTTGGTTTGTGGCTTCACATATCTGAAGACAACAGGAGTATGTACAAGTCAGGTGAAGAAATATCCCACATGTAATTTAATTTTATCTGCTAGTCCTGAACAGGAAATGAACATTTGGAATTCTTGTATTTCCTCAGAGTCAAAGGAATGTGGGGAGTGTGTGTGGGTGTGTGTGTAAAAACATTTACTGTGGAGTAATCTAAGAGCAACATAACTATTGGGATTAGGATTGCTGATTAGAGTGTTTCACACCTCTCAGTGAAATAAATGAGTTTCATATATTTAATTGCTTACATTTTGTTGTGTTACTTTGTTTTAATTTTTTGTTTGTCTTCCTTTTTGTGATCTGCAGTTCATACCAAACAGACCGAGATGTGTTCTGAGAGCAATATACTGAGAGTATGTCTGCACCACATGCTTTAGTGATACCTCAATGCAAGGTTATTGTCAATGAAACTGTAATGGTGTGGAGCTTAGCATACCTGAGTAGTGTTCCAAGTCCAACAGACAACTAGTTGGAATTGCCTCTCTGCTATGGGTGTAGTAACAAGTGTGTTTTACATTTAGCCAGGTATGATGACAAAAGCTGCAAACTCACTTCTGCCAGCAATATGAACATGTGCTGAAAAATCTTAAGAGTAGGAATTAACAACAAACAAAAAACAAAACAAAAAAGTCTAAAGTACACACCAAGAAAAAAGCCCCAACAAACCCAAAAAAGAACACCCGAACAAACAATGTTGAAAACCAGCCAGCATGAAGAAACTATTTCTGTCCTTAGCTTAGGCAGAGCACGCCTTAGTATAGGTAGAATTTTTTGGGGGTGAAAACTAATGAAAACATTCTCATTTCTAATGAAAACTGATGAAAACATTCTCAGCAGTTTTTGAGATTCTGTCAAAAATATTTAGCTTAGAAAGTGAAAACAGAGGCATATTTTTAGAATTTATAAAACTGTCTTATTTTAATGTGTTATTTTATATTGATCAGATAGTCTTCAGTTTGGCTTTTGACACTAAATTTTATTCTTTCATGGCCTAATGAAGGCAATGAACTTAGCTTCCATATTATGACTTTAGATTTCATATCAAGGTGAGAAGAGGGTTCCATTTTTCTGAATTCAGTAGCTTGATTTATTACTTGCATAGTTATTACTAGCAAATCTATTGCTTGCATATGTAACACAATTACCTCTTTGTAGTAGTTTATGAGGGGCATATGTGACAGTGTATGTTTTTACAGGAATAGGATTTCAGAACAAGAGCATGAAGAGATAAATTATCAATGCATACATTTAAAAAAATGTAATAAAATCTTTCAACAGTCACTATCAAGACAATGAAATAAATTGCTTTTGAATACTTTTCTAGCAGATGTCAGCGATCTTACTTATCACGGAACAAGCTACATTTGAACCAAGCAGCTCAGTATCACATTGAGGGATGTGGTTGCTGATTGAACACAGGTGTAATGGTTGATATGCTGTCACACGGTCTGATGTTAACCTAAGATCTTTGTTGAAATACTTATTACTGATGGCACCAAATGTAATTGCTAATTTTCTGCCTGAATGGTTACATATTTTCTCCAAATCTTAAGAGTTATTCATCCCTTTTCCACTGCCCATTTCTCAGAGTTTAAGGCAGATGTGTCACTGGTCCACAGAACAGTAATTGAACCTGTCACTTGCAATCTACTGACTTAATTCCTCAGAAATGTATCCACTGCTTCATTCACCTTCCCGCTTATTTTTCTCTAGGTATCAAATGTCCAGCTTAAATCCAGGTTAATATTTACTTTGCAAATCTGTGGTCACAGAGAAAAGTATTCAGAAGCATTCTGGGCTGATTATTCGTCTGGATTCATTGAAGAACTCTTGTTTAAAATGAACTGTCCACTACTAGGTTAATCTTAATAAATGAATCAATTAAGTTGCAGGAGTTAAACTAGGTAGAAAATATTATTCAAGAACATGGCTACATAAAATTCAGGCCCACTGAATTTTTTTTTTTAGTCTTCCTGAAATCTGGATTACATGAGTGATTTTTGCCCAAATGGATAGCTACAGTTATGCAGTTTTGGTGACCAGTGCTTTGAATGGTAGTATAAAGAACAAGTGTGCCTGCAGAAACTTTTAATAGGAGCTCTATAAAGTAATCAGAACCACAATAAAATAATCTTGAAGTGATTACCTACATAATAGTAATTGGGTGTTTTTAGGCTGTAGACTATTGTACAAGTGACTGCCTTAATAAATTCACATTGGAAAACATTAATTATTTGATGATAACCGAGGCCAGAAAATTGAAAAAGCAGAATCACTAAAAGCACATGATTCAAGCAGAATTCATGCTGTTTTTTTTCAAGTGGAAATTTTCTGAAATGCTTATGAATGTTCAACTCAAGTTTATCTATCTATGTATCTATTTACCTATCTATCTATGTGACAGTATAAAAGAAATAAACTCAGAAAGTACTGACGCAGTACAGACAGCCTGAAATACAGAACAGTACTGCATGCAGTGTCTAAAAAATTCTTTTTGAAGTATTGCATTTGGAAGCTGTTTCACTGCCTCATCACAAATATACAGACTTGCACAATGGTTTACATCTAAAGGAGTTATCTGTACACGGTTCATAGTAGTTACTATTGAGTGAATGGATTTCTTTAGCATGAATTCAGTATGTTGTCAGTCACTTACCAAGGATCTCTCTGTCTTAAGCAAGAAAGAATATCTTAAATTCAACTAAAGAATCTCCTGCCTCGAGAGTCATGCCTGCTCAAAGGGTGAGTCACCTGCCCTGCCCTGCCCTGCCCTGCCTTGCATGCAGTAGTTATAATTTAGAGAGAACTCAAACTGGAGTCATCCTAAAATTGGTCATTGTTACCAAGTCTCTCCACCTGGAAGAGAACCCTGAGAAGCATCCTAACGCCAGTGGAGAATACCACCATGCAGACACACTGCCTAGACAAGAGAGCTCAAAGGTTCACTTAGGCAGGAATATTTGTAGAAAAAAGTGGTTGGCTCATAGTTAAATTGCATGCAATTGTTATAAACGTGTTCATGGATGTTAAATGTTAATTGGCTATGGTGGGGGTGGATTTTGTGACCGGTTAATTATAAGACTTAAGGTTAATTAATGTCAGCGCTCAAAGTATACAGGTGGAACGCTCCCAGGTAACCACTAGATGCCAACAGCCTATGAGGTGTCTTACATCACCCTAACATCCTGGGACATGATTGGTAGACTCAAAGAACCAATGGGAAGGAGAATGGAGGAAACTATTGGACATGAACGCTTCCTGAAATGAGCCAATGAGAAGACCCTAAAAGGACCAATGGGAAAGTGGATTGAAAAAAGAACCAATCTTGGTGAACCAGAGACTATTAAGAACTCTCACAGGGTTTCACCCCACATCTTCCTACTGTTACCTTTGCGTGTGGGGAGCACCCAGCACTCTTGAGAGTGGTGATCCTTTCTGCTTTGTCTTTGGGGTCCTGGGTCTATCCTGGGTCCCCATTTCCAGTTGTTTGTGGTTTTGTTTAGAAAATCAGTTAAACCTGTTCAGGTGACTGACTGTTTATTTCACAATGGGAGAAGTATCCATGAAATTACTTGTGCCCATAACTTTCTTTGTTCCTTGATAAATGAGTCTTGGGAAAGCCACACACTATTAATGCATTAACTTCATGATCAGTGTTCCAAGCTCATGAGCGTGGATGTTCACTGAGCCACTCTGCTCCTTTGTGGTTTTCCTAGAGGAGTGCTTTGCACACATATAGCTTGAGATTTTGCCTCCTTTGAAACCAGTA
Source organism: Coloeus monedula (assembly GCF_965178545.1). Taxonomy (NCBI): domain Eukaryota; kingdom Metazoa; phylum Chordata; class Aves; order Passeriformes; family Corvidae; genus Coloeus; species Coloeus monedula. The sequence goes on along the minus strand of NC_138822.1, from coordinate 26,188,046 downwards.
CCAAACCACTGCTTGTTTGGTTAAGGGATCCAGTGCATCTGTCACACTACATTATACTAGAAAATGTCTGAATGAAAGATGGAAGAAATTTAGTAGTACAAGTATGCTGCAAGGCTTAATGAATTAGAAAAAGGCACTTTAGCATTTCCTCAATGCCACCTGTATGTTCCTTCCTCCCTATTTTTGAAAGAGTATTTTACAGCAGTAATAGTATCTATAAATACTTTTTTTTTAAAGTATAGGACATTAAGAAGGCTGTTAACTGTAACACATTTAGAGAAGAATTCCTCAGTCTTCTCATGTTAAAAACTTCTGTCACTCTCCCAGAATGGACACATACCCAGTGGTTGGTCTCTTGGAAATTCTACCCTAATAGGAAATTTCCTCAAGAAATATTTACATCACTTTGAAATGTACTACCAGTGACTCTGAGAGGTGAAAAAAACCATCCCAGGATAGCACTTTCATCCTAAAAAAGGTTTATTGTAGGATGAGATTCATAATAATTCAAATTTTCAAGCTGAATTGAATTGAATTTAAATGGGTTGGAGTGGGCAGGGTTGACTGATGTATTGTACAAAGGAGAGATCATGCTGTGGAACCAATGAATGTACTCTTTTTCATATAATTTATTATATTTTTAATCATTTATTTTTTTACTAAATTTAGGAATTTTTTTCACTATTTTTAGGAAAGCAAAAGAAAAAGGAATACAACATGTGAAGATCTAAGACATGGAATCATCTTGAGAGACTTCAATGCAAACAGACAATTCAGACCAAATAAATGTGAAACTTAGGTTATAATTTTATTTAGCTGAAATGTTTTTAATTATACCAAAGGATTAATAGTGCAGGTTTTGAAATAAAAGAAGATAGATTGCATCAAATTTTAATTCTGACAAACTTCCATAATTCAAGTGTAAAATTCAAATGCAGAAGAAACTTCTGATGTAGAATTATTCCTATTTGGTCTGCCAGTTAACTGTGTCCTACCAGCATGAAAAATGTCTTATCAAAGACAGTATCCCTGGTTTATATGTAGTTGTACTACAGCAGTGCACATTCTTTGCCATTTGTGAGTGGTGCTATAGTGAGGCAAGATGTTTCTTTCTGCCATTCTTATATTAGGTGAACAAATCTTTTCCCGAAGTTAGTAACTGGTGCTACTGCGGGATTTTTCAAAGTCAGTTAAGCATTTCTTAAAAGGTGTTCATCCTGAGATTCTTCAGCTTCTGTGAATTTTGCACGCAACTCTTCAAAAATCATCAAACACTGGGCTCCTGGTTTGTCAGACTGCTCTTTTTCAGAAAAGATGTAACGTGTATTAAACTCTTGTAACACTCTCCAAGAAGTTTAAAAGGAGATTCTAATTATACCTGTTCAGTTGTGGGAATTTGTGATCTGGCACAAATGACCTCGCACAGACAGTAAGAAGGCCAAGCTACAAGAAGGGATAGAATGGGCTGAAGGAGGATGTCAAAGACAGAACAGATTCTTGCAAGGAAATGAAGTTTTCTTAGGTGTTGAGATAATAAAATTCATCAGCGTTGCCTTGTAGTCATCCTGGAATGGAAACACTTAGGATACCAAGCTCAGGGCCCACTATTAGGCAGCAGAGCTGGGCTGGGGTATGGATCCATGGTTGGACTGAGGTGCCCCATAAAACTGATTTCAGGATTGGTGCTGCTTACAAGTATGATATCGTTATCTCTAAACTGGAGAAGCATGGATTTGACAGATGGATGACTACGTGGATAAAGAATTACCTGGATGTTTGCATTTAAAGAGCTGCTGTCAATGGCTCAATGTCCAAGTGGAGCTCCGTGGTAGGTGGCTTTCCTCGGGGTTTGGTATTGGGAGTGGCTCTTTAACTTCTTTTTCAGTAACATGGACAGTGGGATCACTGCACTCTTAGCAAGTTTACTGAAAACCCCAAGCTGTGTGCTGCAATCCACATGCTGGAGGGAAGGGATGTCAGGACAAGGGACCTTGACAGGCTTGAGTGTTGGCCCCATGTAAACCTCATGAAGTTTAACAAGGATGAAATCCTGCATCTGGCTTGGGGAAAACTCCAAGCTCAAATACAGACTTGAAGGAGAATGGAGTACCTAAAGGGGGCCTACATGAAAGCTGAAGAAGGATTTCTTACAAGGCTTTGCAGTGACAGGACAGTCACTTTAAACTGAGAGAGGGTAGACTTAGATATAGAGAGAAATTCTCTACTGTTAGGGTGCTGAGACCCTGGCACAGGTTGCCTAGAGAAACTGTGGGTGCCCCATCCCTGGGAGTGTTCAAGGCCAGGTTGGATGGGGCTCTGAGAAGCCTGGTCTGATGAAAGGTGTCCCTGACCATGGCAGGGGAGTGGGAATGAGATGATCTTAAAGGTCCCTTCCAACCCAAGCCATTCTATGATTCTGTAATTGATTCTATGAAGTGTATATAAGGAAACTGTCACATCTTGGTAGACTCCATGTCAAACACGTTCATGTGGTCCAATTCAGCCCAATACACCATTAGTTTTTGGGGTTTTTTTTAATATTGTAACACTAATATGTGTTTAATTCACCTTCAGGTGGATCATTAAAATTCCCAAACATGTTTCCCAAAACAATGTTTGGTTTAAGTATATATCTCATGACTAGATCACATTGTGTGTGCTCTGCCTATGTGTATTCAGAGTTCCTATGATCATGAGAACCTACCTAAATGTCAGCGTCAAAGCTTTACGAGACAACCTAATTGTTTTATTTGAATATCATCTTCACAACTCATTTGCTGCTGTCAGGCTGGCATCTCATCATGAAATAGATAGTGCTAATTAAGTAATCAGTCTTAACATTAACATCCTTTATTTAACTGGTAGTGATCAGATGGAACAGTAGGATCCAGCTATATTAAATGCCTAATAAAAGTCTTACACATGCACCATTTACAACATGAAGTATTATCCAACTTTGGAAACTATGTCTTTTTGTTCCATTTTAGTTATTATTGTATTAAACTCTGTCTAATTTACAGAGTTTGCACTGATCATTAAGAAACGTAGCACATTTAATTAACTTTCTGCCCTGAAAGACTTTAATTGAAATTCTATTTTGTTTTCAAATGGAGAAATAAATACTGTGTTCTGATTTTAGTTCCTAAAACATATTTATCCCCACTAGTCCCCAAAATTCAAAATTCAAATCTGAATGACTGACAGTCTTCACTAAACTTAAAAATTATGTATTTAGTATACACATTGAATGAAATCTTATAAAAATAAAATTTGATATTGAAGGAGACTTACACTGAAAACTAAACAGTTCTGTTTATTAGAAGAATGATAATATCAAGAACAAAAGTTCTGAAAGAATCATGTTGGAAAAATTCATTTGGGGTACTTTAAATACATTGTGATATATTCAGTTAAACAAGGATGACCTGAGAAGGTAAGAGTAATTCTTAACACCAAAAATTAATATATGGATCAAAAATCAGACAAATAGGGGATACCTGTGCTTTGCTGATGATGTGCAGATGATAGGAAGGAGAAGGCAGAATAACAAATCCCAAAGATGTTTGCTTTCATAGACAGCTCTAGAAAATGTTCCACAGCACAGATGATGACACTTTCAGAGGGGTCTTCAAATAAAAGTTATATAAGAAAAATAGAAATAAACCCCACCCCAAGTTATTTTAAGTAAAGTAACTTAGAAAAGATAGACACAGGTGAATCCTTGCCTTCAAATTCCATATTCTCATTTCTCTTTTCTTGTCTTCCTACTTCTTGTAGGTATGTCTCTCCTACACAGACCTATAGATAGTAAAGATGTAACAGTTCAAATACAAGTAGGGGTGAATTCATCCACACGAATGAAAAATGTTACATACATAGATGATCTTTTGTATATGCATACCAAAGTAAAATTTTTTTCTGAAGGGCGTTTAACTACATTTCCACACAGAAAACAGCAGAATAAGATTTTTAATATTATTTGGGAAAAAAGTTTTGAGGCTACAGCCCCTGACTTAAACAGAAATGTGTCTTCATCAGCAGTTCAGAAGCTAGTTTTATTAGACCTTTCTTAATCACACAGCATGGCATAACTGATTTCACTAGCCATTCTCATTTATACTTCTGTTAGTCAATTTTTAGTTTCCAGTTGAAAGCAAATTTATAATGGGAAGATAGAGTGAAATCATGGTTGAGCAAGATTGTGACAGCATCATTTCTATAATAAGCATGATCTTCTCTGGCTAGAATTTAGTAAGTGATTGCATAATTTTTCCAGGATCAGGTAAGTCTTACTACTTATCAATTTTGTATTGACTTAAGGGAAAAAGGTCTGCAAACTAAAATGCCAGAAAACTCTCATAATGAAGTCACAAACTTGATAGAAGTAATGACTACTTTGCTACTTTGCAGAAATTTCACTGTGTGGCAGATCTCTTCGGGTATGGTCAGAACATGATGGGATGTAGGTTAATGGAAAATGTTCTGTAGCAGGGACACAGAACAGTATTGAATTAGCAATTGAATTCGCCATTCAGTTTCACGTATTTGCTATTCAAGGATAAACATGATTCTTTCAAACTTTCTTTGCATTGGCTCTTCTGCAAGACACGATTCTTTTAAAACTTTGATGCTTTAGACAGCTTCTTAGATGATCTTAATATAATTTTGGTGTGTAATATTCATAAACAGTACATCACAACCTAGAATAATACAGTAAGTAAGTATTCTTTTTCCTTTGGCTCTCTAGCTCTCTTGACTCTTGGAAATCTCTTCAACCCTAGACATCTCATTATAAGAGAGAGGTAATTAAACTCTTAAGAAGGTTAGCAAACAGCATAAAATTATCATCAGAATGGAGAAAGTAGCATAAAGGAAAAAATTAAGAAGGATAAACATGTATAAATTAGCCATGAAAATGAGGGAGATACAGTTAGAAATCTTAATAACAGTCAAAGTGTACTGTAAACACCAGAGGGAGTTTATTAGTTTTTGAGCAGCTGGAAAATTAAAATATTTGAGTACTAGGAAACACTTCTTTGACAGTTGAATAGATCAATCCATTTAATATTTTTCCAAGTAGAATGTCAGAAGCTATGAAATTTTGATTGGGCAAAGCACTAGAAAATTTATCACATTAAATTTTTTGTCACTGTTAAGCATAATTGTTATATATTAGAATTAGGAATTATCAAAGTCAATGGATTTTTTCAGCACATCATATTTCAGCACATACCTCATTACTTCTTACTCATGAGTTTAATAGTGATTCCAACAAAGGGACATTTAGAGAACAAGCAGTAAGAAGAATACTGGAAGTTCCAAACCCAACCAGAAATAAAGAATTAAAGAAACAACAAAAAAAGGAGTTGGAGCCAAGATCGTTTTCTAGGAAGTGTACCAAGATGTTTTTAAATTTCTGAAGAGGAAACACAGGGTTTACTGTGATTATCAACTACTATTGAAAATTAAGTCACATAATGGTATAGAAATGTAGGAGTGTCTAATGTCGAGAAAAATATAGACAGAACGGCAAGAGTAATTCTACCCTCTTTGAGTTTACTACTAGTGCCTTGTCCTAGCACTACATGGCTTTGTAAAGTCCCTCTCTGGTGTTCTTATAAATCCCCTTCAGGTACTTAAATGCTGCTCCAAGTCAACCCAGACAGTTCTTTTCTTTAGGCTGAATAACTCTCTCAGCCTTTCCTCAAAAGAGAGGTGCTCCATCCCTCTAATCGTCTTCGTGGTCCTCTTCCCAACTTATTCCAACAGCTCCATGTCCTTCCTGTGCTGGAGGCAGCTCTGCAGGTGGGGTCTCACCAGAGCAGGGCAGAGGGGCAGAATCCCCTCCCTCGCCTGCTGCCCACAGGGCTTTGGATGCAGCCCAGGACACACTTGGCTTTCTGGGCTGGGAGTGCCCATGGCTGGCTCATGTCCAGCTCTCACCCCAGCACCCCCAAGTCCTTCTGGGCAGGGCTGCTCTTGATCTGTTCATGCCCAGCCTGGGTTGGCACCAGGGGTTGTTCTGACCCAGGTGCAGCACCAGCACTTGGCCTTGTTAAACCTCATGAGATTGCCATGGGCCACTTCTTGAGCTTGTCCAGGTCCCTCTGGATGGCACCCCATTCTTCAGACATGTCAGCCGCACCACTCAGCTTGGTGTCATCTGCAAACTTGCTGAGGGTGCACTCAACCCCTTCATCTGTGTCTTTAATTAAGACATTAATAAGGATTTGATCCAATACAGCCCCCCCCACGAGGGTCACCACTTGTCACAAGGCCCATCAGAACACAGTCATTAAGCTTCTGGATGTGACTGTCTAGTCAATTCCTCATCCACTGAATAGTCCAGCTGTCAAATCCTTCCTTCTTTGAGTTAGAGAGGATGTTGAGTAGGACTATATAAAAGACCTTACAGAAGCCTATAGCCCTTCACTTATTCACTGATGTAGTCATTCCATCATAGAAGACCACTATGTTGGTTGGGCAGGACTTCACCTTGGTGAAACCATGCTGACTGTCCCAAATCTCTTCTCCATGTGCTTTAGTACAGTTTCTAGGAGGATCTGTTCATGATCTTCCCAGGCACAGAGGTGAGGCTGACAGGTCAGTCGTTCCCTGGGGTCCCCCGTTCTACCCTTTTTAAAAGATGGGTACAATGTTTCCCGTTTCCAATCATCTGGGATTTTACCTGATTGCCATAAATTTTCAAGTGTCATGGAGAGTGGCTTGGCAACTACATTAGTCAGTTCCATCAGGACTCTGGGATGCATCTTATCAGGTCCCAGAGATGCATGTGCCATCATGAACTTCCTCAGGTGGCCACTAACCTGATTTTCACTTCCAATGAGAAGGACTTTGTTCCCTCAGTTCCTGTCTTGCAATCCACCCACTCAAGAAGTGTAAGAGAAATTGCCGTTGAAGACTGAGGCAAAAATGTTGCTGAGTACCTCAGCCTTCTTGTCGGTCGTTCCCAGTTTAACAGCCTTCTTTTTTGGAAGTGGAGCATGTGGGTGTACACCTTCTTTCTTTGATCTTCCTTTTCTGTCTAACCTACCTGTAGAAACCCTTCTTGTTATTTGAATTCCTTGTCAAGTTCAGCTGCAGCTCCTTCTTGAGCTTCTTCGTTCCATCCCAACACAATTGAACATCACTGCCACACTCTTCCCAGGATACCTGTCCTTGCTTCTACCTCCTGTGCACTTGCTTACTGCCCTAAAGTTTGACCACCAGGTCCCAACTCAGCCATGTCAGTCTCTTGCCTTCCTTGCCTGATTTCTTGTGCCTCCAGATCACTGTTGCAACAATGGTAGAGGTCCTTAAGGACCTCCTAGTCTGTTCTCCTACCTTGTTCCTGAGAGTAGATTCCCACTATCTCCTTGGACAGATGGAATTTTGTTTTCCTAAATTCAGGGTCCTGACTTTACTTTTTGCCTGACCCATATCCCTCAGGACTTCAAACTCTACCAGTTCACATTCACTTCAGCCCAGGCTGTCTCCAGTCTTTGGTGTCTCTGATCAGCTCACTGTGTTGGTGACGAACAGATCCAGTATCACATCACCCCTGGTTAGGCTGTTACCTGGCTTAAGAAGTTATCCACCATGCATTCCACAAGTATCCTGGATTCCCTAGAGCTCATTATACTATTTTCCCAGCAGATGTCTGGGTTGTTGAAGTCTCCCAGCAGGACCAGAGACTGGAGCCTGCTGCCTTCTGCAGCTGAAGCAAGAACAGGCTCCCATTTATCAGGGGCCTGTAGTAGACAGCAACCATGAGGGTCCCTTTGTTGCCTCAGTCTCTGGAGCAACAATGCTATTAAGCTTGTTGAAGTGCTGTTTGGGACACTTTTGGTGTTCTTACTCTCCCACAAGTCAAGCTATTGTTGAAAGAACACACCACTCTTTAAAACATATTTTAGATCAACAAAAAGGAGGGTTGCCCCAGTCTCTGGAGCAACAAACAGCTTTCAATTTGCTCATGGCTGTTCTTTGCTCTTCACATTCTTTCCATCTTTTCACTCAGAGGGCAAACCTACACCTGTAAAGGTGGCACTTAGGGACATGGTTTAGTGGTGGACCCGGCAGTGTTGGAATTCATGACTGTAAAAGCCTTTTTCAAACTAAATTATTGTAATGTCCTATCTGTTATCTTTTGGACCTCTCCTTTGTGGCTGATGGCCCTGCAGCAAACTGAAATCCTATGGTCTGCCTGTTTGCTTACACTGATAGGATGTGTAACTCGTGATTTTTGTATTAAATTTAGGGTTACTGTGTCAATGATTGATGTGACTTACGAATTTGCATTAACATTTCCCTCATTACTAAATTAAACATTTTCATGCTTGCTGTAACAGCAACAAACTAAACTTATGCCACCACATTTCTACAGCTGTCCCACCCCAGTCAAATCAAAGTGAAACAGTCCCTGCCTTTCAGTGACATCTGGAGTAGGCCGTTCTTCTGTCTTCTGCAGAAAAAACGAAACCAAAAAACACTGCAGTGAAGAACATCAGAAAACACGCTGTATATGTATAAAAGATTTGTTTTTCTTAGAATTATCTATCCCAGTCTACTTTAATATCAGTAAGTAAAATAATTTATTCATTCCAAGGAATCTCCAAACAGATGTTAAATTCGTTTCAGCAGTTTAAAGGAGAATTACTTGGAAAAACAGTAATACACCTGTTTTATTGCTTCTTTATGGTTTTGTTTAGTTTGGATTTTTTTTTCTTTCCAGGTATCATTATATCTGTTGAAAGCCTCAAGTTATATTGTTTTAATGTAGTCCATCTGCAGATATATATTTAATTCCCCTCCAAACCTGTTTTACTTATTTTCATTCTATTTTTTTCTTTGCCTATATGTCTTTTTTTCTTATTTATTTTCTGTATCTGTTATTTGTGTGTGCAAAGTAATTGAGAATAATTTTGAGAAGATGCTAAACTAAGTTAAAGTTTTATCCTATCAGTAGACCCATTTATCTTAATGATTTCAAATAACCTTATATTCTCTGCAGAAACTTACTTCATACTTACTACCATGGCAGCCTTCATTTTATCCATGTATTAAAGCAGCTGAGCTACTGCGTATATTTAAAAGATGATCTTCATCTGAACGGATGAAAAATTCTCAGTAGATAACTTCTGTGTTGGGTGTATCCTGTCCTGTAGGAAAAACGTACTTGCTCAATATGCTTTGAAGCATATATTTTTTTACCATAAAGAATTCAAAATAATGCACATTTTTTTACAACTAGGGTACTCACCATTTTTCCCCCCTATTCATTCCAAAACACATTTTTTTTGAAAGCCCATCATAGTATCTTTTTCATTTTTTCCAGCTGTAACTAGGCATATATTATAGAAAGTAGGTAATAAAGCTATTAATTATTTTCACATACTTTCTAAAATGTATGGATCCTAGAGATATTTGGAGGTATGAAGGACGTGCAGAGCAATTTTGCCTTCGTGTCCACTAAAAAAAACCAGTGACAGTCCTGAAACAAAAAATACTTTCTTTCAGCTTGTTCAATGTATCTTTAAAACCCTGCATCCCAGAATGACTCAACTTTATTTACTGTTCAGTGGAGTTGTAGTGTTGGGTGTGATCTGGCTGTCATTTGGGTGCCACAAAACCACATTCTTCTTTTTAATAGATGCTCCTCAGCCAGCTCATAAATTCTGGGATACACTAATGCCTTGCAGTAGTTCAGGGTGCTGAAGTCTGCATTATATCACAGTAGCTGTACTCCAGCTGCAGAATGACTAGACCTTGGGAGAGAAGAAAAGTACGACACAAGTGCAACACTGATTCTATCAAGCATTTTGTCAGCAGAGGGAAACATTGAATGGGTATGACAAACCCAAAATCAAACACAGCAGTTTGACTGGAATATGTGGAGTATTTCAATCTAGATAAGCTTGAAGCAGGTAGTTAGATTTGTCTATTTCTTACTTTTCTTTTTCCTTTTTTTTTTTAATTTAAATTAAAAGAGATTACATTTTCCTGTAGAGAGATTTTAGTATCCATTGAAAAACCTGTAATTAATTTTTCCAATCAGTTAAAATAAATCTTTAGGTATTTAGGGAAACCATTTCAGAAGGATACAAACCAGTATTGCATAGTACAAATTCCTTCCTGGGCTCTAAATAATTATTTACTTCAATACTGTTCAAGACAGAAACAGAGAGAAACAAGCTATTTTGCTAACAGGGAGCTGAGGTTGTGTGGTAGGTTAAACATTTTCCAGATTTCTAGGATTTTTTACATATTAGCAAGAAAGAATAGATTTCATATGATTGTTGTGACTTTTCAAATGTGTGGCTTGGCAAATACAGACGACTTCATCAAGACTTTGGAATGTACTTGTGCATGTTCAGGAGACTCACATGGCCTCAAATCTGAACTTGCTTTTTGTCCTGTCCCTGCCTTAATGTTAAGAATCTTAAGATGTAGGAAGAGATAGCACCCTTGAAAACAGAATAAAAAATATTGTGGAGTATTTCAGCCTTCTTCCTGTCAATTGTCACGAGTTCTCATATCCTATTCATCAGATATATATTTTTTAATCTTGATTTTCTGACCAAAACTCTTATTATTCTTAGCATCCCTTGCCATATTAAACTTCAGATGTGCCCTGTCATTCCTCTCCCTACATACTTCATAGGACATATATCCCGGTTGCCTCTGCCTATGTGTTTTATTCTTACATTTGGGAATATGTGGGAATGAGAATGAGAGTTCTTGAGCTTTAAGAACAAAGTTCTTATAGAGCTGTGAGCTCTGTTCAGCTCTTTTTATCTTGAGACCAATTTCCCAGGGAGTCCCTTTCCTTAAACAATTGATGAGATGTTATTTGAAAATTCAGTGTCCTGCCTAGTCTTCACCTGGCCCATGTACCTCAAACGTGAATTTCAGCAGGCTATGATACTTTAAGCCCAGGCTCAACTAATCTTGACCTCTCTAATTAGTTAACATGTGTCAGTAAGCAACGAGCCTAGTAATTTCTCTCTTCTAATCATGTGTTCTATCACCTGGATTAAAAATTATCATCAGCATGCTCCAGGAATCCCGTGGACTGCTTACATCTTGCTGTGCGTCTTTTCCAGCATATGTCAGGCTGATTTAAGCCTTTCAGCAGGAAAAGAGTCTGCAAGCAAGATAACTTCCAGTTAACAGCCTCCCCTTAGTCAGGCAAGCTGTAGTAAACACCAGCCAGGAAATTTCCTTTGTTTTCTTGGCCACTAAATTTTGCCCATTCCTTCATCATGATTTTTCAAAGACAGCTCTGTGCAGTCAAAAATTTTTTTTTATATGGAAGGCAATCCCTTTATCTCCCTTCCTGGCCTGTCCTTGAAGGCCAATTCAATACTGAGACAAATATTTTTTTTCACTTTATTAAGCTGTATTAAATTAAATTTCTTTAAACACTTGGTAGTAAATCAGCACCAAAACCTAAAATTTTGGGCTACTGTCCTTGTTAGTCAGTAACCTCCAACATGTTTTACATCTGCCAATATTTAATAGTGTAAGAAAGTAAATGAATGTATAGCATTTGGATTGGCATTCCTAAAAATTCAGAAGTCGCTGTTCTATTCGATAGTAACAGTTACTGAGTAACACTTATATTGTAAATACCAACCCAGATAAGACCTTGGAGTCACAGGCACCAGCATCTAATTTCCAAGCATGAAAATCCCACTTAACATGTGTTTTTCTAAAGGTGGGGAGTGCTCTTATGGATGAGCAAGTCCCGAGGATGTAATTCCACACTGCGCAGGGTACTCTACTATTCTCCAGTTCACTGGACTTACTTGTGAAAGAAACTCAGGCATAAAAACTGAGAGCAGTGCTCCCGCTAACACCCTCTATCTACAGCACTGAAATTCTCATTAGGTAAAAAGCCCTCTCCTTCCGAATTCCTTCCTTCCTTCTGTATTACCGCTGGCCTGGTTCCTACGGTATATCACCGTGTCCCGCAGCCATAGGGAGGAGGAGGAGAGAAGATCCAGCAGGCAGGAATTGTGCAGCAAGATTGATTTATTTAATTATTTTACAAACTCTTTTATAGACTTTTTTCTTCATAGTCTAATTGGACAAAGGACCAGCCACCCCTTGGGGTGATTGGCCAAAATCCTAAAACATCCATTGTCAAAATATTTTTCTACTATACCATAAACAAGACTTTCCAAGGTTGCAGGTGGTTTGGTTGTTTACACTCCCTGCTACCTCTTCTGTGAGAGAGAAAAATCTCTCACGGACTTAGAAAATAACAAGAAAATCCTTGCTAACAGCATTTTTGTACCTACAATTCCCCCTTTTTTTTTATAAGATAACAACCATACTATTAATCCTAAATAGAAATCTACATCAGTTATTAATTCTAAATATGTCCTTAAGGCTTTAACTATCTGACTCCGTAACAAGAAATTTAAAATTCAGTCTCTGCTGGTGGAAGGACCATCCCAGTCTCTGCTTGTAGAAGGACCATCCACCTGATGGTTGACATCCTGGTCATCATCAGAAGAGTCATTAGGCTGATGATCTACATTCTGGTCGCCATTTGGATGGTTGGCGTTCTGGTCATCATTTGGAGGTTGCCTGTTCTGCCTCTGGTGCCGTATGTCAGGGTGAACACATTTTGAAGGTAGCCACCATACCCCAGTATCTGTGGAAACGCAAGCGTACCCACGACCCCAAACGATAAGCTCATGCGGGCCTTCCCACTGGTTAGTGAGCAAATTCCGCACCCAGACTTTTGCCCGGGGCAATTGTATGTCACCTGCAGACTGCAATGAGAGAAAATGATTCAAAATAACAGGATTATTTGAATTTTGTGGTACTGTAAGGTGATTAATTGTATACAAAGCTTTTTCTAGTTGGCTTGGTGGGGTTTCTCCATGCATTCCCCTTTTCTGTTTGTCCAAAACACGCTTCAAGGTACCATGAGCGCGTTCGACAATGGCTTGGCCAGTAAGAGAATGTGGAATACCAAAGGTATGGTCTACACCCCATAGGTGTAAAAACTGCCATGTCTTCTCCGAGGCGTAGGCAGGACCATTATCGGTTTTCACAGAAACTGGCACGCCCAGGACTGAGAAAGCCAATTTCCAATGGGCAATGACATCATGGACCTTCTCTCCAGTGTGAGCAGTAGCCCACATAGCCGAGGAGAAAATGTCAATAGACACGTGCACATATTTCAGCCAACCAAATTCTGGGATGTGAGTTACATCCTTTTGCCAAATCTGCAAGGCTTTTAGCCCTCTGGGGTTTACCCCCACTGGCAAAGGCGCAGCGAGTCCATGACAGTCGGCACAAGCGCTGACAATGTCACGCGCTTCGGTTGGCGTTAAATGAAACTGCTTCTGCAGGGTATGTGCACTTTGATGGAAGAAACCGTGCGATGCCTTGGCTTGGGCAATTTTGTCAGGCTGAGGCCCTACCCATGCAGGGTTGGCCAGCATGACAGCTCTGGCATTGCCTTCTGTTAGAAAACCTGGTAAGCTAGTGTGGCTTCAAATGTGCAGAATGTAATACGGATGCACTCGAGCCTGAATTGCAGACCACAAGGTTTGCAACAGCAAAAACAGAGCTGCATTGTTCAGCTCCTTCAGAAGTGAACAATCTAAGCGTTGGGTGATATCTGCTACATAAGCAGAGTCAGTAACCAAATTCAAAGGTTCCTGTGAGAATTGCTGAAAAGCCATGGTAACAGCCCTTAATTCAACTAACTGAGCAGAGTCTGACTCGGATTGGTGTGTTAATGAACCACCGCAAAGGCAGTGTAGGATTCTGTGCGCCCTTACACACAGTGACCCCTACTAAAAATTTGTCCTAATCCATACACCCCAAGCTGCCAACACGTCCCGTCCCCAAAGGTTATGGGAAGTGGTAGCAACATAAGGCCTAATTGTAGCTGTGTGCCCCTCTGAGTCCTTCACCACCACAGGCTGTTCGCTTAAATAGCTCTGTGTGATTCCTCCTAATCCTGCGATGGCCGATCCCACCGGGGCTAAAGGCCATGAGGGAGGCCATGCAGAGAAGGAGATGATCGTTACATCAGCACCCGTATCAATCAAACCTCGAAGCTGAGTCCAGGGTGGACGGGCGTTTGGCAGGATCAGGGTACAGGTCATCTGTGGCCTTTGGTCAGAGATGTCTGCAGTCCAGAAGGCCTGCGGAAGTCCCGTAGATCCACTGCCGTTATCTTCGTGAGTTTGTTGCTCTATCCTGGGGACACAAGACTTAAAAGGCACTAATTTAGCAAGGCAGGTCTTTTCAGGAATAGTTACAGGGGGGTTTTGCGTGGAGACCATAGCGCAAATCTGACCTTTAAAGTCAGCATCAATAACTCCGGAGTGCACTAAGATTCCTTGATGGGCAATGTCAGGTTTTCCCACCAGCATCGCACTGGATCCCTGGGCTAGGGGTCCATATGTGTCCAAGGGAACCTTATAAATACCACTAGAGTCTAAGACGACTGCGGCTGTGGTGTGGACGTCAAACCTGTCCGATCCCTGGGTGCTGTCTCTAGGGTGGCTGGGTAGGCCTGTGCCTGTACCTGTGCCACTCTCTGGGGGAGCGACTGCATTGGAGAGCAATTCCCCCTCCTTGCACCCCGGCGGAAGTTTCCCAGCAACGGCTGACCATCGGCATGAGTCCGGGATCTACAGCAGCCTGTGCAATGCCCTGGCCTGCCACACCTCTTGCACTGGGGGATCGGTGTGATCTCTTTTTGGCTCGGTTTAGGCCGCTTCCGTTTCTTCATCTGTTTTGGTTGCTTTGGTTCACGACCAGAAGATGTGTGAACAGGCTGCAGGAATGCAGCCAAAGCAGACCTTCTCTGGTTCCCAGATCCCACCTTAGCTCAGGCTTCAACCATGTCTGTTACCTCAGGATCCCCTGGTAAGGCATCTATGATTTTTCTGCACTCCTCGTTTGCATTATCTCTCACTAACTGCCTTAACAACAACTGCCTTAACCCGTCATCTTCAACCTGCTTCTCAAGAGAAGCAGCGACTTTCTCTACAAAAGAGAGGAATGACTCTGATTTCCCTTGAACTATTTCAGTATATCGCTTTCTGGGTGCTGACAACTCTATGGTTTTCAACAGGGCAGCCATGCCAACCTGTTGAGCTTGCTGCAGGACGCTAGAGGACAAGTTACCCCGTAGACTGGGATCAGAGAAGGGACCAGTCCCCATCAAAGCATCCATTCCTGCTGTCTGTCTAGGATCAGCAGCAGGGAGCTGCAGATTTGCTAATGCAGTCTTGCCGGCCAGCTTTCTCCAGGTTTTTTCAAAAACTGTAAATTGTACAGGTTGAAATAGAATTTGACCTAAGTGTCTGATATCAAATGGAGAAAGCAAATCTGTATTTATCACCCTTATTATTTGCATAACTTCAGCAGAACCTAGCCCATATTGTGCCACCTTGGATTGGAGGTCCTGGGCAACTTTCCAAGCAATCACCTCATGCTTGTCATGCTCCCCTGAATCCGGGAGAGCCTTATACACTGGGAAAGCTTGGATCTCTTTTGGGGAACCGGTACCATCCTGAACTTCTGGCACAGCCTGCGGATGGAGTGTAACAGCTCCCCGGTTACCCCCAGAATCCTCAGATCTATTTGGCATTCCAAGGGTTTCTAATGACCTCCAGTCACCCTCCCCCAATGCTTGCATCTTAAGAGACTCTAGGAAGATTTATAATGCGTCGGACATACAGTTACCGTGCAGTCCAGAAAGGTCCAGGGGCGAGACTGGCGCAGCCTTTTCCTTCGCCGCGTGGCTACAGCCGCCTGACGACCTGGGGCCAGAACCTCATCTGCCTCACTGCCTGATGAGGAATCATCAGGCAAAGGCAACTTTGGGGTGCTGGGAGTGAACAGAAATGTGCGGGGAGGAGGGGCACTTTGGCTAAGTCCGCCAGAGCCAGAACAGACAGCACAGACTGCAGCTGGCTGCGCGGCAGTTTTTACAGCAGGTTCTTTACGGGAGGCCATCTCGGCCAGTTCCGACCGAGCCGGTACTGAAGCTGCAGCTACCGTCTCTAGGGCTATGGCTGTGCCTGGCGCCGCGGCCGGTGCCATGCTCGTCTCTCGCACAGCAGCCATGTTCGGCGTGGTCACCGCTTCCGCTGCCGTTTCGCGCTCCCCGGGCGCGCTCGGCGCCGCCGTCTCTGGCTGGCGCTCCGCGGACGTGCTCGGTGCCACTGTCTCTGGCCTGTGCTCTGCGGACGCACCTGGCTCCGCCGCTGGCTCATTCTCTGCGGCCGTTCCCGGCGCCGCCACCTCTGCCTGCCGCTCCGCTGCCGCTTCTGGGTTTTCCCGCGGCAGCGCTGTTCCTGGTTTCGCCGCCGGCCGCGCCGTTTCTCGGCTCAGAGTCGTATCTCCCACAGCTGGCGGGGGGGGGGGCGCGGGCGGTGCTGGCGGCACTGGCGGCGCAGCCGGCGCGGGCTCGGGCATTCGCCACTCTTAACAGGCTGAGCAAGTCCTCCATCCTTCGGGATAGGTTTGGTAGCTCTGACAGAAAGGGCAGATGCTGCATTAAAAAGTCCATGGCTCGGTTCTGCAACTGCGCAGAACAGTCCAGCGCCAGGGAGGGCAGCGGACCATAACCAGGCAGTCCCGGGAAGGGCACGCCCGGCGCTATGCCCACGAAGTTAGATCCAGGTACATACGGAACCGAACTAGGAGCCTCTCTGGGCGTCCAAGTTGCTAAACCTGCGGCCCTGGATAAGCCGTGGCTGCCGTCCAGCCGAACGGCAAGGCAGGCTGTGCACCCTGTCTCTGCCCTGACCCACCCGCCTCTGGCGGCGCGGGGTCCCTGGGGGCTGCGGAGTCCTGCGACTGTGCAGGGTGAGCCGGCGCAGGCTCTGCCTGTGGAGCCGGGGGGGTTATTCCAAATCCACCATCACTTGCCCCAAAAGCCCAGTCAGCGGGGCCCCCCTCGGACATTCCTCCGTCACTCATCACCAAGATAGGCGAGCCAGCCCTGCTATCACAGTCAAGGGCTGTCAGCAGGATAAATAACGACCGCCGGGTTTTGTATAATTCTAACGCTGTCGGCTCCCCAGTTGGGAGCTCGTGTCGGACATTGCATCCAAGTTCTTGCCGTAAGGCAAAGTCCAGGGCAGTATCTCTGTCCATGGAAATCCCTTTTAAAGTAACCCAGTCCAATAATTCCCGAACTGAGCCTTCAGGAATGGAGGTGTGCAATATGCTAAACACACCTTTCCAGACCAGTAGGACAGCGTCGGTTTGTGAGCCGCTGTTCACCATTTCTCAGTCCTGTCGGACCTCCTGGTGCCGGGGGGAAAAGGAACAGCGTACCTCTAGAGAAACTCGGCTTTGCTCGCAGCAGCAGGACACGTCAGAGAGTGCAGAATCACGTCGGGCAGCACCAAATATTACCGCTGGCCTGGTTCCTACGGTATATCACTGCGTCCCGCAGCCATAGGGAGGAGGAGGAGGAGGAGGAGAAGGTCCAGCAGGCAGGAATTGTGCAGCAAGATTGATTTATTTACTTATTTTACAAACTCTTTTATAGACTTTTTTCTTCATAGTCTAATTGGACAAAGGATCAGCCACCCCTTGGGGGTGATTGGCCAAAATCCTAAAACATCCATTGTCAAAATATTTTTCTACTATACCATAAACAAGACTTTCCAAGGTTGCAGGTGGTTTGGTTGTTTACACTCCCTGCTACCTCTTCTGTGAGAGAGAAAAATCTCTCACAGACTTAGAAAATAACAAGAAAATCCTTGCTAACAGCATTTTTGTACCTACAATTCCCCCTTTTTGTTTTATAAGATAACAACCATACTATTAATCCTAAATAGAAATCTACATCAGTTATTAATTCTAAATATGTCCTTAAGGCTTTAACTATCTGACTCCGTAACAAGAAATTTAAAATTCAGTCTCTGCTTGTGGAAGGACCATCCCAGTCTCTGCTTGTAGAAGGACCATCCCCCTGATGGTTGACATCTTGGTCATCATCAGAAGAGTCATTGGGCTGCTGATCTACATTCTGGTCGCCATTTGGATGGTTGGCGTTCTGGCCATCATTTGGAGGTTGCCTGTTCTGCCTCTGGTGCCGTATGTCAGGGTGAACACATTTTGAAGGTAGCCACCGTACCCCAGTATCTGTGGAAACGCAAGCATACCCACGACCCCAAACGATAAGCTCATGCGGGCCTTCCCACTGGTTAGTGAGCAAATTCCGCACCCAGACTTTTGCCCGGGGCAATTGTATGTCACCTGCAGACTGCAATGAGAGAAAATGATTCAAAATAACAGGATTATTTGAATTTTGTGGTACTGTAAGGTGATTAATTGTATACAAAGCTCCCCTCCCCTCCCCTCCCCTCCCCTCCCCTCCCCTCCCCTCCCCTCCCCTCCCCTCCCCTCCCCTCCCCTCCCCTCCCCTCCCCTCCCCTCCCCTCCCCTCCCCTCCCCTCCCCTCCCCTCCCCTCCCCTCCCCTCCCCTCCCCTCCCCTCCTCATCCTTACTGGATATAGAAATGGTTTCCTGATCCTTACTGGATATAGATATAAACCATTCACCCTATTCCTTCTCCATGGGTAAGTGTTTCAGGTCAGCATAGTTCTCGCCATAGATATCTACATCTATCTGTGAACCCAGTCCAGTAAAATCTCGTTTTTTTCCATAGCACCTTGTCTTGGGGTGACTTTATGATGTGTAGCCCCTATTGCTGCTCTATGCACAGAAATGAATTTTTGTGCCTTTCTATGCCTTTAAACTGAGCCTGAGAGGGGGGAGGAAAACCTGAGAAAAACTTTTTCAAAGCAGTTTGCTGGTTGTTCAAGGTCACACAGAGATAGAGACTTTTTTTCAGCCACGGCAGAAGAGCGAAAGGGAAGGGAAGCACCTGGCTTGCTTTTCTTTCTATCCAGCTTTCAGCTGTTTTTTTTCCTCAGCTCCTTTTCCTCTGGAGAGTTGGACTTTTGTTCTCCTGGGACTTCGTTTTTTCCTTTTCTCTCTGCTGGACTGTTTCAACATCAGAATACATTGGGAGGAATTTCCACTGAGGCCTTGGCCCTGAAGGTCGGCCCACCACCCTGTCCCAGCTCCAAGGAGGGGGAGAGAGATCTACGGAAGGACTCTGAATTTCCCGCCGGGTTTTTCTCAGCAGAGTGGGAGGTTTTATCATTTAGCATCATTATCCTTTTCCTGTGGGTTTGTTAAATAAATAGTTGTTATCTCTTTCACTTTCCTTCGAGGAAAATTCATTTTTTCCCGAACCTGGTGGGGGAGGGATGATTGTAACCTGCCTTCTCTCAGAGGATATATTTCTAAATTTGGCCAAACCGGAACACACCTTCTATATGTCAGAGAAGGAAAATGGAGATAACCCACTCAATATATTCTCCAATCTTAACAAACTCATGCTTATTTGCTTCCAACTGCTGGGTTATTTCTCTCCTATCAGGCTTGTGATGGTTGCTGACAGCGAAGTTTTTAATATCCCCCAGACAAGTAGTCCACTTCTGAAGCCTAACTGATGAATTACTAGAAGCATCTGCAGAATTATAAGTACTTGAAAAAGGGTAATTCTTTGCTTGCCAGTTAGCTTTAGATATTAATCTATATTTATTGCTTCCCTACAAAATAAGTAGTAGTTTATTTACCTCTAAAACTGTATGCATACAGTGAACAATCTCTTCCATGGATCTAATTGTTTATGAATTTCTGAAAAGGGTGGGGAGGAATGATAAATTTTTTCTTTGTGCATTGATTTTGCTAATTGTCACCAGTGCAAATGTAGTGGAAGATTGATATTTTTCCAGTCAAGAATATTGGATTAATTCTTGGAGATGCTTTTAAATGGTAGGATAGTTTGACCTATGGCCCATCATCTATGCAAGATGAAGTTATAACAAAATTTATTAAATTATTTCTTTTCTTGATATGCTCTCTGGGACTGACGTATTACAAAGGTTATGTAAAGAGAAAGAGCAGCAGAATTTAGTTCTTCAAACTAAACAAAATTAGTTTGATGTGATTATATTTCAGGGTCTTTTTGTTCACAACTTGCCTAATTATAGTTAGAGATTTAATTGTTAACAAAACAATGACATAAATTAATTTCATTTAGGTTTTAATAAAGAAAAAAAGCTGTGTGAGTATATTCTGTGGATAACAAGTAGTGCTACTTCCAAATAACTGGAGACCCAGCATTTTCCATTGTGGGATATTGTTTCAAATGTTGTTAAGCAAAAGGTGGATTGAGATTTTCTTCTGGAAAGTTTAGTAAATGAAAGAAAAAGGCTTGATCAACATATCCTGTTTTATCTTATCAACAGTTTTGCTGAACTTCCCTTCTAAAAGTAGTCGTGGCTCTGTACCTCAGAGTAAGAATCTGAACCTGACACAGAAACGTGGAGGTAATTCTTTATTTTTGTGGTGAGTCCACCCTTATGGGTTTAGTTCAGAAAAAAACCCCATCCAAATAATAAAGAAACAACAAAAAAAACCCCCCACGCATCTTACATATACTAAATTTAATTTTCTGTAGCAGCTCAAACCTATTTAGATATCTTCTTTTGAAGTATTTTAGCTGAGTATGTTCTATCTCAGTGCACCATTAAACCAAGCAATACGGAGCTGATGTCTCCTAACAGAAGTGCTCCTGGCACCCAGAACATGATGTACTTTGTGAACTCACAAGTGGACTCTTCCTTTTTGGCCATCCATGTCTTTTTTTTGTCCTATTGCTAACCCAGATATGAAGGAAGAAAAACAGTCTGTTAGGCAAAACCTTTCTTGAGAGAGGAAAATGCAGCAAGCATATATCTAAATGCAGATGGTCCAAGACACTACTTCTGCTGCAGATGTGCCATCATCAACACATTTGAATTATGTTTACCTTCAATACAGTTGAACAAAAAAAAAAAAAAACAAAAAAAGAATTGTACATTACTTTCCTCTAACCTGCAAACATCAAAACAGAATGTAACGTAATTTGTGCCCTAAAGAAGATGGAAAAGAGTTACGGGTCTTTAAGAAAATATATCTTTTCAAAAGCTTGTGTCTGTTTCAGCTCTCACTTTATCACCTGTGTAGATTTATTCTGTTCTTCTCAGTTCTAATAATATCAGTGAGCTATTACAAGAACATTTGTAAACTCTAATTATATTGAGACAGAATCTACATCAAATCTGATTAATACAAACCAAAAATCACATTAGTGACTGCATTTGATGGCAAGAAATTAGGTCTTAAGACAGCCTATCCATGTTGAGAGACTCTAATAAGAGCAGGACACAAAAGATATTTCCCATCAAATGTACTTGAATGCTAGGAAGGTTTTTGGGTCTCACCTAAGTGGATCACTAAAGCTTCTACTTATATTAAAATCCTAATATTTGTATTCATAATCTAAAATAAGCATTGGGATGGAAACTATGCCAGGGTCGACTGTTCTTTTCTGGATGCTGTCAATTTTGATTTTCATTCCACAGAGTTTGCCAAGTAATTCAAATGGATGCTCTGGGAGTACAAAGAAAAAAAGAGCAAGCTGAGATGAAGGAGAAAGTGATGAAGGCTTTCTTGGATTTGTTAGCATAATTACAGCTTGTTTTTTATGCTTTTTGACCAAATGCTGAGCAGGGAATAGTTCAAACAGAAAAACTGAACTCTTTAGGAAAATAAAAAGTTACCAAATATTGTGTACTCATATAACATTTCTATCAAAAATTCAACACATACTTCTAAATCATCTTCCTTCAAGAAGGATTTTCAACAGCCATAGCTTTAGAAGTTATGGCTTTAAAAGCAGATTAAAATATATGAAAAAAAATCTGTCTGACTCACTACAGGTTGAAAATACATTCTTGCTCAAGAATTATTAGCTAGCTAAATAGAATTAGAAATTGAATATAAACTGAAACAGAAGTGTTAGAGACATTGAAAGGACTATGAACTGATAAAGATGGTTCTATTCATTGCTACATTCATTTTCTTAAACAACACAAGAAGATACTGGATAGTATCCTTAATAAGGGCAAACTCACAATAGGTTTTCATGAGGTTTTCATTAGCTACATATTTATTTCCAATGCTGCCCATAGAAAGGTGTTTCCTCTGAAATGAGTATACCTAAGAGAAAATATCACCTGCTTGTATCTTTGAGAAGCTCTTTCATTCACACTTTTTTTTTTTTTTTAAATCTTGAAGAAAGCATAGAAGTGCCAAATGACGTCATTTTGGCCTATTCTTTTTGCAGAACACAACAACAGGAACAACAGATACTAAAATACAAATCTAGCCCATCTGGTTACGTGAGATAATTCAAAAGCTGCATTAAATTTTTATTAGCATTATGACAAATGACTTGGTATCAGCAGCCTACCTGGCAAGCTGATGAACTTTATCATAGCATTTACAGTAACCACAATCTATGATTTCTGCAACAAACCACAACAACCACAAATTCATTCTACCTCAGATTGATTATTTCCTTCATAGTCCAGAAGCATTACAATTGTATTGTATAACTACATCCTTACTGGCAACTACATCCAATACTGCCTTATTGTTATATTTGATTTTATAGTGCTAAGTAACTTCTTCTTGTCCGGTGTCAGGTGGAGTGCTTTTTTCTGTTTATTTTTTGTTTGGTTTTGCAGGGGGTGCATTAAGAGGGTTTTTTTGGATTGGTTGATTGACTGGCTAGTTTGGTTTGGTTTGTTTAGTTGGTTTGGTTTGGATTGGGTTTTTTTAAGAGAAGAGTTCAAGGACATTCAGCAGTTCAAGGACCTGATTCAGGATCTGATGTTTTCTAAAGCATTTGGAGACTTCAGTGGAATTGATAATATTAAATTCTGAAGTGAAAATTGATAGTAGTTTTATACTTTGTATGTGGATGCTTCTCAAATGCAGAGGTGAAGTTTTCAACACATGTGAATGACATATTTTTTGACACTTATTTCCCTATCAAATTGTGTTATTGCCACTTTTATCTAGAGATATCCATAATCATTTGATTTACTTCTTGGTCTCTCTGTCAGGTAGTAGGAAATTGATCACATTAAGCAGTCCAAGTGATAGATCAAAATTCTTATACTACTTTTAAGTCAAAGTGAAAATTTGACACATCAGCAATTTGGCTGCTAGGAAAGATTACTGATCAAGGCCAACTAATATTAGATGTAAGAGTAGCTGTAGTTGGAGTTTGTGGCAATGATCAAACATATGGCTAAAACAGCTAGAGAATATTCACCTTTAAAGTGTGGAGTTGTTCGTGCACATAAACATAAATTCCTACAAGTTATTTCCAAGCTTTTTTGTAGTCTGTAAACAATTATTTGCTCCTCAGAGGTCCACCACTGAGGGGAGAAAAAGAGGAGTCTGCTTAGCAGTAGCTATTTCTGTTATGGCAGATATTAATTGTCATTAGCTGTATTTTATGCTGTCATTTGGGAAATATTAGAGAGCCTTGAAGAACTTAAGGTACCCGTCACTTACCTAGTAGAGAAGAATGCTCATTTTCCAGTTCCATTGCCTGATATTTCATTGGTATATTGTGTATGCTCAGTCCATTTACATCCCTTTGAGACAAATAAGTGGTATTTGAACTAAAGTGAAAGTGTGACTATGCTTAGGAAGGGAAGGAAAATATAGGCGTCTGCATTAGCTTAAGACAGGGCTTACTTTCTCCCCTGAGGTTACAAGAAAGTTGCCCTTGTCTTAACTCCGCAGATGCTCAGGGGCCTGGGATAGTTTCTAAATGACTTATTAGTCTGACTTACTATACCAGCAGGGTAAATCCTAAACTCAGTTGTTTTCTTCTGCTGACATCTGTGGCAATTTTGCACACAGAATGAATACAGAGCATACCTCTTAGACTTTCACTCCACATAAAGTGTCAGGATCCAGGAGCTGAAATGCAGTTTCTAATTTTAATGGAAAGTTGTATGTGGAATGAATAGAAAGTATTGCTCTACAGTTTTACCGGTTAATTTCTTGCTAGCCTCTTTGTAGATATACAAGGAGGTTTAGTTTTCATTTTAATAGGGGGAAGAAAACCATAAGAGTGTCTTTCTGTTAGAGTAATGAGTACTTTTCAGTAATGAACAAAATCTCTGATTTCAATAGGCATATTGAGCAGTCATGATCCACTTGATATAAAAGTTTTTTAAAATGTGACCTTTTATAAAAGGATGTATTATCATTGAATTAATCTTGCAAAAGATTAAATGAAAGAACAATGTCGAATTCTATAGAAATATGTAATCATAAAAGAACATACAAAACCCTTCCTTTTTTCCTAATCAATTGGGTAGCATGCTTATTAACAATTATGAAACATTCTAGTGCTTATCAATTAATATCATATTTATTGTTATTCATAAAAAACAAACAACAATGCAAAAAGGAGCTTCAGAGTTTAAAATATTTCTGCCTGCATCACTTAATATATTGGCTCCTGATTGTTAAGGCAGTGCCTAAAATCCTGTTACAGAGTTGCCATAATATAATCATCCTCTGTGGCCCATTACTGACTTTCTCTAGCATCGTGGCCCTATTGGCTTTGGTAATGCTAGGAAGTGGTTTACCACATAAATTTTTGTCTGTCATAGTAGATAATTTTAATAAGTCTTTTTATAGTGTATACTTCTGTGATAGAGAAGCAGACACCATGTGGAAGCCACCAAATTTTCTGTTGTTCAGTACAAATTATCCACTGGAAGAGAGTGCAGCACAGTAAAACCAAACTTAAACCTGCAGTGGAACTATTTAATAAGATTTGCCTCTTTATACAGTTGAGAAGACCAAGTATAACTGACAATTCACAAGTCATTCAAGGCTCTGTAACAATATACACTGGAACATATTGTAGGCATTCAAGTGTAGTTGAAAACTTTTTCAAGTTAATGAAACTGTTTAGAAAAGACTGAAAAATAAAACCAAAAAAAAGGGGTGACAGCCAAATAATTCTCTAAAAAGCTAGGTACAGTGTGTTGAATACTGGAGATTTCTTTTTCCAACCTGAACTGTGAAAAGGTATGGTGTTTTGAAGATAAAGCATAAATTTTCATATAAGTAAACATAACTTTTCATTATGTTTTTATTATGTAAAAATAGAACATTTTGAGTTTATGGACTTAAAATGCATGAAAAAAAAATGTTAGCAGTCCACACTCATGTTTCTGAACATCGGGAAAGCCCTGAAACATTCACCTATTGCTCTTAGAAATGCATTTATATTTTAATATTTTTTAAGTAATCTATTTCTTATTTTGTTTGTAGTTAGTATAATGGACTCTCATAGGCATATGCTGTAATTCATAGACAGGGTCACATCAAATTAGACTGATAGTCACTGCTAAAGAGCAAATAAAATAGCAATTCATTTCTGGAAAGTGAATAAAATGTCAGACATAAAATGGCAGTGCTTTTGCTAAAAAGGTCTTTAAGAAAGCAGTGTAAAAACTTTCTTTTTACATGACTTGATAACATCCCTGAACACTTCCTGACTCCCTGACTTCCTGGGAAAGCTCCTTGCTCAGCCAGCCCAATCCGCTTTCTCACCAGCTCATCTTTCAGCATGACAGGTACAATCTGCTCCTCTGTCTTCAAGATTCCAGCCTTCCTGGGTCCCTTTGATTTTAAGGGCTGCTTTGCAAGGTACTCTTTAAAACAGTGTCCTAAATAGGCCAAAGTCCACCCTTCAGAAGTTCAGGGCAGAGGTTTTGTTGACCTCTCTCATTCCTTCACCAAGTATTGAAAAGTTCCTCATTTCCTGGTAGCTGTGCCCCAGACAGTCTCCAACCACTTAATCTCCCACCGGTCCTTGTCTGTAAGCAGCAGGTCCAGTGGGGCACCTTCCCTAGTAGAGTCAGTGCCAGTGGGGCACCTCCCTGACAAGGAGGTCCGGAAGTTCTCTTCCACACACTCCAGGAGCATCCTAGACTGCCTCCTCTCTGCTGTGTTGAGTATCCAACAGGTATCTGGCAGGTTGAAGCTTCCCACAACAACACTATTGTGAAACATTAGTCAGCCACTTACAGAAGAGTTTATCCTGGTTGTGTGGCCTATAACAGACTTTCACTGGGATGTCTGCCTCATTGGCCTTTCCCCTGGTTCCCAGCCATACACACTCAACCTTATTGTCACTGTCCTCAAGCTCTACACAGTCAAAATACTCTCTCATGTACAAAGGTACACCACCTCTCCTTCTTTCCTTGTCCCTTCTGAAGACATTCTGGCCTCCATTGCAGCACTCCAGTCATGCATTCTTGTAGTGAAGGGGGAGGAAGTTTAGTAAGGTCACAGTAAAGCCATTTGTGGAAATGTCAGAGTATTTCACTCCCCTTCAATCAGTGTTCCACATAGGTAATATGTAAGAAAGAAAACAAGCCTGGAAAAAGTTTTCATTGATTCTTCAATTATAAGTAATTAATATAATCTAAATCTAAATCCTTCCATTAAGAAGTCTGTTTTAACCTTCAGATGAAGTTAAAACTTTCATTTTCACAACAGACTGGATTGTACTGTGCCCTGGATTGTTAGAGAGTCCATGGCCAACCTTCTTAGGCAGCACATTCACTGTGTTCATGGTGCTTGCACCGGCGGCAGTGTTACCAAAAATTCAGTGAAATTAAAAACTCCTTAATACCAATGTAGCATTAAGAAGCATTCTTTATTGGGCTGGATGCAC
The DNA here is from genome assembly GCF_965178545.1 of Coloeus monedula. Lineage (NCBI taxonomy): Eukaryota > Metazoa > Chordata > Aves > Passeriformes > Corvidae > Coloeus > Coloeus monedula. The sequence goes on along the minus strand of NC_138822.1, from coordinate 26,161,363 downwards.
AGGGGGATAGCTCCTCCCAGAGCTGTGCATACTGGGTACAGGGAAGTTTCTGTTTATATACTGTATTCTACATACATATTCATTAATTGTCCCAGAATAAACATACGTATGATAATCATTTCCCCAAAATCATTAACATATTTCCCTTCCCCTTTATGCATGCGTTCTGCCCGGGAGGTCTCTCTGGGGGTTGTAGACTCCAGTGTTCCAGGTCACCTGGCTGAGTTGGCAGAACACTGAGGCTGGTGAACTTCCAGTTCTCCTTCTTCCACAATGGGCATTGTGCAGTTTCCATAGGCCAGTAGTTTTGGAGAACAATCATTGTGTTAGCTCACCAGGTGTAGGGAATTTATCATCTGGCCAAAGCACAAGGTTGCCTTCTCTCTGGAGGCCAAGGCTAAAACTCAAGGGCGGCTCTTGATGGGCAGGTGTTGGGTATTTAGTTCTCCTCCTGTTTTTCTTTTTCTCTTAAAGGAATTTTCCCTATACATGTTGCCAGGGGGACTAATTACTGGGTGCTTCAGGAAAACAAAGGACCTGGCCATAGGGGGAGGGGTGCATCTCTTTCACCTAGATTTGTGGGCAGTCAGTTCCCAGCATTTGGATGGAGAGAGAGGCTGCTTCTTCGGCTGCCTTCCTTCTATCGGAGAAACCCTGGGATCCCAAGCCCGCCTTTCCCTGCCCTGCTAGGAGCCGGGCTGTGGCCACCCTGCTCCTGCCATTGATTCGAGCCTTCACTACTCTGGAGCCCCGCTGTGCCCTGCCTGCCCAGACCTCCAGGGATTCCCACCGCAGATCTGGAGTTTGATACATCTCGTCTACCACCTGGGATTTGTGCTCCTCCCTGCTGTTCCAGCCTGCTGTTCCCGAGGATCCGGACAGACACCGGGATCAGCTGCCCAGGGGGTTTGTGAAGCCTTTGTTCCATCCCTCCCTGGGATCCCAGGCCGCCATTGCCGCGTGCTCCCTGAGCTCACTGCAGAGCCAGCGCCCCTGCTGACTGCGAGCGGAACTGCACCCGAGGGGAAAGGGCCTGACAGCCGAGAAGGCTGGGACTGGATTTGTGATTGTTTGCTGTTACTGCCATAGTTATTGTTGTTTGTTTGACTGGTTATACACATATAGATATCTCATAGTAAAGAACTGTTATTCCTATTTGCCATATCTTTGCCTGAAAGCCCCATGATTTCAAAACTGTAGTAACTCAAAGGGAAGGGGGGGTTGCATCTGCCGTTCCAAGGGAGGCTCCTGCCTCCCTTAGCAGACACCTGCCTTTCAAAGCAAGAGAGCACATGATTTGCTCATGCTCAGTACCGAAAAACGAGACACACGATAGGCCTAGGAGCATAGATGGGTTTGGGTTGGGTTGTCCCGAAGGAAGTGAGATGCCCTCTTGGACTGGGGCTTTCTGTGCTTTGCCCAGTGTCCCAATGGCAACTGGAGCTTTCCTTAGCAGGCCCTTGCAGCACCTTCGCCCTGGACGCTGTGGCTCCGCCGCCCACCCCAACCCTCGCATGGTTTCTTGGCTCGCCTTTACGCAACTTGGGGGGAATCTGCAGGGTTCGCCTGCCTGTTCGCCCCCAGCCCCCATCAGCACTTCTTGCCAAAACCCTCCTGGACCCTAAGGCGCACATCTGCTAATTGCTCCGAGTAAGACAAGTGAACACCTGTTTCCATTTACATACATGATTTGCTGCTCCTTTTGATTTTTCTAAATCCTTTAGCAGGCTCTTCAAATGGTCCTTGTTTTTATATGATGTCGTATCTCTTCAGACTTCCGTGCACTTGTGCCAAATTATACCTTTTGCATTTAAAATAATTCTTTTCTTTATGGAAAATAATTTTATTTTAATATTTCATGTTATTCATATGCAGTTCTCTAAGACTCACATATGACTTGTGAGTTATTAATAATTAGCGCTCTCTATGTATTTTAATGGAAATTGTAGCTGGGAAACTAGATCTAAATACAAATTATTGTACTGTAGTGTGGTGATACGATACCTTTATTGTATTTTTATATAAGTTTTCTGTACCCCAGTGGTTCATCCCTACCTTCCCCACTCCTATTCCCAGTTGGTTTGCCCCAGACCCAAGCCTCTCCCCCGGTGCTCCCTACATGGTTGTTCTCCTCCCCTTGTTCTAGCTCTTTCCCTATCAATCACCCAAACCCCTCCTGTTGTTCCCAAAGGTCCAGTGTCCATCACCTGAAACCTCCCAATTTACCCTTATATGGTCCCCATCAATCCCCCGAGACCCTACCCCTCTAGATACCTCCCCCTTTGGAAATCCCCTAAACCTCGATGCCCCATTGGGGCATGTGATCCCTTTCCCTCCTCCTCTTGAGGCTATTGGCCCAAGGAAATGTCTATCCTCGTCCATATCCCTCCCTTACAGATTTCTATTGGTCCCCAGTTAAGCCATCCCCATTGTAACACCTCCCTTTATAAGGGCTCCCTGGAGCTGCTCGAGGCTTGTCCCCTGTGAGTTGCCTCCAATAAACTTGCATTATCCCATGTGGCAAGCCTCCTTGCTACTTTTTATCCTCTCCCTCGTCAGGACTGCTGACAGCCACTGTGCCTGGAGCTTCAGCTCCCCTGGGCAGAGCTGAACTCCTGAGGAGCAGCTTTAAAGCCAAGAGCCTCCAGCTGCTCCCCATTCCTGTCGCATACCACAGGGGCTAGCCTGGGCAGTGGTCAGTGGCGGTCATTGCGACACTGTAGGTTTCATATTGACACTTCTACATAAAAGAAATATACAGCTACCTTTCCACCTTGGTGATACAATTTTGTTTCACTTCTGATACGACAAGGAAATACGTTTTAATAAGTACAGGATCTATATTTATAAAATATAGAAAGTTAAGCAAGTAATAGATTTTATATTGTGCATGCCCATGAAGTTATACCTGGACTGTTGCAGGTCTTTTTATGTGTGCTGCTGCTTACAAACCATATTCACCAGAAGTCCTCAAGCGAACGTAAGACTGTGTATCCATTTTAGATTATATCCAAATTCTTTCAGGAAAGGCTTTCTAAATTTACATGCAAAGTACTTCTAAAGAGTATTACTTCATATCCACAAGATCTATTAATGCAAAATTTCACTGAGACACCACTTTCATCTAAATTAGTCTCAGGAGGAAAACTATTTTTATATACTTCCTTCTCTGAATTCAGTATAGGAACAGGAAAGAAGCTTAAGACAAATGACAATGTGTAGATCAGAAATAATGACAAACGGAGGACATCACAGAATCCAATCACTTCTTCATTACTTAAAGTTATCCAACGCACGCACATCACAGAAACTCCCCTTAAATACTCATTTTCTGTTCCCCTTCTTTTAACAGGAGAATTTAGCTTGTAGTTCAGCAAGTTTCTGGTCCTGTTCATGGACATATGTCAATATGGACATATATCAGTATGGACAGCAGTATGGAGATGACCACCTTGGAGACTTGGGATCTCCATTTTTTTATAAGGGGTTGCACATCCCTGTCTTCTGGTTCATCTTCTTCTAAACCATTTTAGTCAGATCTTCCCCAAATGTCCCCAACCCAATTTGTTGTTTCTGTTCCCATGATTTTTTTTTGATTTGTGCAATGCAGGGGTTTGGTTGTTTTGGGGGTTTTTTTGTGTGTGTTGTATAATGATTTTAGTCTTCTGTTCTAAGAAATGTGTCTGCTGTCTTACTCTTTTCAGTGTTCCTTTTCAGACAGATATCTATCTTTTGCTGTTTTCTTAAATTCTTCTGTGCCCAGATCAGACATATCCCCAAGATGGCACACAGAGTTCCTTTACCTCTACCATCATGATTGTGTTTGTAACATTGTTCTTTCCTCTCTACTTCTGCAGTCATGCTGACTCACTTCCCTTTTACCCATTTAATTCCTGGAGGAAAAGGAGTACAGTCATGCCTCCATAACAATTCCTCTACTGACATTCTGCTAACAAAGCCAATTAAAATGTCATGGAGGTTTATAAAACTGAAACAAAAAATATATTCAAATGAGATTTTTTTATAAACCAGTTTACCAAATAAACCAATTACACTAATTAAAGCTCTATCTACATTCGAATAAAGATTAATGATGTCAAATGGATTGGCACTACATGATTGACCTAAGAGGGTGACCCAGAATGAATAACCACTCATCCCATATGGCAAGGGCTCCAATTCCTTAAGGAGTTACTAAGGGAAAGGTTCTAACTGCAAAATGATGCTCTGAGGAGGACCAACTCAACTGATCCCCCTGGCAGTGCTGCATTCATACCCTACTAAAAGATGGTTTGTGGAATTTCTTCCCAACTTCTCTAAGGAGATAGTGAGTGAGTAGCTCTGCGGGGTGTAGTAGCTGCCTTCTGGGGTTAAACCACAATCCCTGGAAGCACTTCTCATAATAACTATAATAAAGACATAAAAGTAGCTTTCTATGAAAAAAAAAAAAAAATTAAAATAAATAAAAGGATTGGAAGCAATTCTGATGGCAAGAACCAATAAGGGAAACTGCAGAGTGTGCAATGTGTGAAATACTTCTAATTCTTGTATAAAGTGTATTACGTATTATTTTTATTTTCTTAATGAAAAAGCTCAGAAGCAGCAATTTGCTCAAGTTTTAAACAAGATAACTTTCAGGGAGTCTGTATGATTCCCTGTGTCTCTTATTTCTAATGGTCGTGTCCAAGGAAATGAAATCACTTGTATTGTCTCTCTGTAAAATACCTACCAGATATCATGCAACAAGGGGATATCAGTGTTTCCAACACTGCTAGAGGGAAAACTCTTTTCTGTGTTTATGTTTCTGTCTTTTCTTTTCAAAAGTTTGCTTGTCTTTTCAGTTTCCAACAATGATTAATAAAATTTGAACATGTAACTAAATTTTTTTACATTTTTAGCAGAATATTCCAGAGTATTTTAGATTATAATGTTAAAACAATTAGATTGTTAAGAAAATTTTTATGGGACAGATATTAAAAGCATTTTACATTAATGTACCACCTGTAGAGATATATGTAGTGAATATACTTTCAGGTCAAATGTGAAAATTGATAATGATATATGGCATGCTGAACAACCTTCTGTAACAGGAAATGCTGGATAATGGCAATGACAAGTATTGATATTAGTTCTGTCTGAAAGACTTGTCATGTATATGTGTGGGAAGTGAGACAGTACTTCAAAGAAGTATTATATCAAAATAGCTACAGCTTTAGGGTTAAAAATCCCTGATTTACACATTGCAGACGGGGTTTTGCTTTCACTTACCAGAAAATTAACTTGTGACACATCATGAGATTCACATACATTCTAGTTCAGAAACTTAGCAGTTTCTTGTCACATCCAATAGTATTTTCCTTTTCCCTTACCCCCTTTACCTTTTTCTTTCCATTTTTTTTTAATGCCTTTCATAATTATGAGCCTTCCTATGCTTCCCTGGCAGAGTATTTCACTGCATCTTCTCTCATACATTAGTCCCATTATTTGATTCTGTAATGTGATATATGTATCGAGGAAGAGAATGAAGAAATTTACTTCTTTTCTGAGCTACTACCCAGCTAACATTATTGGGAATGTTGTTCACATTAAAGCTCATAAGATGTATTCTGCTTCACCACTTAAGCCTTTCGGGTGCTAGTTCGCTAAATAGCTCACCTTGGGGCAACTGGTGTAATCAGTGGTACTAGATTTGATTTCAAAAAACTCACACTGATTTTGTGCCCTCTCTTTCTCTCTCTCTGTATATAATATGCAAACACATATTGGTCTTGTGTGTACACATGAAAATATTTCTTTGAAAAAAGAATGCTGTATTTTAAGTAAGGCCATAAGAACATTCTTTTGGTAGGATTTTTCAATGGTTTCATTTTTATTCGGTCTAGAGCATATTATACTTGCAAATTCATCTATCCCAGAGCCACAAGTAATTTGTGACACAATACGCTAGCCTCCAGCAGGAGATACGGAGAAGGGTTAGAAAAATTTTCCATCTGCTTTTTAACAAAGCTGTTTATCAGTCAGGAACAAAGAAAGAGCAATTCTCTCTTTGCTCTAAAGAAAAGTGTATTAGGGTAATAGAAAGTTCAAAACATTCCTAATTATAGATGGACTATTCATCATTCTCCCATACAATAGGGCACTCAGAACATGAGATACTTTAGGATGACTAAAAGCTGAATTCTTCTCCCACAGAGGCTTTACAAAAATGATGACCCCATCTCACTTAGATTGTTCACACCTTGCCACCTTTGCAAGAAGGCTTAGACACATAGCAATGCAACACTGAGCACAAACATAAACAGCTAGCCCAAAGCAATTAGATGGCACAGGACTTGAAGACCTTGGCTTTCTATGATTAATACTAAATACAAATTTGAATTAATTAACAGCACTTTAATGATCACATTTGATCTTCCACTGGAAATGTAAATTTTTTTTTCACAGATAAAATCTCCAATCAGTTTGGATCATTTAATGGTATTTTCCTTAAGCCTGGCCATAAATTCATTTTAGAAAAAGACATGTTAAGCATGTAAGAAGTAGTGAGCTTGCTACTAACATCTAACACAATGATATTAATTTGAAAAAATATTTTTGGGAACGTTAAGATAATAATAACGTATAGCCCTTATTAACTATAAAAAGCTTACTTGTGCTGTTTGTTGGGTGCATACCACAATAATCAGCACTGACAGGCCTTATACTGAATCTACATGGCAGAATTGTGGAGTCTGTTTTAACACACCTCTGGTATTCAGAGTAAACCTCTAAAACATCAAAAGTAGTGAAATAATGTTGGTTTCAAGTATGACAGTGACTAGTCGTAAGAACAAGGATAAACTGCCTATGAATTCTCCTGTGATTATACTTGACTAGGTAGATCTTTGCACTTTCTAAGAAATGGCTGGCTATTTTATCAGTGAGACCCTGGCTGATACAAGTTCTCAGCTTGCTATCTGCAAGTGGCCAAGTTATTTTATTGAAGAAATTTCTGTGTCACAGCAGAGAATAAGTTTGCAGGACCCCTTTTCCCGTTGAACCCTGTTGGAAAGTGCCAGGAGACAGCCTGTGTTTTTCACATGGTGTTCAAATATCCACAGTATTACAGTGGCAAATGTGCAACTTTTCTGCCTGCACAAAAGAGACAAGTCTGAAATAATGGAAGGAAAAGGCAGACAGATAAAATCATTTAAGATTTCAGATGATAAAGGATGAAGAGATCTCACCTCACACGAAAGTGATCTGTCTGGCCTCTCTGCCAACGCAATATAGCAAAAGGTATGCAGCTTTTCTACTGACAGGACTGTTTTCTTGCATGCAGACCCAATGAATATAAGCCATCGGAGTTCCTTCATTACCTATAGCAAAGATTGAATGGACCTACCCTCTGTCATATATAGTATTGTCACAAAGAACCTCACATTCTTTTTTTCTCCATCTTGTTCATAAATACATACATAAGCTAAGGCAAGTGTGCAAAAGCTGAGAAAAAAGTATGAGACCACTGCATGTATATACTGTTAGAGTCAGATTCCATCACATTAAAAAAGTAAAGCAGCATGGGATGAGTTACAGAATGGGCTAGTTAAGCATGCAGAGTATTTGTGGTTTATGTACCTTGTCATACAGTGTGAACACAACTGGATTGGTACAAAGATACTTCAAGATACTACAGGGTAGTAACAGTTAGGATGGAAGTGTATGGATATAGCCATTGGACACAGGCATCTGGGATTATGCACACTCTACCACAATTTCTTTCATTTAGTAATTAATCTCTTTTAAAACTAGTTAGTTTGTTTTGTCTCTAATACTTTGTTGTGGTTTGAAGCTGGCTAACCACCAGCCACTCATTAAAAAAAGTTCTACTTATTTTCCTCTGCTATAGTTGAGCAGAGGAGGGACAATTGAGAACTTCATTTTCATGAGTTAAGGATTATTGAAAAAAAAAAACCAAAACACTTTAAGGCAAAACAGGTTTAAAACTTGAACAGTATGAAGAAGATTTATTATTAACAGAATTAAAAGTAAAAACAGTAATGAGAACCAAAGCAAACCTTCAGAACACCTTTCTTTCCCAGTCCCTCCCTCTTTCCACCAACTGCACAAGGAAACAAAACATAGGGTTTTGGTCAGTATTTCACTTCTTAAAAACCTTTCTTCAGTATGTTTTAGGAGTTTCTTCTGCTGTGCCATGGGATCCTTCTCACGGGAGATAGTTGTCTGTGAACTTTTCTAGTGTGGTTTTAACTTTCACAAGCAGCAGTCCCGCCCAAACCTACTGTAACATGAGTCCCTCCCACAGGCCAAGCAGTCTTCCCACAACTGCCCAGCACGGGTCGTTTTAGCTCATGGGGTTTCATCAAATTTTAAGAATGAGCTGTTCTAGTTTGGAAGCAAAGGCTGTCTTCCTCCATCTTTAAAAGCAAGGGTCATCCCTCTCTGAGTTCCTCACTTGATTACAGCTTTTCAGCATCCACACGCTCCAGCGTGCTTACTCTTCCTCACGGGCTGCGCGTGGATCTCTGCACCCCTCCATGCACTTCATCAATTATAGGGAAACAGTTTGTTGTATTATAGTCCTCACCATGGCTTGCAGGAGAATCTCAGCTCTGGTGCTTGGAGCACCTCCTCCCTCTCTTATTTTTTCACTAACCTTGGTGCCGCCATGTTGGTTTTCCTCATGTGTCCGCACTTTTCCTTTTTCTCTGACTTGGAAGAAAGTTGGTGTCTGTAAGTTGCAGTTGAGATGTTGATCTCAACATCTCCAGGCTCCGCATCAGGGAATTGCTCGCCATGTCTTTCACTGCTGGCCACATGGTCCCTGCCAGCACCGCACAGCTGGCCCTGGCTGCATGGTCCTCACTGGCATCGCACGGGTGGCTCCAGCCTCAGGAGGGCCCCGGCTGCACAGTCCTGGCCTCAGGAGGGCTCCGGCCATGCAGTCCCCAGCGGCCCCCGCTGGGAAGGGTCCCAGCAACTGCTTCACCACCCCTCAGGAGAAGAAGAAAGAGAACTTCCTGCAGTTTTTCCTTTCTTAAAATATGTCGTCACACAAGCATTAACAACTTGTCTAATTGGGTTAGTAACCTGCCCATCGTCAGAGCCTTCAGCAATTGGCTCTGTGCTGGACATAGAAATTTCAAGCAGCTTTTCTCTCGCTCCCACCAAAAACCAGGCTGTGTTAAACCAACACATACTTCTACTAGAAGATTGTTTCAGAAGAGCCTTTCTTTGAGACTTCAGCTTTCTTCCCATCTCTAGTCCCTTTTGGCCTGTGACTAGTCTACTTTCTCATGTTCTTACAGCACCTTTATCTTTTAACTTACATGTGTTTGCATTTCTTCCTCAATGCTGAAATACTGTAAGCCCTCCATGCTGTACAGGGGTCACACAGAAACAAGAAAATAACTGAAGGATGAAAGAAAGTTTCTGCTGGTAAACTCATTACCACAAAGTCATACAGTCTTTCACAGTATTTTAATCCCATTTCTGGTTTTAAAAAGAGTGTAGCAGATTAGGTTGTGCACTGGTTGCTGTACAAACTTAGGAAGAATCATTTTAATGTTCTTGTGTTCAACACTCCTGTAACTTTTATATCCCTCTTTGCTCAAAATAAAGTGCTGTCTGGGAACATGCACTGTGAGTTCACAGAGTTGTCTGTACTTTTATTGGGGGAGCAATAAAATTGCTATGTGCTCCCTGAGAATGGAGTGCTGCCATTGCCAGCAGTCAGGATAAGGAATATGTATCAGCCAGAGCCAGTCCTGACACATCCCGGCTTCGTACATACTGTGTTTCTTCTCTGCAATTTCAGTCTTCTGACAGGGGCTTTTTCGCTGCCATTTGGATGTTCTCTTCAGGTTCTGTTTAGACTATTTGTGATCTCTTCTCTCTCCTTTTTTCAGTATCTAAATAATAAAAGGGGGAAAAAAAGTTAGTATCACAGGAAATGTTCTATTTTTCTTTTCCAATATGCCTTTACAACATGTCACATTGTATTAACTCCTGATTATACCCCTTCTAAGAGGAAGATGAAGCAGGTTAAAGAGAGAAAAGAGGTCTCAATTTGAAAGAGCGAATGATGTTGATAACTTTGAAGAGTAACTGGTATCAGCCTCAAGGCTATCTAGTTCTGACAGGCTTCTCAGTGAAAAGCTCACTTCATCATCTTTTTTTCAGTCATCAGGAGCTGCTAGTTCACCAAAGTGCAGTTCTCTTTCACTCATTTATAGGATTTGTAGGTGTGAGAGAAGCAAATTAGTTCTTGGTGTTACTCCAATGATTTTGCACACCTTATACCAAAGAGAAGTGGAGGCTAACATCTACATTTTTTTTTTCCTTTAAAGATGGACTAAAATTAAAAGAGAAGAGATCTTACACTTTTTGGAATAATTTAACAGATACATAAATACAACACTTCATTTCAATTCCTAATTTTTTCCACTTCTGTGAGTGGCATTCTTCAAAATAATCTGAAGCTAAAAATAAATATTGCTCTGTATATGAATTTCAACACAGAATTAGTAATTTTTTCCTGGTTGAACACTTGTTTGTTTTTTTTATTTGGCAAACTTTGATGTCTTTTGAGAAGTCATGTCAGGTAGTGAAGTTCCCAGTGACTTGCAGAAAAGGGAGTATCACACCTTTTTTTCAAAATAGATAGAAATTAGAACCTGGGGAACTACCAATCAGTCATCCTTATCTCTCTTTCTGGAAAGGTAATAGAAGTATCTCAAATGTAATTTTCTTGCATCTTGCAGAGTTAGGTCAAACTTACAATGAGCTAAGAAACACGTCTTAGAAAAAAAATCTGTTGATGGAAAGAGAGGAAAGAAACCAAAAAAAACTCGTAAGAAATTGAAAATTCAGGTCTGATTTTGAGACTAACAAAGACTCACCAGCCAGGCCATTCAATGAAATATTATCTGATATTTGTTAGTTTTAAACATGCAAAACCAGTAATCTTGTGTTTTCCAGGCTGAACTTATACCTGAGGGCAGAAAAATAATTGGTCATACAGAGACAAGATGTGGTAATTTGTTTCTCTGAGCTCCTTCCTCAATCATTATGCAGAGTGTGAGAGTCTAAACTGATAACAATTCCATTGTACCTGACACATGCTCAACTGCTTTGATTACCCCAGAATCCTTCTCTGGGACCAAGTTGTGAGCTTGTGTTCAGTGTCCCCACAGCTGGGGCAAGACTCACAACCTTTGGGCCACATGGGGTGTAATCCTACTGGCTTTAACACAAGGGAGTCACAAAAACAGTCTTAAATTGGTCTCAGTTTAGGTTGATGGGTAAGAAACTTTGCCTTATTATTGAAAAAGAAAAGGAGGAAAGGTCGGTTTATTTCCATATCATGACAATATAGTAAATGGATGAACTTCCCTGACAGGATAAATTCTGGTGTTCCAAATGCACAGTACATACTTTATTGCATACACAGAGGTCAACATCCAGGAGAAACAAACAGATAATCATAGACTATATCACATCTTGCATAATTTCTGCCTTAAGTAAGATTTTTATGTTTCATATTGTAACACATAATACAAAGAAAATCTGTATTCTGCTACTAGATTAGCAAATTAAATGAACAGGTTTTAAGACTGCAGTGTTTTCCATTCCTATACATTATATTTCCTTGATTAGGACTGAAGCATGGAACAGAACTTTTAAGGACAAAAAACTCCCATGTTGCCATTCACATGAGAAATTACTCAATGTCTTTAATCTTGGATAGAGTGGTGCATTGTGCTAGGTTTTATAAATAATCCGATTGCTGATCTCATTTTAAATCAGATTCCCTGTGAGAAAGAAGTGTTCCTTGCATTCACATTTACTTGATGGTTCTTATTAATAAAGTAATTCTATTTTTAGAGTTGTAAGTTTTCCTTAAAGACTACCTTTTTGTAGGAGATCATCTCATTATGTTTCATTGATTTTCTGTTTTTTCCTTGGTGTCACAATTCAAGCTCTAACTAAAAGAAATCTTGGTTTTGAATTCTTAATGCAAGAAGGAAAGAAAATTCAAAATCCTCACATCATTGCATGTTAATTTTCTCTACAATAATTCTCGTCACCCAGTAGAACATGTAAGATGGATAATTTAAAAACCTTCCAATTCCTTTACCTAGTGTTTATATGTTTCATCTTTATTACCTGTGTGTACTATCTCTGCATATAAACACATCTCTGCCAAGCACCCACAACATTATTGGTCTACCTTCCATTTTCTTTCAAATATTTCTCTTTTTTTTCCCTTCTGAGGATATACCACAGCAAGAAGTCTTTAAAATGACCAATAACCAATAAATCTTCTTCCAGTATGACCAAAGGAAGGCCAAGCACTCTGCTGATTAAATGGTTCTTCAGATTTACTTCACCTTGATTTCAGTGTCATAGCAAGTCATTAATTTTCAGATATTATAGGACACTGTAATGATGCAATCTAAATTACAGATAACAAAAGTGAAATAATGTGTTTGTAACCTTTGGGGGCTTAATGGATCTATCCTTGTTTTGACTGCCATTTAATGTCTTTCAGGACTACTCATCCAGTTTATATATTTCTAATTAAGGTCTTTTTGGAGACCTTGCATATTAGAGTAGCAGAATACTCAAATATAACATTACTAGAAAAAGGGAAACTAAGATGAACTATGATTCCCAGACTGTTTGTGACATAATTTTCTTCTTAAATTTTTTGTCTTTTCAAGATCCATTTAATGCTTTCTCACATGGTGATAAAACACTACCTGAAAAAGACAACTTTAGGAGAAATTGTGATGTATAAACCAAGAAAGCCATCCTAAAAATACGATTCAATAACTATGGCTGGGGTAAAAACCAATTTTACTACTCCCTCTTTGGCAAGTAAGCTGCTTGTAGTGGTTGGTTTTCCAAATCTTTGTTTCAGTAAATTCAGTTGTTTCAGTTCACACTGTCAAATGATGTATTATTAGCTAATATAGTTTTTTGCTTCTATTATTTAATATTATACCTTACTCCTATCTGTCATAACTCACTTCCTCTCAGAATCGATGGAATAAATGGAAGAAGCAAAATTTTTTTGTAAAAATCAGACTCCTGCTTATAATCAGACAATCAAGATGTAGAAACATTAAAGATAAGCTTGTTAGCGGCATCTGGATAAAGTGTGCAGTATTAGCTAGGATTTTTATCTGCTGAATCATTGAAGTGTCTATGATTTATTGATGTGGGTTACCAACAACCAAAGGAACACTGTGAAAGCAGCTATAAAAAAAAAGCTTACTTCATGTACTTTTGGCAAAGTCACAGTCACCTTTGAAAAATCCTGAGCTTAATTCAGCAGGATTCTCATGCAGGTGGTATCAGGAATGAGAGCTAAAGGCCTGGAGCTCTGAAAACTGAAGCAACAACTGAATGTTACCTATTTCTGACACCAAAGTGTTACACAGGAGTCTATATCCCAGCTGTTTTCCCCATGAAGACCACATGGAATTGAGCTCTTGAGAGTTACAATTCTCTGTGGTTTAGGGTCTGGTTGTAAGACTCTTGCTTTGTGCCTGACAATACTGCAGCAATATACTAACAGAGGAGTTTCAGGGGATTTCTTTAATTTACACAGTGAGTTTCATGGCCAGGTTTTTTCTTTGAAATTCTTCAATGTGGTCCTTTTTGTTCCTTGCCTGTAACTGTAAGGACTTAAAGAAAGAAAGACTTCTGTAAGTGTCTGTCTCAGAACACTGTCAAGGCCACAGAAGGAATTTGCTATAAGATAAGCCACCACAATGGAACTTGAGATAAGCACAGATGGCACAGCTGGATGGCCTAATGGAGGTGAAAGTTCAGTTAGCATCTAGACAAAAAATTCCCACCATGGCAAATTGTGAGAAACGAAAAAACTGCTTACACACATGCCATCTCAAATGATGGGAATGGCATCTGTGTGCCTGTGGATACCTGGAATTTTGACTGTATAAGGGTGATATCCCAGAAGAATGACTTGGGGACCTCTCCAACATTGGGAAGACCAGGGTCAAATGGGATCATTGGGATGCCACAGAACCCACAGGTTGGTGGTGTCTTTCTGGTTATCTCTCTTTCTTTCTTCCTCCCTCACCCTGACCCTCCCATTTCTACCTCTCTCCCTCATGTTTACTGTTAAATAAAATCTGTACTACTGACTTTGGCATGTGGTCTGTTTTGCACCTTAATTCAGGCAGAGGCATCTCTTTAATTGGATCTTCACAGTAACATCTTTTCTGAATTTGTGTGAAAGTGTATTCTAAGGTTGGGGGAGGGGGATTTTAGGTACTTTTGATAGCCCCTGTGGATTTCAGGACTACACCACCATCTTGCATTTTTTACATATTTTTTTTTATTTTATACTGGATTTAATTTTTTTAATCTCTTCTGTGAGATACAGCACAGGAAGTACAATTATAGATGAATGCAAAACTGGTAACAAAAACCATCACTTGTTTTTTATAGTCTCCGTAAGAATTGCCAGACTGAATATCCTTATGCTTGAATACCCTACAGCAAAGGTGACAAACTTTTCTGACCAAGAAGCCCCTCCAAAATATTTCCGTGGAGTAATCAATGAAGATTTCTGAATGACAAATAGATGTTAAAAATAAGAATGGTATTCTTAAGACAGTCACTGTAGGAAGACTTTGGTTGCCTAAAAATCTACCTATTACATTTTAGATTATTTTGTTAATATTTACAAGTTAGTCCTTGGTTCTGCCAAGATACATTTATTTATCTCTGGATTGTCTGCTTGATTGCATGGAGTTACTTGCCTAGTAATGACAAATACACCTTATCTAAATTCAAATAATTAAAGCAGTGAGAGGTATTCAAAGTGTATAAGGTAAGGTTCTGGAGTGATATATTCAATAACCCTATATTAGCTTACATTCCCTAAGCTAAACCAGAAGTCAGTGATGAGGCATAAACTGCGCCAGTGAAAAAATCAGAAACTCTGAATTCAGATTCCTGCTCTGAAGGGAGCTTTTCTTTGGTAAAAAAGGAGACATGACTTCTAACTACACTCGAAAACTAGACAGATGTTTGATGACACTGCCAGAGTTGTGTTCACTTTCAAGTGAAGTGTATAATTAAACGTATTCTTCAGAAAAAATAATTATTTAATAGTTTAATTTTATAACTTTTAAAAATTAGAAATACATTTCTATTTCTTGAAAAATAGATTTGCCATGATTTAATCTTAGCCTGCAACTAAGCCCCACACAGCCACCCACTCATCTCCCCCAGCCGGTGGGGCGGTGAGAGAATCAGAAGGGTAAAAATGAGAAAACTCATGGATTGAGGAAAAACAGCTTAAGAGGTAAAGTAAAAACCACACAAGCAAAGCAAAAGAATGAGTTCACTGCTTTCCATGGTTGGGCAGTTGTTCAGCCATCCCCAGCAGAACAGGGTCTCACCATGTGTAATGGTGATTTGGGAAGACAAACCCCACCACTCCAAACATTCCCCCAGTTCCTTCTTCTCACCACAATTTTATATGCAGAGCATGAAGCCATATGGTCTGGAATATCCCTGTGGTCATTTGGGGTCTGTTGTCCTGGCTCTGTTCCCTCCCAGCCTGCTCACTGCTGGGGTAAGGAGCAGAAAAGGACTTGGTTCTATGCAAGCCCTGCTCAGCCAACATTCCTGTGTTATCAACACCCTTTCCAGCACAAATCCAAAACACAGCCCTATACTAGCAACTGTGAAAAAAATTCGTTCTATGTCTGCCAAAACCAGCACATGGATAAAAAGTAACTAGGACCTGTGTTCAATTTTAAGCTATCTGTCCCTGCCATTGAAATTACGAAATTAATTTATTATACTCAGATTTACTAACTATAGACATCCAAATTCAACTGAGTAAAGTGTTTCACTATAATATTAGCCTACTGTGACTATGTGAAAAAAATAAGGGCGAGAACCTCATATCTGGTTGCATCTAGTATGTAATATGAGCCATTCAACTATGCTTTTTTAGAAAAAAGCCCAGTATACTATTTTTTATCATTAACATGGCCCCACACAAATATTTAAAAGAAAAATATATGAAAATTATCCATTATAATTAAGCAGAAATTCTAACTGTTGTTTTAAAATTTTCATTAACCTTACTACCAGGTTCATAGAAGCTCAGAAAATTGGTAAAATAGTTCAAAGTTTTTGTCAGCTTGTTCCTGAATTATTGCCACACTTATTTTATCTAACTGAAGGCATTTGGAAACTGGAATGCAAAACTGAAAACGTTGAGGACAAAGGATCTATCCTTTTTACACAATGATGTCATTTTTACTAGCCAGTGAAAACATTAACTGTATTTTTAAGGCTACTATCATACAGGATAAAAATGTTGCAAGTATTTTGGGACTTGGATGCCAGTCTAGAGCTTGATTCCAGAAGTAGTTAGAGCATGTGTGCATATGAAGCACCGGCAGAGGGATCGACTTACTGGATCTGACTTCAGTTCTTAAAATTGAGCAAACAGCAGGTATGTCATCTACACACCCATCCCTCTCCAGGTTGCTTTGCTAATGCAGCTTTTGCCATGACCAGGTAGAGTTTACAGTCTCAGAAGTATAAAACAATTAACAACTTGCGTGCAAGAGATCGTAAGGAAGAACAAGCTACTGGGATAATTGTCTGTCGCAGTGACCGCTATCTCCAGCCCAGCTAGCACCTGCGGTGTGTGGCAGGAGTGGGGAGCAGCCGAAGGCTCATAGCTTTAAAGCTGCTCCTCTGAAGTTCAGCTCTGCCCAGGGGAGCTGAACCTCCAGGTGCTGTGGCTGTCAGCAGCCCCGACGAGAGAAAGAATAGAAAATAACACGAAGGCTTACCACAGGAGATGATCCACATCTACTGAACAGGATCCACGATAAACAAGCAACAGTCCCAGTGTCGCTACACCTTATAAAGGGGGGGTTGAACAGGGGGAGTAACCCTACTAGGGACCAATAAGCGGATTAGGAGGGAGGGACGCTGGAGGGAAGGACTCACATCTGGTCCAATGGTCTTGGTGGGTGGAGGGAGAGGGGTCACATGCCCCAATGGAGCATCCAGGTTTAGGGGATTTCCAAAAGGAGAGGTATCCGAGGGGGCAGGGTCTCGAGGGATTGACGGGAACCATATAAGGGTAATTAGGGAGGGCTTGGGTGACAGACACAGAACAATCCAGAACTCCGGGAGGGGTTTGGGCGATAGGCAGGGAAGGAGCCAGAACAAGGGGAGGGGGTAACCATATTGGGGGCACTGGGGGAGCGGCTTGGATCTTGGGGCAGACCAACTGGGAGTTGAAGTGGGGAAGGTAGGGACGAACAATTAGGGTACAAAGAACATACAAAATACAGTAAAAACATCACATCACCACAAGTGTCAGCATGGCCAGCACTGCCACTGAGCGTCTGCTGACAAGGCAGCTTTCAGCTGGAATGGGAAGGGAGCACATCTCACTGCCCCTGAACATATTTGATGTTGCTGGTTGATCAGTTGACATCTCGTATTTTTGGTCCTGGGATTTTCTAAATAATCAGGTCAGTGGTCTTCCTCCTGAATCCTTGACTTTCTGATTATCCTTGTTTCAGCAATCTTGCCTCTGCCTGCAGTTTTGCTGTCCTTACCTTGCACAGGTCTTCAAAATTTCTCACAGCTCATCCTTACAACTTAGCAACGTTAGAGGCCTGAGCAAAGATTATTTGTATGTATCATAACTAGACTGTGGATGAAACTCGATGGAGAAGGGAAGTGAGAGATTGAAAACTCCCATTTAATCTTCATTAGGCAGTAGTATTGGTGAGTTACCATTTCTTGTAGAGGTACTGCACAGCCTGCTTCCAGGGCTGCCATAATTTAAACTTGTTGGCTCTTTCTCAAAGGACATGCACAACTTACGAGGAAGGTTCATAAATTGGATGACTTTAGTCCTGTTTTTGTTCAGTTCCAAAAATACTACAAAAATTCTGACTTCCCAAACTGGATCTTGTATTCTTCACCGGATAACAGCCACAGGTTCTTCATTACCTCCCAAGTCTATTCTTACTCCTTTTAGCTCAGCTGTGCCTGTATAAAGCTCTGTGAAACCAATAATGACTTTTCGGTCCCTGCCTGATGAGAATTGTGAAAAACGAGGTTCACTCTCCTGTTAGAATTTAAAGAGTTTAATATAAAGACAATAAGAGACACATAAAATAAAGCAAAGGGATAACGGCCGGGTGCCTTGGCGCTCTGCCAAGAGCACACCTGATGCTCGAGGTGAGTCCTTTTTATACCATTTTTACTGTCTGTTCTCTATTCATATTAAAATTTTTCCAGGAGCTGTTCTGCATGGCCACTCCTTGGTTCTGCCTTTTTAGAGCATGCGTAGTCTTCTGCCTTGTGGTTTGTTTTCTTTTGATTCTTGGGGTTGGGCCCGCTAGGTAAGAGTCGATGGTGGGGTGGATCTCTTAATTCTCCAGACAGTCAGGGCTGATTGCAGCTTTGGGCCTCTTTGCCCCCCGGGCAGAGCGGTGATAAGGGCTCTGGGCAGAGCAGCCTTTGGGCCCTTTTGTTCTCTGGACAAAGTGTTGATCAGCAGCTTCTCGGGCCTCATCCTCTGCTCCCTTGGAGGTTATCTTACTTGCTCACACTTGCTAACATTCTTGCTAAAACGAGAGAAAACTACATCCACACAGCAAAAAGCATTTCTAACATTATATAATATCTACTTTAATACTTTGCGAGAAGCCAATACTATAATATATGTTTATAACAGTATTATAGAAAAAGAATATTCCTTCTGATTTCCACTTTGGCTATTGGTTAGAGCCATCCTGTCCCAGAAACCAGTACACCAAATATCACAAACAAGTGAAGGAAAAACTGAGCTTCTATCATGCATGATTATCATGTGATGTAGTACAAGAGTGTGAAGAAAAATACAAAATCCACAGGTCATAGAGAAGTATTTCTCCCTTTTCTTTCCCCCCCACATCATAATTTACACCTTGAGTGGCAGGGAGGTATAAATATGCAAATATTTTTCTTTAATTCCTCAATAGGCCTGCAGGAAGCAAACCCCACTTATGGTCTGATCCATCTTCCTGTGCTAAGTTATAGTGAAATGCCAATCACAGTGTGTCATCTCTCTCCCCAGATCTCTTTCTCAGCAGCGTCTCCTTCAGAAATGTTCTTTGTCTTGGAAATACTTTTTGCTTATGTCAATTGAACAATTTAAAATATAACAAAGGCATATATGATGTTGTCAATTTTGCATGAAAATATTCTTGAGAAAAACTGGAGTTTATTTCCTGTTAAGATGCATTGTTGTTACAAGCCTCTCAGCCACAGGTTTCGTAATTTACTAATCTTGATTGGATTTTGATTCATGTTTGGCCAAGAAAAATAATTTTAAACTATGCTCAAGGTGTGAACATTCCAATAGTGTGTGATTGTTTTTAGTTAAAAAGTAGAAAGTAGCTAAATGCATGCCATCTCATGAAATTGGATTCAGTAACAATTTTCATCAGCAAGAGAACAAATTGTATAAGATCATTTTATAAGCAATGTAGAAAAATGTCACTATTTTAAATAATGCAGAATATTCATCTGAATTTTCTCCACTGAAAGGCATATGCATGGGGTTTTTTTTATTTTTCTTTGGGGTTTTTGATGTGATCTCTCTTGCAAGATTTAATGAATCCATGATATTATAATGAAAAATTTTAATTATTTTTTTAATTTCAGAGCCCAGTGAAATTAGATTTACTTTGGTAAATCAGACTCTACCTAAATAGATGAAAAACAAAACCTGCTGAAGGATATATTTGAACTTTCCTTTGTGAACCTTGATTGAAAACTTTACATATATATATATATATATAGGTAATATTTATATAGATATAAAAATTATATCTAAACTTTTGATGAAGTTACCCAGCCTTAACCATCCTACTAGTTCTAGAAAGCATATAATTGTGCAGCCAACTTTTCCCTACACATACAGATTTTAATTTACACCAAGGAGGTGTTTCTTTTGATTTTGTTTTGGGGTTTTTGGGGTTTTTTGGGTTTTTTGGGTTTTTTGGTTGGTTGGTTGGTTAGTTGGGTTTTTTGGTTTGGTTTGGTTTGGTTTTTTGTGTGTGGTTTTTTTTTTTTTTAATCTGTCAGTTAAAATCAAGACCCTTAGGAAAGTCAAAATATTTTAGAATATAAAAATCCCATTATTAGTAAAGATGTTATCCTTAAATAAAGAAAAAGGACAGATTTCCTGGGAATCAAAAGTGAATTTCAGTGTAAAAGTAAATAAAGAGCAATTTCAGTATAAAAGATTTCACTGATTCAGAGCAGATAATTTTTTAACTGTACTTTTTAGTAATTCAGTTTTACACTATCATAAGAAAAATTGATTTTTTATAAAATTATTTATAAAGACTTTATAAGGAAGATTCATCAAGGAAATCATAGCACTCCCTATGCAGAAAAAAGAGGTTTTGACTTTCTACAAGACAAAATATGTCTCCATTTCTGAGTCCTTCTCTTTTTAATGTAAAAAGTTATTTGTCTAAAAGTGAGCTAAGGTAAAATACTTCAGCGTTGCAGAAGAAATTTGTTCAAATTAGAAATATCTCAAAAATCCAAGCCCAAACACTGCAAGTATTTCATAACACCTCTGCACTTCATTCTTCCCAGTAATGTCCAGTCTCCAAATCCTAGCACTGAGACTTTTCTTCTCATATTTGTTTTTTAAAAGTTAAGATTTTATGTGGTATTTAAACTTCTTTCTTGGGAAATTCTGTCCCCTAAATGTAAGCTGTGAAAAATATAACCAGGTATTTTACTGAAGGAAATGTGAAAAACATATCTAATAAGGTTTGTTTTGCATCCTTATAGTAGAGCAGAACAAATATGTAAATTTTCTGGAATGCACTGTCTTCACGGGTTTGGTCACTTTAAGCTTGAATTGATCCATAAAAGGGTTATCTGAAAAACCTTTTAGTTTTGGTTTTGTTGGGGTTTTTTTTAGAAAATGCTACCAATTTTTTACTTTTCTTCATTCCAATACTTGATGCTGTCCTAATATTTGTTAGATACTATTACAACTAGAAATTTCAGTCTATTCTACGCTTTAGTAATCGTCCTCAAAAATGCTGTGTTATTCTGCAGACTGAGAGCCCATAACCTTTTTGTAGGGTTGTGCTTTCTACAGAGATTGCCTAAAAATTCTGTAACCAAGTAGTGCAGGCAGTGTTACTCCTGTGATAGAAGAACAGTGGACTGAGCAGTTAGTAGGGAAAGTTCTGGTTTTTGACCTCTGAAACACAAGTCTGAACTCAATTTTATCTTCATTTTGACATTAGGTCAAAAGCAAAACTAATCAAGCATCTGAGCACAATATGGCACGCAAGAATGCAGAAGACTTATCATTGTCATCTATCTTCCAAGTGATGGAAAAAGAGAGACACGGGAAGGGAATTTAAGGTTAAGGATTATTAGTTCTTTTTTTTGGAGAAGTAATCACTCCTGTGAATTAAAAAAAAACTTTTAGCCCCAGCCTAGCAGTACATTTCACCAATTATTGTATCAGGTTTGACTTCCTATGTCAGAGTTCAGATATGAAACATATTTAACATTTTTATTCCGTGTATTTCCATAGCTACTAAAATTTTGGGCCTTCCTCAATTATGTACAACATATGATAAACAAATTCTACTACTAGAGAAGAATTTACAATGAAATTTAGCAATATATGTTATAAATTAAAACCCTAAAATACCTCTTATCTGCATTTTTTCCATTTCACTGTCCCTAAGTGTCTCTTTCCTGTTCCTGTTCCATTGTGGTGAACAAGTAGTTTTAAATATTGTTTCCTATTACATAAAGATGAGGTTTTTTGGCTTTTTTTTTTCAAACTGAGGAAGTTTTTGCTTAGTTCAGAGTATCATCTTTTTATAATTCAAAGCATCATCTAGAGTTAACCTTGGATGGTTTATGTGGGGTAGGGCCTTTCTTTATTCTGAAGGATAATGTTTGCTGTTATATGGTTTAAATATGTATGAAAGCTGTG
Source organism: Coloeus monedula (assembly GCF_965178545.1). Taxonomy (NCBI): domain Eukaryota; kingdom Metazoa; phylum Chordata; class Aves; order Passeriformes; family Corvidae; genus Coloeus; species Coloeus monedula. Next base: position 26,139,303 of record NC_138822.1, on the reverse strand, counting down.
CACCAAAAACTTCTATTTGGATCTCTCAGCTCATACGATCTTTTCAAAATTATATTTTATGAAACAATAGTTCACTGTCTTACAAAAATGGCTTCAAGAAAGTTCAACAAATCTGCAGAGATTAAATTTAAATATGTGTTTATTTGGTAGATAAATAAATAAATAAAATCTGTGCCCTGTGCAGCTAAATTAACAATACTTTAAGTCTCTTTTCTACAGTACCAACTTCATGATACTGACAAAAATCTGCTGCGCATCAGATTCCCCACATGGAATAATTTTTGTTTTTCTCTAGCTATCATATTGAGCTATCAAATTAAATGGAATAAACAAGCCAGACCACAATCAAATCAGACTTTTTTAGCCTAAAAGCACTTTTTTATGGTTGTCCTCAAATGGATATATACATGTGTCACATGTCAGGATAGTCATTAGCACCCAGATTGTTTTGCATTTGAAGGAGCAAAACAATATTCTTGATCTGCCATTCTCTCATGCTTTGTACTTTGGTCTTCTGCACTTCATTAAAATACTGCCTGTAATTCCTCTTGACTTTTTGAAAAGAGAACATTTTCATCTGGACTTATAAAATTACTTCCCCCCCCCCCCCAATATTTAAATGAAAAAAAATGTAAATAGAGATGTTAGAATGTCCATTGAATTATCAAAATAAGGGAAAAGAGAAATCTCTATGTTTCCCAAATGACTTTTAAAAAACACCTTACACACTCAGAACAAGATAAAACTTGGGTACTGCTGGCATAACAGTCATTCAGTTAATTTTCACTTTTAATTTGCAACATCTCTACTTTTATGTGTTCATAGACATTAAAAAAAAATAAAATAAACAGGTCAGATTAGCACTATGCTGAAGACTTAGTTTCAAGTTAGCGTATTCTTCCCAAAAGAATGCTATGTATAGAGCTGAAGAGACATGAAATCTGAAATGAAAACCGAAATGAAAAATGGTATGGTTGTTGGCACAATATGTTGACAAGAAGCATGGTGTAGCTTTAGAATAAGCTGAACTGTCAGTTATGAGATCCTATGAAATCATAATGCAAAGTTTTCCAAAAAAACCAACCCCAAAATGGACAAATTTAATCAAACACAGAATCACAGAATCAATTAAGTTAGAAAAGACCTCTGAGGTCATGGAGTTAAACCTGTGACTGAACACTGCCATATCAACTAGACCATAGCTCTAAATGCCACATCCAGTCTTTCCTTAAACATATCCAGGGATGGTGACTTCATCACCTCCCTGGGTGTTGGGAAAGATGAAACAGGAAAGCCTTATAAATATGATTGCCTGACAAAAGATTTTGGGAATATGAAAACTATAAGCGACATCGAAATGAAAGCCACCTTTGAGATACCAAGTCTCAGTTACTGAACAACTGGAAAACAATGGTATGGCCGACTGAAGGTAATCCCCTCTTGATTGAACAATACCCTCTGCTTGCAGGCAGGCCCAAGGGTCAGAGCAGACCTTACTAGCTCAGCAGAAGGGGTCCAAAGAGTAGTTTTTAGAAGTTAAGATGTAACACTCTATGGTAATATAAGAACTCTTATAGGCTGTATGTAAATGCTATAGGATTTGTATCTTGTATTAGATTGGTTAGTGACAATTAGAATATTCAGTACAGAAGATGATTTATTGTATTGTAACCAGGACTTCAGACACTCGTGCTCTCTCTTACTAGACTCTCTTACTATAGACTCTTACTATACACTCGTACTACGCTCTTACTATTCTCTCTTTGCTTACCCGCTTACTCTCTTGCTCTCTTGGGCCTGCTCAGAGCTGCCAGCTGCAGCTCTAAGCAGTGCCCCTGTACCCACGCCCTTTGCAATAAACCGCATGTTCCAAGATCTGACTACAGAGATCTCTCATCACCATCCGTCTCCATCCGTCCATCTACGCCCGGTCCAGACTGAACACCCTGCACCTACAGTCTGGCGCCCAACATGATTGCCGAACCCCCCAAGAACCTACAGTCTGGCGCCCATCGTAGTTGCCAAACCCCCCAAGAACCTACAGTCTGGCGCACAACGTGATTGAAGGCCCGGCTCAGCTTTCTCCATCTGTGGGAGACTTCTCCATGGACGGTAACTAAAAGACCAGTTATAGCCACGTAGAACGTGTCGTGAGCACGGCATACCGTTGCTGCGCATCGTAAAAGCCGGAGCTCTATAATTCTGCCGAGGCAGCCCTCGAGCACGGGGATTACCTGGAGCTCTTGGAGGGAATTGCCTGGCAGTCCTCGAGCACAGGCGGCCACTGCTGCGCAGCGGCTACCTGCAGCTCTTTGAGGAAGTTTGCCGTGGCACCCCTCGAGCACGGACACGCTGCTAAGCAGTGCCGACCGGAGCTCTAGGGAGGGACCCTGCCGCGCGCCCTGAGCACAGGCGAGTAGTGCTCAGCACCGCCCGCACTGGAGCTCTTAGTGTGACCCACCCGTGAGGTCCTGAGCACGGAAAGCCGTCGCCAAGCGACGCCTCAAACCGGAGCTCTGAGAAAGGACCCAAAAGCAGCGTCCTGAGCGCCGAGTGGAGTGCCTGGCCAGCCCCCCACGACGGACCTCTGAGTAAAGACACTGCTCCTGCGACATCATCTAAGTGAGTATCCTACTGGTCTGATAATGGGACAAATGCACTCTGCCCATGACAGAGATCTCTATAAGCAACTTAAGCATTTACTAAGCTCTAGTTCAAGACAATTACCTAAACAGGAGCTAAAAAACCTCTTAGAATGGACTCTGATTAATTTCCCAAATGCTGACCGTTCAGCCATCTTTACAAGAGACTTCTGGGACACAGTTGGGGTTAAGCTCTTTAATAATATCTCCTACCGGGATATGGCTGCCGCGCAGCTGCTCCCAGCTTGCAGAGCGCTGGTGGAGCTGTTTGCTGTGAAGGCACCGCCCGCAGCAGTCACCCCGCCGAGCCCGGCTCCTGCTGTGAGCCCGCCCCTTGCCGCCACGAGCCTGCAATGGGGCGCGGCCCCCGCCTCTCCGCCGGACCTCGCGGCTCCAGTACCCGCGGTCCGGCTGACTCGCGCCGCCCCGCCCCCCGCGCTCACGGTCCCAGCACCCGTTGCCCCGGCCCCAGCCACCCCACCGGACCCTACGGCCCCTCCCACCATCCCCGCCCCCGCCATCCCGCTCGTCCCCGCTGTCCCGGCTCCCGCCCTCGGTTCCAGCGTCTCCGCGACCCCGCCCCTTGCCCCTGCCCCCACGTGCCCCCCCGCTGCTGCTGTCATTGTTACCCCACCCCCCACTGCTGGCATATTCGTAGCCCCGCCCCCCGGCGATACCCCGGCGGGGGCGGCGGCCACCCCCCTGCTACCTACGGGTGCTACCGCTCCCCCAGCCGCGCCTGTTATGGCCATGGCTGCCATTATAGCCGGCCCCCCGCAAAGCCAAGCGGCGACCCTTCTTCCAGCCCCCCAGGTCCCCCTTGCCGCCACCGACACGGCGCCGGTGGTACCTAATAGCCCATCTGCGTCCGTCGCTGCTGCGTCTTCACAGTCTCCTGCCGCTCCCGAACCACCAGTACCGACAGCGCCTGTCACGACCGCGCTGGGGCCCCCGGTGCCCCCTGTGCACGTTGCCGCGGGAACCCTGCCCCCTCACCCTACCGTTCAAGCGCACACAGCACGCCCCGAGCTGTCCCCCGGCCCCGCGGCAGCACAGACGCCTATGTCTACTCCCGTCCCTGCCGGCGTTCCTGCGCAATTCCCCGATCCCGGCACACCATCGCTCGCGCTGGAACGCGGAGCGCCCCAGCCCTGCGAGCCACTTGGTGCCGGTGCCGCAGCGTCTGCACGGATGACTGCAGCCCCCTCCGTGCCTGCCGCTGCTCCAGCCCCGTCTCCCGGCACCTCCGCTCCGGCAGCGTCGTTCCTGCCCGCCGCACCACCACCCACCCCAGCCCAGCCTACAAGCTCCCAGCGGCAGCACGCCGCGATCCAGCCGCCGGCCCTCCTGCCTCCCGCCGCCCCGAGATCATCTCCTGCCGACAGAGCAGCTCTGCCGCCGCCGCCCGCCTCCGTGGCCCCAGACCGCACCCTGCTGTATCCACCGCAGCCTCCCGCTTCTCAGCTGCCAAATAGTGCAGTCCCACCGCCACCGGCATCCATGATCGTCCCATCGCCCCCTCCCTCGACCGCGGCCGCAGCCCCAGCCCCTGGTTCTGCAGTCCTGCCATCTCCCGCTCTGCCCGAACCGCCTGCCACACGGACTGCCGCCATCACAGCCTGCCACGTTGCCCTGATGATGCAACCCACACATACGCAATTGCTGCAACCCCCGGACCAGCGATATCACTCCGCTCACACTCCTCCAACCGCAGCACCGCTCCCGGGACCAGCCGCACATCTTCCCGCGGCCCCGCCACCTGCCTCCCTGCCTCCGCCGCCTCATCCCGGAGCCAGCCCAAGCAGCACCGAATCACGCCCGCACTCCCTCGAACACCCAGCCGCGCTATCGCCCTCCGCGCTCCTGGCACCGAATGGGACTACTTTGTATCACCAATCGATCGCACTGCCACAGCCAGGCACACAAGCCGTGCAACGAGGAGGGGGAGGGTGGAATATGACACCTGCTTTTATAAATACAGGACAGACTGAGAACTATTATTGCCCCTGCAAATGCCAACCCCTTAATCCCAATACAAAACAATTCCGAAAAAGAATTAAGTCTGTTCCCAAACAGGTTCACTGTCCCCCCAGTGTTTGGGACAGACTCCTCAACCCAAAAAGAGACACTAAACCCTGAAAATTCGCCTGCGTTAATCCCAAAAGTAGAAAACTCCCAAAAATGTTTTAATAATTTTCAATTAACAGACTGGCATGAAGTCAGACGCCAAATTTGCAAAGAGGAAAATCTAAATCCTTTAGCTAAGCCTGTGATAGCTAGCCAGCAGCCTAACAGTCCTAAAACGTGGGCTCCCATCCCCACTCTTGAAATTAAAGAACTAAAAAAGGCTGTAAGATACAGTGGCATTTGCTCACCGTATCTTAAACAACTGCTAAAAAGTACCCTAAAAGGAACACATCAAACTTTAAAACGCATTTTAAATCAACAGAAAGGGGGAGAAGCCCAGGCTACACCTCAAAGAAGGTTGAATAAAGCCTTGTATGTTTTTAATTTCTTGAACAGCTCTGCAGAAGAGCCTGATCCCCCCATTTTCAGATATTTCTTGAACAATAAAAAAGCAAAACTGAAAAAACACCCCCCAGTTTTAATTAAGATTCTAGAATCAGGAAAAATAGAAAGACCATACAATCTCATAATGTGGGGAAAGGGATTTGCATGTCTCTCCACAGGTGAAGGAACCAAGTGGATTCCAGCAAAGAAGGTGAAGCTGTACCATGCATCAAAGCCTGTTGTCGGTTCCACTTCCGCCAGTGACCCCGTGAGTGGGAGCCGAGAAGCCATCAGCCAAATGTGAACTAGGCAGAACCACTGCGAGAAGATCGTCCGCCAGAAACGGCTCAAGAAAAGAATGGAGTTCTAGTATTATTTGTGTAGATGCATGTTATTTTTTACCTTTTGTTTTTGTTTTTGTAGTGAAGCTTTACCTGTAAATCAACCAAAGACAAATGTTTGGGTTGCTTTAGCCAAATCTGCAGGCTCTGATACCATCTGTCTGTCTGACACAAGCCCTGACAAACCTTTCTCAACTTATAGAGTGCCTTTCCCAGAAGGTTTTAGTACAGTTACAAAACCTAAGGGACCTAGCTAACCAAATTACAACAGATAACCTGTCTTGGCTAGACAGTTTGTTTGATGGTTGGAGCTTTGCACCTTGGCTAAGGGAACTCTGAAAAATAGGCTTGATTATTCTAGTAGTAATAATTATAGTTTTAGTAGCAGTACCTTGTATACTTCAGTGTGTGCAAAAAATGACGAGTAGGACTGTGTCTAATATCTTAGTTGTTCGTCAGAACGGGGGAGATGTTGGGGAAGATGAAACAGGAAGGCCTTATAAATATGATTGCCTGACAAAAGATTTTGGGAATATGAAAACTATAAGCAACATCGAAATGAAAGCCACCTTTGAGATACCAAGTCTTAGTTACTGAACAACTGGAAAACAATGGTATGGCTGACTGAATGTAATCCCCTCTTGATTGAACAATACCCTCTACTTGCAGGCAGGTCCAAGGGTCAGAGCAGACCCTACTAGCTCAGCAGAAGGGGTCCAAAGAGTAGTTTTTAGAAGTTAAGATGTAACACTCTATGGTAATATAAGAACTCTTGTAGGCTGTATGTAAATGCTATAGGATTTGTATCTTGTATTAGATTGGTTAGTGACAATTAGAATATTCAGTACAGAAGATGATTTATTGTATTGTAACCAGGACTTCAGACACTCGTGCTCTCTCTTACTAGACTCTCTTACTATAGACTCTTACTATACACTCGTACTACGCTCTTACTAGACTCTCTTACTGTAGACTCTTACTATTCTCTCTTACTATTCTCTCTTTGCTTACCCGCTTACTCTCTTGCTCTCTTGGGCCTGCTCAGAGCTGCCAGCTGCAGCTCTAAGCAGTGCCCCTGTACCCACGCCCTTTGCAATAAACCGCATGTTCCAAGATCTGACTACAGAGATCTCTCGTCACCATCCATCCGTCTCCGTCCCGACCGACCGAACCCCCCTGCACCTACACCTGGGTATCCCATTCCAATGTCTAGTTCCCTTTTGGTGAAGAAATCCTTCGTAATGCCCCACTTAAACCTCCCCTGGAGCAGCTTAAGGCTATGTCCCCTTGTCCTGTTGTTTGCTCCCTGGGAGAAGACACCAACCCCCACGTGGCTACAACCTCCTTCTAGGCTCTTGTAGAGAGCAATATGGTCCCTGCTAGGCCTCCTTTTCTCTAGGCTGAACACTCCTAGATCCCTCAGCTGCTCCTCATTAGACTTGTGCTCCAGATCCTTCACTAGCTCCGTTGCCCTTCCCTGGACATGATCCAGCCCCTCAATGTCTATTCTGTCATAAGGAGCCCAAAACTGAACACACAGTTCAAGGTGAGACCTCAGAAGTGTCCAGCACAGGGGGAAGATCATTGCCCTGCTCCTGCAGCCCTGCTGTTGCTGATAAAGGCCAGGTGCCTTTGGTCTTCCAGGCCACTTGGGCACAGCTGGCTCATGTTCAGCTGCTGTTGACCAACACCCCCAGGTCCTTTTCTGCTAGGCACTTTCCAGTGACTGTCTCCTGAGCCAAGCATTTTTGGTATCCAATATGACCTGACTGAAATGTGGCCTAAACGGTTATTTTGAGAGAGTGGTTTTGGAATGCTGTTTTTCAATTCTCAGTAGCTGCCTGTAGCATGGTAATATATGAGTCTTAGAAGAATTTGTGAAGCCTTGTGGTCACATGATGAATATTAATTAGTGATTAAGACTTTTGACTGCGTTACAGGTTAGCATTATACTGTGGGAAAAGATCCCAGACAAAAGAAGCAGTTGAATTTTTAACTGTACCCAGGTTAAGGATAAAAAAAAGTGAGTTACACCCTCCTGAATTCCTTGTGAATCAGTAAGCTGATCACAAAAAAATGGGAAGATAAGTTGAGGGGAAAATGTACTTGGCAATGCTGACAAAACAGATCCTTTAAGTTGCAAACTAAAAGAAAAAACAATTCCTCCCCATACTGGTGATTGCTGTAGCAATTGAATTGAAACTTGCTATGAAACTTCACTTTGTATGCTGGAAAATTAAAACCATATCAAATTGCATTTTGTAAAGAACTACTCATAATGAAACCGTAAAATAAGAATTTTGCTCATTTTCTCAGCTATTTTGAAAACTGTGACACAAACAGCAGGTGTTTGAGAGCCTTAATGTGCTGTCTCTATGATCAGCAGCAGGAAAACCACCCTCCACCAGCATTCTCACTTATTTTAGAGATTCCCCCAAACTTTTAAAGGGCCATCTGGTTGCAATCAAGTCTTTCAGTAAGTGTGAACACATAGGCTATTGCTCCTGATGTTTGTGTGGACAGATGTCTAACATGCAAAATTATTAATAGAATGTTGGACCTCAATTGTTTCAGTTAGGTCTGGCTGCTATAAAATATAAGATAGTACTCAGAAGTCAGAAAAACCTGAAATCTCTATGTCTGTTAATGCTCCAGAGGAACTCATGATAGTTCAGATGCTGATTTTAAGTCATATAAAGAACTTTCATTTATGCTTAGCTGCAGGCATTCCCCCTTTTAACAAATATTCAATCTGTGACATCACAGCAAGTATACAACTGTGATATTCCCAAGGACAGAATTAGTTAGTGCTTGCATGAAAGAATGGCAGAATGGCATATTGCTGAGCTAACAGGAAATGTGAAAAGTATAGAATATTCCTTAAAGAGAAATACTTTGAAGAAAAAGGTAGTTTTCATTTTAGAAGGGGAAAAACCCCAAACAATTAATGTTAAGTGTCTGGTCATTTTAGAAGAAAGTTTCCAACCCAGCTTGGGCTACTTACTTGGAGAAGTGACCTCTAAGTGGAATTCAACAGCCATTGAGGTGCTAGAGTCTGTCCAGAGAGGGAAACAGAGCTGGGGAAGGGACTGGAGTACAAGTCATGCGAGAAACAACTGAGGGAGCTGAGCAAAAAAGGAGTATGGGGGGGGGGGGGACCTTACTTTTTGCCACAATGAATTGTAAGGAGGTTATAGTAAGGTGGGAGTCAGCCCCTTTTCCCCAAAATCAGGTGGCAGGATGAGAGGAAATGGCCTCAAGTTGCACCAGTGAAGGTTTAAATTAAGTATTAGGAAAAAAAAAATCATGTAAAGCATCAGAACAGATTGTCCAGAGAAGTGGTGGAGACACCATCCCTGTGTCAAAAAATAGGTGTTCAAAAAATATGTGGGTATGGCACTTGAGGACATGGTGAACATGGCGAACATGGCCATAGTGCTGAGTTGATGGTTCAGCTTGATGATCTTAAAGGTCTTTTCTAGCCTTAATGATTCCATAATTCTATGAATTTATGAATGTTATATTTTATTCAGTGTGATAGAAAGATTTCTTAATGTTAACATTTCTTGCTGTACGAGCAGGAGCACGGCCTAATACACATGACTTTCAGAATTCAGTCTTTGACTCAGACATCCAACAACTTTCCAAACTCATAAAAAATGTTTCCCGCATGGTCAAAGGAACATCAGCAGTAGCTGAGACATGAGCTAGGAAGAGATGAGTAACATAAGCCTTTCACCTGTGGGTCACTATTTCAAATTTAGCTGTTGTTAATACCAGCTAAAAGTAATGAGGATGACTATATGATATGTTTTGGACTTCTACATCAGAAGAGTGATCCACACAATTTTTTTTGTTAAGGTTCTTAGTCATTAAATGAGCCATACCTAAAAATATGGTTTGTTAGAGTTGAGACCTTTGGGCAGACATCATGAGGAAACATGCTTCAGCTGCTTATTGTGGATGGAAGGAAATTCTGCACTCCGGAGGTCTTAGGGGCACTTTTCATAAGCACTATATTGATCAAAATGATATATTGTTTGTCTTTCATACACACACAACACTTAATTTAGTGGTTTTTGCTTGTTTATTTCTCCCCAAATGGAGAACTTTCAGGTTTCAGAATCAATAGATTTTTATGCAGGTGTGGTGTTTTGTTGTGGTTGTTGATGATGTAGTTTTGTGTATTTCTGTGTTCTCCTTTTTGCCTCTTGTGTATTTTGCCATAGATAGAACAATAGAAACACTCAGTTGAGTCCAAGCAAAAATGTTGCCTATTGAAGGAATGTTAAAAAATATTGCAGTTTTTTTGTGTTTGGAGGGTTTTTTTCGGGGGTGGGGATGTTGATGTATTTTTAAACTTCTGTGTAACAGGATCTGAAGCCATATTTCCTCAAAAATTTTGCTGAACAACAATGAGATTATTTCGCAGAACAAATAAATATGAAATAAAAATCTGTTGGGATTTGACACTGACTAAAAGCCAGGCACCCACAAAAACTATTCCCTTATTTTCCTCTGCTATAGGTGAGCAGAGGAGGGGAAAACAAAACAAAGACTTCATGAGTTGAGATAAGGATTAGGGGAAAAACACTCTAAGGCAAAACAGGTTCAAAACTTAAACAGTATTAAGAAAATTTGTTATTAACAGAATTAAAAATAAAAAGGGTAATGAGAACTAAAATAAAACTTTAGAACAGTTATTTTCTTCCCAGCCCCTCCCTCTTTCCCATCGACAGCGCAAGGAGACAAAAACATGGGGTTTTGGTCAGTCTTTCACTTTCTAAAAATCTTTCTTTAGTATGCTTAGAGAAAGGAGTTTCCTTCTTCTGCTGTGCCGTGGGGTCCTTCCCATGGAAGACAATTCTCTGTGAGTTTCCTAGCGTGGTCTCAGTTTTCACAGATAGCAGTCCTGCCCGACCTGAGGTAACGTGAGTCCCTCCCATGACCAACCAGTCTTCCCACAGCTGCCCAGCGTGGGTCATTTTAGTTCATGGGGTTTAGTCTTTTAAGAATAAGTTGCTCTAGTTTGGAAGCAAGGGTTCTCTATCTCTGGAAGCAAGGGTCCTCTCTCTCTGAGTTTCTCACTAGATTACAGCTTTTCAGCATCCACTCACTCTAGTGTGGACACTTTTCTTCATGGGCTGCGATCTCTGCATTCCCCCATGCACCTCATGAATTACAGGGAAATAGTTTGTTGTATTATAGTCCTCACCTTGGCTTGTAGAAAAATTTCAGCTCCGACACCCAGAGCACCTTCTCTCTCTCCTTCTTTTCACTGACCTCAGTGCCACCATGTTGGTTCTTTTCACATGTGCTCACTTTTCCCTTTTCTCTGACTCAGAAGAAAATTGTTGTCTGTAGGTTATTACTGTTCTCAAGTTCTATTAATTGAAAAGTTCATATTGACCTTCGCTGTGCTGAAAAAGGTTGATCTTGTCTGTGTCAGGGAATTTTTCACCATGTTTTTGTCACTGGCCATGTGGTCCCTGCTGGTACCACAAGGGCAGCCCTGGCTGCGTGGCCCTGCCTCAGGAGGGCCCCTGCCACACAGCCCCCCCACCCCATGGAAGAAGAAAGAAAGTGCCAGCATTTTTTTCCTTTCTTAAATATGTCATCACAGAGGCGTTACCAACTTCTCTAATTGGGTTAGTAACCTGCCCACTGTCAGAGCCTTCAGCAACTGGCTCTGTGCCGGACATATTACAAGCTTCAAGTAGTTTCATCTTTCAGAAGCCACCCCTGTGTCTTCCTCTGCCCACTAAAAAGAAACTAGACTGTTTTAAACTAACACAGAATCTTATGTCTGTGATTCCCTTGAAAATATCTAACTTCTTATTTATTTGAGTTATATTCTTCTCCATATATCATTAAAATGCGAAAAAATTGCAGCCTCATCTCTACAGCCTTGAAAACACGGTGGAGATAGGAAGACAGAGATGTATAAGCAGCTAACACAGTAAGTAACCTATGATACATTTTTTACAGTATTTCACATCATATATTTTCAGTAGCGAAGTGGTGAAGTGCAGTCTAGACCAATGACAGTGAGGTGAGCTAAAAACTGGCTGAGCTGCCTGTCTCAGGCAGCTGTGATCAGCAGCACAAAATCCACCCAGAGGCAGCTCCTTAGGCATGTACCCTAGTGATCAGTACCTGGGGGTAATACTGTTAACATTTTCATTAATGATCTGGATGATAGCATAGAGTGCACCTTCAAGGATTTTGCAGATGATAAAAATTGTGAATAGCTTATGTACCCAAAGGTCATATTACCATCCAGACCCTGGAGAAATGGGCTGACAGGAACCTCATGCAGCTCAGTGAGTAGATGTGAAAAGTCCTGCGCCTGGGAAGGAACAAACTGACACCAGTGGAGGCTGGAGGCTACCCAGCTTGAAATCAGCTTGGCAGAAAAATGACCCGAGGGTCCTGGTGGGCAGCAAGTTGGTTGTGAGCTAGGAACATACCCTTGTGCTTCCTTCTGAAGATCAGGAAGAACTGTTTTACTCTGTGGATGACTGAGCACTGGCACAGGTTGCCCAGAAAAGCTGTGAAATCTTCCTCCTTGGAGATGTTAAAAAATGTAAATGGACATAATCCTGGAAAGTCTGCTCTAAGCATCTCCCTGCTTTGAGCAGGGATTCAGACTAATTGTTCTTCAGAGGTGCGTGCCAAAATCATCTGTTCTGTGATACTGATTTTATACCATAACGTGTGTTGATATAAATATGGGTGAAACTGTTTGGGTTGTATGTTCGCCAAGCCCATATTTTCTGTGTTTGCTCTGGCACTTCTGTATAACTGAAATATCCAGTATCTTTCCTTAGGTTAGTTGTTAAACATCTCCTGTATCAAAGAGATCTGCCTGGAGACATCCCTGCCAGGATTTAGATCTCTTCCTACCTGAGTTATATACTACAGAATAATATGGGCTCAGCTTCTATAAACCAAAGAAATAGATGGAAAGAAAAAAAAATCCAGGAAAAGAAACACATGAACAAGAAATACTGCTAGCAAAAGAAAAGCAATTATCTGGATGAAAATTTATTCTGTACCTATAATAGGAAAAGTTACAGTAACTCATTTTTAATTCATTGTTATCAAACTGTGCTTTGTTTGGACTTGTTTGTGTCTTTTAAAAGTTGTTGCAACTGTTCTGTGGAGAGAGCATTCATGTCTTCAACCTTTTTCTCCTCTCTTTTTCTGATTTTCTGAAAGAACTATTTTTGCCTGTGTCTCTATGCTTAAATGCTTACCTATCTACCTACTTACATTTTCCTTGACAGCCTGAGAGTAGGTGAGAGAGGAAGTTTTCTGAACCCCTGGGGAAAACATACAGACTTATGTCTTTTGTATGCTGTATTTTCTCTGCTGAATACATGCTTTATTTTTGAACTTTGTGGTATGTGATTATCTTCGGACATGGTTGTAGTGGATGCCTCAAAATGCTTTGAAGTGCAAGATAAATGGGTAAGTATATGTACTAGGCTAAAGTGAAGGGGGATGGGTAAGATGGTTATCTCATAGAAAGATTACTGAGCTTTCCAGGTGATCTCAAAAGATTCTGTATGACTTGTCTTGCTGATGGTTGATAATTAGGGTAGACATCACACATCAGTACAATCAGCTGCATTTAACCTGAGACAATTATATAATGCCTAAATAAATAATGGTGTAGTTTTGGAAAAGTTTATCCACACAATGACTGCCTGAGCTAAGCATGACAAATTCCAGCACTAACTTTGACTTTTTAGTGCTATGGTGTTTGGCTTTGGGGTTTTTTTTAAATTAAAGTCACAACTCTAGATGCATTTTTTTCCATAAATCTTAAAATCAGATTTCTTGTAAATTCTGAAGGTAATTGGAAAGGAAATGCATTCACTTGCACACCAGTTAACACTCAGAGTGCTTATATCTGTAACGCTGCTGTTTCAGTTCTTTTCAGTTCACTGGTCCTTCTTTCTCCTCCAAAAAGCAGTAATAGTCTCTTCCTACTTGAATATACGCTATATGACAAAAATACTGGGAGACAGAGTAGGCACCCAACAAATTTCCACAACCAAAGAAAAGATGAGGTAATCATTAGAATGATTAGCAAAACTAATTATTTGATTCATAAGGAAAAAGGAAAGAGAAAGGGAAAAGAAATAAAAAGAAAAAGGAAAAAAGGAAAAACACTGTCATTACTGATAGATGTATTAATTACAAATTTATTTGTGAATTTAAATTGGAATTTATGAAGTCTGTCAGGCACAAGCTGTATTTTCACAAAGAGGGAGAAATGTCTCTGTATCCCCTGTCTGTGATGATGAATACTCAATTCATATCCGGTGGAATCATGTAGAGTATGATTGTGGGCATTCCATCTACTTACAGAAACACAGAAATATCTATTAGAGTGAAGACTGGAACACTGAATCTTTAACATCAGCTTAAATATTCATAATTGTCATCATTCTTTATGATTTTATGTATTATATCATAGAAAAGGTCTAATCTCTCATGACAGAGCTATTCTACAGAGCTTCAGCTTAACATACAATGCAGCTTTGTGCTTAAAGCATTCACAGGAGAGTAGAAGGGACAACTTTAAATTCCACATCTGTAGGATTTATAAGCAGAAATTGGAAATATCATCTTTTACCTCTTGCAAGTACCCTAAGATGTATGAGGCCATTGACTATTCAGAAGTAGAATTCCTCTCACTTTCCTTATGTTGAAACTAATCCACTTCATAGAAAACATTTTAATAGTCACAGATACCAAGAGAGGGGGAGAGAGATTAAACTCCAAGCTGGTGGTCAGACCATGAGGTGAGGCACCTATATCAGCCCTTGCTACACATTATAAGGTATTATTTGAATATAGAATTATTAGAACTAAGGTCTTCATGTGAAATACAAATGTGTGTAGGACAATAATAAAGTTTTTACAGCAGTGTGATTAATATTGCCTTTGAAATTTACTTCACTAAGTAGATCAGCAGAAAGGAATGCTGTAGAGTACTTTCTTCCATAAAAGAGGCAATGTGATATAATCCACATTACAAAAGGAGTAATTTATATTAGACCAGGAATGTAAAAGACATTGAAACTACTGTGTTGTTTCTTTGGGGATTTTTAAGTTGGTGATTATTTCTGAAATGGGGATTTTATCTTAGTTGACCTTTATGTTGATGACAATTCCAGAAAAAAAAATAGAAGTAACTTCTAATCCTTCTCAGAAAAATAAATAAGTAAGTAAGTAAATAAATAAATAAACAATGTCAGTGTTTTCTGGGTGAAAATTAATTGAGGTGGTGAATTACCACTCATAATTATTCTTGGTTAGGAGGTGAATAAATATTGAATTACTTTGATTGTTGTACAGTTTTTTTCCATAGTAAGTATTTTATGGGTTTTCTTTATTGAAAGAGATATGAGAAGAAAACAGTATTCCAGAATCTCCTTTGATTAACTATTTAGGATGTAAAAAAACATATTTCCACTTAACTTACTCTAAATTTATCATTTATCAAAAAATACTGCTGGGGAACAAGTTTTGTTTGGGTAGTTCTTAGACTATTTGTTTCACTCCCTCTAAGAAGATTTTCTAAAATAATCTGATCTTCACACAGACAATCTTTGTGTTTCAATTAAAAAATATCATTGCATATTACTACTATAGATACTGTGTGTTTTATTCAGATATATGAAAATACACTGAATTTCTCTTTTGAAGTTATGCTTTAAGAAAATCTTCATTTATTGTGGGCAATATAATTTTGTAAACAACCTTAATCTATCAGGACTGCTGAACACAGAAATGTTGCTGTAGGCTGTATTGATTTCAGGTGGCTACAGCTTTCAGTTGAAGGGCTGGAATTTGAAATAGAATTACTTTGGTGTACACTGATAAAATTCCATGTTGACATACAATTTACAAAACCAATATCTGCTAAAAAGTACAGAAATAGCAAATCATATACAAATCAAATAATTAGTCAAAATTTACTTAAAAGACAGTAAAAAATCTGACAGAAATATCCTTGATGGGATATATATCTCTCCAAAGTTTTTCCTAAGTTGGATGGATTCACAGCTTTTTTACTTATGAAATGTCAGGCTGCATGTTAATTGCATGCACCTATTTAGAACCATACATGACTACTTTGCATTTATTTGATGTAATTTATATGGATTTAGTAGTATTTTAGTTTATTTTCTATATAATTTTTAATGGTGCTAGTACTTGTAGTCCTAGAAATAAATAAATACACTGTGCCTTTTCTTTGTTGCTGTTGGTTTTTATTATTACTAATATTGAATGAAAGAGCTGCTTGAACTTCATCTGCTGCATAGATGCTCTCAGTTAACTTGTCAGGTAATCCTGTGTAAGCAAAACTTCCAAGTGTATACAGTACCACATAAAAATAGTGCAAACATATATCGTAATGCCTTTACCTAAAAGATAGTTATGGGACATAAGACCAAATAAATATTCTATTTGAGGGTAAACAGCCAACAAATAGTAAAAAATCACTATGGATACAGAAGCAATACCTTTTTTACTAACCTTTTATTACCTTTAACATTAAACACCAGATTTTACATAAATATAACTTAATGCTCTCAGATTTAACACTCAGAATTTCTGAAAATCTCACTGACAGGTTGAGTAATATTACATGAATAATATTACATTATTATTCATATTACATGATTGCAAACATTGAAAGTAATGGATCTTGAGACTAAAATGCATTTTAACATAGTAAAATATAACACAAGAACTCTAAATGCAATGTGTAATAACAGAAGCATGATATTTCTTCTTTTGAGACAGTTATGCCACCTGTGTAAGGACTTTCCAGACCCTTGGAACAAATGAGCCTGAAGGTATAAAATAAGGTATATCATATATAAAATAGGAAAATTGGTTAGTTATCCTCATCATTTAAGTTATGACAAAGTTAAGCATTCTTAATTCACACTGCTTTTTAATTTTTTCAAAAGAAACTTTCAATTTATCAACTTCGTAGAAAAGTTGTTGCTGGTTTCCAAGAGAAGTTTCAATATTATACTTCCAAGGATGTTTTCAGATTATTAGAGCTATTACTGAGAAGAAGCTCAAAGATGAAATAACAGAAAGCCAGGAAACATTCATGACAGAAATTAGGATGATTGTGGCTCAAAACATCTTACAACAGAAAAATGGCAATAATCAGTTTTCTTGAAGTTCTTATTTATATACAAACCATATTTGATTTACATGCGACTAGGAGATTGCTTCAGTGAAATATCCTACTGTCTTTCCTTGCACTGCCTTGGGCATTGATTCTGTAACTGCCTGCCTGAAATGAGACACAGATTTATATTTCTGAAGTTCATAAAGACGAGATAACCTTTGGTGTGACTCGTTAGGTCCATTCATGTGCTTCTTTGAGCCAAATGCAATTGAATTAAAAATACATCAGGCTGAAAATATTAGATTGGTTACATCTGGGCAGAATTAGAAAATGACGACATTTTGAGAAAATTCATATAATTACCCCCTGTGTTGAAAAAAAAGGGAAAATTGAATCACAAATTCAAAAAGGAAAAAAGAATCAGGAAAAAGGAAATGTAGAAGAAGCAGTTATTTTTACTGTTCTGGGTTCTTTTCCTTAGCAGTTGTTTTGTTTGGTTTTTTTGTTGTTGTTGTTCTTGCAAGTCCAGAAAATGGTATTAAATGATTTCATTAGACTATTAGACAGAGTTAAATATAAAAATTGAGTATTAACGACATGTTTAAGAGAGAATGTAAAAACAGTATGCTACCTGGATGAAAAAGTCATTTTCATACAATGTCTTTCAATATGCGGTGTTAAAAATACATCAAACTCCATTTTCAATGTAAAACTACAATATACGGAGCCTTACAGAATGTGTCATAAGAGCTAAGCCTTGCCAATGAAGAGGAATGGCCCAGACTTTGTGCAGAAACAGAAATATAAGCTGAGACAGCTGATCAGTGAAAGTCAAAGACAACAGGACGTTCAGATTTTTTTTCTGTGCTTTAAACTGCATTATTATCATTCGTGGACAAGTGGGTGTATGACTCTTACTAGCACAAGATTTTGATCTGGGTGGGAGATTAAGTGAAATATCAAGCTGATAAGTACAATTCTGAGTTATCTTCTGACTGTGTGCTGCCTAAATTTGCCCTTCTTTTATGAAGTCCTAAATGGTAAACCTCAAAAAATAATTAAAGGTAAAAAAAAAGGAATGGAACTCTAATTGATCTACTTAGAGGAAATTGGGACTGAACTGAATGTAGATTTTCAAAGCTGGTGTTTCAGGCAACAGTAATAGCATTCAGCTCAGGTAACAGGAGAGTTTGGCCAAAAAACCCAAATGCTGCTAAAAAGCTTTATCACAAACATCTGCAACACAGAGAACTATTAAGAAGAAATTTAAACTTAAGAGATTCAAACTATGCAACCAAAGTTCTATGCATTCCTTAAAAAAAGATACAACCAAAATATTTACCAAAAAGAAAAAGAGGCATTATTTTTAAACAAACAAATAAACTACCAATTTCTTATGTGTGAAGCAGCATTTGTTGGGTTTTTCTTTTAATGACTCAAGAAAATAGAAGACTTGGGGTTTTTGTATATTTTGTTGGAAAATTATACAAAGCAGATTTACAAAATCACACTCTGCAAAGTACATTGTTTGATACGAGTTTTTCCATAAATATTGGACAGATTAGAACTCAATGAAATAACTGAAGCTGCTATCAATTCAACCCATTGTCACAATCCGCTAATACGAGCGGGGGTTGTGATGGTTTGTTTATCGATCTCAGAGTGTAAAAGGACGCAAGAGATTTCAGTTTTAATCAGAAGAGTGCACCTTTATTAAGTGCCCACAACATAGTAATGCAATAGAAGAGAGAAAGAGAGAGAGAGATAAAGAAAAACAAAGTAGAGAGGAAGGAAAAAGGGGGGGCAATAGCTACCAACAGATGAGACGAAGTCCTCGTGGTCTTTCGCCAATAGATTCGTCTTCTTTCCGTGGGGAGATCTCGGATCTCAGTTATTTCAGAAAGTCCCTTTATAGTCCTTTTCAGAAGCAAGGGGCAACTGGCCAAGAGGTTGGGAAATCTACAGCCATTGTTATGGGGTCCGTTGCTTTGGGAAGCAGGTACAGGACAGACGTACAAGACAGGTGTACCGGAGAGGTGTACAGGACAGGTCATTCCTTTCCGCTTCGGCGCAGTCCTTCCGCCTGGGCAGCAAGAACGGCGCAGTCCATTGCGACCTGCACTAATTTTCCTCAGGAATGCGTACCAGTTCCCAGCGGGCACACCTGCAGGCAACACTTGACAAGCACCCCACCTTAGCCAGGCCAGGACTCCTGTGTTCGGTCTCTGTCCTCAGCGATGATCGTGAGGCAGATGAGGGATCTTCAGACCATCTCTTACACCCATTCATGCACAGTCTGTTGTTGCATCACAAGTTCTGAGATGCAAGAAAAATTACCCTAGCAATTAATAACAATCAATTTTTTAAGGTTGTGGAAAAATTTACCTTGCAGACCTTAAAATTATTTTTTTTTAGAACTATTAGATCATTAGACCAAATATGAAGTTAGTTGTTATTTTGTGAATAAACTTAAATCATTGTACTTGCAATTTCAATACTTTGGAAATAATAACATACAGGCCTTTGAATTCATGTATCACAGTTTACAGTGATTAATCTTATAAATAATAATTTTGACAATTTTGGATTTTCATTAAGTATACGTTGTGTTGTACTACTGAAATTTAAATCCAGAAAAACAGCCATTTTTAAACCAAGCTCCTTATAAAGAAACATGCATACCATCATAATATGACATAAAATAACATCGCCTAAGCCCCCATCAGTTTACGCTGGGTGTTAGGTGTTCACTCATAAGAAACATGGTTCCTGAAACACACCTCTGATAAATGTAATGAGTTCAATGAGCTAACACCTATGCAGTAAGATGTTAGCTTCATCAGTTTGTGGAAGTGGTTATAGGATGTTGTTACCTCAAATAAGAGAAGCTAGATTTGATGACCTGGAATAGCCAAGTTCCACTAAAGTGCAGGAAATTAGTATGACTAAATGGTAGCAAAGAAATTTCTAGAAATTCTAGATGAAGATTTAATCCTGTTCTCATTTGTATCCCATTGATGAAATTATTGCAAGTTCCTGCAAGATTTTCTCCTCTATTACCCTATGGGAAGCATGAAAACAAAATGTAAAAGTTTCAATTATTCAAGCTTTCATATCAGAGAAGAAACACAAACACTGCACTAAAGCAGTTTTGTTGTACTTCTTTCCCTCTATTTTAGTCTTTCAAGTCCTGTTGTCATTTTTCTTCTTATGAATTATTCAGCTAAAAATAAAAGTGTCAGGAATTAAATAGATTTTAAGCAATGTGAAGAAGCACAACAGGACATGTGGGTAGAGCTCCCTGCAGTTTAGATAGAAATACATAGCTGGGTGCTGTTCTGTCAGGATCCAAAACAGGTGATCGGGAGTTACAACCACACCTTGTGATGATTATTTGCTTTGCATTTCTTCTGAAGAATGTGTGACGCCAAAGAAAATTTTAAAAGAGTCTGACTTTACTGTCCAGAAAACCACTTAATGAATATATGATTAACTTCACTTTTTCTCTGAGTTGACAGCACGAAGTAGAATTTTGCTCTCACCCATTCACAGCAATCAAACACAATATTATCCAGCATCTGAGATCTTCTACTCAATTTTCTGAATAGATAGGAAAGGGAGATAATTCTTCCCTCCCCTCAGTGCAGAATAATCTCTCTGGTTCATAGCACCAACCTCTGACAAGGAACTAGGCGGAACTCTCTGATGCAACCACCTTCCACCATCTGCTCCTGCATCCATACATATGTTGTACACACTCCCTTGCTATGACCTGCTTCCTCGTCTGCTGCAGCACTCCCAACCTCTGCCTCTACCCCAGCTGTTTCCAAAATGCTGTCAGCTCTGTCCTCTGTCTCCTGGCTGGCAAGAAATGGCTCACGAAGTCTGGGTTTGACTGTAGAGTAACCAGGTAGTGCATGGAGTCTCAACAAGCATCTGGTTAAAACAGCAGCTGTCAGCGCACACACATCATAACCTTTCCTTTTCAGCAGCAGCTGTTGCCAACTAACACAAAAAATGCAGGTATTTTAAAAGTCCTCCTCTTCACTTTCAAATATGGCTGAAACAGTTAATTCTTCAAAAGTTACTGAAAAGTACTGACAGACAAAATGGTTATGTGAAACATATTTCTCAGGAAACCAAGCTAAAAATAAGATTACTGGTTAATCTCACAATTCTAATCTCAATCTTATCCTGTAATTTTCTTAGAAGGGGAATTTTCTCTTTTCTCAACTCTCTATTGCCTGTTCTACTGTATTTGATGGGGCCTTTGTTTATTTCAGCATTATGTGTAATTCAGCTTTCAGTATTCCATTTTTTTCCTGCAGTTATTGGCTTAACTTTCTTCTGCATATTTTTTTTTAGATCCTTTTCTTTACTATGCCATGTGTATATATTTTTAACATCCTTTACTTCTTGCTTGAACTGTACTTTATATCACCTTACTTAATCATGTTGGCCTTTTGCAATCTTTATGCTGTTTAAATTTAAACAGGAATGGATTTCAGTTGCAGTCTGTTCAAGTATTTCTTAAATATTCACCACTTAGCCTCAGTACATTTGCCATGCATTATAGAATTTCTATCAAAATCACCCAAGGCATTTTACATTATTTCAACTCAGTTTTACCAGAGTGAAAAAAAATAGAAATGAATTCTAAAAACCCTTATGTGTTTTTTTTAAATGCTTACCTTCCCATGATTTTAACATTCATTAATGGTCTATTTTTCAAATCCTTATGTTCTTTGACTTGAATTTTCTATACATTATGGTGTTGCATTTCAGCTAAAATTCAGTTCATTCAGGTCAAAGTGTCAAATCACCTAAATTTTGTCCTTGTTGTGATGCTATGGATTCTAGATAGCACAAAGCCTAGACCTTTTTTACAGCAAAATCTTAGCCAGTATTCACTATAAAATGTTTTTAGTAAATATTCCTAAGTATCCAAAAGAATGTTTCAATATTTATATCAGTGTATTTGCAGTGTAATTTCAGATACTTTAAATTTGGAAAAGTGTGATTAAACCACAGTTGATTGTGGAATTGATGTGGAAGTATGAAACACAATTATGAAGGCTAAAAGTCAACTTTTACTTCTCTGTAGAAATACATCATATTTTATAAACATGATTTTTTTTTTCTACTTAGTTACTGAGGCCTCTCTCATTCTCTGTGTAATGGGATACTTTCTTTTCACAAACAAGACAGTAAGTTACAGTAGTCTATAACATATTTTTCACATACAATGCAATTTCTCTTTTGTGTGAATCTGTTTATCTTCTTTCCACAGCTTTAACACAAATATTTTGAAGATTCATAATTCCTCAAGAGTAGAGGAATTGTACATGACCCTGCATGAGACTCATGGGCAGATTTGAACTTCTGTATGAAAGAAAAAGGCCTTGAAACGTGCAGAAATTGTGTAAAAAGGATTAACACATGATTATAAAATAATTCTATACTGTTTAATTTCAAATTGAACAAGATACAATGTCCTCTATTTTCATTCCATAAGAAATTAGCTTTTCCATACACACGAAGTTCTACCCAATACACTTGGAGTTTGTGCACATTAAATTATTACTCTTATTTAGTGAAATTATACAACTGGTGAGTGTTGCCTCAAGGATCAAGAAAGTAAAATCCAAGTCCTGGACTTATAGGGCAGTGTCTGACACTAGCTCCGCTTGCTCAGAATGCACTAGCTTTGGATGTTTATGAAGTCCCAGATTCATTCTGCAGACTGCACGGAGTTAAATCACTCTGTGTAGGATCAGTGTCCAAAGGGCCCAGGTATTTTAGGTCTGCCTGATTTAGGTTCTTTGCTTTGAAACCCCTATGGCTTCAGGGTAGCTATGATAATTGCGAAAACAAAAAGAATATTATATAGAATTAGTTTCACAAGGCAAGGTAATTGCTAAATCTTTCTATTTCTCCTACTTCCAGAATTTTACATGCAGTAACCTAGACATGAAAAAAATTAATCCAGCTTGATAAAATATCAGTTTCAGCACCAATCTGGCCAAAACTAATATACTGACTCTGTAACCATAAAATAACAGCAAAGGTCTGGTGGATATAATTTATCTCCCTCCGGAAGAGGTTGTAAAATATCATCAGTTTGTCATAAATATTTATGTAGTAATGTTTCAAATTGTTTGAAAAGACACTTTTGGAAAATAAACAGATGCAGTATAGCGATGAAGGAAAAAAACCCACAACCAATTAATGTAAATTTCAGTACTCCAGAATAAAAAAAAAAGAGAAGCAGAACTTTATTATGTTGCATGCATTAAAGAAAATACAAATGATCAAAAAACCAAGTAACCTCATAAATGGAAACTTACTAGGTATCTTATTACATGGTTATTTCAAAATGGGAATGTCATCTTCAGTAACATAAATGTGTGAGTCAGAAAAAATGAACATGCATATTAATAAAGTCAGAAGTGAAATTACTGTATCTCACATAAGTGTATGGCATTTTGCATTCTCTAGTTTTCTGGTTTTGGTATAGAAAGTTTATGAAATTTCTGCTTGTGGTTTTCCAGTGCTCATGAAGACTCTTGGAATGCTTCCTGAAATAAATAAATGTTGTAGTCATGTTAATGTACTCAATGAGCTTTTAACTGTACTTAAGTTAAATCAGATACACAACCACTCAATGGCTGAACTACTTGATGGAGTGTGATTTTATACCAGGCAAGCATGTGCCCTTGCAGCAAACAGGATGCAAGAACCGACGGCCTGTGCTCTGATATTCTCACAGCCAACTTCAAACCAAAAGTCCAAAGAGCATTCCTGTTCCAGTCAGCTAATGACAGATGCCTATTTGCCTTTATGTCCCCAGCTAACCTTTACAGCTCCTAACTGTCACTTAGCAGCCATTCTTCCACTTGCCTGTATATGGAACTGATACATCCTCTTCTCTCTATCTCCTCTCCTTCTCCCTATTCACTTATATTCACACTTCTGTCATTCCAAGTAACAAAAGAAGAAGGCTTAAAATGCTATGGGATTGTCATGAATACATATGGAGGGGGCATAAATCACAATGCAACATGCTTGTCATTCTAAGCAAAGACCAAAACTCAGCGTTGAAAATTATAGTCTTCATATTTCCTGAAACTTTATGCAAGAACATGGTGAAAGAATAGCAGTCATTTCTCCTGATGCATGAAAAGAGTCAAATCAACAGCTGGAAAGTTTGAGTCCTCATTTTTATAGGAACATAGAATTGTAGAAAACTGTGGAAAAGAACTTTAAGATCACTGAGTCCAACTTCAAACCTAACATGATGTCATGGCTTAATCCCAGCTGGCAACTAAGCCCCACACAGCCACTCACTCTGGGAAACATCTTCCTGTGTTTCACCAATCTCATAATAAAAAAATTTCTTCCTTATATCTAGCCTGAATCTACCCCTTTTTAGTTTAAAATCTTTTACTGTTGTGCTATTAAAAACTCTTTTGCCATCTTTCTTGTAAGTCCCCCTTAAGTACTGAAATGCTGCACTGTGTTCTTCACAGAATCCTTTCCTCTCCATGCTAGACATCCCTCCCTCCCTCTGTGCTCATAGGATAGGTGTTCCATCCTGCTGATCGTTTTGTGGCTGTCAGAGACTGAAAATAGTTTATGCCTCAAACATTGATACAAAGTTTTGTTCATTATAAGGATGCTACAACCAAAGAAGCTTCCCTGAAGAGTGGGACTTTGAACTGAAAGTCGGACTGTTGATTAGGTAAAGGGAAACACATTGTTCAGTCATCTCAGGCTGAGGGAAAGGTATGCATCCACAAAAGGCCAAGCCACCAGCTGCAGCTATCCCTGGCTGAGTTTGGGGCGGGGGAGAGCACAGCTCACAGAAGCCAGGTTTACACAGACTCCCCCCAACCGACCGGGGGGGGGGAGGTTTTGGGTGCATGGTGCAACCTCTGGTGAGAGGCAGTGAGCACCCATCCTCCAACTACACAAACTGGCCCAGCTGTGGAACCCCCAACCCCACAGGCCACACCCACGGGACTTTCACATGAGAGGCAGCTGAGGGGGAATCATAATTCATCAAAGTTCATCACCCCCCAAGGTGCTGCCCAGAGGCTTTGCACCACAGGACTGCACGTGATGCAACAGACCCAGTCTGCTGTGAGAGACTGACCCTCTCCCCCAGGGGGACATGCCTGGACATTGCCACCTGGCTCGAGGGTATATAAACCCATCAGATTCTGTGTTTTCGGGGGGACCTTCACCACCAAGAAGACCAGCTGGAGAGGATCATCAGGACACCAGTGGGACCCAAGGAGCAGTGATATTCTCTTTATTCTGTCTCTGTCCCTCCACACATTTCCCTATTTCTCCCTTTCTCTCTTTTCTCTCTTTCTCTCTTTCTCTCTCTCTGTCTCATATTTACTGTCAAATAAAACCCATACTATTGACTGGCATATGGTCTCGTTTGCATCTTAATTTGGGCAGAGGCATTTCTAAGAACCTCAATAATTGGATCCGAACAGTGGCCCACCTCTGAACTCTCTCCAACATGTCCATGTCATTCTTGTACCAAGGACTCCAGAGCTGGATGCAGTACTCCAACCTCTTTGTACCTTTAATGCCCAAAATACTATATTTATGGCAGTATTCAACCATCCACCTTACCTTCACCTTACTGTCTGAAGAGTTGTCTCCTACCATTCTGAAAAGTAAAGTGTGTCGTCATGGAGCTGGTCTTTGTTTTCTCAGATCTTGACATTGGAAAGGTAGTATTTGATAGTTCATTAACGATTATTAGTGAAAGACTAAGAATAGTTATTGTTAGAGGAGGCCAATATGCTGCACAGTCTGCTGCAAAGTGATGCTCTTTCCTTCTTCTGCTCCCTCCTTCTCTTAACAATCCTTGCAACTGGCTTATTATCACTTTTGCTTAGCCATACCCCAAGAAAGTGAAATATGTCACTGTACAGTTTACAGGACAATTTATTGGACAGTTTAAAAGATCATAAGCAGCATCAATTTAATGTGTTCTCATCTGTTTTGCCTGAAAGGGTATTTTTTTTCTCAGGTCCCAAGTAGTTTCTAAGCACACAGGTAGGATTGTTTTCATGTTGAGTTATTTCCAGGAATGAGGCCTCCAGCCAGTAGACATTTGCTTCACTAACATGTCTGGATAGACATGGCTTATCCTTGAAATAATTCTCCTTAGAATTCTCTAATATTCAGACATATTCTTCTTGAATCTTTCTCAGATACCAGTAATACCTTCAGGGCATCATACTTTTAGCACTGGATATGCTTCAGGAAGAATTTGCAGAATTCATCAAAACAGAGCAGGTGCATCAGGAGGAGATTAAAAATAAGGGTAAGGTACACACTCTAAAATTTACCAATATTTGAATAGCAGAAGGGGACATTGAAGTGATAGATTAGAAAATGGAAACTGTATGTATTGTTTCTCTTTTTATTTGTATGCATAGTGCTTGTACATTCTAGAAAGCAGGCTTTCTGAGATTTGCAGGATAGATGTGGACTCTGAGCAGACATTAATTTTTTTCTTTGTTTTTCTGTTATATATTGTCTTATGTTCCCTTCCTATTTTGTCCCTCACTATTATTCACAGACCTCAATCAAAAGATTGTGCATAATATTTCATGAAATTTCATCACATGTTTCATCTTTGTGCTTGGCACAGTTGATGTTTGGTCTGTATTTTCTGGGGAGCAATCTGAGAATTTCAGTTTATCTTTCTTAAGGAAAATCATAGCCCATATGATTATTTTGAAGCTGACAGTATGTTTAACCTCTACTGTCACTGTCAGGATGAAGTCTCTCTGTGACAGAATATCTGCATTTACAGCAACACAGAATGTCCACAAAGTTCACATCACTGCTTTTTCTAAATAGCTCTAATTCTTAAAAGGCTTAGCCATGACCCAGGCTGGAAGGTAACTACCCTGCATCTGAGCATGTGAATTCTTGGCTCTTGCAGTAATGACTATACATTTAGGCTAGAAGTCATGAGGCAACTTGAATAACCTTATACCAGAACCTTTGGAGAACGAATCTCTGAAAAACTGAAATCTGGCAGATTTCATAAGCAAAAACCAACCCAGATTAATGTGGTATTACCTGTTGAAAATGCCCGTAGTTAACACTTAGGAATCAGAGCTGGCCGAGAAAAAATGGAAAATAAGTGCAAAATCCAAGAAGCTACAGATATTAAAGACTTCTACTTTAACAATTCAGCTTTTGACTTACTTATAGTGTTCTGATAAACTTTGCACTGGTTGATAATTGACAAATTATCCAAAATCTAAAATCTTCATCCTCATTTTATTTCTCAAAGAATTTCCTATGTGGTAAACGATAGATCTCAAAATGGCAGTTCAAGAAGATGTCATCTGTGATCAGTGCTTAAACTGAACTATTAGCAATTTTAGAAGGCTATGACCTTTTTAAGAAACATTACAGATTTCTGAACTTTTTCTACCAGTAAGAACAGTAGATGGCAGTAAATTTTGGAACTTTCAACAGAACTGTGTCAATCCTTGTCTTTTATATCTCCACCATCCTTATTCTATGCTAGACTGGAAGGTGGCCATAAACAGCAGGTTTTCAAAAAAGAAAGAGAAAGTTTTGCTCTATTTTTATTAACTTTTAAAACCTGGTGGTCAAAAACTTATTAAGAGGAAAGCCTCCAGGCAAGGTGAAATAAATTGTGAATCATCTCCCAAGATAACTATGTTTTCCCAAACAGACTCCTACAAACCTTATTGCACTATTAAAAAAAAAAAAAAAAAAAAGGATTTTCACAGTGGGAGAAAATGTTCTCTTTAAAGGTCTGATTACACTATACAGCACCAAGGGGTAAATGAAAGACATCTTGAGTGAATGGCTTTGAAAATTTATAATTTTCATTGATGCTGATCACTACTAAAATTCCAAAACTGTTTATATGCAAGTAATTTTCTTTTTGTGCCAAGGCAGGTGGGCCACCATATATAGTCAAAATGGAGTAGACAGTAAGTTATTGATGTTCTGCCTCTTATTTGAACTGCTGCATTTGTAGTTATCACCTAGGAAAGGATAAAAATTGCAGTCCATCCCATCATATCGAACAACAGAAAATATTCTGCATTTCAATCACAGAGTCTTCAAGTGCTAACACAATTTACTTTTGGAAACAGCTTGAAACTACAACTCAGAACTATATATGTTTGTCTAGCTTATAAAAAAGTAGAGCCATTGCCTAGGTTTTACTGCCACTCTGGCTTTACAAGTCACAAACCTCTTTATGTCATCAGATACTAGTTTACTGGCATCCACATCTGTCTTTCTGGCACAGCACTAAGTCTGGAAGAACATTAAGTGAAACTGAAGCAGAGCTGGTTTTCATGGCAGTGTACAGCAGAAAGTATGCAGTGGAGATAAATACAGCAGATTAATAGATCTTGAAATGATACCTGCTTCCAAAGCAGAAATATTTTCATGCTGCTTACAGCAGCTGGTGAGAGGTAGAGAGGGGAGAGGGGAATCAGGTAGAGGAGGCAAGAATGTTCTTACAGCCTCCTAATATGCTTTGGTTCAGGTCACAAAATGCTTTGGACTCTTGAAGTAGGCTCATTTAGTATAAAAAATATTAGACCCCAAAAACCTAGCTAGACATATATTTAATATATACAACTGCTAACAGGTAACCAGTCTCAGTAATCTAGCTGAAAAAAAACCCATAGTGTGCATATTGTGTTGCCCTGCTCACTATTTGGTCTTGTTGCATTGCATTATTTCAATAATAATATCGTTATTAAAATTCAAATGAGGAAACAATAATTTCTACCTGCGGGGTTCCTAATGGAGGGCTTTAAATCTTTCCGACTGAACTCTCTGCAATCATCTGACAACACCCCAGAATACACATTTAAATATTTTGGACAGTGTTACTGCAGAAGTGAACACATAAAGACATTGTGGAGTTTTAAACATTTTGGAAGAAAGCTATTTGAATGAAATGGCAAATACAGCAGATTTGAAGGGCATCAACTTCAAATTAACTTAGGCCACTGATAGAAAATTAATTCAAAACATGAGACTTTTGCAGACTTTTGCAGATGATGATTGATTAGAAACTGCTTCCCATGTACTAGATAAGGTCCCAACTTATCTTGTGGCAATAAAGTTTAGAAGTGAGAGAGTTTCCAGGTATTCAAAATCTTCCAGCATAAAATGGAACAATAATCTGTAGAGGAAAAGAGAGGGAGGGAATAATATCATTCTGGTCAGTCCACCATCCTGTCAGCAGGTTACAGCAATTTGTCCTCCTCTGCTACAGTTACACACTAAGATATTTTAAATTGCAGTCAGTGAATCATGAACATATTTTCAATGTATAAATATATATATATACATAAACAAATATAATCTTCTCTCCATGTATAGCAACAATTCTTGAATCATATTCTTTTGTGATTTTTTAAATGAAGTATGATAAATAGAAGAATAAACTCTTGACAATTTTGCTAATCTAAAAGGTGTTGAAAATTCTACTTAAGAAATGTTTATATTGATTTCTATGGAAAGGTTCCTGAAAGCAGTACTATTTTTTTTAATGGTCCCATCCCTGAAATTTCTATGGAAAACTGTATTGGAATGAGAGTATCCATCACATAGTTTAATTACATTGATGAGTTTATTTAATCAACAGATTTGCCAGCTAAACAAATCTTACTGCAGTGCCATTACCCATTACATTTCATTAAATATTTGGTTACTCTATAACATGGTTCATTATATGCTTTAGCAATATTGTATAATACGCATAATAATGCTAGACTACCACCCTGGGGCACTGCACTCAGTACTAAAATTTCAATGCTGTTTAGGCAAAGAAGAACATGAGACAATATAGCACTTCTGCGTCTCAGCTTCAACTTGGAAGCTCGAGGATAATTAATAAGGGACTAGGAGGAACATATTGGGAATAAAAAAGTAGTCACTTAGTAAATAACAAAGCCCATGTGATATACTTTAGGTTAGGGTTTGCCTCCAGTCTTCCCAGAGTATAATTAAATAATCTTAGAGGAATGATACTGGAAGGCATTGCCAAAACATTTTTGTTCAAATCAAAGTAATTTAAGACAAATGTACAAAAATATTCCTCAGACCCTCAACCACTTTTTTCCCCTGCAAATCCAGCTATTAGCATATGTTACATGTGGTACACAATAAAGGTGCAGTACTTGAAATACTTTAAATTTCTCCTAGGTTTCCAAAGTATTTTACTTTCAAGAGTTGACACAGGAAAGCAAGTGAAAGAAAGAAAGAAAGAAAGAAAGAAAGAAAGAAAGAAAGAAAGAAAGAAAGAAAGAAAGAAAGAAAGAAAGAAAGAAAGAAAGAAAGAAAGAAAGAAAGAAAGAAAGAAAGAAAGAAAGAAAGAAAGAAAGAAAGAAAGAAAGAAAGAAAGAAAGAAAGAAAGAAAGAGAAAGAAACAGAAAGAAAGAAACAAAGAAAGGAAAAAAAGAAAGAAAAAAGAAAAAAAAGAAAAAAGAAAGAAAGAATAAGATGATGTAATCAGCAAAATTCTTGCTACTGTTTCTCATTATGTGGTGCGTGAGCAATTGTTTCACAGGTTGGGCACAAAGGATTATAGTGAATGAAGTGAAATCAGGCTGATGACCTGTCACGAGTGGGGTTACACAGGGCTCCATCCTTGGCCCTGTGCTCTTCAGCATCTTCATTAATGACCTGAATGCAGGACTCAAAGGTATGCTAATTAAGTTTGCTGATGATAGTTAATTGGAAGGAACTGTCAACTCCTTCAATGGCAGAGAGGCCTTGTAAGAGAGACCTCAATTTATCAGAGAGCTGAACAATCACCAGCTCTATGGAGTTTAACAAGGCCAAGTGCTGGATTCTGCACCTGGGACTGAGCAACTCTGAATGTACAGATGGGGGAATAAGATGCTGCAAAGCAGTACTACAAAAAGGGCACTGGGAGCAAGCTGAATCTGAGCCAGCA
This sequence comes from Coloeus monedula, assembly GCF_965178545.1. NCBI lineage: Eukaryota > Metazoa > Chordata > Aves > Passeriformes > Corvidae > Coloeus > Coloeus monedula. Next base: position 26,108,637 of record NC_138822.1, on the reverse strand, counting down.
GTGCCCCGGCAGCCAGGAGGGCCAACCGTGTGCTGGGGGCATCACACACAGCATCACCAGCTGGGCAAGGGAGGGGATTGTCATTCTGTAGAGTGGGGCGGTCTCGAGTCCTGGGGGCAGTTTTGGGTTACACAGTCTAAGAAGGATCTAAAGTTATTAGAGAGTGGCCAAAGGAGGGCCATGAGGATGAGGAAAGATCTGGAGGGGAAGCCGTATGAGGAGCTGCTGAGGTCACTTGGTCTGTCCACCCTGAAGAAGAGAAAAATGAGGGGAGACATCATCGCAGTCTACAGCTTCCTTGTGAGGGGAAGAGGAGGGGCAGGCATTGCCCAGTGATGGGACCCGAGGGACTGGCCTGAAGCTGAGTCAGTGGAGGTTTTGGCTGGATAGTAGGAAGAGGTTTTTCACCCAGAGAGTGGTTAGGCACTGGAGCAGGCTCCCCAGGGAAGTATTCACAGCACTAGTCTGGTAGAGATCAAAAAGTGTTTGAACAATGCTCTCAAGGCCCATATTGTGACCATTGGAGGTGGTCCTTTCCAGGGACAGGAGCTAGACTCAATGGTCCTTTTGGGTCACTTCCAACACAGATGTTATGATTGATTAAAGCCACCATTAAATCCATTAAACCTACAGCTGGCTAAAGGATTATTACTCTCAGCAAACATTCTATGTGGGTCTCACAGAACAAGGACAGGATCTCTTCATGTAATGTTCAGTAAAAGATATTGAAGTGAAGGAAACCCAGGTTGTCCCATAACCAGTGGATAATGTAATTTTTGTTTGAAAGCTTTAAATGTGATCCTTCTGACTGGTGCATGCCTCTGAAAAATCAGAAATTAAATATCAGAATAAATTAATGTATGTTAATCCCAGTCCTCTAGCCAGAGACACTAATAAAAGTTGAAAGCTTTTCCAGATGGCAGATGCATTCAAAGCAGCTGTTACAATGTCCTACAGTGTTTATTCAGGAAACTTCAGACAACTACAGTAAAAATCACTGAGGATCAGCTTCTTATGACTGATGTATGGTTCTAGAAAGGTCCTTACTTAGTAGGTTTGCAACAATTTAACAAAATATCCCTTGTCATTCATGACATATATGTACATACTGATTTCACCATTTCTCCAGAACAACACAATGAGATGAGTATTCATGCCTATAAAGAGCTCAAGATAATGCAGTTTAGTTCAAAAGTGGTATGCTTATTCCAAATACATTATATTCCTGCTGATGATTGCTTTTGGTATTGATCCATTTCTCAATTTACCAAATATCTAAAATCTTTTTTCTTTCTCATGTGTACAAAATTCATAAAGAAATTCCAAATGCAAATATGTAATACAAAAAATGAAAACACTTAAAACATGCTAACAGTGATATGTCTTGGAATGGATCTACAGTTGTATGTTCAGAAACTACAAGAGAGGAAACAAGAATGAGAGTCACAGATAAAACAATATAAATAATAGATTTTTCACTCAGTGGATTAATTTCAACTCTTAAAAGTTCTGCGTTAATAGAGATCTATTTGATGTTTAAGAAAGCTAAACTTCTTAACTTTTCCTCTAGCTTTTTATTTTTTTCTTCTTATGCTAAAAAGTGCCCAAAATAAATAAATTCAAATGTATTAGCTTTATTGAAATTAAACTTCTTATTTTTCCTAAATACTGCTAGCTGAGAAAATAATATAAATCTTCAGATAAAATGAAAAGCAATATAAAATATAAACAGAGTAAAAATGGCAGCATAAATGAAAGTGTAAGGTGGTTAATGAAATTGCTAACATACTTGTTCAGGAGAAAAAAAATTATCTGGTGTAACATGGATAGGCAAAGCAGTAGAAATTAAAGTTAATAGAAAAGCGCGTGAGTGTGGGTTCAGTCCTGGTTTCTGAGACTGATAACTGCAAATCAGTAGTCTAGAAATGTAGCAGTCATTTTAAAAGCTCTGCAATATGTAGAGTGCAATTGATTCTGAATGTTCTGGATGGTGATCTATTAAAATGTCAGAAATATGAAAGCCCTGTTGCGTAGACAACCAGTTTTATAGAACTTGTCTGTCATGCGTCTTTTTACAGTTTATTGATCTGGGAACAAAAGAGACTGGATAATAAGTCCTTCATAACAGCTTGATCTACACATTGCTTGCATGTAAAACAATCAAAATTTGATTTAATTTATATACCTTCAACCATATCCTAGATGACAAAACTGGAAATTTCTGAGAAAATATTCTAGAAGAAATCCATAATTTGCCTTTATGAAGATTTACTTAAAATAGAATATTGGGGGATGAGGGGCACAGACAATTTGAAGTTCCACTCTTCCTTCTTTGCGTGTTTAAAAAAAAAAAAAAAGAAAGAAAAGTATATGCAATACGTATGCAATATGTGCTCTGGCAGTGCTAGTAGCTCCTTCATAAAATGCAATTCAGATGGTTGAAAAAGGCTTTTGAGATATGATCACTGGCACAAATGAGTATTCTTTGAATAAAGCAAGGCTGTCTCAAAATGAACACGTTTATCTAATGTCTTTGTATTCTCTGTAATATAAATTGTCTCCCAGATGATTTTTTATGACAATTACTGGCCTCAAAAAGCGATATAATCTCTTTCCATTTAAGGGTCATAAAATGCACTGAGTGAAGACTCTGCTATTTACTAGGTTATATCTGTTGTCAAGTGAGAATGGTGAAATCAATTTATTTGGCATCTTATCTGCATAATGCTGTATCAGCTGCGTACAAAGTATGAACAAATCCTAATGTTGAACCTCAGGGTATTTGTTTGTCTGAATTCATTCTGTTGGTCAACAGGAAATCATTACAGCTACCCTCTGGAGATGCAGTTCCCTTAGACAGGGAAGGTGGCACAGCTTTTCTTTGCAAACCTCACCCCAGTGTGCTAATTTCTAATATGACCATCTTTTTTTCTCAATGTTTGTGCTACCATCTGTTTTATTTCTAAAAGTAGACATACAACCCAATATACTTATGAAAATATATGTAGCTCTTCAATATAGATTTTAGATTTAGATTGAGAGAATAAACATATTTTCCTTCTAAGTCACTTCCATGAATACTGACATTGTAAGACCACACAACCATTGCACCATTGTATGCAATTTATGACACTGTTAAAGAAAACAAAAAAAAAACCCCAAACTAAACCTAAATCTAGAATGCTTTTCTCTTATTTTTATGTTCATCAGAACAGCAATAGAATATGCTGTACTTGTTAGTTAAGACAACAATCTCAGACATGTAATGGAGAGACCTAAGTAGGATGAGATGGAGCCTGACATACATAATATAAAAATGAAGAGGAAATCAAGAACCTGTCTTTATACTGATCTTTTTTCAGAAACAAAGTAATTGTCCATGAGATGTTTTCTTTGGCTAAGCATTTGACAGAAGTTGCAGAATTTAATTGGCAGCTGATATTCTCCAAAGTTCCTCGTGTGGCATTTTAGAAGAGGTGCTTCATGACCCAAATGTGCAGATTTATTCTGATACAGTTAGGCAAGTAAAGCAGGAGAAAGGAACAGAAAACAATGTCATATAGTACCCTCTCATGCCTCACCTGTACAGAATGGGCCGTAAATCTTATTTAAATAGCAGCTTGAGCACCAAGCTGTAGACATGGGAAGGTACTTTTTATTTCTGACTATTTTGAAACTGTTTTAAGAGAACACTTTAAATAAATTTGCAAGCAGTTGAACCACTCAATTTCAATTTATCTAAGTTATTAGTCATTTTAAAGCAAGTTAACTAAAGATTATATTTTACTAATTATTTTCACTTGTTTTAAATTGCAACTGTCCAAATTTGGAAATATTTTTTGGTTTTGGTTTTTTGATCTAGCAAATAATCTTATTATCATAACTGAAATAATTTGCTTTTTCTCATTTAGAAATGTCAACAAAATGAAACAAACAACCAAGTGAAGAAAATCCACCCTAATAATCAGTCTTGTCTTGCTGAAAAATTCCTTGTGGATTAATAGTGAAAGTATGAAACACATCATGATGAAAGATGAAATGCTTATTTGAGAAATCTGCTGGCAAATTAGTACCTATGGCCTTCTACATATGGAACCATGGAGGACATTAAGAAATATTAATATAAAAGTGCTTCTTCTCATAGATAGTATCACTGATAAAACGGGGGATTCTGACTAGGTGGTATTTTTGTTGCAAAACTCATTTACGTAAGTATTACTTCCAGCTTACAACTTTTGAAAGGAGTGAATGAAAGAAAGGTATTTACTTGAGCTGGCCTTCTGTTATAAACCAAAAGCACCACCTAGTCTTTTTGCACTACACTTGACTACTTTTACTAATTTAGGTTTTTGTTCTGTTGGGCTTTAGTTTGGAGAGGTGTTACCAACAATTATCAATTTAATTAAAAAAAAATTCGAAATCTTCAAAATTTTAGACTACGTCTAAAAAAATTTTTTTTTTAGTATTCTTTAAAGTCCTCTCTAATTTGGAGCACAGTTAACTACTATAAAGGTTCACATATACACCAATAGTACACACTGCTTCTATGTTTTTGCCTAGCTTGAATGGAAGCCAATCTAGTCTAAGAATAACTCTTCTGGTTCCTTGTTCACTGTCATCCACACTCCAGTTAATTCCCACTGGAACAACCAAACTTGACCTGCATGGATTGAAACCTGCACTTAAATGTCAAGTGAGTTCATTCCAAGGCCTGCTATAGAAGCTGGTTTGAATAGGATGGGGTTGAAGCAGTTTCTATGCACAACAGAGTAATTTATTTAGGTAACTGAGAAACAACTATCTTGCTATTTGACCTTCAAGCTCGTAAAAAATAAATGATCGGGCAGAAAACGATATCTCATGTTTTTTATCAGAAAATAAAGGTAAATTAAATAAAAAGACAAATTGGTTAATAAGGTCCACCTATGAGTACTCCCGCACCTTCCCACAAGGCCTGCAAGGTACGTATTAATACCATATCCACATAGAGGCACTATTGACCTACCACTTCTGTTGCAATGAATAAGCATGTCAACAATGCACAGACATTGATGAAGGTGGAAAAGAATATTCACTGTTCATTTCTATTCAAAAATTTGAGTTACAAAGAAAATACTAAAATCTAGCTTCAAATTATGTATCACAAAAAAACCCCAAAACTCTGGACTCTGGAACATCTGAAAGCTGATGAACCCTCTTCAAGGATGCTGCTACAATGGTGTAAGAATAATGCTCTTGAACAGCTGCAGTAAAGTCTCTTTACAAAACATGGTCACTGCTTTCTAAAATCTGAGGTCAGGCCAGAGCCATAAGGGACCTATTGGTTGTTGTACACACAGCATAAATCTCTTTAATGTGAACAAGAGTTACAGGGACATTGATGACTGCTCAATCATTCAAGCACTCTGATGATACTTTGTGAAGCCAATTACAGCAGCCAGTCTTTAAAGCCCTCCTTTGCACAGACCTTCCTATTCACAACAGTGCACATGTAAATGAGGGCTTGTGACAGTAGGAAAACAATCACAGCACTTGTACAAATTTATTTTTTCCCTTTCCCCTCAGCAGCTATTTGAAAACAGAAAGCCATGCTACCTACAGGTACAGTGTTTCTTCTGTAATGATGTTTTAGATGTATATATCATATTTAGGAACCATCAGCAAGAGAGATTTTTCATTCAGCATAATTGGTTACTTAATTGGCTTTTCAGAAATGACAAGCAATTGGCTGTCATACAGATCTGGCTTTCAAGACTTACAGTCCTAAAAATTATTTCTTTTCTGTTTGGTTTGGGTTTGCATTGCAAATTGAGATTTTACATACTCAGAACATAATTGGAGTTGATATTTATTAAAATACCAGTTTTTGTTAAAACACCATTTAGGAGGAAATAGTGAGTGAATTGCTCATTTCATGCTCACTATTTTATTTTCTCAATTTTTTGTTCAAAATCATCTGTGAATATGAAGGGAACTCAAAGTCCTGTTAAGGTAAATGAGGGAAAACATCAGGTTTTATCTCTTATCTTTCTTATCTGCTAACATAAGTAAACTGACTATTATTTGGGTCTTGAGAGGCAGTTGCTTATGTGGTAAAGTCTTTACAATCAGTCTGTGTATGGAATCTATTTTCTATCTTAGTTGATAGTAAACTTGATGGTTAAGCTTGAGATCCAGTCCTGAGATTCAAGCCTCTTCCACTTAGAGTGGAACAATGCTTACCACTATTCAGCTCCTCTTATTGATAAAAAGATAAATAAAATATGTTTTTCATTACTGAAAGTCATAGAAAAGCTAATGAAATTTCACTTGCCTTTGGGCTTAAATTCATAGGAAGTTCAAATGGATTTACTTATCTTGCTCTTGCTAGTAAGCCTGAGCCTGTAACAAACAAGTTTTTGTCTTGTGTTTCTCCTGCCTCTCCCAACCTCCATCACAGTTTTGTCTGCTGTCATTTCTGGCATGTGCAGCAGTCAAAAATATCACTTTAAATACATCACTTTAAACTAAAAGCATTGGTGAGAGTCCCATAAAAAGAGATGTTTGGCCTGATATTTCAACTTCCTAAGGAATGTTTTATTCTTAATTTCCAAATTTTTCATTGATTTTGAGAAACAGAACTCAACTTATGACCTTTACACTTTTCACTCTAAAAAAACCAGATGTAACTAAATTAATTCAAAAAACATATAGAATTGGAAGAGTGAAGAAAACATAGGAAAAGATTATTTAATAATGTAATACAAAGAGAGCATTCGTTCCAGCAATTGCATAATGAAAATATGATTTAAAAGTATTTACTTTTAAAGTATATAACTAAAATTATAAAATTGTTTAAAAGCACAAAATTCTTCTTGAGAGAAAGATCAAGAGAGAGGGAGAGATTTGAATTCTGCGTGGCAGAAGTTTTCATGTGACAAAATAACTTTGGTTTAGGAGATACATATTCCTTCCAGTAAAATGCTTTTTTCTTCCAGGGACAGTTCAAAACTCTATTGCTGCCTGTTGAATGACAAGCCCACTTTGCCTCATTTTTCAAACCAGTGTTACTGTTTTACTGGTTAGTTTGCATTTTGTTTTCAGGAAGACAGTCTGCTTTTTGTCTTCTTTAAAAAATGGCAACTTGATGTGGAAAGTGCCAGGCTATTGAATACAAAAATGCATGTGCTATCCCTAAGGGAGAAAGAAATAACAGGGCAAAAACTGTCTGAAGAAAAAACTCCACACTTCAATTTAAGAACCTCTCATAAATTTAAATGTCAGGAACAATTCACAACATTAGTTCAAATATCCATGATTCCAAAGAAACAGGTCATAGTGAAAAATTACCTAACTTTCCTGTGAAAGATTCTCTATAGATCTAAGGTTTATACCAAGCATTTTTGTCACCAGAGGTTTTCAAAATTATTAGAAATTTTTAATTTCTGGTATTAATTCATAATTCTGATATTATTTAATCTCTAACAACAGAATTTACCAGAAGATGAACATCATGATGTGACATCATACATCACAGGAATGAGTTTGCATTTGACACTGGCATTTTGTTTGTATCCAGAAACCGCTGCAGCATTTATCCAGTGGCTTTGTAGTCTGAGGTTACAGTTTCAGTAGTTCAACAAGGACATCTTTTGGAATGTAAAATATTTCCTGATGCAGCCCAGTGACCACCACAGGATGCTTTTCCTCAGTCTGATGAATTCCACAATGACAGGCATTTGCTTCCTCTTACTTAACCTTTATGACATGATTCAAAACATCTCAGGCTTTTTGGGGGTCTGCATTTTTGTGAAGAAATGTCTTATCCCAAAGTTTAGCACATATTCTCTGAACATGGTGTCATCTTAGTGTGTGTCTAAAGCATTTTATTTAGAGTAAAGCAAGAAACAGTTGAATAGATAGGTACTTGGACAGATTTCATTCTGGATCAATTAAATACTTGATTTCAATCTTACTTAAGGAATAGTTCAGTGTATAAGTCTCAGATTTAATTTTTCCAAAATTGCTTCTCTTTTTGAAAATAAAAGTGGAAAACCTTTGCATCATAAACTTCATCTTGGGGTCAACTATTCTCAGTACAAGTTACTCTAAAGTCAAGTTTTGAATGAGACCATATGTTGCCAACCAAGACTCTCTAATTTTCTCACAGAAAATACTTGAACAGAAACATTACAATGTATACTTTCTGTATCTGTTTTTCCCAGCAACTAATTTGCTAGTACAGTCACAAAGACTGAAGACAAAAGATACACAATCACATTCTAAGTAGATTTTATTTTCTATTCACATGAATATTCCTAACAGAAATGTAAAGTGTATGGCCAACCTTAATTGATTTTCCTTCTGGTAGTTCAATATTCTTTTTCTGGTACTGGCAGAAACCAGAGAACAAAAAAGAAAAGGTCAAAAGAAAAAAATTTTTAAATGGAGCAAACCAAAATCTCTTCAACCTTTTAATACTGCTATTTTTACACAGCCTATGCTAACACCCAATATATGGGAAAATCAAGGTCTTGTGCAGGATGAGAGGAAAGAGAAGACCAAACTAGAAAAAGCTGTGATAAAAAGAGTTTGCATACAATGAATTTTTTTTTAAAAGCACATGCATAAACCCAATTCTGTTTTTCCTTCTACTGCTTACTTTCTTTGCTTAGTATGAGAATTGCTAATAAATGAATATCAAATACTGCATGCAAAGACATTTTAGTCAGATTCCAAAATTTTACTCAGAGCCTCAAATTTATCATTGCTTCTGGTCCTCAGCAATAAAAACTTATGGTCGTACTTCATAGGAAAAAGAATTATCCTGATAGATAAATTGCCCTTCCTTATGTACAGTATTAAGAAGATAGGTAGCTACTATGGGTGTTGGAATCAGTTTTTTGAAGAACAGAATTCAAGAAAGAAAACAATTATCTGAATATTCTTTTCTTTTGAATGAGCACTCAGACTTCTGGAGCCCAAATGTCTGAAATGTGTTGTGATGCTAGTTCAGTTTTTATACACAAAGCATGCTTTTAATTCTATGAAACACTTACTAAACAAAATAATGTGAGAAATTAAAAGAAAAAGCTTCCTAATTAAAAACAGTTTACTAGAGATACCTTGTTGAACAGTTTCTTGCTAACCAACCATAGCAGGATCACTAAATGCAAAAATAAGGTTTTTTTTTTTAAAATGTCTCCATATTTCAGATAGCTTATAGACTTTAATTCCTATTGGGCATAACATCCTAAAGTCAGTTGCAGATTGAAACATCATGCAAATGTTTTAGAATAAGCCTGTTTTCTGTGTGTTTTCCTCTTCTTAACTATAAGTTGTAAATTTTGCATTGCTGCAGCAAGATTAGAGTATATTCCACTGGAAGTCATTGGTGATTCTTCTCATGGAGAAATGTACATTTTCTTTTCAATATAATATGGAAAGATGAAAAAACACATTGAAAGACACTCTATGAGCAATGTACTAAAACAACCACTGATTTACTGTGTATTAAAAGCAGTGAGAGAACTCAAAATGCTTATATTTGCTAGACTATCTAAACAACCATCACTATTCTCAAGTCAATTTATAAAGTAGTTAAAAACACACTAGAAGGCCTATTGACTGATTAAGTTTACCAGCAGAAATTTCCAAGAGGAAGTAACTTGAAAAATTTGCCTTGTTTTAGAATTTAGAATTGAGGAATTACACATCTGTTTTAAAAAAAAAATACTAATAAACCAGCCAACCAACCAACCAACCAACCAAAAAAACCAAAAAACCAACCAACCAAAACCAAAACCAAAACCAAACCAAAAAACAAAACAACCCCCCCAAAAAAACCACACTAAAAAAACAAAACCAAACAAAAACCCCAAAAGAAAACAAAACAAAAACAAACAACAAAAAAACAACCCAACCCCCCCATTTTTAAATAAGTTCTGCAAGTTAGTGGAAGGTTTATAAGGTACACAATTACTTTAATCTTCCCCTATAACTGGAAGAGAAAGTCTAAGTTTCATACCTCAACATACATGTATATTTAGATAATTTTTTTTTAGACAGTAAGTACCAAATTAGCACAATTTAAAAATGTGCAAGATAGATGTAAAACAAGGCAGTCACAACACACTTTAGAAAAAGCATTTATGACTAAAGTGGTTAAAATAAGTTTGGAAAATAGCCATCCTAATTAGTGCTGCATCTTTGTACTTTAACATGTTTTCATGACAGGTGTCATTAAGTTAAGTACTTGCTTCCTTATACTATCACAAAAATATCCCACACCTCAAAGCCAACCTCTCCCCAAAAATCCCAATTCAGACCACTTAATTTCCAGTCTTGACATAGACATAGAATATTATTCCACCCAAATAGGGTAAGAAAAAGTCATGTAAGATTAACTATTATCCACTAATTTATTTATCTAATTATTTAAATGTCAAAAAAATTATGGAAGACAACAATTGCAACAGGTATATTCAAGTAAGAAATCCAAAGCTGGCAGAATATTTTGTCATCCCCCCATGCATTAAAAACAAAAATAGCAAAACAAAGAAAATTGTAAAGAAAGTCAAGTGGGCAAGACAGCCTAGAGAAGGCAGCGTTTATTGAAAATGTACTCAATATTTCATTCATTAATTATTTCATTTGTACATAGGCAATGTGAGTACTTATGGAGTGAGTATGCAACACATGACTAGGTCTGTTAAACTGAATGGAGAGGAAATTTTGTCCAATCACCTCTTTTGTACTCAGGACAGGGCTAATTTTTGGGTTTGTGCATATATATAATAGGATTTTAGGTCCCTTCTTCCATGTGTTTTTGGAACATGCTTTAAGAAAAAACCCAGGATGATAAATACACATCTATTTATGTTAACTTTGTACATGTAGATTGTAAATCTCAGCGGAAAGAAAAGGGTAAGTGCAGTAATACTCATATACAGAGAGTTCCTAAAGGTATGCTCAAGGCTAATGAATTAGAAATAAAAGTAAGAAACCTGGCACTGGATTTCAGAGTCCCTGTGGAGTTCGTGCTGAGTCCTACATCATAACTCAGTGCAGTGCTGAAACACTACTGCGCTTCTTACACCAGCTTTGAACATTGACAGGCATTGACCTACTCGGAGCAAAATATTTTTTTTTGGGTCTGTGTGTTAAGTCCCTGTGTGAATAAAAGAAGTGGTGTGTCTGGAAGCCACCTGTTGCAAAGTGCTTCTTTAGGAAGGACATATCTATGAAGAAGAGATAAATTCTGAATGACAGTGACTTTCAGTAAGAGATTTTCCACAGTATTTTGCATCCCAACTTCAAGAAAAATTGTTTAAATTATATTTACCCATAATGAAAAAAAAAAAGAATCAGATGGATCATACTGTGGTTCTGGAAAAAATGTCCAGTATGCAGCTAGATTAATCCATAGTCTTATGGGTGAACAACATGCTGACAGTTTCGGCACAATAGGGTTATAGCAAATGGAATGACGTCACGCTGATGACTGGTCATCAGTGGGGTTCGCAGGGCTCCATCCTCAGCCCTGAGCTTTTTAACATCTTCAAAAACAACTTGGATGCAGGACTCACTAATGATAGTTATATAGTAGATCAATAGCAAGTATATAACAATACTAAATTGGGAGGAGCTGTTTTCACCACTGGAGGCAAAGAGGACCTGTGGGGAGATCTCAAAAATTCAGAAGACTGAGCAATCACCACCTGTATAGAGTTTAACAAAGATGAGTGCTGGATTCTGCACCTGGGACAGGGCAGCCCTGGATGTGTGCATAGACTGGGGAATGAGAGGCTGGAGAGCAGGACAGTGGAAAGGGACCTGGGGGTCCTGGTTGATAGCAAGTTCAATGTGAGTCAGCAGTGCCCTGGCAGCCAGGATGGCCAACCCTGTCCTGGGGGGCATCACACACAGCATCGCCAGCTGGGCAAGGGAGGGAGGGGATTGTCCTGCTCTGCTCTGCACTGGGGTGGCCTCACCTTGAGTGCTGGGGGCAGTTTTGTGTGCCTTAATATAAGGATGTAAAACTAATAGAGAGCATCCAGAGGAGGGCAATGAAGACTGTGAAAGATCTGGAGGGGAAGCCACACAAGGAGAGGCTGAGGTCATTTGGTCTGTTCAGCCTGGAGAAATGGAGACTGAGGGGAGACCTCATGGCAGTCTGTACCTTCCTTGTGAGGGGAAAAAGATGGGCAGACACTGATCTCCTTCCTCTGGTGCCCAGTGACAGGACCCGAGGGAATGTCTAGAAGTTGTGTCAGGGGAGGTTTTGGCTGGATATTAGAAAAGGTTTTTTTACCCAGAGAGTGTTTGGGCATTGAATAGGCTCCCCAGGGAAGTGGTCACAGCACCAGGCCTAAGAGAGCTCAAGAAGTGTTTGCATAAAGTAGTCCACATGGTGGGATTCTTAAGATGTTCTGTGCAGGACAAGGAGTTGGACTTTGATGATCCTTGTGCGTCCCTTCCAACTCAGGTTATTCTATAATTCTAACAACTCCAAAACAAAGTTAATTTGATGTAGCTATGCGACTATAGTTTATACATTTCTTGCTTTTATAATGTCATTAAGTTAGCTCTGGCTCTTTTTCATGTCAGCATTTTAAGAAAGTCAATGAAATAGTTAACTGAAAGAAAAGGAAGGACCACTCTTTTTCTCTTAGTGTACAGTATTTTACTATGTGGATAGTCAAGATCGTATGCTAAAACTAATCAATATTAACTGCCAAGAGTTGCTTTTCCATCAAAACTTCTGTCATGTTCCTCTGTTAAGTAAAAAACTGTCCCATGGAGACTACTTAACTGTACTGGTTTTATTTGTGTTTTAATTAAACTGTATTACTACCATTCACTGCAAAACCTCTCTTCGTGATAGCTTTCCCTCACTGTCCAACTTAGAAACTTTGTGTTTCAACTGTATATTAAATTGCTTTGGTACACCAAACACCATTTTATTTTCCATGGTTTCAGTTTAATCATAGGATTTTAACTTGCACTTGAATCTCTTTCTCAGTTCTTCAGTAGAAATACCAGCAAGAGGCAATATTTCAATAACACTCTCTGTAACAGAATTATTTTCAATCAATTAATTATATATCAGTTTATTTTTTTAGGAAAAGATTTTTTTTTCGACTCTAATCCATGACCCCTTCCAATGGCCTTGATATTGTACGAGATATCACTCTTCTCTTCATGACCACAGAGCTGATTATAAAACCATATATAAGGCAGCTGTAGTAACCCTTTCAATACATTTATCTATGAGAGAAAGAAGAAAATTGTTGCTAAATTTCACTGAAGTCTATAAAGTTGACATTTTTGTGTTCTTTAGTTTCCAAAATATTTGGAAAAAGGAATTTAATTAGCTCCTTCTAAGACTATCTTGTTTACTGCTCTTGGTTGAACCCATAGTATTTGAATACATATTTGTTAAAGATATTTGAGTCCTGGTAACCTGATTTAAGAGGTTACTGGTTTTCCTGGTCCCATTTGCAAATACATCAATTCTAGTACAATTTCTAGCGTCTGTGATTTTTTTCCTACAATGTTTAGACTTAAACTAGAATTGAAGTATGAACAAAACAGCAGAAATGAAAACTCCAGTCCTAGTGATCTTTCACTTGTTCACAATCATTTTTAGTAGCTCAAGGATGAGCATTTGAATGATAAATTAGCTGAGATTATGTACAAACCCCTAGTGAAATTAACACAGAGCCTCTTCCAATAAAAATAGTTTGAGACATTCCTACTACATATATGTCTTCAGAGCACAGACATGAATTATCTATGTAATAATATCCTCTGAACTTTTCTGGTCTTTTTTTAAAGGAATTGTGATTCAGATCTGTACTAGTTTGAAAACAAACCAGTGGGAGGCACCAAGTCAGAATAACAATTTAATGGGGAAGTTAAAGAAAAGGAAAGAAAAAAAAACTAAAAGAAAACACTGGTTCAAGCTGACAGAGTCAAGATACAACCTGAGTCCCTGTTAGGCAGGGTGGTGGTAGCAGTCTGCTAGAATGGTGGCTGCGGTCCTCTGAAGCGGTGATCCTGTAGAAAAGAGGGTCTGCTCTTCCTCAGAAGGTCCAGTGGTGACTGTGTAGCTCCTGTCCTCTGGAAATCCAGTGGAAAGGCCTCCTCTCTGGTGTTCAGCCTCAGCTTATATCCACGCTGGGATGCTTGGTTCCTCCCTCTGGGTGGAGCATCTCACAATGGGATAATGAGTCATGAGGCCAAGTGTTGATTGGGCTCATTAACAGATGATAGTCCGGAGGGAGTTATCTCTGAGTCATGCGGCAGGACAATGATGGGCCATTAACAGCAAGATAGTCTGGGGGGAGGAGGCAAGGAAACACTGCCCCACCTGATTTCAATGGCTGATGGGGATGGTAATAGAATACACTGCAACCCAGGACAAGATCCAACAGAATAACCTCCACTTGTCTATAATAAATTTTCATTTGAATTAATAATCCTCCCCTAGGATTATTTCACCTTCTAGGAATAAGTAAAATCTGTGGTATGAGCTTAAAACCTCCCCTGAGATTTCCTGGCCAGAGCAGAGCAAGGCAAGGTGTTACCTACCCACTTCTTAAAGATTAAAAAGTAGTGGGAAAGAAAATAAAGCTTTTGAAATACAGTGTTTCAGGTGCTCCCTGCTCCCTCTTATTTCCACAGGGACTAGGGAGTTTAAATCCCTGCCGTTGTATTTTCTTATTCCATCGTGCATCAATAGGAAAATAGCTGGCAGTGTTGTGCCTTTGGTAAGGACCATAATGACCAGATCAAGACTAAAACTGCTATCTTAGCGTGATTTTATGATGATCCTCTATTCCCTGATCTTCTTCTCTGTGCTCAGAAATGGTGGTAGCTGTAGCTGTTGATTTATGGCGGGCCCCAGGGGAGCGCGGAGCCTTGGGGCTCTTGCACAGGCTTTTTCAAAGCCTCACTCCCCAGGCGTCCGTGCTGCTGGGAGGACTGGGCTCTCTTTATTTATTAGATAGCTTGGTTTCTGTTAGCTTAGGCAAGAAGCCTTTTTTTTCCTTTCCCCGGCCTTGGAGACTGTGGCAGTGATCCTTCAGCAGCCTTTGTTTTGTCTTGAACTGCTTGGTTTGGTTTTGGTCCAAAATCAGAGAGGACAAATCGACAGGAGAAGAATTGACCAGGGACAGGTGGGGACTCGAGGGGCTGCTTTGTCCCAGCCCCAGACCTCAGAAAAGCCAAACCAACACGAGAAAGGACCCTGAATCCACCAGCTTCATCTGCTGTGAAGAGGAGAGCAACATCAGAGATTCACCAGGTTCGCATCTGCTTTTGCCTGAGCTGATGTGTGAACCCTTTGTTTTTTCCTTCCTTGAGATACAAGCTGGTGCCATTTTTTTTTTCTCCTCCCCACCACCTTGCAGCTGTGGTTTATTTTTTTCTTTTCTCTTTGCCTGGCATTCTGGGTTTTTGAGGGGCAGGCGTGGGGGGGAACAAGATCTGACAGTTCAATATCCAGCATTTATTCACCATTTTTTCCTGTACCGTGTTGGCACTCACTTTGTCAATAAATGGTTGGGTTTTTTTCACTTTTTTCCACTAGTGTTAACCTCTCATTGGCAGAAAGGGATTGTTGGAACCCTTTTTTAGAGGAAACACTCATTCTAGAGTGTTTTCTCCTAAACTTGTCTGCAAACCAAGACAACAGGCAATAGAGAAATATCTCAAGAGAAGAAATGTGTATAATTCAATTCACAGTTTGCCTCAGGGACAAGAGATGATTACAAGTTGTGGGTTTTTTTTCACAGCAGAATCGATACTCAAGACTTGGTATTATTAACCAGCATACATGCCGATTATGTTAATTAAATATTCTGCTGCTTTTTTGCCGCACAGTTTCAGATATACTGATCTCACATAGTTAGCCACTGATACTATGAAATACAATCTTAAAATGAAAGTCTGAATAATACATTACATGTGTGACATGGGAAACTACATAACTCAGTGGGAAGATTGCAATGCATGATCTGGAAATTTTGTTCACATAGGTGCCTCAGCTAGTCATTGAATAGTTCTATTAATTTAGAATCTTATATTACACTAAGTTCAGTATAACCAGTTTCTCCCAAATTACAGCACTCATACTCTCAGAACACCATAATTCTGTATAAAACGAATTAAATAGTAAAAGAAACCCCAACAGATTTCCAGACCAGAAACATAAATCCACACTTTTTGTCAGCTTTCAGTTGTGTCTAGGTTTGGGTTTTATTTTCTATCCAGAAACATTATTACTTAACCTCTATCCTCTTCAGTTATTTCTGTATGATTAATTTTTTTCACTCGCCTCTACAAGGCCTGGATAAGACATTTAGTCTTTAGTACTTATTTAGTACTTTCAAGGATAGAACTCATGTTAGGGACAGATGTTGATATTTAGAACCCCATATCTAAATCCTTTCTGACTGTGAAGCGCAGGACGTAAGGGTCCTGGCTCCCTGAGGTAGGCATGTTAGGGGAAATCCTCTTGAGTATGTGACCATCTGGCATACATTTTGATGACATTTCAGCAGCCTGGCAGGGCTTCTGAAAAAGATTTCAGATGTTTCAGTAGGAAGAGACAAAATAAGTATCTGTGTTACCAGGACACAGAGTTTTCCCTGCTCCCATAAACAAGAAATAGGTCCAGTTCTTGATTTTTTTGGAGTCAAATTAGAGGTGACATCAGTAGAAAGAATCAGTCCTACAACAGGACAGGAATTGTTCCTGCTACAGCTACCAAAATGTGACAAATATATAAAGAGCAAGTACCCTGAATGGATAAGGTATCTTTAGAAGAAAATGCTAAGAGAAAACATTATTCCCTGAATGTTAGGAGTTAGATAGATTCAAAAGCCAATTTAGGAAAAAAATAGAGATAGGATCTAAATATTTCATCATTTACGTGAATTGATTGTACTGGTGATGAGGGACAAGAATTTGTGCCTCCTGTAATATTTATTGATGGAGCCCTACTAATGTGGCTCAGTGGAGCTCATGCAGGTTGACTTATATAAGTTTATAGCTCTATGCTTATCCAGTTCCTTCCTCCCCTAAGTGACTGGCTATATTCAGGCTATTTAGAACACTAATTTCTATTTCAGCAGGTAGAGTAATGCTGTATCTCCACACTGCTATTAGGCCTGAAAAACAAGTCGAGTATCATTCCAATATCTTCTGTTGCACTATAAAAGTCTCTTAAGTGCTCTGTCCTAATTCCCTAGGTAACTTTCAAATCTGTACCCTACCATCTTTTAAGTACTCAGCACTAGTTTACTCATTCCAGTTGAAAGTTTCCCTTCTCATACTTTTTTAGATATTGAAGGTCTGAACTCTCTCACTTTTTCATTTCTTTATAAGAGAAAGTTTTCTACTGTTATAGAGGTGTGGGGAAAGCAAACTAAAATTTTCCTCTAGGACAAGGATCATTGTTAAAATTACACTTACTGACAGAGACTTTGTTCTTGAAATTAATCATTAACCCTAAGACCCTTCACTTTCCTTCCTCCAATAACCTCTTCTGATTCTAGGCCCAGCTGTGATTTAAAGGTTCTCCTTATCATGCCTCAGGAACCTGTCTCAAATCCCTGCTGGATGATTATGCTGAGAGATACTTCTTTTTTTCAGTGGCTGTGCCTTGGAGCAGGCTGCTGCAAACTCTTGTGACTCTTTGTATTATAGTACCTTCCTGAAAAAGGTAAACAATTTATCTTGGATCACAGGCACCCAACCCAGTACATAAATTCCAGAATCAATAATGCTTTTGACTGGCTTGCAACTCATTGATATGTGTGCTAAACTCAGTGAGGAGGAGATAAAAAGGAGCAAGGCAAAAGTCAACATCAGAGATGTTGACTCTGCCTTTTCAAAGCTCTGGCTCTGACTTAGGCTTCCCGTAAAGATAAAACAGTTGGAGGGCATAAGACACTTAGGGCACTAGGCAGGTGCTGAGGAGTATGTATTAGACATCTTTGTCTCTTGTTTCTGAAACTATTATATGCCATGGTTGTTCTACCACAGCACTCTAAATGCAGACTATAGTGAGTCACAATATTCAGAGTTATGGAAAAAGGAATTATGGAGGAAGTCTTATAATCTGTTGTAGGAGAGACTAAAGAGGTTTGACATCTCAAAGGGTAACACAAAGGTCAGCACATTCACTTTTTTCTTTGTTTTTTAATATCTTCCTAATAAAGGACTCTATTGTTGATCTCTGTGTTTCAGGGAATACTCTGTACCAATAGCCTGGAAAGAGAGAAGGAGAGAGAGAATGTAACTGTTTTCAGCAATGACCGCAGTACTAGAGGAATAGCACTCTTTGCTCAAGTATTCCACTCTTTGCCTAAGTAAATGCATTACATAAATTGAAATAGCATAAAAAATCATCATACTTAAGGTCATTACACAGTTATTCAAAACATTTTACTTTTCATCAGTTCTGTAGCCCAGTATTTATTCTAAAGACACAGTGAGCTTCGCCTGCACTGCTGTGCACCAAAAGGATGGACAGGTCCCAAGTATTCTATCAAAACAGGGAACACCTGTCAAAGGATGACTGATTTTGAGCAGCCCAGAAACAGTCCTTTACTTTACATCATGGGGAATTTTGTCAGCAAAAATATGAGCTCCTGCATAGTTTGGATCTAAATTTTGGTTGTTGATACCTATATACATAACTAATTTGGATGAAGCAAATTACCCATTTCTGAAAAAATCTTCTCCTATAAATCTTAATTCCTTCTTTGCACTGAAGAAGCCTGTCCTCTTCAAAAGATATTAGTTACCAAACTTCCAATGTAATTACATTTCTCAAGCTCACTTCTTTTCTTCAACTGAACTTTTATTGAGCTTCATTTAAAAGATATACTTTTTTTTGCTGTGGTTGCAGTAAAAATCACTATACTGCAAACAATACATTTCCGATAACCATTCCAGAAGATGAAAAATAACATATGCAACACTGCCTACCCAGCTGAGCTTGTAAAATTCTAATTTTGGAAAGAGAAAACCAGCATTATTTTCTTCAAAAAATGTGCTCTTACCATTTTTGCACTCTTAAAGAAAATGGCTTTACCAGTTTATGACTCCTCCTGCCTGAAAGTGAAGGAGGGAGCATAATTTTATATTTATGAATACTCCTGTAAATTATATCACTATAACATCCACAGAATTTCACATAGTTATTTAAGGTTTTCCTGCCACTGTTTTACTTCTTCAATGGTTATTTGTGTAGGTAACTTCCACGGTATATAAAAAAATAGAATCTATTTTGATTCTGAGCTATTTGGGAGTTAACAAACTAAAACCTCTCAGCTGAAAAATCTAGCAGATAATATTCATATTTTTATTATAGATTAGATCTATTTGCAAGTATAGCTTCCTTTCAGGAAATGATGATTTGTTTCTTTTTTGTGTTTTATGGAAATCTGAAATAATCACCTTTAAGCAGTTTGTATTTAGGGACATTTGCTGCCAAGTTGCTTTTACATTAAATCAGCATATATTGTTTTACAAATCTGACTTTCACAATATAAGATTCATTGTAATAATATGACTGTTTTTAAAGGGTATTTTAGAGTCTAATATAAATGTAGAACATGCCAGCACTGACTAGTAATCTACCAGAATTTGGGAAGCATTCTTCACTGTGTAAACTGAAAAAAGTATTTTCCTAAAGAGTTTCCTTTTCAGTCTTGACAAGCATCTCTTTGCATGTTTCACCATCAAAACTGACAAGAATTCTGTTAATAATGTGTGCTTGATATTACTTTTACTTGATGCTTTAACTGCAATAGAAGCAGAAGTGTCATGAGAGAAGAGATACTCTCCTTCTTAATAAAAAGCATATTTACATCGTGTTGCAGCTGGCAGTGTGGAAAGAAGATAACCTTATTCTTATCCTGACATTCTACAGTCACTGTTCAAGAAAGGAGAAATGTTTTTTCCCTTCAGTTATCATTGTGTTTATTCTATCAATCTTCTAAGCTAAAGACATAGTTCTGGCAGACTGGTGGTCCACCCCTACTGTCTGAAACCACGGACAAGATGTTTTTCAAATTCTGAAGTCCCAGGTGCTTTAGTCAGAGGGGAGTGAAAAAACATGAAAATGTAAAAACACTGATAAGGAAACTGTATACCTAAGAGCTGAATATTTCTTTCAGCATCTGTGTATGGACATAAGGTTTTTTTAATAGCTATTATATATAATTAGAAAAGCATCCTTGACAAAGTTTATTACAAATCAACATACTAATTTACCTAATGAAAATGTTCTTAATGACTTTATTTAATTTTATTGCATAGACAGCTTGTCTCCTGGCCAAACAAATTAATATGTTTGTATTATGAGATATGTTTTTGAAGCCTTTCCAAAAAGAGTTCAAAATCAGCCTAAGCATATCTCGCTTTCACCCAGAAATGGAAGAACTATACCTAAGGATTTATTTAGTTTTCAAAGTCCGCTCTTTTCTATATACAAGCAGATGCCAATCTTCACAAATTAAGTCATTATTCAGAATTTAATGTTTGGGGTTTTGACCCCTCTAGTCCTCCACTATTTGTTGGAACAGTAAAACCTTCTTTGGCGGCAGTGGAACCAGGCCAGGTCTAAAGTACAAGTGATGTGTATGAAAGGTGGCTCAGACTGCTCACTGAAGTGTTGGGAGTTGATTGTCCTCCAACACCGTCCCTCAGTCAGGTGATTGTTTCTATGATTGTTGGAAAGGGGATAAGTATTACATAGGAAGGATATACAGGATGATGCAAATCAGCTTTTTGGTTGTTTTTTTCGATGGGTTGGGGTTTTAAAAAATTTATTTATTTATTTCTCATCCAGAGTATGAGGTTCTCATTTGAGGACCAGGCATGTTGCTCTTGAGGGAGGGCAACTGAGGTTCCTCTTAGTAAATCCCTTAGGGTGAACTAGAGTGAAACAAAACTGAATGAGTGGTTTATTGGAGGTCTCCAGACCTCCCTTACTCTCCTAATGTTAGTCCATGGTTTGGTAGTTGGATTGGTGTTATTGGGAATTCCCAGTTGTCACTCAGAGCTTATTAAGTCCTGGGCTACTTCTAGATGAGTCAAGGCACGTGCATTCTGGTTGTGGGGTCTGGGAGCTAACTTTATTCATTCAGGTAAAAGTTTGGCATGAATTTTCAGTATGTTAGGCAAATCCCAGTTTAAAAACAGAAATTGAAGATGATCAGCTTCCACAGGAGAGTTACCTGGAGTTTCATAACTGTGTATGTATTAACTGGAAACCACCTTTTTGCCAATTTTTGCACACTTTTCAGTATATGACCAATTGTGGGGCTTTTAGGTATATGGAGTTCTCTCCTCTCCATAGGATCCAAGCCTCCTGACCAGTATGCTGTCCTCTGGGTTAGGATCATGGGTCTTGGTTATCACCTGTGGTCAGGCAGACTCCTGATCCCCAACATCCCCTTGCTTCTGCTCCACTCAAAAAGATCCAATCTCCCCCAGTAAGAAATAAATATATTTAATGTAAAAATATATTTTAAAATATTTAAATATATAAATATACATTCTAAGTATATCCAGTTTCTGTCTCATTTCTACTCTACTTCTCCTCTATTTGAGCTAGGGCTTCACCTGTGTAAGGGGTTGTGTGTATTGTAGTTTGCTGAGCTCCGCCCTGAGCATATCTGAAGTTTCAGTTTTAATGAAGGGACTGAGTTTTAGTTCATCATCATTCCCTACATAATATACTTTGTATTTCTCCAGTTTCTCAAGAGGGTATGGGGACTTGATATTTGAAATCTTCCAAGTGCTCCCTATATCTTTAGTACATGATTCCCATTCTCTAGTTTCTAGTTCCCTCCTGAGGGTCTCCTGTATTCCAACGACTCTTGTAGGGTCAATTAGAGTAACTTATTCATTTCCCTTTCTCTCCCAGGTTGCCTTATG
Organism: Coloeus monedula; assembly: GCF_965178545.1. Taxonomy (NCBI): domain Eukaryota; kingdom Metazoa; phylum Chordata; class Aves; order Passeriformes; family Corvidae; genus Coloeus; species Coloeus monedula. Next base: position 26,086,698 of record NC_138822.1, on the reverse strand, counting down.
TTCTACGGCAACCTGGGAGAGCTCTTTCCCCAATGGTTCTTGGAAAGATTTTACCAAATCTTGCAAAGATTGCATAGTTTTATGCTCCTTTTTCTGAGAAGCTAATCATTCCTCCTGCTACTAGAGATGCACCCAGAATGGCACAGATAACTGCCTTTCCTTTTACATGTTTTAGTTTTTCTTTGTCTCTTAGAATGGCATTTTGATCTGCCACAACTTTTGAGTCATGACAATTATGTGCCCAAATCATACCCAGGAGGATAAGCTTTATCATTTTTTAACTTATCAATAAGGGACTGTCCCCATTTGGATTGCCCTTGGTGGTCATATTTTTAAATTCAGTCATTTTAGCTGTCTGAGATCTAGTGTCCTTCTCCCCGCTTTCCTCTGAAAACAGGCAAATTTTCCTCCAAGAGGAAGATCTTGTACAAATCTAGGCACTATTGTTTAGTCCACAACACAAAAGTATCCTGTCTGTGATGTCAGTAAAATGTTTCCATCTGCCTCTGAGGCAAAGTTTAACGGCAGGGCCTAAGTAGTTTAGCACAAGGTCCAAGATGCGTAAGTAGGATCATCAATTTTAAAAACCATATGACTTTGCTTTGAACCAAATCACCTAAATCCCAGCTCAGGGACAATGTTGTAATATGGAAATACAGATGGATTGGAAGAAGAGTTAATGAAGATTTTCTTCTGTTAAAATATATTATAATGTAATTCTAATATAATAAAACATAATAAAATATATGAGAGTGATATGATATGATAGTGGTTAATGTAATATTATATAAATATAATAAAACATAACAGTGGGAGAGGGACTGAATTTTTTGAGTCTGAAATCATGAAAAATCTATTTTTTAATCCACATAATTACAAGAGTGATAGGCTTACACCACAAAGATCCAGCAGTAACCACAAATGCCGTAGTTTTTGAGTATTTAAAGATTAAAATTGTGACAAAATATAAAAAGGTAAAAAACCCCAGAAATATATATTTTTATTTTCTGTTTTTCAGGCTCCTTTACCTAAAAGTAATTGTGTTACATATTTCATATACTATATTTGTATGCATTTTAAGGGTTTTTAAATTAAACATCATAATAATTTTAGCTAGGAGAGCAAATGCTTGTACATGGAACTTTTGAGTTATTATGATATATATTATTCTAAATTTTTTTATTGATGATGAGTACTCATGATGGAGAAGTAGAGTACTTCTCACAGAACAGGAGAGATTAAGTCTACCAAGACATGTCAATACTTTCATGAAAAATCAATGGGGTTGAAAGTAAATGTCAATTGTAAATCAACCTCAATGAGATTTTCAGATGTTTTCTAAAAAATTCTTATTTCTTGAGTCCAAATATCAATATGCTTTTAAGATTTATTTTAAAATACACTTTTCAGAGCTACTCAGCTCACAATCTGGAAAGCCTTGACTAATAATTTACCATGCATTTTAATGATAGACAGATGTTCTCTGACATAGCAGGGAGGATTTGATCACTTGTTGATCAGAAAAATACATTTTAATACTTTTCAAGCACTCTGTTGACCAGTTACACATTTTACAATGCCTCAGTTGTAATCATCCTACGAACTATTATTTTCTTTGTAAAGTGGATTGGAAGATAAGCTTTCAAAGGCTTTTGTGACTGCAAAAGCAAAAGTCCTTCCTACTGATCATAGAACTATAGAATAGAATCAAACAATAATCTAGGTTGGAAAAGACCTCTAATGTCATTGAGTTCATCCTAACCTCACAGTCCCAAGTCCACCACTAAACCATGTTCCTAAGCTCCACTTCTACATGCCTTTTAAATATCTCCAGGAATGGTGCCTCAACAATTTCCCTGGACATTCCCACTGTTTTGGTGAAGAAATTTTCCCAGGTCTGATTTCTTTTTCGTTGTTATTGTAGTTGTTGTAGTAGTTGTTGTTTTTGTAGTATTCAGGAACCCACAACACAATTGAAAAATCCTCTGAAAAAGCATACTCAGTCTCCTCTTCTCTTCTAATCACAGTTCAGCAGAACAAGGGGACCTTCTTAAATGTAGTTCCCTATAAGTTCTTTCTTACAGGGGATTTCTGCCACAGAATAAGAGAGAACTGGTTTCGTAAACACAAAGAACTACTTGAACACTACCATTCACTCTGCACACAGAAACTTCAACTTTCTTAAAGTTCTGACATCATACGTCAGAGGCAAAGGCCACGTGTACAGGGAAACATGGACTAGCAAAAATCACATTTGTTGAAAAGTTCTCTTCTCCTTTTACAAAAAATGAGTTTGCCAGTTTCTTTACAGCATCTGATGAATAGTTTATCTTAATTAGCATAGAAACAGTATTTTGAGAAGTTTCAATGTGTCAAATTTCAATGCTATTTTATACCTAAGCAGTAAAAATTTTCCTGATTGGTTATCACTAAATCTGAAATATTTCTCTCACATTTTAAAAATCCTTTAAATTTGGCCTGCTTTTTAGAAGGAAATACATCTTACCAGATAGCATGTCTTTTGCACATTATTTCAGAATAAAAAGTTTCAGAATCTATTCTAGACAGCCATTGAACTGATTGGGGTAAGAGAATGACAGTAATGACGCTGAAAGCCGGAACATTCCTTAGAAAGGCAATCAAACTAACAAGTAAAAAGCATACAAACTTCAAAATCAAGAGAACTGAGTGAGTTCAGGTCACAAATACCATCCAGTTGAAAAGCAGCTCTACAGTCTCAATAAAGTGCATGTAATTGAACAGGATTTCTTATTTCTGGATGAAATTCATGGAATACACAAATGCTTATGCCTTGTCACACTTCCCCAATACCTCCTCCCAATAACACAAATGTCCCTTGAGGCACATTTTAAGTGTTAGCCAATGATACAGTATTACACTAATATTTAACAGTGATATTTCAGCTTCCTGCTAATTAGGACAGATAAAAATTTGCTTGGTTACAGCAAGAAGAAATATAAAAAAAGAAATATGTCAAAACAAACAATGCCTAATCCATTACAAACAGATAATGCACAATCTTTTTTTTCTTTTTCTTTCCTCAGGCTCCATGCATGTACAGAACACTTCAGAGGGAGTTTTCTCTGTGTTAACAGTGCCATCTAACAAGTCTCATTTCCTCTGTTGCGAATGCTCTTTCTATAGAGAGCTGAAGGCAGTGTCTCCCACAGGGGCTAGTAAAAATGTTGGCAGAATTATGATGTGTGTTTTGTACACATCAGCTCATAGAACTGGAAAGATGCACCCCTGAGATCAGCTTATATTTTTCTGCAATCCACTTTAAGTTTCAAGAAATTGCTGTTCTCTCACCATTTCTCCTCCATCTCTCCCCTTAGTGATGACTTTATGAACACATGTATTTAGTCTCTATAATTGTGAATTAAGGCCACTTACTGATAAAAATAATTGGCATTATTCTTGTGGCCTTTACTAATAACAGATAAATGCAAAGGACAAGATTTTGGAATACAGTTAGGCACCAAAGGAATTACTTGTGTTCCTCTTTACCCAGTCATTAAAATCAGTGAAGAACATCAAATCTGACAGTATAAAACTGTGCAAATAGTAGACAACTACTGTGGTTGAATTATTGTAAGAGAAGGATCTTTACCAATACTTTATTTCCCCATACCAAATGGGACACAAAGGGAGCAGCATATGAAAAGGAACCATTGAAACATTACTTCAAAAAATATCACTGGACTGAAAATCTGTCCCTAGGATCTCTGCTGCCATGGGCAGAAATTGAAAGTAGTATTATGTGGTTGGTCTTATCAGTTACTTGGAAGAGAAATAATAGTCACCTTGGCAGGGAGAGTTAGTGGGTTTTTTTGGTGGGGGTGTTTGGGTTGGGGTTTTTTTAATTTTTTTTTTTTTTTTTAGTTTTATTGTTTGTTTGGTTGATGTTCTTGCTTGTTTGTGCGTGGGGCTTTTTTGTTGGTTTTTTTGTGTCTCAGCAAGGCTGTTTTTGGTGAGCAGAGGTCAGAAAAACCATCCTCTGTGTTTTTTCCCTTACTTGTGAGAAAATAGGTAAAATTTTAAGGGAAAGTACAGCATTTTGAGCAGATTGAAATGTAGATGAGAAGCGTTGTGATTTTTTTCCCTAAAGTTACATAGTAGCTTTCCAGAAGGAAGAGTAATATTCTAAATAGACGACAGTAAGACAGCAGATTAATGCGTTTTTAATAACTGGAAAAAAATGCATGTTGTATGTGTGTGGAGAGAGCCAAGATTACCTATTAGAGTTTTGAGAAAGTTCTTCCAATATAATGCAAGACTTTTTTATCTCTAGAATCCCTCAGGTATGTTTTTCCTTCAGAAGTAAAAGTTACAAAAGACAGAATATATTGCAAAGTAGCACTGTGTTCAATCTGTAGGTCTTTTAGTTTTCATAATGCACTATTTCATAGTAGAGAAAAATTTAATAATTGTTGAGACTGTTAGGATTCAGTTATAAATAGTTTATGGAATCTGAAATATAATTTCAAATTTTTGTATACTCTATGGTCTGAAAATTAGTTACTAAATGATTAAGAGGAGAGTCCAGACTGTAGAAAACAGAGCAGTTACATCACGTTTCCAAGAAATAAACAAGTCCCCCCATCCCCTCCATTTAACATTTTAGAAAAAAGTAATTAAGCCAATTTCAGGAATCAAACATTGTCTTTATATCTTTATAGCTGCATGAACATGATGAATTACATATGTGTTTATAAAACTCACTGTAAGGTGTGATATGGATGATGAAGTCAATATATAGAAAAATACAGCTTTCAAATTAAAACATATTGTCTAACCAAATCAAGATTGAAGTAAAATAATTTTTTCACACTAGTTTAAATATTACCCAAACAGGTATTATGGCAAATCATGGTACATCAGCGGTTTTGAAGGTAAGTGCACTACTTTCTTCCTCATAATACATAATGTTATTTTGATACTATGGAAAACTGAAGATCTGAAAAGTTAAATAAAGACTACAATAAAGCCTTGCATGTTTTGAGAGAAATTTGGATACTTTAACTTCCTTGGCTCTTTGGCCCACAGATCTAACGCACAAATGGATCGGCATCTGTGCGAGGTTTAATGTGACTTTATACATATCTCCTTCAATTAACCACCGTGAAAGAGCTTCTTAGTTCTCTGCTACAGCACAGAATAATGCAATGCAGATTGAGCTGTTGGAACATGTATTGGTCTGTCCTACACTCTTAACTCCTGCCTCTCTCTGAGATGTGGGAGACCATGGCTTCTCTTTTCTCCAGTTTTACCTTAGGAGGCAGTGACTGCGACCAAACTTACACAGGAGATAGAAACTTTCCTCCTTCCACTTGAGCTGTGCTGCACATGCCCAGAAAGCAAATTTCTCAAGTCTGGGAACTAAGTAAGCTGGAATCTCAGCACAGGCTGCACGTGGTTAAGCAAAAGCAACTTCTGGGCAGTTTGTTTTACATGTGTGGTACTTGCTAGCAGCAGCCTCTGTCACAATCAGAAAGTTCTGTCTTCTGTATGAGTTAACAATATGATAACACACAAATCTGTGATAACATATTTCCTGGAGATTCTAAGAATTCAAGGATTTGATTCAAATTAATGAAATTATATCCTTTTCAGTCACTGGGAATTTAATAATTTTCTAAAGCCCTTTCACTTACAGGGTCAGAGAATTTTGAGACATGTATAAACATGCACACATAATAATTTAAGTAGAATAAAAGTATAATTTTGAGTTGTTTGTCCTTTATACCAAATGTGAACTGTTCTGTTTACAGGGGTTTTAAAGCCCTGAAAGTGAACAGAAGTCAAAAATCAAAGCAAAGGCCTTGCATCACTCTATTTATAGTTTGGGATTTAAGGGGTTTAAGGTGATCAGAAGCCAAAAGTAGTAGCAACTCAGATTTTAAACAAGTTTAAAGTGATAAGAGAATGACATTTTAAATAGTCTGTAAAAATCCAATTTGTAGTAGTAATTAAGTGTTTCAAACGGGAGAGTGTCTTAGCATTTATCTGTACTTAGTAGATATATCAGCATGTGGCTTTTTCCATGTGGTAGATGAATAAGTTATGTACTCCCCAAGGATGTAAGACCAAAACATATGGACATACAATAAATGGCTCCTTTTGCGCTTTCACAGACTATTCCACTTTTAAAATAGTCAAATTATCTGGTTTTAAGCTTAATTATAAAAGCAAAGCAAAACAAAACCAAATAGCCTTTAAGGATGAAACCTCCTGTTCCAACTTTATACACAAAGTAAAATTTTACAGCTGAATCAAAAATTTATGAAAATAAGAGGGTTTTGATGGAATTGATGACATAGCCTTAAGTATTTCAATACTAGCAGGTATTGCCATGATATAAAATATCCTGGAGAAACACACAAAAAACCCCAAACAAAAAAAACAGCCTTCCCCCTCAAAAAAACCCAAACCAAACCCAAAACACAAAGCCCCAGAACTCAGCAGTCCCAGAAAGAAAACCTTAATATTTTGGGGTTTGTTCTTGATGAAAGGGAAGAAATATTATTCTCCATATAATGGGGAAAATGTCACAAACAAAATCATAAAGCTATATTAAAAAATATTTCAGCCATTCTCTGCTCACTGTTTAATGAGACATATGGTCAATGGAGAGCTCTGCTGTTACAAAACACCTGTGTAAAGATTTTCTCAAGGGGACATCTTAGGAACCATATTGAAAGAGTGAAATGGGAGATGTGCTATAAAATAAAGCTTAAAATTGTTCTCAATTCAATCTCTTAATGTTATTCTCAAACTAACAGGAATAAGAATAAACACTATGATGCGTGTTTGGTTTAATGATGTTGAACACTCAGCAAAGAAGAAAGAAAAATCCATGCTTTCCTTATTTTTTCCCCCAATTTTATGTCATTAATTTGGTGGGGTTTTTATCACAGACTAATATTGACTAAAGTTTGATGACTATTTTGGTGTGGATATTTCTAAAAACGAATACAGTGGGCACCAATTTCCCCAAGACAGAAGAACTGCTCCAGAAAATGAGGTATCTGAACACTAAATTTCCTTTCAAAATACTTTCCTATTTATTTTTCTGTGCTTCTGAGCTTTCAGAAGCACTGATACTATCTAATTATATAATTTTAAAAAAAAATCCAGTTTCATTGATCTTGCAATTCCACCATTTTTTCTTTGAGGATCTTATACTCTCTTACTGTCGTCTGGAAATATGTCAGGTTACTAAAAAGAATAATATTTTCCACAGAGAGTCTGGATTCCTGGTTAAAAATTTATAGTCTTGACACCATTTAACAATTTTTATATGAGAAGAATTCATTATCTCATAATTTCCTGAGATACATACAAAAGTTAATTTTTCCCTTGATGTCAGACCTGAGCACACAGTTTTTCAGGAACTTGACAAATGAAATTACAAGAAAGTCTGACTGCAGAAAATTCCCTGACTGTTCTATAGATAGACTCTATACCACACCTCTGTCATGCAAGAACAGAATGTGAAACAAAAGAAATGCCAGTAGAAAATTTATATCAGTAACAGAAAAGGTAAATAGAAGAGAACCTTTTCAGCTTTAATATTAAAGTGGACTTTCAGAGTGATCCAGGTGGAATGGCCAGGATCCATATCAAAAATGTAGACTTATCTCCACAGTAATGTTTTGGGTCTTTTTTAAAGTTACTTTGTTTTTTTTAACTTTAAAAAAATACTGTATCATATTGTGTCTAAACTTTGTCTGAAAGGGCAGAAAATGTTCCCATGAGTTCCTGGGATATATTGATCCAAGAATTTAGACACATAACAGTCTTGTATGTGCTAACATTGTCAGAGAAATCCTTCATAAAGGGGGAGTCCACCAGACTAACAGAATGCTTGTGAGTAGAAACATTTCCTATTTAAAGACACCTATGAAAGTCATAGGAAAGATAAATTTGCCTAATATAGAACTAGAGGAAATCAAATCTATCTAGAGAGGTATGGTCAGTGAATTTTGGGGAATTCTTTAAGAAGAACAGTAGTAAATAAAGGAAACATGTAAAATGTAATGCCTGTTCACCTTTTAGTATCACATTGTGTTTAAAGTGAGATATATTGAGTGTTAGTAATATGATAATGCTACACTTACTATAATAAAAGGAAGCCCTGTATACTTACCTGATGTTTATTTGACTTATTTTAACGGATTTTAATCGAACAATATGTTTACACACACACACACAGAGTTCTCTATATGTATGTGTACATATGAATGAATAATACAGATTACAGATTGTTCTATAATGGTTATAGTTGATGAGACAAGTCTTGAATGTTTTTTCCCAATTTGAACAGAATTTTCAGAAAATAAACCAAAACTAAACTGGAGGTTAGAGGAAGACAGCAATAAAAAATGGCAAGGAAAAGTTGAAGAAACTTGTTGAAGAAACTTAATTTAACCTAAATAAAAAGGAGAAAACAGACTAATCTGCCACATTAACTTCACAGGAGACTTGGCATATCAATCTGAAAAACAAGTTGTATTACCAAAATCTAACCAGTAAAAATATTTACACTAGTTGTTTTAAGATAAACATCAATTTACACCATAATAAACTTTCTGAAATTTATTCAAAACAGTGATAGTTAGAGGTCTTCAAGTGGAAGTGTGATTTTTATTTAACCATCCTCTCTTTCTTGTCATGGCTTAATTCAGCCATTGAAAAAACACATTCCCAATTTTTATTTTTTGAGGGCTAATCTAAATTATCAAGATTGTATTTTGCCTCATAGATATGCAAAAATGTTTATGAGGATGAGACACCTTCTTGAAGAGAATTAGCAAATAATAGAACAAAAGAAATACATTGAGTCATAAGCTCTTTAAGTCAATCAGCTTTGCAGTAAAGAAGCTTGACAAAGTTAAAAGAGTTGAAAATACTTAGTTTGCTTTCTCTCGTAAAGACCTACTATGAACATATTTATGTTAGAGGTCAAGCCTGTTCAAGCAAGCAAGTTGTTACAATACTTGTATGGTCAATTTAATAGCTTATTTATAGTCTTCACATCTATTTCCAAAATAGTTGAAATTTTGATTATAGAAAACAAAGTCAAGAATTAAAATACATCACTATTAATAATTTTGTCCACATGAAAACCTATTTTCTTTTTTTTTTTTTTTTTTAAACAACTTCTTCATAGAAAAGATCAGAGAAAAAGTTTAGATTGATAATATATAGGTAATTTTTCCTTCTGAACATGTAATACATGTCTCTTAATTTCTACTGTGAAATTACTCTCCAACAGACCTTTCACTTCTGGAAGTCTGTTAGATATAGAACTAACAACACATTTGTATAGACATATTTACAACTGTTTTCAAGCTTCAGATATGTCAACTCCACAATACACTTTGTCACTCAGATCTTTACTCAAGTACTTACTTTAGCCAAGTCATCCTCAACTTCATATTTTCCAAGCCTTCTATAATGTTTCTTGAGCTTACTTTTTTTCTGTTTCCTCTACCAAAATTTTTTCTTTGTCAGATTTACCATTTCCCTGTATTAACAACTAAAGAAATTTTATCATTCAACAAAGCTAGACTCCAATTCAAATCTCTTTACTGACTTCAGTTAATTACATACTTAGTCCAAGGTTTTTTTATCTAATCTCCGAACCAGTTTGATGGAGTTATATTCCATTAAGCTCACTGCACTAAAGTTGCTTTGATATCACCTATTTTTTTCTGTTTGCATCTGACTAACCTGATTGCTTTCAACTCTAGCTAAGATTTCATCTTCCTCAGCAACACATTACAGCATAAAAAACATAGTTCTCTACATCTCAGTCATTTTGTGCACAGAGACTTAAGTATCCCAGAAATGTCTAAGAAGTAGAATTTTGATGCAGACTACAACTGACTTCAGCAGAGCTAGTGTCTCACTCAACATAATTTTTAAAATACATTATATTAATTTGAAATGCAGTATCTAGCATGCCTTAATAATATTTTTGAAAATGACAGTGTTGGAAGCATATAGGTCCCTTGTTTGTCCTGATTATAGTTCTTAAGTATAAGTGAGCAACAATCACATTTTTCTACTAGTTCTATTGTTGATCTCTAAAACCATACGGAACCATATTAAGACCACAGCAACATTACTTACCTATATGCTCACTCTGTATGCTTTTACATATAATATTTCAAGAAATACAATCTAAAAAATCTCTGGTAGACATCACTTTAAAGAGCTGCAGTGAATGGAAAATACGAAATCTTTCTGTTTCTAGAGGCTCTGCAGTATCCCAGAATTCCTTTGGTCAAATTTTATTTACATGTCTCACAGCTTTAGATTTCAACCTGTATTACTCATTTTAATAGTTTCACAGTGTTGTCTCTTCTCTTCAATGCTTTTTTATAAAATAAATTATATTTTATAAGCAATATGTCCTTTTCATGATATATTTACTCTATTGCTTTCCTATTAGACTTTTTATAGCTTTCATAATGCAAGCTAGAATGCTTTAAATGGTCACAAATCTTTGCAGTAGCTGGCAACACAGAAAAAATTTTTTTTTTCCTTTCAGTGATAGATATAAATGCAGTTACTTATATATTACAAGAGAATCAAAACCAAGGACTGGACTACAATGTTGTAAGAGAGCATCTAATGCACTAAAATGAGACTTCAGCAAGTCCATTACACATTCCATTATAAATTTCTCTTAAATTCCATCTAAATAACAATGAATTTAGAAATGTCAGATATAATTCTTGCTGATTTTTTGTCCTGATCCTGAGGAAAAAGTGCCTCTTTTTTGATCCTGAGTATACAATTATTGCATTAATTGATTCTTGCGTATTCATTACATCAGACTAAAGAAGTTACTTGTGCAGCCATGCTTATGCTAACTTAACAGTTACGCCAAAGGAGAACTAGCCATATAGGAAAATAAACCGAAAACAGGATTTGAAATTGGTTTTGCACAAATATTTGAGATAAAGGAAATGTTGATTTACAGGATCAAATGTCTCTAGGGCATGTGAATTAACCTGCACGAATAGTGCACGCGTGTGAAGATTGTAACTCTTTTATGCTGGATATATTAACATTAAGAAATGAATAGGAATCATGCTTACTCAATATAAAATAAAAAGTATTCTATGCCAATGAGGTGTATTACTGTAGTTCACTATTCATTCAAAATGCTGATAAAACCTCTAAGCCCAGGGGATTGAAACAGCTCAAGAAACTGATATTGGTAAAAAGAAAATAAAATTGAAGATAAAGAAACTCATTTTTGCTTGTAGTTCAAGATATTGTACTGCTTTCAAATGAACCTAAGAGAACAAGGTGGCTTCACCTTCAGGAGATGTGTGGATTTCAGAGCTTTCTGACATCATGTTCACCATGCAAACCACTTTCCCTATTGCATAACAAAGAATTCTAGTTTGTTTTTACTATCTCCAGGCATTGCTGCTGAGACCTGTGTTTAGTCTAATACCTCCTCATTTATAAACACAGGTGTACTCTGTATGCATGTTTAAAGAGCCTGGTAGTTTAGTTTAGGATCTGATACAGGTACCTCTGCAAAGAAGTTAATGCTGTTCCTAAGCTGCTTAAAGGACAAACCATCATAACATGTTATTGTGAATGATGTGCTAACAATTTGACAAGTTATGCTTTTAGTACCTCAGTGTAAATGTAATAACAAATGCATTAAATTCTCCATGGAATTTGACAGGGATTTAAGGGGACCACACAATTTCCTCTCTCTGAAGACAACCTCTTCCAGTTCAATTCAGGAATTAAACATTTCTGTTAGTTTTCTACTAAATGAACATCTGGGCTCTTGCACATTTTGTGCGGAAAATTCTTGTCCATTCACAGCTCAGCCATCCAGTCATATGGCTATTTTTGTATATGTGTCATTTCAAAAACTGAGATTGTAATGGCACTACAATTTTGGATGAGGATAAAAAAATATATGGAAAATCTGGAAATAGGAAGACATCTAGGTTATGTAGGTATGAACTTCCAAGATTAAAATACTTGTGTTTTTTTCCATATATGCCTAAGAGAGTTGAGTAAATGAGCTGGTTAATTAGTACAAATTATTTCTTGATTTTAAAGACTTCTTAATATTTTCAGTCATATGTCCCATTTCTAGTTACTTGTGCTAATTTTATTCTCATGGGAATTCTATTTTCATTAAAAGAATCCTTCTACACTACAACAATGTGACTTAAGAAAAAAAAACTTTTATAGAGATGTAGAGAAGGATTTATTTAGTGTATAGGACTATGATACTGTTTCCATGCAAAAGATAGACAAATAGAGATAACAAACAGAGATAATAGAGATTGTGTTTCACTTTTATGTAACTTTCCAAAAATGCCAAGTAGTCTTCTCTTGGATACCTAAGAAGCAGCAAGAGGTCACTACGTACTTGACATCTGAATTTATTTTAGGTTTTCTTTGCTCAAGAACAATTTCTTGCTCAGGATGTCATCTGAAGACAGCCTTTTTTGTCTTTGAAAGATGAGAAATTATAGTAAAATTTTTTGTCTGTTAGAAAAGGAAATGTTCAGTGTTATCCTCTGATTTTGTAACTAAGTAGCATTTGAGTTTGGACTCTTTTCTGGTCCAACTGATGTTTACGAAGTGAAGAAAAGTGATGCCAAAGACATAGGCATAATATTTCTGTGTATCGGATACGGACATTTAAAAACATTTGCTCTACCACTTCGCAGTTGATTACAAAACTGAGATATGGCATGCTATGCTCTTTCTCTAAAAAGAATTGGTTTCAGGTTTCCTGTGGTCTTCCAAAGTAGAGGTCTTTGTGCATGTTTTTCTAAACACAGAACATTTAGAACATCCACAAAGAAAGCTGCAGTACCAACTGAGTATATGCTGTGTGTGAAATTGCTCACTACAACTTACTAGAATGCCCGAAACAAAGCAGAGACAATTACAGATGAAAGGACATCTATTCTATAATGGTAAATTTGTGTCTTTTTTTATTTGCATAAGGAAGTGTTATATGAGTAAAGACAGTCCTCTTTTTTTCATGCTTAACTTGAATTGCTCTGTTTGAAGCCTTTTGTTTGCTGGGAGAGTTTTACTGACAGACTTGACCAGGCTGAGCACATGCCTAGGCTGAAATATGCGCTACTGAGAAATAGCTTTGATGTTTTAGAATTACTCAATTACCGTGGTCAACAGCTAAGCTAATATATATATGTATAAATATATAACAAATATAAGATAAGTAAACGAGTTCTGAGTTCCTTTCACATTATTCTATTCCCATTTTTTACTATCAAATAGTAGCCATTACTTCAAAATACTATTTAAAATCTGGAAAAATATGGAAGTTATATTACTGTATTTGAGGTAGGATGCTTTTTTCTGAACCAGTAACTTATTTCTTCACAAAGTATTAAGTGAAAATAAAGGCTGAAACTGTATACAGTAAAAGGAAGCAATGGAAGAAATGTGTTTTGGAAATGACAAGATTAGCAAATAATTTGGGAAATTTTTGGATTATATTTAACAGAACTGAAAAGTCAAACATATTTCTACCTTTACAGCTGTTCACAGATACCTATTACTTCTACTAGATAACAGAGAAGGTTGGAATTTAGAAAAACAGAATAATCAGTCCCTCAACTCCTTATTCAAGTCTAGACTGGAAGGTTGGAATGAGCATGAACAAATCCATTTATTTGGCTTCATGCTTTCTATTATTTGTTACAAGCTTTCCTGGTCACACACACCACACTTCTTTTGTTGAATCTGCAGCTACCTGATTATTCTTAATCTTGATCTCTCCGTTCTGCCCTTGCCTGTCACGTGTATTTGTTTTGCTCCTTCTCAAGAGTCAGGCTTTGTTTGAATCACCTCTCTCTCCTTCCCACTGCCTTGATCCCATACCACATGTTCCAGCACATCCTATGTTGGATGGAAAACTTTTATTTTTCAAATTCCTTCTTCTGTTTTGCATCTACAAATCTTTAATTAAATGGGTTTTTTATAATTTTTCTGCAACACAGACCCACAGTAGCAGGGTCTATGTAAATGCCCCACAAATTTACATCTGCATGCCAGCTACTACAGTGTTAATTTTTTTAAACTTATTACCACATTCTCTGTTCCCTGGAGTGTCTTTGATATTTCTGTTTAATTATCTTCCTTCTACTTGCCTACCATGTTCTGATTAATAGATTGAGTGGGGGTGAACAGCTAAGTCACTGTTTCACTGGCTGACATAAAATTATCTCAGATCTCAAATAACAAAGTGCATGCAGATTTCCTAGAGCTTCTGATTGGATCAACTGTTTCCATAATATTTCAACTATAAAAATGAAATTACTTTATGGCATTTTAGGCTGAAACATCTCTGATAGAAAGACTGTTTCAAAGAGCAAAAGTAATTGGACTAAAGGTCTAACAGTAATCAATTTGTTTGTTCATTTGCGTGTTTTCTTAAATGAATGAACACTGCAATAATCAGAGGATGAGAATAAACAAATCAGAGAGGGAAATAAGGACTGTGGTGTTTGGATACTTAGGAAGATTTGGTAGATTTACTTCAGATTGGATAAGGCCTTCATCTATTATACATGTTGAGGCTTGACCTCCTGAACGTGGTTGAATATTTTAAGGACAACCAAGTAATAATTCAACGTTAGAAGATGAGACTGGGTTTCATTATAAACTGTTTTAGCAGAACAGTTATGTGAAGATAACATTACAGTTAAAGAAGAAACTGAAATTATAAAAGCTGTATAAGCAGGAGGCAAGTTCAGGACCAAAGATGAAGTGAAAGGAATGTAGAAATGAGACAGATGTACTTCAAAATGTTTGCATTGTTCAGTAGGGGTATTGCTATTTCCAAGGCATTCCTGTTGGAGAATATGAGGAAGAAGATTTCCATAAGAAGTCAACAAGAGAAGTAAAATAAGCCAGATGTATAATAGAATTCATTCTTCACAGACGTGGAACAATAGTCGTATCAGTGTTTAAAGTTGAAATTAGGTAACAAGAACAAAGGTCTTTATGATGTGACATGTGGGTGTCATGTTCCAATGTGGGGAACTGCAAGGAGTTCTTTTAAAAATGGATGGTCAGGAACGAAATTAAGCCAAACGAGGCATCTGAGAACTGTTTATTGACAACAAAAGGAGAAGGAAAAGTAGTTGCCCAAGTGAAAGACAGATAGAGGAGACAGAAAAGAAGAAAATAGAAAAGGACTGGGGGAGAGGAGAGAGAGGGGACATAGAGAAAAAGAGGGCATTACCAGCAGCGAGTCAGGGCAGTGCTGTCGGTGTCCAGGTGGGAGGTGCGCACGCTGCCTGCCTGCGGATGGGCTGCGTCTGACCAAGCCTGCAGGGCGCCCGGAAGGGCGCGGCTCCGGCTATGATGGCACCGGACGGGCGGTGAGTGGGCGTTCGGACGGGAGGACCAGGAGCCTGGAAAGGGTCACGGTGACCGGCTGCATCGGGGCGGCAGAGAAGGAAGCTGGCAGCCCAGGCAGAAACGCAGGGCGAAGTGGCAAGGCGCTGGTCAGGGGCACAGGAAGGCAGGACAGGTGTGAGGGTGAACCAGAGAGGGCAGGAGAGCCAGAAGGCAGGCTGGGGCCAGGGCAAAGGAGGGAGGGAGGGAGGGAGCGAGCAGGAGCAGCGAACAGCAGCGACACCCCCAAAACAAGCAGCAACGCAGTTGGGTTTTATACCCCCCCCAGCCCCTCCCAAAGGCTGCCCGACAACAGGGAACCATTGGTACAGTCCAACCTTTCTTTGCCATCCACTGGTGGAGACCTTTTCGCGACTAGATTGGAGAAGCCCCTCCACAGTGTCTCCTACTGACTGCCTCATGGGAGGTGTTGCCAGGCCAAGTCCCCCCAGAGACAAGGCTTCTTCTAGCTGCCTCCTGCATGTGGCACATGTGCACCTCTCCTCCACATGCCTCCGACAGCCATTGTTGAGGCTGTGAAAAACGAGGTTCACTCTTACTAAGATTTTAAGAAAAGTTTCATAAAAGGGGCAATTAGGAGACAATAGCAAAAACGGTATTGTGGCCGGGTGCTTTGGCAGAGCCAAAGGCACGCCTCTACGTCCAAAAGATCATCTTTAAAAGTACATCTCTTATTGCATATTCATCACAATCATGTATGATTCATAAATTCTTTGGAGTTTCTGTGTATCATCCCATCAGCCTTATCTTCCTCCTTGGCTCTGTTCCGTCTCTGCTCCCTCCATAAATTCTTCTCTCTCTGGTTTCTGGTTTTTCTTCTTCTCTGATAAGATATTCCAGGAATGTGAAGGCTTTCTCTGCCTATCTTTTCTAAATTGACTCCATAAACAATAGACATTCTGTATCATGTATTATATTACAGAATCTAGGTAAAGTTTTTTCTAACATTAAGGAACATGCAAAAAGCCAACATCACAATACATTCATAACAACTATATAACATGCGAAAAGCCAACACCACAATACATTTATAACAATACCTCCCTTTTCCTTTTTTTACAGATCATTTGGCTTGAGCAGTATCCCCTGTTTTCTAGCCTTTATTATTTGCTCTTTTTTTTTCACAAATCAATCTTGCTTCTTCAAAGGGGTCTTTGATATCATTTTGCTTCTTTAACACCATGATCTTTTGTGCCATTCCAGATGTAGCCAATTTTGGTTCCACAGGCATTGGTACTATTTGCATGCCTTGGACCATGGTAGATATTAATCGAATGAAACAGAGGATCAGGCAAGGGAGAAATATCAAGCCTGCAGTGGCACATAAAAGGAAGAAGCCTAGCTTCTTCCACCATTCTATTCCCAATACATTATCCCACCAGCTAAGTTTTAGTGCAGATTCCAACTTTTGGGCCGGTACATGGGCTATTTTTCTGATATTTTTGGCTATATCTAGGATGGCATCCCCCTGGTCATCTATCTTCAAACAACAGTCTGATGTATTAAATTTTCCACAAACACCTCCTTCTTCAGCCAATAGGTAGTCTAAAGCCAACCTATTCTGATACACTGCAGCTCTTGTTTGGCTTTGTTGGCTAGCTAGTAATTCCAATGCCTGACCAGTTTGGTTCGTTATTACTTCTACCACTGCTTGGAGTCTTATAATCCAATTCAGCATGTAAATTGGGGCTCGATACCCCCAACTCCCATCTTGTGCCCAGGTGGCTGGTCCATACATTTCAATTATGCGCTCAGCGGGCCATTCCTCGTCTCTCCATTTTTGAGATCCTCCAATCAATTCTCTTTTATTTCTTTTTAGATTCTCATACACTGGTATTCCTAGTTCATCTCTGTCTGGCTCAGGTAAAAGAAAGAATCCTGGGTGTATGATTCCCAGGGTACAACTCCCTTTCCACCGAGAGGGGAGCTTTGCATATGCCCTTTTTCCACGTATCCAAAATAGGCCATCTGGTGCCTTCTAGTAGTCAACTTTTTGTGGATTTATATTTTCTCAAAATTCTGAAATGTCTGGGATCCCAAAAATAAGGATTTTTGTTTGTATCATTGCTTTGAAAGAGTTTGACCTTATTATTGTACTTACAATTCTTTTCCTTTGTTTTTTCCTGAGTCCAATACAGAGCTGGTTTCCCAGGGACCCACCATGTAAAAGTTCTATTACTGACCTTATATCTCTTACAGGGAGTATTTCCTACTGCGTTGAGGAAATTGTTCCCGGTACGCCAGAGACACTCCTCTCCTATCACTGTTGAACTTAGTACCCACCCTTCTGGTCTGTTTTCTCCCCTTATCCTTGTCCAATTCCACTTAAGGAGTTCTATTGGGCTTAAGCTACTGCATTTCCATGGCCATTCCTCTGTCATCAGAGGCCCTCCACAGACCCAGCAGTTGGTTACATAAAGCTCTTTACCTATGCTTTCCCCTAATTCCACAAACAGATTTTTTCCAAATTTTAAGATATCCTTTTCATTTTCTAATTGTTGTTTGAGCTTCACATACATGTCTTGAATTGAGGTCAATATAGAGTGCTGTGCTAGCTTTGCCTTCGTGTTCACCAGTTGTTCTTTTACTAAGCCTGAGACTTTATTCCGAACAATACGTGTGAAACAAATCCATCCTTCCCCTTTTGGACATTTACTTCCCAACCTGCTACCACTTGTTCCTAGGTTTTCTACAATCCAGTACTTTTTCCCATTTTGTATACAGTTTTCTACTTTGGATGGGTTATAACAGTGACTGTTGACATGGGTATGTGCAATGAAAAAGGAACCTCTGTGTTTTCCATATACAGCTTTCAGTAAAACCTATGGCATGACTGTGTCAGTATCCCCAGAGGGAAGAGACAAAAGAGGAGTGACAGATAAAGGAGTAACAGAGGGCCGATATGGCTTATACCTCCACCTGATGCCATGAAGATTTTTGCCTTTTCTTTTATACCCCTGTTATACCTTTCTACAGCTTCTGTATTCCTAGTGCTTTTTGCCTACATTCTTGGACTTGTTTGTCAAGCTAAGAGACTAAACATTTTAGAAGCTTCGTAGCTAGGGATCAGTGTGCCCCAGACCCCAAGGTCCTCTCCAGAACACATTCTGTAAACCGAGATAGAACCATCCAGGGGAAGGTTCCTTGGGGAGGGGGGGCTCACTTGAACCTGTCATTGGGGAATCTTTGATAGATATGCTAATTAGTAAAGCCTATAATGTTATACGCAATGTGGGGGGGGGATGAAGACACGGGAGGAGAGAGACACAGAGACACAGGGAAAGACTCGGTGGGGTACATCTCAATGCATATGGCCTGGACGTGTACACCTAAGGATCCTTAAGAATAAATACCAAGGTAAAATCCCTTTTCCCCTTCTAACCATGTATGCCTCTTGATTTTAAGACCAGGAAAAGGCATCACACCTCCCATGCCTATGGGGTTGCTGCCCACAGCAGGGGTATATGATCTTCTTGGTGGCAGGTACAGTGGTCAATTCGGTCTTGCCCTCTATGTCCTTGTCACTTCCTCTTCTCTAATTTCCAGGCAAATTGCTTTTGACCCTTCTTAACTGTAGCTTCCCACCGTTCCTCAGGTATCTCCCATTCAACAGGCACTAGTAATTCCCATCCACAATGCAAGGTTACTATTTCAGCTGTTCCTTGCTCTACCTGGATGGGGAATAGATTTGGCATTTGACACTTCATGCAATGAGAGTGTCATTTTAGTGAACTACAATACCAATAATTTTTACAGTCTGGACATTTACTTTTAACCCAACTAGCATGTCCAGTATTGGGATGAATTATACAGGATGTATGGTATGGCACTGTTGGAAGTGGCAATTCCTCCTCCTTTTTAAATAAGTCACAGGCTAAGGCCAGAATATGAGAACTCCCAGACCAAAATAGTCCTGATCCTCCTGTTTGGAGTGGAAGTATTACTCCCCAAGGAGGGTATCAGAGGTGTCTCGGGACTTGTCCAGGCAACACTTGAAACCACTGATATAAGCTTGGCCTTATTTCCCAGTCAGGCTGTGATTCTTGGTGTATCTCTTGGATCATTTGGGTCTTCCCAGTGCATTACCACCCAGTTCCCTTTTAAGAGTTAACTTGGTATCACTAGGTGTATCACCAGACATCACCAGATGTTATAGTCCACTCCTTAGGTTCTTCCATGGGTCCTTTGATTCTGCTGGCGTGGATCCACCCTTGCTCCTTGGTCTGGATCGCTGCTTCAGTCATCAGCAGCACCAGAAAACGACCCTCCCCTTGTGGAGTTCATATTCCTTTGAAAGTTACTTTCTCTCATAGTGGCTACCATAATTTTTTGCTTCTACTTTGGCTTTTTCTTCATCTTTCCTGACATAAACTTTTTGAGCCTCTTTTAATAAATCATTTAATGATCTTTCATGCCAGTCTTCCAATTTTTATAATTTCTTCCTAATATCTGGCCAAGCATGAGTGCCAAAATTGACTCTTAGTAAAGCCTGCTCAGCTACTGTCTCAGGATCTATCCCAGAAAATTGTTTCATATTTCTCCTAAGTCTCTGTAACCATTCAGTTGGAGACTCCTCCTTTCCCTGTTGCCCTTCAAAAGCCCTTTTAAAATTCTGCTCTCGAGGTGCTGCCTCTTTTATTCCTTTGATGATTAAATTACGGTAATCATTCATATTCCTTCGCCCAACCTTTTCATTGTGATTCCAAGCAGGGGGTGTCAATGGCATCTTCTGGTCTCCTGGCAGTCCCTGCTGGTTTTTCTCTTTCCCAAATTCTCATACCCGCAACTCTAATCATTTCTCATTCCTCTTGAGAAAATAATATTTTCAATATTGTTTGCATCTCTTCCCAAGTGAAAATGTTTGGGCCTAAAAATTGATCTAATTGTTCATCTGTACCCATAGGATCGCTAATAATCCTTTAATCTCCTTTTTAAAATTTCTAACCTCTGAAGAAGTGAGTGGGACGTTTGCAAACCCTGTTCCCCCAGCTCCCATTGGAACTTCCCTTAAAGGGAACAAATGGACCTCCCCATCCCAGTTCTTGTGTCCTTTTTCTCTTATGACGCTTCTTTCCTGTCTTGGGGGGATGTCAGGAGAGGGCTGTTCTGTAACTGAGCTCCCCGTACTTTGGTGTTTTGCTTCTCCTTTAAGAGGAACAGCAGAAGCGGTCCTTGCCAGGGGAACGGTGCAGGGAGGGAGGGGGGCTAGGGGGTAGGAGTCCTCTCCGAGGCTGATTCCTCCAGGAGTGGGGGGGACATCGGCGGGGACTGCCGATGGAACTGCCAAGGGGACAAGTTCTTCCGGCTGATACCAGAGTCTGGTGTGGACCCTCTGCACGCGGTCCACAGCACCCACAGCGACAGGACTCTGAGTTGCCGGCAGGCTCAGCGCGGCCCGCGGGGCCAAAGCCGGGTTCAGTGGAGCCTGGCAGACAATGCAGCGGCGGCAGGGGCCGGTGGAACGGTTGCAGACACTGGAACCGGGGCCGGAGCCGGGACTGGGGCCGCCACCGGGGCCAGGGCAGGGGCAGGGGCAGGGGCAGGGGCAGGGGCAGGGGCAGGGGCAGGGGCAGGGGCAGGGGCAGGGGCAGGGGCAGGGGTGGGCCCCAAAAGTGGTGGGCTGGGCTGCTGCAGAGCAGATATCTGGGCTAGGGATGGGCGGGACACCGAAAGCGGCGGGCTGGGCTGCTGCGGAACAGATACCCAGGCTAGGGACGGGTGGGACACCGTAAGGGGGGCGCTGGGCTCCCACAGGACCCACAGGGGCTGAAGGGGGCAACAGAAATGCTGGGGCTACCAGTGGAGACACCACTGCTGGGACAAGAGGTGGAGCCGCGGGTGGTGCCATGAGAGGCAGGACAGGCGGGACCTCGGGCTCCAGAACTGGCGGCGCAGCTGCGAGTGGCGCCACAGGAGCCTGGGCTTGGCGGGGGGCAGGCGGGAATGGAGGGGGCAATGCTTCCAGAGGGTCCCAGCCCTCCTCTTTCTTGTTTTCCCTTTTCTCCTTTTCTTGGGTCTCTGACAACTTAAAAATTCTTATCCCCTTAGACTTTATGTTTCCCACCCAGCATGAAGCGTACTTGCCTTCTTCTGTGTTAAAGGGTTCTTTTGAATTTACAAATACTTGTAAAGCCTGACAGATCCAAACTTCAAAAGAGCCATAGCTGGGCCAGAAAACACGGTCGGATCTTATTTCCTTCTCGGCCCAATCAAACATACAAAACTATCATTTTGACTTTGCTCTTTTTCTTTGTACTTGGGTTAGTATTCCAGTTAACTGAGATAACTCCCAGAGGGCTTTCCTGGACTATCTCTGCTGGCACGCCTCTATTCCTTTTTTTATTCCCTGATTCTTGCTTACTAGTTTTATGTCCCATTTTCTCAGAATCTTATCTATCCTTCCCAGGCCTTTGTTTCCCACTTTTTTTTTTTTAATAAAAACCAACAAAACAAACAACTATTTGAACCCCACCACCTCTTTCCCCTTTCTTCTCCTAGAATACTAAAGTTCCCTCCTCTTAATAAAATATGCCTCCCTCCAGAAAATAAACTTATATTTCAAGGTTTAACATTTTTATCTCATACGTTTTCATTCATTCTCACTCACTCCTTTTTATTGTTCCAACTTCTCTTTCTCAAGTGCTATCAGTCACAACCACACAAGATTAAGGTACCTTGTAATTTCAAATTGTTGGCCAATATTCACTGCTGGGCCCAAAGTTCCAGGTTTCTTGGAGTAATCCTCAATTTGGCAGAATTAAGCCTGGATTTCTTGAATTTTTAACCCTCAATACAGCAGTCTCAAAACCCAAATGCCTTGGAATTAATCCTCAATTTAGCAGAATTAAGCCCGGATTTCTTGAATTCTGAACCCTCAATCCGGCAGTCTTAAAACCTAAATTTCTCGGTTCCAATACTAGGAAACTCTTGACTCCCCTCCTTCAAGGAGTCCAATCCCTCCCCTGAAACCCCGTCCCAGTTAAACTGGGGGTCCTCTCACTCCTTTTTATCTTTCACTTTGCCTCTTTACTGACTGCTTCCCTTGCGGGAGAGCAGAACTGCAGCCTCAGAGGCTCCACACTCGCTTCGCAGGTCTGGGGTAACCAGCCCGCATCTCATACACATACTTTCATCCCCCATATCCCCCCAAAGAAAGAGGAAAGAAAAAATACTCACCTTTCTTTGAGTCTTCGTGCACAAGATTTTTATATGTTTAACTGCCGTGGTATCTTAGGGAGCCTTTTCTTTCCTTTCTTTTTGCTTTGTCTCCTCTCTTGTCCACTGGGTGTTTGACCTGCAAACCCCCCTGACCATTCTGGGAAACACAAAGCGAGGCCGCCAAAAGCAGGCAGGGACGCCCCCCCGCTCTGGGTTTCCCAGGAGATCCCAGATGTGAGGTCTGTCCCCGTATGGGCCACCAAACTGTGAAAAACGAGGTTCACTCTTACTAAGATTTTAAGAAAAGTTTCATAAAAGGGACAATTAGGCGGCCGGGTGCTTTGGCAGAGCCAAAGGCACGCCTCTACATCCAAAAGATCATCTTTAAAAGTACATCTCTTATTGCATATTCATCACAATCATGCATGATTCTTTGGAGTTTCTGTGTATCATCCCATCAGCCTTATCTTCCTCCTTGGCTCTGTTCCGTCTCTGCTCCCTCCATAAATTCTTCTCTCTCTGGTTTCTGGTTTTTCTTCTTCTCTGATAAGATATTCCAGGAATGTGAAGGCTTTCTCTGCCTATCTTTTCTAAATTGACTCCATAAACAATAGACATTCTGTATCATGTATTATATTACAGAATCTAGGTAAAGTTTTTTCTAACATTAAGGAACATGCAAAAAGCCAACATCACAATACATTCATAACAATTATATAACATGCGAAAAGCCAACACCACAATACATTTATAGCAAGTCATAACTAAACTGGATTGTCTCCTCACAGTGTGCTAGCAAAGTCATACTGTGGAAGGACCTAGAAGGAAAAATGGATAGAAAACAAAGACGCATGCAAATCTGGCAATTGCTAAAATGAAATGTATCACTCTTTATTTGAAAATAAAGTTTAGCATACAGGTAAGGATTTGGTTCTTCTACTGCTATTCCTGGAACAGTAATCAGGACTTATTAAGTATATGTGTTTACTCCTGAAAATGTCAGTTTTTCCTTTTAATTAGAATTGAACAGTGTGAACAAAGAGACTGCTTCTAACATGCAGGAGAAATTCAATGAAGCTCTGGCATTTATACTGCCTGAGAATTCTCCAGCCATTTATTTAGCTTTTTCTGCTTAAAATTAGTTTTCACTAGCCCACAAGTGATATTCTCAGATCATTTCAGAGATCTGAATTACACAAACGGTTATGAGGAAAAGAAGCTTTCTCTTCTGAAGGAGTTGTCCTCCACAATGAGGAGCACTTTCCTTAGCTGTAACACAGTGAATGTGTCTTAAAGCCATTTGAAGGCCTTTTGCACTGAAAGACCTATTTAAAAAGGATGTGGCCATATTGACACCCTTGTCTTTGAAAAACTTATGCAATTTTACAGGGAAAGGTCTTGATGACATCAGCATTTTATCTCATGTGATGACACATGTCTATTTAATTATGTCAATCACAACAACTACCTTAAAAAAGGGTAAAGGGGGATTTTGAAAATGAGATGTTTGCTTTGAAAGATTGACTGGATTTAGTCAGTCACATTTACTAGCATTCTACTGGGTCAAGAAAACATTTGTACAGATTACATTGGAAACTTTATAGCTATCTACTGTTTTATTCTTGTCAGCTCTAGGCTTTTTCTTAATTACCAGAATGGATACTAGAAATGAGTAGCAACATTGCAAAACCTAATGTATTATATATAAACATATATAAATAAAAACATATATATATATAAAATACATATATCTATGTATACATATATGTACATATACATATACATATAAATATATGTATAATACTAATTACATGCTAAAGATGCATACTGTGAAACTAATGTCATGCAAATGAACAAATGAATCTTTATATTTTCTGTTGAAAAACCTTGATCAGTAGAACCACTGATATTAATGAGTAAGCTAACATTCTTTGCTATGCTGAGCATTGCTGATGCTATGGTTGTAGGCCATAGTTAATCTCACCTCAATAATTTCTCTAGTGCTCTGACTTAAATGTAACACAGAAGAAGAAATGGTAGTAATTCTTAAGGATTAGGTCTTCTCAAGAGGCGAAATATCTGTGTATCACCACGCTTGGTCATGTCAGTATGGAATCAGTGACTGGAAGCAATTTAATGTGATTAAACTGATCCCTCTCAGGTCAAACCTGTGCACCTTGTGATTCATTGAATCTGAGGGGATGAGGATTGAAGAAGAGCAGTCGTGTAGTCTGAAGGACAGGTGAGGGAGAAAAAGCTGGCAGTCCGGAGATATGTTATCAGTCAGGTGAAGGAAAGTAAAGTTATATCAGGGGGAGCAGTTGTGTTTAGTCTTCACTACTGTAGCAATGCCTTGTTTCATCAACTACAAACTTTAAGACTGTGACAAGATAGAAGAAAATTTTTCTAAAATATACTTTTTTCTTCCCTTTTGAAGGCAGAACAACAAAATATTCAGCATTACTCTTACAGTGGCATTTTTACTTTATTCTGGTGTTATGAGTATGACTTGAATCCAACTAATACTGAAGGGTTTACTGCTCTTTTTAAAAATGACATATCGACTTCTGATGGACTGTTATGATTAGAGTTAAGAAAGTTGGCTTTCACAAAGTTGTTGATTAGTTGTTGAAATAAAGTTGGTAATTAGGGAATAAAGAGGGTTGCTAATTAGTTTGCTGAATGTTGCTGCAGTTGAACAGTTGTACATTGATCAGATTTAATTGTTGTAGCTTATCAAGGTTAAAAGCTATTAGTTAATGTGTTCATTATACTTATTGTTAATAAAATCATCCTAGGGATTGTAGTACAAAATGGAGAACCCAGGAATGTTCCAGAACCTCTATGAGGTAACCATAAAAGGAAGGGCCTCAACCCTTATCTACATAAGGGAGGAAATGAAGGACTATTACTGGATGTTCCCCGAACCCTTCAGAAGACCCCAGCCAACAGCCAAAGGACAACGAGCCAATAAAAGGACTCTAGACATCAGCGAGCCAATTGTGATGCTCCGGTTGGGTGGGGAAAGGGGCGGCTGGGAGGCGGGGACTAGGGGGATAAAATGTATCACCCGAGGCTGCGAGTGGAGCCTCTGATCCGCTCTGTCCCAGGTCAAGCTCCCAGTGCTGCGCCTGCTTGTCTTGTGTGAGGCAAATCGCCGCAAGTGGTCTCTTACTGTCTTATAATTTAGTTTTGGTTAATAAATTTGTTTTAAAGCTCAATCCTGAGCCCATTTTTAACATGGACAAACTATACAGTTCTTCATTTCATTTACG
This sequence comes from Coloeus monedula, assembly GCF_965178545.1. NCBI lineage: Eukaryota > Metazoa > Chordata > Aves > Passeriformes > Corvidae > Coloeus > Coloeus monedula. Next base: position 26,060,791 of record NC_138822.1, on the reverse strand, counting down.
AGATACTAGAATGTAAAACAAGGAAGTCCATCTTTGTCTTGGTTTTCTAATCCAGTATAAAATCAGTAGGAAAGAAAAACTAAAAAGGCAATATGGCATTATGACACAGACATGGCTTTCTATCAGCTTGGCATTGGTCTGATACTTAATATTACATTATTTTGGCTCCTAAGATTATTTATCAAAGAAAGTGAAATAAGGCCTGGCAAACTGTATTTGACTCACCTCAAGCAGTGCCAGAAGTAAACACAGCTGCTCATATTTACAGACCAGAATATATAAGACAGAAGAGTCTCATTGATAATTTCAAAACCCATCTGCTCTGCCTTAACTTACTGTATAATAAATGTATCTGAAATGTAAGTTACGGATAAAGCTTCATTCTTTTTCTTTAATAGGTATTCTATAATGTATTCTAGAGTTTCTTGGAAACAGAACCTTTAAGATTCTATTGAAATACTCTGCTATATCTTACCAAAAAATACTCTAAGAATACATTTTTACTGAATTATAATTCACTTTAACCTAAGAAAAAGTTGGCTTGCCAGGAGTCAATTGAAACCATTACATGTGTATTTATACATGTTTATCCATATGTATAACTATATATTCAGAATCTACAGCTGCACATTAATGTGCATGTGTAGACTCTGACTTTAGGAGCAGACAGTAATGTGCAGGTGATTTGAAACTTCAGTTTTCCTTTGCTAAGCAAGAAAATCCTGTGCACAGCATAGCACATTTGAGGAAAGAAACAGATAATAGCATATTTACATCTAGATTCACCAGGTCAGCATGTTTACCAGCATTATTACACCTTCTGCAAAAGCACATTATCTTCTATGTTATCTGAGAATGTGGCTTAGTATCAGGCTGAAGTCTGTGATGTGTCATTGTAGGGAGTAATAAATCCCCCCCAAAAATCCCCCCCAAAGAAAGTAATTTCTAAAGTATATTGGCAAGCTTAGTGTGCATGTTGAACCCATATCTGAATACCTTGCAAGGCAGAATGAACTCAGAATTAGGCCATTCAGAATCTCCAAATCAGTCTGAAAATCTTACTTTTACAAGACTTAACATAAACAAATGGTCAAACATAGCATAAAGCAAGTGTACCAAGATGCAGGGAGGGCTATTGTGGTATATTTGTCCCTGTTTAACTAAATTATACTAAATAGCCAGATTTCTCAGCACATCCAAAAAGCATCACTCTGAAGGTTGCAAAGCAGAAGGATCACAGAGGCAGACATTAATCTGTTTGAAGAATGGGCAAGGACAAATGAATTAATTTTAAGTGTATATTAAATGAAACAAATACAATTATTGTGGTGTGAACAGTCATTAACTGCAGCTTTACTTTGATACTTGTTCTGAATATATTATAGATCTGTACATACAATAATCTGAAAAGACTTAATTACATGTTTGATAAATAGACAATTTGCACTACAATTATTTTTGTAACTTTAGGATAAAGTGAGATAAGTAATAATTATCTGTGTTTGTGACAGTCACGTGTTCCATAATTAAACACTTGTTTTCATCTTGAAATTAAGTAAAGTAGCAAAACCAATTTGATACGTAAAACAAACAAACCCAGCTATCTGGAAAATTTTCCACTAAGCAGATACCCAATAAAGCAATGAAGTACTGCAACAAACATAATGCAAAAATGCTTGTAAGAGAACTGGAAATGGCACAAGTACTAAGTGGAATGCTGCACTACACTTAAAAGCCTTACTGAATTATAAAGACTGCTGCTGAGGACAACTCTGTTCTAAGGATCAAGACAATAATATTTTTTCTAGTTTTGCATTGTTTGTGCATTTGGAGCTTGCACTGTTGCTTTTTCCCCTGGCTTTGAAATTCACTGTGTTGCATATATGTCTGCCACAGTTTATATCAGACCAATAATCTTGTTTACTTGTGTTACAGAGGAAAAAATGATACTATCATGACGTTCATATATGATATATAAAGATTCAGTGTATCACACTACAAATTCAGGGCTGTGAACTTCATAAGCCCTAGTCAAACACATCCCAAATCTTTGAAAGGGTTCCTACTGATGATTAGAACAGAGTGGAATTTTGATTCTGCATTTCTGTCGGTACTACATACACACAAAGAAAAAATTATTTCTTTCCGTCATTGGGATGTGCTTTGCAAGTTGTATCAGACCAAACACTGTGGAAAGAAATTACCTGGTCTTTGCTCTCTACCCATCTGTGCACTGTGATACTTTCTCACAAAACTGGTCAATTATTTACATGTAACATTAAAAGGTTTCTCTAATACATGCACATTTAATCAACAATATCACACAAATGGTTCTAAAAACAACCTTCACTGATGACATTTTGATTTGTAGAGTGGTAGCCACACTAGATTGTCATCCTGAATCTGGTCAAATAAAGACAGAATCCGTTCATGATCTCTTTAGTTGGTCAAATCTTTCAAGTGCCCTGGAATTTTTGGGAAAATAACACTTTTTAATTAATCTTTGGGTTTTTAGTTGCTACACTGAAGAGAATGTCCAAGTAGATGAAGTGAAATACCCATTTTTGCAAGTTTCATCTGAAGAGATGAAGATTCTACTTCATGTTAAAATCCCAGGGGGAAGATTTTGGACAGGAGAAGGTTATTTGGTAGTGAATGAATGGTTCAGAAAGAGTGAAAAATTGAGCATGATGATGGCACAGTTAATTTGTGAATTAACTGTTCCTCAAGCATAAACTCAGATGAAGTCAGTTTACCTGGTTCAAGTTACAGAACCATTTATCTGGAAAAGACCATTTTTCCATAAGTTTACAGTTGCATTTAAGAGACAATGGAAAACAAGACTCCAAACCCTATTAATATTATTGGATTGAACTGTCATATGTGGAGCAGGAAACTTACTTAGAAGGTAAGGGTATAATTGTCTGGTGACTTCTTTGTTCAGATTCCCTCTCCAGAAGCATGCAGCTCAAGCTGTATACTGCCACTGTGTGAAATAAATTAACTGAATTCTGCCTGAGATTCTGCTCATGGAAACCAAGGGTGGAAAATCTCCTTTAAAAGATGACCTTGACATACTCCAGCACACCAATGTCTTTGCTGTAGTGAGGGGCCCAAAAGTGAACACAGGTTTGCAGGTGTGACCTCACCAGCACCCAGTACAGAGGAAGAATCACTTCCCTAGCCCTGCTGGGTACACTATTGCTGATACACGCCAGGATTCCACTGGTCTTCTTGGCCACCTAGGCACACACCAACTCATGTTCAGTGGCTTTTCTGCTAGGCAGCTTTCCGGCCACTCTACCCCAAGCCATGAAACTAATATTCTTTTTTCAATAAGAAATTTACAATAACATTTTGGAATAAATTTTTCCAACTGCGACTGTATGCCAAGTATGCATTTTTTGAAAATAAAAAATGTATTGGGCAAAAATGTTCAAGTTTGTTGTGACATTTGGAATAGTCAGAACATCGCCTCCTGATATGGGAGTAAATAATGTGAGTCACACCCCTTTCATCACATGTGTTCTTCACTGACTTCAGAGACAAAAGTAAGAGGGATTGGCAAAGAGCTTTGGAACTCTTTATTTCCCTGTATTGGTGTTGGATTAACATTAAAGATTATACTAAAAGAAAAAGTCTGGGTCAGCAATCCAAAAAATAACAACCATCCAGAGGAACCTGGCTCTAAATATATGTGCACAGCGTGCAATTTTAAAATGAACCAGACTGACAACCACTTATTGCTTCTTCTCCCTTAGTCTGAAGAACTAATTAGATTAATCAGATTACTGTACCTCAGGAGGTTCCTATAGGTTGTGATTGTGTCACTCTCAACATTTTCCTTGATAAGCTAAAGATAGTGAGCTCCTTTCAAGTCTGTCATTATGTGTATGACAAAATGGGAAAAGTTACTTGTCATGAGTATAAATTACAGAATAGGAGTTAGGGTTTGGAGGGAACAAACATAGGAAATGTACAAATCTACACTGATGTCCATATAGACAATTACTTATAAATATGTGAAAGGAATACTACAAGCAAATAGTTTAGGAAGACTACCTGAATTTCCACTCTTGAATAGCACCTTTGACTTTTCTTTGATCTTGAGATTTTTAATATTATTTGGGGAAAAGAAGTGAAGTGCAGACACTGTAACTGGACTCAGTACACTGTCTTATCCCTGTAAAACCCATATAGACATACAGATATATATAGATAAATATTGATATATATAACGGAGGTAATAAAAATTCTGCTTCGATTACAGTATTTCCCCATGGAAAAAGTTTTGTTCATTCATTCATTCATTCACTCTCAGGCAAACTTTTGACCACAATGATACTCACATTTACTATATGTTTTACTCTAATAACTGTATCTCCTTTTTTGTGTCAGAATCATGACAGCAGTGCTGAGGAGAAAGTCTTGGGAGTGTCTGTTGTTGAGAGGCTGGACAATAGGAAGCGGTGTGTACTTGAAGTCACAAATGACAACCACATCCTGGGCTGCATGGGCGGCAGGTTGAGGGAGGGGATTCTGCCGCTCTAGTCTGCTCTCATGAGATCAAACCTGAAGTACTAAATCCATCTCTGGGGTCTTCAGCACAAGAAGGAAATGGACCTGCTTGAATGGGTCTAAAGGAAGGCCACAAACATGATCCAAGGCCTGGAGCACTTCTGATATGAAGACAGGCTGAGAGAATCATGATTGTTCAGCCTGGAGAAAGGAAGACTCCAGGGAGACCTTACAGGAGCCTGCCAGTACCTAATGGGGGCCTACAGGAGAGCTTGAGAGTGAGTTTTTACAAAATCATGTCATGACAGGACAAGGGCTAATAGCCTTAATCTGAAGTAGAGTCAGTTTACGTTAGATATTAGGAAGAAATACTTTACTGTGAGTGTCGTTGAGACACTGGAATAGGTTACTCAGAGAAGCTGTGGATGTCCCATCCCTGGAAGTGTTCAAGGAAATGTTTGATTGGGCTTTGAGGCACCTGGTTTTTAAGGTCGATTCCAATCCAAACCATTCTATGGTTCTTCATACCGTTACCATGTGCTACATTGCTCTGTTTGAATAATTTTCTTTATATCTATTATATTGTAAGTCAGTTTATAAGTAACTCTGTTTATGTTAGTAATCATCATATTTATAATTTAATTAATATTTATTATGTAAAGAATTTCCAGTAAAAATTTTATTAATACTATTTTATTAGTGGCCGAGAAGTAATCCTACCAAGTCCTTCAAGATACATTGCTAACCAGACTTTATTCCATATCACCAGAAGGATTTTGCATTGTTCAACTCACTGCACCAAAATGGAATTTCTAAGTCAGAGATTGAATGCATCCCCCAAGTTTGCAGTTGTATTCAAGGGAGGTACTAAGTTGGAGTGATTAGGCTTAGGTTTCATAAGTGCCTGTTAATTGACATTAATTTTATATTAACTCCTCTTAATTCTTTCTTAATCTAACCCTGTACCAGCTGCTCCATTATTTTCTTTGGGATCGATAGCGAGCTGACAGAACTATAATTAATCGTATCTATTCCCAGTTTAATTTACATTTTTTAAATATTGACATAGCATTAGCTTCCTACTAGTATTAAGAATTTTCACAGCCTTCCAAAACTTACATAAAGCTGGTATAAAAAAGTGTGCCAATTTAAAAGTACTACATGCTAATAAATATCACTTTAAATGCTTGAGAGTTAGCAGCAGAATTAGTGTAGTCATTAACATGTATATACTGCATCTAGCTATTCCTGAAATACAGGCTTACTAGCTGAACACTTTTGCCTTCTCTGTTGCCAGCATTGTTGCTGGCAATGCTAGAATGTTCTCCTGTGACAGTTCAGTGTCATGCAAATGATTCTTTAGTTCATGTCAACATGTCAGTGAAGACCAGAGACTCTTGCATGTGCAAGTTCATATGGCAATATTTGCAATATTGAGTCCAGAAGCCATGTAATACTATTAAATTATCACTTTGTTTTACCTGAGTATTAGTAGTAAAAAATAGTGAGTAATGAAGTTAAAACACAAGGACAAAATTTGATAGTATGGACTGAGCTGTTAAAGGAAATTGAACCATCTTCTGAACCTGGAAGTAGGTATTTGCCTGTCTTTGCCCTTCGCCACTGAAGGCAAAGCTTATTAGCTAACAAATAATAGAATCATAGACTATCCTGAGCTGGAAGGGACCCACAAGGATCATTGCATTCAAAAACTGCAGGTCTATAGTTTCTGTATTCAGACTGACATGTGGCTAAGCATACTGATCACAGTGGAATTTATTCCTCTTAACGTTGTGAGCTGTTGGGGTGTGTGTGGGTGTGGGTGTGTGGGTGTGTGTGTTTTTATTAGCTATTTATTTTACTTACGAATTTCTACAGTTCACATTTTATCATCACTATCAATTTTTCCTTTCCTTCCCGTAACTTGCTGTATTGTAGGTATTTGTTTGTGCTTTTTGTTGGATGCTTTCATTTCATTTAAAGAATTTTTAAAAATATTGTTTAATTACTTTTCCAGTCATGTATTCTAGTAAAATTTTTATTCATTATTTGAGGTATTTATTGTCCTACCTGCTTCTGTGCAATGCTGTTTCTAAGTCTGGCCATACTTTTTAAGTATCAGTTATGTTTATTAGTATCTGGGATTTCAAATGTAGCACAACTAATCGGGTTTTATTCCTGTGATCATATAATTTTTTACTGTCACAATACCTAATGTTACATTCCCATATATCAGAAACAATGGTCTATTAGAAAATTGAAGGTAACTTTTAGAAATAGCAGTATCATTTTATAGTTACCTTATCTGGTACTTGTCATGTATTATAAAATGAAGGCATAGCTATCCATCATTGTTTACTTCAGACTTTTCAATGCCTCAGAATTAATTAGTGCAACATTTCAGAGAAGAAATCCATCCTTCTTTTTTTTTGTTCATTCAATCTGTAGTGAATACAGTGCAATAATGTGAATCCCACGAGTTTCAGTACTACCAGCTATGGCAAATTTATGCTCACAAACATGCAGTGCTAATTCTTCCTTTTTATCACCAGCACTCTTGGTGCAGGCATACGGACAACTACAATTTTATTTTCTTCAAGCATCTTGTTGGCCTGATTAATTTTATTCCTGACACCTTGATCTTATGCTAAGTTAACTCTCCTTTATTCACCTTTCACTGTTAGCTTTATAGCTTCCTGAGTAATTAATTTAACTTTTCTTCTAGCTGGTTATCATACTACTCAATGTCTGTGAGGCTTTTCTCATGAGCAAAAAGGAATCAGCCCACCCTAACACAAAGAGTTCCTATTTGATGGGACAGCAGGAGATTAATGTACTAAAAATGTAAATTGAAAACTATGATTGTGAGGAATTACGAAGTGAGGAAAGCTGCTTGAACATTTAGGGAAAGCAATAAATTTCTGATCTCTCTGTATAAGTAACTATATGTGCAAATATTTTTATAATGTCTTGAGGCCATAGATATTGCTATTGTAGTAAAGAAACAGGAGAGGTGTTGTTATGCAGAATGTACTATTAATTCTAAACCAACAGAGAATTCTGAAGTTGCATTTTTAATGCAATCTATTCCATTAGCCTTAATCTTCTACAGGACACAGATTCACTCCAAGGTGCAGTGTACTGTGCTGTGAATTAAATGGTTCAGGTCTTAACTGGAAGATGCTATTATTCCAGTTAAAAACAACTAATAAAAAATTCATCAGTTTCCTCTGGAAAAACCTACTTGTCAATGTCCAGTTCTGGTAATGTGAAATGTTTTAGTTAGACATGTAAGGAACACATTTATTTTGCTGATTGATAGGTATTTATCCTCACATTTATGTATCCAATTTAAATATTAATAAGTGCGAATTTAAGTGCCAATCTGTTAAAATCTTTTGACATAACTGCTGTTAAATATTTTTTCTTGATACATTTCTGTAGGCATAGTTGAACTCTATGAATTTGAAAAAAAAATCATTAAATACTTTTGACTCAAACTATAACATTTAAAAAGCCTACAAATACATTCTTTACTGCCTTGTTTGTTGTTGTCTTGCAATCTATCAGGCACCAACTAATACTTTTGTTTACTAGTAAGAACAAAACCCCAGGTTTCTTGTACTTCCTTTCAGTTTTTTTCTGCTTTTTTTTTCCCCAGATGAGAACATTCCAGCAAAGTTGAGGTACTGACTTGAGCTACCACTGCAGGGCAGAGTTGCATCCCTGCCTCATTTTTTTTTTTGCACTTTTGGAAACATCTTACAACATACAAATTGTCCAGGTTTGGCAGCATTCCAGTAGCATCCATGTTCTCACAAAAGCTTTTTTGTGTAAGCAGTCAGGATTGGTTTTCCAGCTATGACAAAAAGCCAATTAGCATTCATGGCTGTATATTGCTTTCTGATGAAATCCTGTGCCAGAGCATCCCTGACTGCAGTGGTGGAACTTCATTCTGTCAAGTCCACCACTTCTATTGCTTTCCTTTCAAAACAACACAACTTTGAGCAGAAAACACAGGTTTGTGATGAGTTAATATATTCATGGAGCTTTGTAGCAGGTGAAAAATTACTTGTATAAGCTGACCTTAGTGGCTACTGTAAAACAGTCTAATTATTGCACTCTTAGAATGACTATAATTAATGCAATCTTCAAAGCACAAAGATACTAATATTTCAGCTTGCAGATTGTCTGTAAATTTGCTGCACAACCTGGCAGTTTTAATGTGCAGGCTGTGCCATAATTCACTGCTAATCTTTCAACACTGTATCTTTAAAGTGTCAGTTCTTAATAAATTGCAGCTGTAAAATTCTACGTTTGAACTTAACTCTTGTCAAAAACTGTCCATTTAAAACCAGAAGTAATTAATACAAAAAAATTAAAACAAAACAAACAAACAAAAGTGTATACCATTTCTAATGGTAGCAAATAAACAAGAGCAAGGTATTATTAACCTGGCTTAGATATTTAACAAAGCTGACTTATTGTATCCATTGTTTCATACAGACCTTCAAAATCTTAACTGTGTTTCAATGGAATTTAGAGAAACAGAGAACATTCCTACTTGAATATTATCAAAAATTTTAAGTGGGAAAATCTAATAAAATATCTTGGCTATAAATTTACATAGCCTTTCTTATATCTTTGCAAGGCCTGTGGTGCAGGTCACTTTGTCAAAGAATGTCTGTTAAACTTGAATTACCTGATACAGTCAAGGCATAATTGAATAAGCTACAGAAGAGATTAACATGCATTTGTGTTGAAAGGGATTTGTGCTGCAAATGAATCTTCTTCCTTGAGTTACACCTAGTCTGCTTAAAGATTTTAAAGAATTATATGAAGAATTTTTATAAAACTCTTTCCTGTAAATATATTATTTAAGATTTTAAGGCACAGCTAGAATGGGACTTGGCAAGGGATATTAAAAATAATAAGGCATTCTGTAAGTATTCAGAGAAGAAAGGCCAAGGAGATTGTGCCTCCCTGAAAAATGAGAAGGGAGAAGTAGTGGCAACAGAAGTGGCAGCAGGAGGAGAGGCTGTGGCAGGACAAGAAGTAGCTGGCAGCTCAGCTCTAGTCGCAGAGCCAGGACATGGCCCTGGCACAGCAGCATCCCAAGTCCCAGGGCAGGACAAGCAGCTCAAGCATATGTTTCATCAAAGTGGAATTGATTCCAATGGGACCTACAGGAACTGCCTCTGGAACATTGGACAAGCACAATGACAGGGTAGACCCTCACCTCTGCTAATGGGTTCTTTGGAGAAAGTCCAGCCAAGACTGGCAAAGCCTTGCTTGCCTTGGTCACTCAGTATCTGGGTCAAGATTTCGCTGGAAGAGCAGGAGTCAATGCTGCAGAAGTGCTCTGAGGAGCGAGGGAAGTTGGCAGCTGAGTGGGCTGAATTCCATAACCAACAGCAGCTGATGGAGGAGCGTCTGGAGCACAAGATGGAGCAATCCCAGAAAATGGACTTCACCATGATGAGACTGGCCAAGGTACCACAGCAGAGCTCCTTCCTGTAGCCTCAGCACCACCTGGGAGGCTCCAAGGATGGGTCCTGCCCATAGGGGAGACATTCAGTGTTGCCTCCAGGTGTGAAGTCAGAGATGTCACTTAGGGTGGTGAGAACCAAGCTCTTCCAGGAACCGCCTCCACCAGTGTGTCTCAGATGTGCCACATGACAGCAAGCATTTTTAGCTTTTTTATGTTCCTACATCTCCATTCTAGTGTCAGACAAAGTAAAACCAAACTGCATTAATTTTAAAGGGCTGCCAGTTCTTGTTCTACATCTTCTTCCCTGCTATTTGCATTCTTAACACCCAGAGTCCTCCATCTCCATTTTCATTAACTCCTTGGGTTGTCCTGAAATCACAGTTCTTCATGTATGCTCTTTTGGGTTGGGAATGTGCCTTCAGGATTTCCTCCATCATTGTGCACTCTGGCAGGATTCAGTGACCACCAATAATATAGATGTGCAAAGTATTGGTGTATACTGCACTCAGCACCCCTCAGCTGTCACAACCATTTTGGTTCGTGTGCTCCACACTGAGCACTGCAGCTCTGAGGAAATCTGCAGAAGAGGTCATTAATAGCTCAGACCAACAGGCAGTGTAACACATGAAAGTGTTCTACTTACTGGGAATAATGATCTCTATTTCTCTGACTATTAAAGCTTAATTTATATTTTTGGAAGCAATTAGACTAATAGTTTAAAACCTTTTTTAGAGTGGCACCGTTTAATCTGATAGTCCCACTGCTATGTTATCTTTTGTGAGAAGAAATTTCTTCGCTTCGCTGTTTTGCACGATTGTGTAGATAAAGGAATTTGTGATAAAACAGACCAAGAAAGTATAAAACCTTCAAGTCCTCTATTAAGACCTGAAATTTTTTCCTCATTTTTCTGAAATGAAAGGGAATTGCCATGAAATGAACAGACATCACTTGGCCAAAGAAATTAACAAGACTAAAGGTAAAAGTGTAAAAGAGAAAGCGATGTAGAGACAAAGGTTTTCTTATTTTTGGTAGGCTTAACTGAAGAGTCAGCTTCCTTTCAGTTCATAATTGTCTTAGTTTGTTTGTAACTTGTCATTTCCTCAACCTTTAAAAGAACTCAACAGTGATATGAAAAAAAAATATGGAAAAACACTAATACAGAAATGGAAAAACACTAATATAGAAATTAGTCATGTTAGCATTTGCCTACATGATTTTCATCAAGAGCTCAGAAATACTCATTCACATAAAGCACCTTTAGAGATGCAATTTTTCTTTTCCTGATGTGAGAAATTTTCACTGTGTATACCTCACAAAACCTATTCAAATATTTCTGCAACAAGTAGTTTTCTCTTTCTAATCAGACAGGTTGAAATTAAAATGTTGCCAAAAAGAAAATGTTTCTTCAGAAAAGTGTAAAGTGTTTTGCCTTCTGCATAACTACCATTTATTTTACATTAGCTAGATGTTTATGAAGTAATACATCATTTGAGCCCAAGTAGTCCTATTTTCTCATCTACCTCTGGAGGGATAGGACCTCACAGGTTCTCTCACAGAGCTCACAGGGGGGCTGTAGCTCCAGAGGCAGCAAAGGAGTGACAGCAGAAGCAAGGACAGATGGTTCCTCACAACTTGTCTCACATTCATGGATAACATCCTTAGCTGGCTGAGGTTGTCCCTCCCCTGTGTTGGAGAAGCCAGCTCTGCTGAATTCTGTCTTCATGATGTCCCCATCCTCTCCAATTACCCCCTACTGCCCTGTTGTGCCCTTGCTCAGGCAGAGATGCTTTGGAGCCTTTGTCTGTGGGTCCCACTCAGAGTATGAGGTTATGGGCTTCAGAGAAGCCCCCATGCACCCCAAAGGGTACCACAGATGAGTGCCAGCGCACTGCTTCCTGCATGAGGGACGGTTTGGGACGCTTCCCTCAGTGAAGACCTCCCTCCGGGGAAGTAGGGGGTTCCTGGGACGAGGACAGAGCCCACAGCGCTATGGCTGTGGAGACATTCCTGGCCAGATGCTGGGAGAGGCAGCCCCATCGCTATGGCAACCTGGAACACCGAGAGCGGTACTGGGGGGGGCGGGGGGCAGTGGCAGCTCTGAGCTCCGGGGCCCATCGGGCTCCTCCTCTGTCCTTCCTCGGGCCTCTGTGGCTATCGGAAGATTCTAAAAACTGTGTTTCTGGATCCCGGGAAGGCTGGGACACACCACCATGGTGAGTCTGATGCGGCCCAAAGGCAGGACTGTCAGCTCCAAAATGGATGCACTGGGACCTCTGTTGGGAGGCAAGAGGGCTGGAGGCTCTGCACGGCCAGAACTCAGGAGGGTCTGTGCTCACTGCTGTCTCTAAAGTGGGAAATACCTCTGTGGTTTCCCTGCATTTCATGGGCCAATTCCCAAAGAGCATAAGCAGAAGGAAGGCTGTGCTGTTGTTTATGGGGTGCTCTTGAGAAACTGCTTCTGGCCTTAGTGTGTTTTGGGAAGGTGCAAGTCAGACCTGCTTTGTGTTCTAATGAGGGAATTTGTCTTTCTCCCTAGGCTGCAGATGGCAGGAAGAGTTCAACAGGTGTGTACACTTATGTGCCTTCCTTTTGTGTATGTAAATGCTTTGATATCCTGGAAATGCGTGGGACAGAGGAGGGGAACACTGGGTACAGGTGGCAGCCCTGGCTGCTGCAATCCTTGTCTGAAATCTGCTGTGGAGTGCATGATGTCCTTCCTGAACTAGAGATGCTCATCTGTCTCTCCCATCAAGTGGATTTGCTTATTGAGGTCCTATGTTCCTTTCCTGGTCTTTCCCAAGTCTAGGGAAGAATCTATGCATTTATTTAATTTTTCCTCCCCTAATCCACAACTGCTTAATTGAAGACCTCTTGCAGCCCTGATGCTGAAGCAGTGCTTTCAGGGTTGTCCAGGAACTCCGAGACACTGCAGTGGGAGAGCTCACATGCAGACCAAATGCTTCTTCTGGCCAGGGACTAACTGAATATGAATCAGCTGGCTCACTTGACAGTGAGCGTAGGGTAGTGGTGCGTAGGGTAGCTAATGGGCTCTCTGTCAACAAGGAGTGGAAGGTGACTGAAGCAGAAGTGTCATACTCTGCCCTTGAGGCAGCCTGGGAGTATCTGCGCTCTAGCCATGACTCAGTTGCCTTTGAACATGGGCTGATTCCTAACAAAGAAGCTGTTCCCAGTCACAGTTTGGAGGCATGTTGCTCAGGGTTTTCAAGGGTAGATGTTTCCAGCTGTGTTTACCCAAAGACAGCTATACCAGTGGGAACTACAGGGAAGACAGAGGAGGAGGAGGGCCAGTGTCTTTACAGACAGCTGCTCCTCTGGGCACTGACTTAAAGCTGATTCTCTAAACACAGAAGGAAGAGGATCACGACAAGAAAAACTTGTTGTTGGAGAGTATGAGCCCCCTTGGTCTGAGGACCAGCTGACAAGGTGGCAGCATGGCAGGTATCATGCTCTCTGTGTGTCTGTAGCTCCAGTTGCCAGCCCTGCTGCCCCCACCGTGGGGAGAACAGGGTTCCCAGGGTCCTCTTGCCTGCAGGATCCCATTGCAGACAGGTATGTAACTGCTTCTCCTTGCAGCAGGTGTGCATCTCAGAACAGTGGCAAACTGAAAGCAGACCCTGGGTCCAAACCTCCTCCTTCAGCTAGGCACAGCATTGTGAGGGAGATTGGGAGGACTGAAGATGACTGGCTGACACTGAAAGATGAGATTCTGGATTTGGAGCCAGAGCTTCCAGCAAAGTCCAGCCCTGCTGCAGACAGAAAGCACATCCCTGCCAGCCAAATCCCAGCCTCAGGGGAGGCAGCAGCTAAAGCTCACCCACTGAAGGAGGAGGAGAAGGAGGCAGAGGAGGACGGGCTGAGTGATGCCTTGGCTTGCAAGAAAGCTCAGGCCCAGGCAGAAGTTCAGGAGAGAAGGGCCCAGCCCTTGGAGGCCCCAGGCAAAGGGCTGGATCCCCATTCTCCTGTCAGGTAAAGGCATCATCAATGGCTCCATGTCTTCCACCTGCTCCACGTGTAGCTGCCCCAGCAGGACTTCTCAGAAATCTTTGGTTCAGATATAGGAAATTAATTCTAAGCACTCTCCTCTTTCAGTCTGGGGTTATAATGTGGGGCTTTCTGCCACTGTCCCATCACAGCTCTGAGCTCTCTTATTATTTGCACATGTGGCTCTGGATCCCATGGATCTGTTCGGGATCAGCACACCCTCACATGCTTCCCCATCCTCCTTGTTCCTGCCTCCATTCCCCTTCATTCCTGCCAATTGCAGACAAAGCACCTTCTGTGGTTGAATTCACATGGACACTGGTTCAGACTTATGCCATCCAAATGGGACTCGGCAGTGAATTGCAAACAAAGTGCCATGTGTCGTGGGCAGAGGTATGTTAGCTGGGGCTGCTGGTGACCAGGGGCAACAAGGTCATGATACAATAACAAGGAACACCAGTGATGGTGGTTTAGAGGTATCTGTGCTCTCTCTCAAGCAAAAAAGCTGAATCCTGCCAAAGCCAACTGGGACAGCCTGTCAGCTCTCAGGCATAAGTGGGTTTTGGGGGCAAGGGTCTCATCTTTCATCCCCTGTTTGGCTCTCTCCCATTGGTTGCTTTTCACTTGAAGCCAGACAGCTTCACAGGAGCACCATAGGAGCATCACAGCAGGCAGCTATCCCACAAGACAAGGCAGCAAGCACAGATGGCTCAAGATAAGGCCTCCTTCACCTTGTAGGCATCCTCCATGAGAGAGGTGTCCTGCAGAAAACTGCTACATGTGTGAGGAGATGGGGAATGGAGAGGGTGGGTAACTTCCAGTCATCCCTTTGGAGTGGAACATCTGTAACTGAGAGGGAAGGCAGCTCTGAAGTATCACCAGGCTCTTGCCTATTTGATCCCAGAGGGACAGCCAAGCTTTAAACTGAAAGAAATGACAACCAAGCGAAAGCCTCTGCACCTTTCCCTGAGCTGTGACACTGCTGAGCATCACTTGTGTCTCTGTGCCCATGCAGGCAGCTGGAGCCTCGGCTTAGCACTGTGAAAGAATCCTCAGTGAAACCATCAATATCTGCAAAGGCAGATCCCTTCCAAGAGGCGAGACCCCTGGGTGTGTGTCATGTGATTGTACAGTTTGGGCAGCCAGAGGTAGAGAGGGTCCCTCTGCACTGCAAAAAGAACCCAACAAAAGGCAGGAGCCACAGCATCACCCTTGGCTGTGGGAATGCTGTCCAGGCTGTGATCAGCCATCCTTGCAGCAGGATGCCTAGCTGCAGGATCCCACTGGTCCCATTTCATGATGTGGTGGAGATATGATGCTGGGGGGCACTGAGCTCATGAGGGGGCCATCAGGATTAAGGGAGGTTACCCTTTGGAGAGACTAAAGAAAATGCCCACAGCCACCATCCTAATCACTTCCTGTCTGGTTTCCAGACGATCCTGTTAAACCTGCCAGAGCTTTCCAGCCAGCTGCAGGCAGCACTTTGAGAGCCCAGTGTACCTGCTCAAAGGCCAGCAAGAAGTGAGTGTCTTTCAGACATGGCATTTCACTCTTGGGGATCTCTCTGTGCTCTCCAAGTTCTTCTGATCTGCCTCTCCTTGTCTTCTCCTCACTCCCTGCCCCAACAGCTGTTGTCTGGGAAGGCTGGTAACCTGTGATACCTTTAAAAAATGGGATCCCAGAGCCTGAAGCTTTCCAGTGACAGCTGGGTGTCCCCGAGCTCTCTACATCTTCTGTGAATATCCCTTGTAACAACAGGTTCTTGCTAAATAGAGCAATCCCAACACTGCTATCTTTTATCCCAGGGCTATCTTCTATTCCTTTTTCTGTGTTGTACAATGTGGCTTCTGTGCTGTGCTTGTCGGGCCCCCTCCACCTTCCCCTGCCTGGCCTGGCTGTCCCCAAGGTATCCTTGCTGAGCTGCTAACCCCTGGGCTTATGTCACAGGTCCATCCTAGAGGATGACTTCTTCAGCAGACTCCTTGAGGAGGGCATTGATTTTGTGGAGGTGAGGCCAAATTTCAGGAGAGAGCCTGAGTGTCGCAAGGGCTGGGGCTGAGGTAGACTAAGGTTTCTCCTGGTCTCACCTCATTCAACTCACCACTGCAGACCAGGGAGGAGCTGCGAAGTTATTTCTAGACAACTGAAGGGGAATTAGAGCTTTAACAGCAGTGGCAGTTCTTGCTTGCTCTTGGAAGCCCCCATTTCTCATCCAGATGGGTTTCCTTACCCTGCCATGGTGGCAGGATACATTGTCTCCCAGAGCACACAGAGTCTTCCCCTGAGCCTGGCCCTTGAGAAGACAGCTCAGCATGCTTATTCCTGGGAAGGGATTGCTCTTGGAGAGAAGGGACCCAGACCAGCAGTGGGGTTGGGCGGGAGAAGGGTAGAGAAAGGGCTGCAGTAGGCTGGGTGTTTCAGGGTGAGGAGGAAATGTGCTTTACCTCCCTGACAGCATCCCTGCATCCCCACAGTCTACCACAGCTGAGGCACAATTCCAGGATCCAAAAGGCTGTTTGGCAGTGCTGCTCCACATCCAGACCCTTGTGTCACAGCTGGAGAGACAGGTGAGTCCATTGCCTGCTGGCTGGGGAACCATATGTGACCCATTAGGAGGATAAGGGACCATTTCTGCTCCAAATAGTGTTAGGATGACTGGGCAGATAGATGCCTATGCCCCCCAAGTGCTGCTGTAGGAACTCTGTCCTGGGTGGCACAAGGACCTTCTCTGTGTGTTTCTGGCAGCTCTGGACACTGGAAATGCAGCGGACACAGCAGGAGCAGTTACTGGATTTTCTCCATCAGCGGCACCAGGAGGACCTGGATCTCATCACATGTGGCTACAGGTAGCAGCCTGTGCTCCCCTCCTGTGTCAGGTCTTTGCCTACAGCCCTGTCCACCTCCCCTGGGGTGGGAATGCTGGGGCACTTCCCCAGTCCATCCCTGAATGGGGGCACAGAGCCACATCAGTATGAACCTGGTGGTCACAGAGAGCAGCCCTAAGGGTGTGCCAGTGTGGGGGTTTACCTCACCAACATTGCCGTGGATGACAAGGAGGAGGGGCTCATCCACTACCAGCACATCCCCGGTGTGCTGGGTATGGCCAAGAAAGCAACACTTTTTCTTTGGCGTGACCTCTTGGGCAGGAGCCAGAAAAAGGTGGTGAAGAACAAAGACAGGCAGCAGGAGGAGAGGCTGCATCCGGAGAACGAACAGTCAGCAACTCAGTTCCTGTTGAAGAGCCAGGGCATGGCCCCAGCACAGGAGCATCCCAAGTCCCAGGAGCAGGACAAGCTGCTCAAGGGTATGTTTTGTCAAAGTAGCATTCATCCTAATGGGACGTGAAAGTACCACCTCCAGAACATCTGACAAGCACAGCATAGACCCTCACCTCTGCTAATGAGTTCATTGGAGATAGTCAGTCCAGGTGTTGCCAAAATTGGTAGAATAAACTCCTTAACACCAATGTAGCATTATTCAGCTCTGGATGCACATGGAATATTTCTACCTATCATGCATATCAAGTAAGAAAAGCTCCTGTTTATATACTATACTTTATATACATATTCATTGGTTTTCCAAGAAGAAGCATACATTTGATAATAACTTCCCCAAGTCCAGTAATATATTTTCCCTCCCACTGGTGCATGTGTCCTCCTATCTCAGGAATCCCTTGGGTGGTCTTTTGTGGTCACCAACTCCAAAGTTGACTGCTCAATGAACTTGGTGTTACTTCGCGAATACAGAGATGAGCTGGTACAACTAGTCTGGTTCTTTGTTTTTGAGACACCTGGCCAACAGAGTGTACTTTTTGTTCCTCTTCTTGGTTATGTTAAGGATGATTTTTGAGACTAAGCACTGTATTTCCAAAAGTTAAGCAAATAGTTCTTCATCTGGTGACACAGTTGAGCCTGGCAAAACCTTGCTTGCCTTGGTCACTCAGCATCTTGGGGTCTACCTTTGACAAAATACAGTCCTGGGTATGTACAGAGCACAAAAAGATACGTTTTTTTCCATGAATATCGTGTGGATGCAGTGAGGTTATCCCAATTCCTGCTGCTTATGGCAATGCTGCTGCCTCTTCCCAGAGTTCCAGACTAGGCTGTCACAGCAGCAGAGGGACGTGGAGGAGGAACGGAGGCAATTCCAGATGATTGGTAAACTGGAGGCCAGGCTGAGGGAGCAGACTCAGCTGCTGGAGCAAGTGAGTCCAGCCTGTGTCCTCTGCCTGTTTCAGCCCTCCTGTGTGGATATGGGGCGTGACTTGCCCACTGGAGGTCCCTGGCCTGGCACCTGGGAGTGGCACATGCCTTTCCTCTGTGTCCAAACCCAGGAGCGCTGGAAGGCAATGGTAGAAAAAGCCCAAGCAGAATCGCTGCAGCGCTCACTGGAGGAGCAGCAAAAATTCATGATGCAGCAGCTCTCCATGGTGCAAGAAGAAAGGGAGAAGGAGAAGGTGAGGCCAGATAAACACTTCCAGGTGCTTTTCCCATGTGCCATGCTGCATGTGCACTGCTGCACTGTGCCATGGCATGGAGGACAGAGCTGGAGTTTGGGCTGCAGCCTCCTTCACCTGTCCTTGGCCTTCTTCATCCCACACCTGGCTGCATAGGGAATAGAACTCTGATCAACCCTCTAGTATGCAAATATTGTGTGTATTATGCATGCTGGTTTTTGAAGAGCACGGAACCAGAGCTCTCTTTGCAAAGTTCTGGCCAAGCACAATGGCCTGGAATCAGCTTTTCAATGTTTTGTGTGGTTTAGTGGCAGCAATGGGTTAAAGGGAATGTGGCAGATGGGACTTGGATCTTCATCTCTCCCTCTCATGCCATGATCTCCAGAGAATGTGGCTGGAGGAGAAGAATTTGATGCTGCAGAAGTGCTCTGAGGAGCGAGGCAAGTTGGCAGCTGAGTGGGCTGAATTCCATAACCAACAGCAGCTGATGGAGGAGCGTCTGGAGCACAAGATGGAGCAATCCCAGAAAATGGACTTCACCATGATGAGACTGGCCAAGGTACCACAGCAGAGCTCCTTCCTGTAGCCTCAGCACCACCTGGGAGGCTCCAAGGATGGGTCCTGCCCATAGGGGAGACATTCAGTGTTGCCTCCAGGTGTGAAGTCAGAGATGTCACTTAGGGTGGTAAGAACCAGGCTCTTCCAGGCACACTCTCTACCAGCATGTCTGGACATCAACAGAAGCATCAGTCACCTCTGTCTCTGGCCTGTGCCTATGAGGAGTTTGGGCAGTCAGAACAGAAGCAGCTGTCTCCATGTTAAGTCAGCTGAGAGGAAACCTTCCTATGCCCTGGGGATGTGCCCACAGTCAGTTCGGCTTCTGCCTTGGGCTTTCCAGAGGGAATATGTGGTACAGACAGTGCAGCAGAACTCATTTTTAAGGGCTGCTGAGGTGAAAAATAACCATTCAGGCTGAGTCTTTCCACTTTTGACAATCTGTTGAGTCTTGAGCACACCTTAGGCTGTCCCACATGGTGAGGGGTTCCATCCTTTCTGGGGAAAAGTGTGGGTGTGTCTGTACAATCACAGCTCTGCCAGCGTTGGTCCCCAAGGGTGGATGAATGAGGGCACTGCTAAAGTACTAGGTGGTGTTGCTCTGCACCCCAAACTGGCCTGCAGAAGAAGTTTACCAAGGACAGATCTCCCTCATCTACTTAGGAAGACATGAGACTGTCCGGAACAGGGCAGGTAGTGCTTTGGTTTCCCCTGTGCCCATTCTAGGAGCAGGCAGATCTGAAATTACAGGGCCAGAAGCTGAGAGCCAAGGAGGAACAGTTGGAGAGGGACAAGGAGCAGCTGGATGAGTCCTGGCTGGAGCTTTGCCTGAAGAAAGAGAAGCTGAAGAGGGCCAAACAGCGCATCCAGCAGAGGGAGAAGGAGCTTAAAGGCATGACTGAGGTAAGCATAGCATCTGTGCTACAATTCACAGCTGTACAGGGGCCAGGAGCAAGGCTGGGGCTTCACACTCCTCCCAAAATCATGAATCCTAATCCTGAGCTGGGAATAAGGATATGTGCAAAGGGGGTCTTGCCCCTGGCCAGTGATGGTCTCTATTCCCAGTCTCCCCAGCCGCTCTGCCTTGCAGCGCTCATGCCAGAAGTACGAGGAAGGGGAGCAAGCCTTGTGGGAGGCACGCTGGATAGAGTCCGAACACCAGGAGGGGCTCAGGGCCATCCAGAGACAGATGGAGCAGCTGAGGCACCATCAAGAGCTTCTGCACCAGGCAAATGCCCCCTCACCTTCCTTTCTCAGCCTGTGGCCAGTATGTCAAGGGCCTGAACCTTTGTCAACAGCTTCTCCTTCTCCTGGGCATGGGGCAGGATCGGCTAAGCATGGCTCAGCAGAGGAGGCAGCTTGAACAGTTTTGTAATGAGCTCTCACACAAGAACCAGAAGATACTGCTGACTGAAGACCAGGGCTTCTGTGCCCGTATGGATGGCATCTCCAGCACACAGTGTAAGACTTCTTGTGTGCTGCTGATGGGAAGGGATGTATGGGAGGCAGATATGCTTGTATTTTACGCAGGAGAGATGTTCCTGGGGGCTGTTTTAGGTCACCTGTGTATAAAGCTCAGCTGTGAGTTTGCCTCTTCATCTTGTGCAGGAGCTCATCTAAGCTCTCTGAGCGAGAGCAGTGCTCTGAGGGAGTAGGAAGAGAGAGGTTGGTGGGTTAAAGCCCATTTGCACTGGAAGTTTGGGAAGGGCTCTGCTGCCAATACACGTGGGCAGCAAAAAAAAGGCATTCGTCTTTTGTCTCCATCTGTGATCTCTCCAACAGCAATGGCATCACCCAGTGAGGTGTCTTTTGCAGGCAGGATGCACCCTCAGCACAGTCTGTGGGAAAGCAGGGACAACACAGCCAGCTCCATTGCATTCTATGCTATGCTACAGTTGCTGAAACACAAAGTCCAGATGGTGAGACGGTGGGATGAGGGGCTGGAATACACTTGGAAACAGCTGGTGGGAGCAGGGCTGGGTAAAGTGTGACTTGAAACTGATATACATAGGGTGGGGTGTTTCCTGAAGTCATTACTGAACTGCTGGGATGGGCAGACTTGCAGAAACTTTGGACAGTTAAAGAAGTGATAACAGAAGCAAGGACAGATGGCTCCTCACAGCTTGTCTTACATTCATGAATAACCTTACCTGGCTGAGGTTATCCCTGTCTCACCCCATTCCTGGGTGGGGAGAAGCCAGCTCTGCCCAATTCTGTCTTCATGATGTCCCCATCCTCTTCTGTCAGCCCCTGCTTCCCTGTTGTGCCCTTGCTCAGGCAGAGATGCTCTTGCAGCCTTTGTAGGTCCCACTCAGAGTATGAGGTTACAGGCTTCAGAGGGGCCCCTGCGCACCCCAAAGGGTACCATGGATGAGTGCCAGCCCACTCCTCCCTGCATGAGGGACGGTTTGGGACACTTCTCTCAGACATGAGCATCATCCTGGACAGCGCCCCTGTTTCTGTGCCACTCTCTCATACCCATCCCTTCCATCCTTCTCTTCTCAGGACCATGATTTCTTGGAAGGTGAGCGCATCTTCCTGGACTCCCTGAAGAAAGCGCCCCACTGTCCATGACACCAATCCCACACACTGCTGGAGGAGGTACTATCCCCACATGGTACCAAGGGATGATGTGCCCTCCAATATAGGGAAGAAAGTAAAAATAAATACTCCCAGTTGTCAGCTTCTTCTCTTTCCAAACACTGTCAGAGTGTTCCACAATTCACTCAGTACTGTACAGATGGACCTGGACAAGCTCAAGAAGTGGCCCATGGCAATCTCATGAGGTTTAACAAGGCCAAGTGCTGGTGCTGCACCTGGGTCAGGGCAACCCCCGGTGCCAACTCAGGCTGGGCATGAACAGATCGAGAGCAGCCCTGCCCAGAAGGACTTGGGGGTGCTGGGGTGAGAGCTGGACATGAGCTGGCCATGGGCACTGCCAGCCCAAAAAGCCAAGTGTGTCCTGGGCTGCATCCAAAGCCCCATGGGCAGCAGGGGAGGGAGGGCATTCTGCCCCTCTGCCCCACTCTGGTGAGACCCCACCTGCAGAGCTGCCTCCAGCTCTGGGGTCCCAGCACAGGAAGGACATGGAGCTGTTGGAGAAACTCCAGAGGAGGCACTAAGATGATCAGAGAGATGGAGCACCTCTTCTAGGAAGAAAGGCTGAGGGAACTGGCATTGTTCAACCTGAAGAGGATTAGGGGTGACCTAGTTGTTGCCTTCCAGTACCTGAAGGGAGCCAACAAGAAATACAGCAAGAGACTTTATACAGGAGCATGTAGTGACAGGACAAAGGGGAATGGCTTCAAACTGACAGAGAGTAGGTTTAGATAAGATATTAGGAAGAAATACTTTACTCTGAGGGTGGTGAGGCTCTGGTTGTGAATACCCCATCCCTGGAAGTGTTCAAGGCCAGGCTTGGATGAAGATCTGAGCAAGCTCGTCTAGTGGACAGTTTCCCTGCCCATGACAGGTGTTTTGGAACTAGATGATCTTTAAGGTTCTTTCTATGACTCTATAATGAGTATAATATCACTTGCTTTAAAAAAAGTGCTCTTAGCATTTAAAGTCTGAAAGAAAAATAGAATGCAGACTTAAAGGGATGAGAGCAATTATACATCGCATTTGTTAATTTGTTTATTTGACTTTTTTGAGTGGTGCATTTTATATCCTGTAGGCTGTTCTGTCTAGTCTAGTTATTACATATTGGAGACTAATAGATCTGGATTCTATGCATTTTAGTACCTTTTTTATAGACTGGTACAATCAAATACATTAAATAATTATTATTATCAATAAAGAAATTCTAACATTCAGTTGCAGTTTTATTGACACTGTTTACTTAGGCATAAGGATCTGATCAAGTGTAGTGTTTCATTTGGCTTACCTAAAGGAAACAAGATTAATTTTCCGATACTTATAAAAACGTGATGCAATATATGAAATAATGGACGCAAAATTGCAGATTCATACCAGTCTTGTCGTTTAGTCATACTACTCATAAAGTTTTCTTGACTTTTCCAACACACCTTTAAAGGCATTTTTAAATTTGAAACTAAATATGCACCTTACAACATTTTTACATTTCTCTTCTTAATGACTATACTTTTTATTCTCAGATTGTCTCAGTAGAACAAGGAAAAGCTTCTAAACTGACATTTTAATGCATTTTGTTATGACTCAGGCAACCTATTACAGCCAGCTTCTTTCTTCCCATCCTCTATAAGTGTATTTCAGGTACACTGACCTCCAAAGAGGAGAGTCTTTGTTTCCCAAATGTCAATCACATTCAGAAATTTGTTTGCCTGGTAGTAAATTATTCACTGCTAGAATTTTCTCTATCCTCTGAAGATATTAATTATATAAATGCATGTCTGTGATTCATATAAAGTTCCAAACTTTGTCGCTTTAATAAATTAAGTGGATTATCTGCTTCAGATATGTTCCGTTCTCAGTAAATGTAGGTATGTTTTATCCATTTCTTTAATATTTTAGTGTGCTTTCTGCTATTGTTCACGTAGGTGTTTAGAAAAATACACTATTTCAAACACCTTAGATCTTATGCTTTTTCCATCACGGATATCAATTGCCATAATAACTAAGGCATGGACTCAGACCAGCAGGGCATCTGAGACGTTTATTCAAAGAACCGAGCTGGCTTTATACACTCCTTCACGACACAGTATTTCCTTATATGGTGTTTTTCCCTAAGTGACCTGTCACACATTGCCATATCAGTAACACACTTTCTCAGTGTCCATATATGGGGGTGAGCACGAGCTACCCGCCCATCCGGCAGCTTCCGCAGGCTCTCCTCTGCAGGGCTCTGCCCTGTGGCATCTCCTTCCCGCAACGTTAGACAGAGACAGGCTTCTCTGGGCTGCCATGGCATTCTGCAGATGTGTCTCACAGCCTGCAGCTCATTTCCATCCTGTGTCTCTCCACAATTCCCTCTTTTTTGTTTTATACAAACAAGAATCACAAAACGAAACTCTCCCAACAGTAGAACGTTTGACCCACAGCCCGAACCAAACAAGCTCCATTCATTCAAGTTCCCTTAGCCTCCCCATGAGCTGACAACAAAGCTGGAGTAACAAAGGCTGGTCAGACCACTCTTGCAGTGTGGTGGACTGGTACCCATCGTGGACTGGAATCCATGGAAGCACAAGCATATCCTTGCCCCCAGGTTATCAACAGAAAGGGTCCTTCCCATTTCCCAAGCACTTGAGCTTTTTCTAAGTGAGCCTGAGATCATTCTGAACACAATTGAAATCTTAAGCTATATAAGGCTTTTTGCAGTCTTTCATGGGGCGTATATCCCATCTTTGCAATCAATAGTATTTACTTGCAATGCAGCATTTCTCAGGAGTTTTTCCCTGTTATGCGTGTCTGTTTTTCAGCACCTATATACATACTCACATTTCTCATAATAATTCCAAAGATTAAAGATAGTAATCCATAAATATTCCAGGGAATGGTTGGCCAACTGGAAGCATAGCTTTAGGACATTAAAAGCAAGTGACTAATCAAAAATCTATGTAAGACATTGAAAAACAGCAAAAAATAATTTATGAAGGAAGAGAGAGTAAGAAATCAGAGCTGAGCTTATCTTAGTTCAGCTTAGTTTAGCTTCACTTCTCTTACCTTCTCTTACGTTTCTTTTTTCTGTATTTAAAATAGGATATACTGCTGAAGCCAGTGATGTGCAGTATTAGCAGTGTGATGTCTTAAGCAATGCAGGGACAATTTTCATAAGCTTTGGAAATTCTGACAAGGAATACGAAAGATTGGTATGAAACTCTCTGATAGGAAAGACTGGTACAAAATGAAGGATACCTTGAGAGCAGAGGAGTAGGTGGAGCTGGTGAGAAAAGTAGGCAAACTTCCATACCTGCATTTGTGCTGAATACACAGTAACAGATTATTTCTCTATCTAGAATATTTAGTGATCTATCTTTCAAATACAAGTGATTCCTTAAACCAATTTTTCTAACATTTCTCTAAGGCTTTCCTTTGGCCCTGCTCTATAAGATTTCTTTTCATGGGCTTAGCTTTTGCTGTATGACTGGTCTTATTTCAAATGTTTAAAGTGATGCATACGCTAAATGATATTATTGGTGGTTGGGGTTAATTACTAAAAGAAGTTATTCTGTATATATATTCTGAGTAACTGACTTCTCCTGGAAGTCTTCTTACTTGCTACTATGGACAGTAGTAGCAATATCAATGGATCTGGTTTTACATTTGTTTCATCTTTGATGCTAGTGCATTTGTAAAACAGATAGTATGACTAATTTATTTTAAATTATTTTCATTGCTTGCTTAAAAATGAAACTCAGGAAAGAAAAAAGATATCAAAGAAACCCCACATAGACATATAACTACCTTCCTTCATTTTGTTTTTCAAAATTTTATACTTATTTTTTTACTTCAGAATAGAAGTACTTTATATATTTGTAAATATATATACATATACAATGTTTGGAAGCACATATACAGGAAAGAAATAGCTGGGCAAGGAAGGGACTTTGATAAATAAGCAGTGTGTGAGAGTTTAAAAATGCAGTGAAAATGCTGAATTAATCCAAGTTTATGGTGATTCTTTTTTCTGTGTTTGATGAATTGCAGTTCATTGAAGAAAAGTAGGAAAATGCAAAATCTAAGTGGAAATTCTCACAGGTCGTATCATGTATTAGCAGCTTTAATCCTGATTGTTTATACTTTCCATAGCAATTTGCAACTGCTAGGAGTATCCAACAACTGTGTATTATATGTACACTTCTGTCAAAATTTATTGAAAAGCTACTTAAACAAATACAAATTACCAGTACTTTGGAGACTATAAATAGAAGATGTGTGAAAATAATTAGTAAGGGAAGAGATAAGTTTGTGACTGGGTAAAAACCAGAGGCCCAGAAAAATCCACTTGCTTAGAGAATGCCACGGTCAGGAAAGGTATGTTTGAAAAATCTTGTCAGTGCTTCGCTCTGACTCCTGCTTCTCTTAAGAAGAAATTATTAAAGTGAACGTCTACTTTCCTTTGCATAGTTTAAAACAACTGAAAATATCTTCTGGCTAATAATTTGGAGGAAACTAGAAACAAAGTTATTGAAATTGGTACTTTGAGGTGTTTTAGGGAAATAGAAAATAAAATAAAGTCATTCCTTTACAGCAATTTGAAGGGGAACTGTCAATAAAATTACCACCAGGGACAGAGATGATGCAGAACCAAACAAATTCATGAGTTTCCGAATTTCTTGGCAAACTGGTATCCCATACACTGTTGCAATTTGTCAAAACATTTTGTAAACCTATAATTTATGAAAATATTTGTATTATCAAATTAGGCCATGAACATTTAAACTTGGGTGAAAGCACTCTTTTCTTAACTAATGAATGAAAAAGAAGAAAAGCTCTTGAACTAAGGGGGGAAAAAAGTCTTCTGTAACACAGTTGAAGCTTGGATATCTACAGGAACATGAAATGAATTATAAAGAGCCTGATATTGAAAGGTCATATGGGAGACTGAACTTCCTTGCATCTTTCTGGCACAATGACAATTTACAATACATTAAATGGAATATTTGAACCTTGTGAAACAACATCTTTAAACCGGGAAGTCTTCACTCAAAGAAATTAAAAAAAACAAGAAAGATATTACCCAGATACACTGCTGCATTGATCTTTTCAAGCATGATAGTTGATTAAAAAAAAAGTAAAAAAAAAGGCAACTGGGTTAAATATCTCTGTCACATTTTCTTGTCAAAATGGTTGATTGATGAACTTCAATATGCTTATTGTCTTCAAGTGGTATCTGGAATTATATTTTGAAATGTGGAAATATAAACAAGTATGTCTAAACTGAAATCTATTTGTAGCTAAGAAACAAGGCAAAACCTCAGAACTGTGTGAAAGAGACCTTCCCTGACTTTTCTCAAATTAAATTAACAGTGTTGACATTTCAATTATCATCACTGAAACTATGTATGAATTCTTTTAGCTGAAACAAATAGAAAATTTCACACATTTTATAGATGCTTCTCATAACTACTTTTTGTGTCTTCTAACAATTTTAAGCAGATGCCTCATCAGAGATGCGCTGCGGTTTCGTTCACAATCATAAACGTTAAACACATTTTTTAAATGGAAGGTCAGAATCTGAATGAAAGAACAGAATTGGATTTTTCTCTCTCTTAGCAGCCAGCAAATAGCTTCAAAAAGCCATAAACACATAGTTGTACCATAAACACATTTGCACTGTTTTCAAAAGCATCAGAGTCAAATATTTAAAGCATCTGGGATATCACCTATTCTTTTGTGCTTGAAGTGATTGTATGATTTAAAGTTTTGACCCAGTAAGAAAATGAGATTTCCAAAAATTTGTTATTTGCCTTTCTACTGAAGTCACTGTTCTGCAAAATTACCTTAAAAATTAATATTTTATGTTATCCTTTCGGGAACATTAGCATGTAGTTTTTACAAATCAAAATTCACTTTCTCAAATTCTACAAGCTTATGTCCTAAAAGGAGTAATTTACATGTGTTTCATTCTTACAAATTTCTGAGTAGGAGTAGTCCCCAGACTGAGCTTATGGGTACTGAGTTTTGCAAAAGGGAAGTACAGAGTTTAAGGCCACTTTGGTGCATCTGGTGGATCCACCCTTCTTTGGTGGGCTATTTGCCATACTTAGGCAGACTGCTACTGTCAAGCATGGTTCAGAAGCCAGATGAGCTTGAATTTCTCAAAAAATGTGTGGAAAGAAGATAGTTCCAGGAAATCATTGTGGTAGTTCATCAGAACTGGTAGTTCATCAGCATTTTTCAAAAAAAAATAAGCTCCTTGTTTCCATGTCTCTCTTCAGATCTTAAACCTGGCAGTTGTGTGTTCCACTGCTATTTCACTATTTCAGCCACCACTTATGAGACTGCACTGGGAAGGAAGCAAGTATTAGTTCCATTTGAGGTAATGCTCTCTAGCTGGATCACTGTGTTTTACATAACCTAGAGGTCACATGAAGAGGAGAGCCTGTGTCTGGTGTACCTGTGAGAGACAGCCCTTATAACAGAGCTGAGTACTGCTGGCAGGAATCAACTTCACATGGCATATGGATTTGGAAATAGATTGTTTATCTATTTTGGTACTTTGGTACACTTCGGTACTTTTTCATAAATGAAACTGTCTGTTACTGGGCAATAATAAAAGGCTCCTAAATTGGCTTCAGGAAAAAAGTATTAACTGAAAATTGAAATATTCCAGCTGAGAATAATAGACTTAATATTTAAAGCAATGTAGTTTTTGTTACCAAACAACTCCAGATATTAGGTATTTGATAAGCAAATAATTATATTACTTTATTATAATGGATAGGTTTTATGATTTATAATGTTTAGATTTGGAGTTTTATTTCACAGGTCGATAGAACAATGCCAGAAAAAGAAAGAAAAGGTAAAGGACTATGAAAAGAACCCACGTTTTCATATCTGTTTATATCTGCAGTTCTAAAACTGGATTACTTGGAGAGAAAGAAGTGTTAAAATTACTAAAGTATAAAGAGATTCAAGATATTCCCTTGCCCATACCTTTTAGGAAGATAATAGCATTGAAACAGGAGCATCCTTTTTTCAGTGAGGAAGCAAGTTTCTTGTTTCATACTAAGTAAACTAGCACATTCTGATAGTAAAAATAAACACAAGCATTGCAGTGGGACTGCAATCACCAGGGGACTGCAAAAAATCTTTCAAGAGCTGTTCCATGTTTATAAGAATTGAAACGCAAATTATCCATGGATTCTATACAGTGAGTTGGAATAAGACATTTAATATTTAAAGTAAATGGGGAAAATTCTCCAATTTCTGTTTATTTTGGGGTTTGGTTGGTTGGTTTGGTCTTTCATTTTTATTTCTCATTTATCTATCTCCTCTGTTTTGTTATTGGTTTAGAATGAAATTTCCTTCCAAAATTATAGCCAATGTTAAACTGGAAATTCTGCTTACAGAGAGAGAGGAAAATATGTTACTGCTAATTTCTCAAGTTTAGTAGACTTATACTCCTCAATTTTGGATGACTGGTCAAGTTTATGATGTGTCATTACTTTCTTTCATGCTTTCTGACCCTCTATCAAAATTGTACTTTTCCCTACATCCTGACATTACACCTCCTTAATAGGTGAGGTGTATTTCTGTGGCATTGTAGAAGGATAAATGAGAAAATTGTAATTTATTCCCTGGCCTTATGAAGGGAGTATTCTAAATTATGACGAGTCTACCAGTTGCAGAAGAATTTGTGCAGATGCAAGACAAATGAGTTCTATGGTCAGTAAGCATTTATATATATATTCCTATTTATTTAGGAAACATGTATCAGTATTCTGTGTACTAATTAAGAATCATTTGCCTATATTTCTGGAGTCCTTTTACTTTGGTTTAACATTACTTATTATAGGCGTCAGTCCTGCTGAAGACAATGTGCAAATTTTTAGGATAATGTCTTACCAAAGACAGAGTGAAAATGGAAGTATATTCAGACTCCTAGCTGGATGAATGGGACAGTAGGAGAGTCAGATACAACTTTTTAGCTTCCCTCTTATCTGACCACTCTATGCATATCCTAATCCCTTGATCTATAAAGCCATAACAATTCATCTAACTGTAATAGTGTATTTTTCTAATTTACACATGCAAGGTTACGTGTTAATCACTACAACTCAACACTTGGAGCTATGAACTATAGCAACATGCTTAATTTTCAGACTCCAGAGTATATTTTTCAATTGGCATGTGCATCTTCTTATAAGTAAAGTACAATATGAGTAAGAAGTGAATGTTTGCATGTGTGACAAAGCTGTAGGTATAATGCTATGGAATTCCTCATAGGCTGATAAAGAGGTGGCTGCATTTACAGTGCTCTCAGGCATGAACAAAGTTCTTGTTTCTGGGAGTTGCCAAACCCAGCAGCCCAACAGAGATAAGGCAGTTGAAGCTCTAGATTGCTAAGTCCAGCTATGAGCATTGCTGAGCCTCTGGGCCCAGTAAGCACATGTGCACATATACATAAAACATATAAACATATGCACGTGGCCAATCACACAGATAAACACAAAAAAAGAAACCATTCCACTCACGCAAGTACAGATGATATCCACAGCCTCATCCTATTCTCCTCTCTGTCTGAGGAGGGTGAAAACATAAATGTACTTTAAATATACTTTAGTATACATATCTTCAATACAGGTCTCTTCAGTAGCTGATCAAGACAGACTGTGCAGCAAACTTCAATTGAATCCCCATTCAACTGCTGGTCCTTTAACATGGGAAGCACCCACACGTGGACATGCACCTACACACGCTATGGATCCCGCTAGTAACTGGGTCTGTACAATTGGTCTGACCAGTAGCCCTTGGATCTGATCTTGGATTGGATCTTTAAGATATAAATGCAGGAGGAGTCTCTCTGCCATCTGATCCAGCTTAATGGCCAGTAGTCTACCACAAGACCCTGTGATTGCTCCAGCTGTTTTGGATCCCTGATACCTCCAACAGCCAAATCTCAACACCCCTGGTACCTTCAGTATCCAGCCCAAGCTTATGGCCACCTCGGCACTGGGTTCTCAGCCTCTCATCCAACTTTCCATTTCATGTTCACTAGCAAAATCCCACTGACATGCATGCCCATATAAAACACATACTCCTCGAGCTGCTGCCACCACAGACACAGTCTGTGACACCACTCTGTGCAGTCTCTGTTTGCTGGCACTCTCCCCTGCACTGCCTCATGGCTCTGGAATCTCCATGCACATGTAGATTAACCTCTTACTGCAGAACCTAACAACTTCTTTCTCCATGAACTTACACCAGTGAAGATCTGAGTTGTGATAAACAATATATAAAAATGATGCAATGTTCCCGACAAGATATTTTCATTATGAAATTGAATAAAATGCAAAAAAGTCAAGTGAATTACTCCATGGCATGTGAATAATACTCACACTTTCAATTCAAATAAAATTTTAACTGTTCCTGGAAAGATTTGCTGACATTTATGAAATGGTAGAAAATATTGGAAAAAATTCTGTTATGGCACTCCAGAAATGCTAAAGGCCACATTCCTCACTGTCACCAAAAGTACTGATAACTTGGTCTGCTTTTCTAAACAGCAACTTAAAAACAAATTTTCTAGAATTTGTATTAATTATATTTTAAGTCAAACTATTACCAAGAGCTTTTCTTTCAATGTCAAATGTTAGCTGATATCCTTTGTCTACCTCTTTACAGCACTCCCAAATAATGTTATTTTTGGATTATTGTCTATAGAACTGTTAGTCTGAGCTTTTGCTTCTTTCTGGTATACAAGTATATTTAAAGAAAAAATTGTTTTTCAAATGTGTTTGCTTAATTACAGTTATTACATACACCATAATTTTCCTCTTAAAATAATGTAGTTAAACAATTTTTATGTCTGTGCAATATTTTTCATTTTAAATATCCGTAAATACGAAGCATAGTTCCCTAGCCACAGGAGCAGGAGCATGCCTCAGTGGATTTAAGACACCTTTGAATTATTTTGTTGCTCTGTCTATAATAGTACCACTCTGCTTAGCTTATGTCAAGGTATTAGTGGCCATAGTGGAAGCAGAGAGCTGTGTACTCCTATCAGTTGGACATAAATTGCCTTCCATATATATGGTATCAAATATGAAATGCATAAACTGTAGTGCAATATAGTTATATATATATATAACTGTGGTATTTTAAAATTCCATTTTTAAGGAAGAAAGAAACAAGAAAACCCAAAGATGTTAAAGAATGTTAGAATTTGCCCCATCAAAGATTTTCCATGGTTAGAAGGTAACATAAAATTTTAATGAAACATATTGATAATTCTCAGAGCTGCTGGAAAGCTGAAAATCTATTGCACTGAAGGAATATATCAGAAAAAAAAAATTAAACCTATATTTGCAAAGCAAAAGGATATTTTTTCATTCAAGAAATATTGGGAATATTATCTAGAATAACATTTTGCTTTTAAACATTGCAGAGCTAATATGACTTATTTTTGAACAACTTTAGTAATATTTTCAAACTATTGCTATTTATATGCATTTTGATACAAATTGAAAGCTACTGTGTTTCTGTTACATTAATTCAGCAGCTAAAATAGACTGAATTCTGTCTCTGTTTTGACATTAAATTATAAATAGCCCTTAAATTGTAGAGGAACAAATCTAGTCTATTTTAGATCTGTTTTCAGGATTTTATAGACTTGAGAAAACACTTCTGTCTTTTTGTTCTGCATCATGTCCTAGTCTTTGGAAATCTACCTGTCATCATGGAAGATACATGCATTTATCCCTCAATCCTCAAAGATATATCAAATATCTACCCCTGTACTGTACCTCCCAAAAAGCAACCTTAAGAACATACAACAATGAGGTTGTTAAGGTCAAGGAAATAATGAAAACATGCTGAGGGCATCACTGTAAGATTATAGAATAAACAAAACCTAGGTTCATATAGGTTGGAAAGGGTCCTTAAGATCATTGAGCCTAACTGTAAACCCAGAACTGCAAATCCACCACAAACCATATCCCTGAGTGCCACTCCTACATGTCCCTTAAATACCTTCAGGGAAGGTGACTTAGCCACTTCCCTGGGCAGCCTGTTCCAGTGCCTGACCAGCCTTCCAATGAAGAAAGACAGGCTCCAACCATCACATCTTCCACACATTCTTCTCTGTTCCTAATCAGCAAGTCAGTTAGGTGCCTTCCCTGGTTATCTCCCTCACCAGCTATGTAAAGAGGTTACTTGTCACTTACTCCAGGAGCCTCCTAGACTGTTTCTTCACCAGCAGACACCTGGTAAATTGAAAACCCCATAAGAACAAAGACTAGTGATCATGAGACTTCTTACAGTGGCTTGTAAAATATTTCATCTCTCTCTTCATCCTGGTTGAGGGGTCTGTAACAGACTGCCACCATTATATGTGACTTGTTGGCCTTTACCCTGACCCTTATCCATAAACACTCAATATTGTCATTGTCACTAAGCTCTAGAGAGTGAAAAATCTCCCTAACATACCGGGTTACTCCCACCACCCTACTCTTTCTCAATCCCTTCTGAAGAGTTTATAGTCATCCATTGTGGCACTCCAGTTCTGCGTTATTCCCCTATGTTTTCATGATTGTAATTACATCATTGTTTTCCAGTTGCACAATGGCTTCCACCTCCTCCTGTTTGTTGTCCATACTGTTGTGCATTGTTGTGAATGCACTTCAGCTGAGTTATTGATCCTGAGACTATTTTCGGGGGAGAAGCCCTAATTCCTATGTGCCTGCTCTCAGATGCTTCTTTGGTTTCTAATATACCAACAATACTTGAGTCTTTGATGCCATGTGTATCTCCATCCCCAACTTCATTGAGACTTCCAGACTGCTATGTGCATTAGTCAGGGGACATTTCAAATGCATACTCAGCACATTGTGGAGCAGACTAAACGGTCATAATAGCAGACCTCAAGCATTGATGTGCCACTCCCAGGCTTATCTCTGATGAGATTGATTTTATCCCTTTCCCCTTCAAATCTAGGTTAAAGCTCTTTCCATGAGCCCTGATAGCTCCTGCACAATGATCCTTTGTCCCTTTGAGACAGTTGTACCCTGTCTGTCACTAGCAAGTCTGACCCATCAGGATGAAAAAGCTCCAAATTTTGCCTGCGATACCAGTCATGGAGCCAGGTACTGATCTGCTTGGTCTGTGTTTCTTTTAACATCTTTCCCTGCAACTAACAGTTGAGAACACTATTGTGGTCCTGACCCCTTAACCAGTTGTTCCAGGGCCCTGAATCCTCTCTTGGTTGTCCTATGACTCCTTAATGCAACTTCATCTCTGTCTACATCAGAAATCAATAATGGATAAGAATCTAAGGACCTATAGGATTAGGAAGATTTTTTGTCATGTCTTTCAACTGGGCTACAGGGAAGTAGCAGACTTGCCTAAGAAGTGGGTCCAGTTGTTATGTTTAGTTATTTCAAAGGATATTTTTGTAGTTTCCAGTCTTCCTAAGTGAATGGAATAGGATTTTTCCACTCCTTGTAATGCCTTCTGCCACTTTAATAGCCCTTTACTTCTCATATTCATTGCTTTAACTTTCCTCCTCTGTGCTTTGGAATAATTTCCCTTCAATTGATTTACTCCATCTGCTTGTTTCTTCTATCACATTATCTCCTGATAAAAAATGAACATGTAGTCTGCTTCTTTTCAACTGAAAATGACTGCTTCAATTGATTTTATAATGTGCTTTATACAAACTGAAAAAAATAGAGCAGATAAGTAAAAATGTAGACCTCTAAGTACATTGTAGATATTTTAAGAGCTTTCAAACACTCTGTTTCTGTGTAGTTCACTCTGAATTGTGACCAAAAGAAAAAAAAAATATGGAGAAAGAGCATCTACTTTGATGAAAGCTATTTCTATTCACTAAGAAAGTCTATGGTAGTTTCTTCTTCAGTGCCAGGATAATTCTGACAGCGTTGTTAAGAAATTGTACACTCTTCTCTACTTATTTCCATGGCCTTAATTGATCAATTTAAGAAAGAAATGGTCTTTTATGATAACAGCAAAATAAAAGCCAGTAACTGACTGAAAAGCATGGGTCCAGTTATCTAAAACCACTTTCAACTAATGGAAACCTGCATAGATGGTATGAAAGTTACAGCCAATAGCAAAAATGGTCACATCACTTTAAATTTTTTTAAGGAGGATTGAAGACAAAATGTCTTTATATCAATTATGGACACTACAACTTAGAAAAGATGGAGAAAAGAAACGGCAACACTAAGAAATGATCATAGAATTTGAGAATCATTTAGGTTGGAAAAGACATCAGAGGCCATCTTGAATGGATCATCACAGGAACTTAGTATATATTATAACCTTTTTTGTTTGGCGTTCTTTCTTCACTCTTTTAATAGCCACTTAATTTCATCTCTGCAGATAAAAAGCTACAAACATTGCAATAATATCTAATATAATCTGAGAGTGTTCAGCAAAGAAACAGAGCTCTCACAATGTGATTCTTTCTCTCATAAAACCAAAACTTAGTCTAGATTTGTACACTTCTTTTTAAATGAAAATTTCACTAACATACAACAGATGTAGTCCAAAATAAGGTAGTTCCATACAGCAACACTGTGTATTATGAAGATAATGGCATTCATTTCTGTGAGAGTGTCAGGAAAGTATGACCATGACCCTCAACTCAAACTGTTCACACATCTAGGTTTCTTCATAGCTTCCTAGTTGAGCTGTGATATTGTGGGCACATGGAGTGAAAAGTGGATAAGGATTCTGTTCATAATAAACTACTACAGCTAAAAAAATGCAGGAGTTAAAAAGCATATCAATGAAAGCATTTAAAGTAATTGTATATATGATGGGGACAAATCAGCATGTTTAATTTTTCAGAAATCAAAGTGTGGAACAAGATGCAGAAGCTGAAGAGAACATAACTTCAGTAACACATTTACTTCAAGATTGTGACTAATGGTACTCTGTTTCAGCTGTTTGCCTTCAGGTGTGTACTGCTTTTGGCAGCTGTAACAGGGGGAGTAAAAGAAAGAGGCTGACAAATGCATTCTAAGACCTGTCTATACTAATCAGCTGATGTTCAAATAGGATTTTATGCTTCTCTAAAATGTTTGAAATCACTCTTATCTCACAGAATTAAAATAGTTTATGAAGATAATTCTTAAATGCAGTCAAGCACAATATGGTTTAAATTAATCCGGGGTATAATTTTGTCCATGTAATCATCTCTATAAAAGGAGAAAAAAAGAAGCCTTTAAGTATTCTAAATATGAATTCTTTTAGAATTCAGCTTGTATTTGGTAAGAGCAAGCCCAAATCTACTTTGTATTAATCTAATTCTTTATTATATTTATTAACCATACTATAGTAATTTTAGAAAAAATATTAATCTCATAAAAGATATTTTTTCTCAATATATAGGCTGACAAAGCCATATATATAGTTTCGCTGTTACAATAAACCACACCAGAAGCACCTTTTTCCTTTGTTTTGAAGACACAGATGGCACTTTTTTTTCAATATTTGGATTGTCGGTCCTCATACTTCAGCCAGCTTTTAAAACATGTAGCGAAGGTGTTCGTTTTCATGATGTAACTCATATTGTGTTCATTAAGAAACACAAATTAAGTCTTCTAAAATATACTCTATAAAGACTGAACTATTTGAAATGAATGAATCCTAATAACAATATTTAATTTCCATGTGGCTTATGGAATATTACATTTTGCACACACATATATGTACAGTGGCCAGTGTTTCTTAGGCAGTCTTTATTTTCCACTCTTTCATTTAATTTATAAATCGAAAATGTAAGTGAGGTGAAGGAAGGGGTTTATTTTTGATTAGTATTTTACCTGATGCCATGGAAATCAATAATTCATTCTCACTGACTCTATTCACATATACCTAGTAACAGACAGGTTCACTATCCATGGGCCTAGCCTGAGGTCAAAAATTACTCAAGAATGTCCAGATTAATCTGGTCAGTTATGTATTACAAAAATACAGGTCTAAAAATGAGCTCAATTACACTGATATACCTAGAATTTTTTATGGGAAAAAATGTACCAGGCTAAGATACTCTAAAGTTGCTGTTGCAATGTAAAATTAGGGGTCTTCACATTTAGTATTATGCAATCTCATCTCAAAGTAAAGGTCTCAATGCTTAAGAGATGTACTGTTCTAGATGCATATGTGAATTGCCTTCACATGCTTTCATGCTCAGATCAGGCTCTCCAGATCTACAAAAAAATTTAAATATCTTCAGACACTCACAGGGGATTAGAAGACTGCTTTTTTATGTATTTTTAGTAGATACCACAGCAGCTTCCTAACAGTCTCTAACAGTTTAGATCTAATCATAAACATATTTTGATAATTTAATTTCAAAATATGGTGGATTTTTGAGTGTGTATCTGTCTTACTCAAGAAACAAGGGACCATGCTCTTCTCTTAAGAGCTTTCTTCAGAGCTTCATTGCACAAATTGTGGATGGGGATCTCTTTGTTCTCTCTAACTTGCATGTGAAGAATGCAACAGAGCTGAACCAGGAAATAGGTATGTTGATAATAAATAGATGTTTTTACCATTAATGATGTTACAAAAACCCCCATGTATATGCTGCTTCACACAATAAGAAGGACAAACTTAAACCTGGAAAACCCTTACAAACAGAAACCATCTGTGTGGGGGTTTTTTTCTTTTTTTTAAAATTTGTACTGCCTTCCCACATATATCAGCAACATCTGCACAGGATTTCCAGAAAATCTACTTTTTGTTGTTGTTGCTGTCATGATGTCAGATACTTTATCAATCTGTTAAAAGGAGTAACAATCTATTCTGTGACAGTCTTACAGCAGTCAAACTAGGAATAATAATCAGTCCTGGAAATAAATTATGACATTCAATTTTTCTATTCTCGTCCTTCTAAACAAGAAAGATGAAGTAGCCTGGTTAGGACGACATGGATGCAGGAAAAAACCAAAACCCATTGTGTCAATTTTTTCTTGTGGTTCTAAGCAATTTTTGTATTTTCCAATACAAATATGGAGACATCTATGACAACATTATCAGAATGTTTTAAATTGCCAACACTACTGCTTTTTACTTCTGATATAATCTTGTGACTTTCTTAGGCCCACATATTGATCTTTCAGTTCAGAGAGGGGATTGTTATTTACTTAGACTTTTTCTTCCAATTATGATAAGCAGAATGGAAATAAACAATGCAGTGCAACTTTTACACAAAGTCGCATTTTCTGTTGAGTTCATATAACATAAAACAGTCACCATAAAGCTTGTAGAATCATTTCACTCTGATATAAATCAGTGGATTCTGTGTAAAGGTTATAATTGCACCTACTGTAGCTGGAGCTGCACAGCCTGAAGTGTAAGGTAATGCTATTGCAAATAGTGTAGATTTGCATATAATATATACATAAAGAATGACAAGAGAAAAATACTGGGATGATTTGAGATTCAGATCAGTACATTAACTTGTTCATCAAATAAAATCTGTTACAAACACAAAGAAATCTCCAGCACTTTGTATGACATTGTAATTTCATGCTTTTATAATAGTGCCTTGTTAAAAGGAACCTGTTTAAACCTGAGTTATTAATAAAGAGCAATAGCAATCACCCTGGGTTTTGGCATATGTTTTGTAATATTTTTGCCTGAGGAATTTGTGTTATGCTTGAATGTTCTATATTAATACAAACCATAAATAAAACTGGAAAATATTTCAGAGCTAGAAGAAATAAAATGTTCAAAGAGACAAAATTTTGTTTATCACTACTTGTTTCTCCATATACTGGATGTAGTTTCATAAAACCTAAATGCTAGGGAATATTATCTCTCTCACTGTTACAGATAGGTTATTTTAAATTATTTTACATATTTTATTTTAAAAAATAGACTAGCTGTGTTAAGTATGCTAAAACCAAATAAATCATTTGGCATTATTTTCCTGATTCTATGCAACATTCAGAGGTACTTGAAAAATAGGTATATATATTACATGGAAATGGTAAGATAACTCTTTGTCTGGAAACGGGTGCAAATCTTGCTCTTATTTTTTAAAAAGGAAAGAAAAGAGGATCCTGTAAATTACTGACCTGTCAGCCTTGCCTCTGTGCCTGGGAAGTTCATGGAAGAGATCTTCCTAGAACCTTTACTATGGTACATGGAAGACAGGGAGATGATTCAAGATACCAGCATGACTTCACCAAGGGCAACTCCTGCCTCACCAATCTGGTGGCCTTCTATAACGAACTGACTACATCAGTGGACAAGGAAAGGGATGTGCATGTCATCCATCTGGCCATCTGTAAGGCCTTCAACATGGCGCCCCATGATATCCTTATCTCCAAATTGGAGAGACATGGATTTGATGGGTAGACTGCTCAGCCGACAAAAAATTGGTTGGATGGTCACATCCAGGAGGTAGTGATCAATAGCTCAGTGTCCGGATGAAGACCACTGATAAGTAGTGTTTCTCATGGGTCTGTATTGGGACTTCATTAATGTCATAGATAGTAGGATCAACTGCAACCTCAGCAAAGTTGCAGAGGACATCAAGCTGAACAGTGAGGTTCACATGCGTGAAGGATGCAACACCATCCAAAGGAACCTGTACAAGATCAAGAACTGGATCCATGTCAATCTGATGAGGTTCAAAAAGGCCAAGTGAAAGACATAAAGGCAACTGGTGGGTTTAGTACAGGCTATGTGGTAAAGGGATTGAGAGCAAACCTGTGGAGAAGAACCTGGTGGTACGGATGGATGACAAGCTCAGTATGAGCTGGAAATACACACTCCCACCCCAAAAAAACAACTGCATTCTGGGCTGCATCAAAAGCAGCATGTGCAGCAGATTGAGGGAGGGGAACAATTATGTTCCTCTATTCTGTTTTTATGAATCCCTATCTGAAGTACTGTGTTGAGCTCTAGAGTCCTCAGCACAGAAAAGAAGATATGTACCTGTTGGAGGCAGGCCTAGAGGAGGACCACAAAAATGATCAGAGGTGTGAAACACTTACCCTGTCAAGAAAGGCAGAGAGAGTTAGAGCTGCTCAGTCTGGAGAATAGAATTATTGAGGTGACTTCATTGCAGCTTTTCAATATTTAAAGGGGAATTGTAAGAAAGATCACAGAATCACAGAATCAGTTTGGAAAAGACCTCTGAGATCATTGAGTCCAATCTTTGACTGATCACCACCTAGTCAACTAGACCATGGCACTAAGTGCCACATCCAGTCATTTCTTGGACACCTCCAGGGGTCATGACTCCACCACCACCCTGGGCAGTCAATTATATTGTTCAAAACCTTTTCCAGGAAGAAATTTCTCTTGTTGTCTGACTTGGACCTCCACTGGAGCAGCTCAGGGCTATGTCCTCTTGTCCTGTTGTTAGTTGTCTGGGAGAAGAGCCCAACCCCACCTGGCTACAACCTCCTCTAAGGAAGTTGTAGAGAGCAATAAGGTGGCCCCTGAGTCTTTCTGGAAATAACATGGAAAATTGACTATTAAGGGCATTGAATTAAAGACTTTATATCCAACAGTAAAAGACTGTTAGATTGAACATTCCCTTATTCAGCTCTTGGCCAATGTTGGGGACATACTGGGAATTTATTCACCATAAACATGTCCAACAAAACAAAGGCTTCCAGGGCTTTATATGCATTGCAACTTTCAAGATATCCATAACCCTCTCCCCAGTCCAGCCCCAGTTCATCATATCATAAATGCTTTCTCTGATTTCGTCTTGCTGTTTTTTGGTGGAGTAAGACTGCCATTTAGGGTCCTACTATTGACATAATTTCGGGGGTGGCAGTCAGTGCTTCCTGTCCTCTAGATGAACTTTCAAGCTGGCAACTTCTATCACATGCTTGGTCCAGTTCTGCTGAGTTGCAATTTTTAAATCTTATGACTTTAATTACTATTATGACATTCTATCTATCTTTGATTAAAGGATAACTCAAAGCTTATCTAGGTAAACAACACTTTATTAAATTTGTTGTTCTAGCTAAACAATCACCATTGATTGAGTTTTCTGGGGTGTGTAGGTCTATGGAGTAACTCCATACAGGTGCAGCGAGGATACTTCCTAATTTTCTCAGTGTACTTTATCTTGTTCTTCTGAAGCTAAACTAAACACAGATTTAAACCAAAACCAGCTAAAATAACAAAATATGCATTTCCTAGCTAACTACAGCACAGCTCTTTGCAAAATTCAGAGGACCACCAGACTTCAGGCTTAATACAACTCCTTTTCAGCATACTAATAGTACATGTGTCTCTTTTGTGGAACCATGTCAGAAAGCTGAAGGCAAAGAGGTCAGAGCAGCAGGGAAACTTAGGGAGATGAATGTAAATTTTTTTAGTTATACTCATAGCAAAACTTGGAGTGAAACCCAAATGTCCCCTGATTTACTCAGGTGGCATGTAAGAGTAGTGTCTGAGAAATTATGGAAATTACTGAACCTTAAAACGTTGCAATTGTAGATGAAGAGAAGTGATATGTGTTCATCATCGTGGTGAACACAGGTGGTAACAGGTTTTGAGTTCATTGGATTGCCAGTGCTTCATGACTTTCAATTACATTATTCTTAACATATCAATTCACATTA
Organism: Coloeus monedula; assembly: GCF_965178545.1. Lineage (NCBI taxonomy): Eukaryota > Metazoa > Chordata > Aves > Passeriformes > Corvidae > Coloeus > Coloeus monedula. Next base: position 26,019,558 of record NC_138822.1, on the reverse strand, counting down.
TGAATTTAACTGAACAGAACATCCTTCATTCTATTCCTAAATCAGTGTGTGTGTATTTGTGAATGGTTCATGTATAATAATTAATGAAAATAGCACATCATAGTATTGGCAACATGATAGATCAGGTTTGTTTTGCTTCACATCACAAGAATGGGGAAGAACAAATATGTCTGTATTCTCATGTGACACAAGTCAGACTGTGCACCTGAAATACTGAGGTACAATATAGGTGATTCTTTCTTATTTTTTTCCGAAATATTAATTTTCACAGTACTTTGCAAAAATTGCAAAACATTGTCAGATGTGTGAAAATTTAACTGCATAAACAGGTCTTAATTTTAACAAACGCTTTGAATGAAAATTGTTGAATTCTTGACTTCATGACTGGTAGATTTTTCCTTTCATATTTCTAGAAAATTCTTATTTCAGTCCAAATTTAATTAAATTAAATGCACATATATAAAAATAAATGAAAATATTACAAAAAGTCAGTCCTTCTTGGTCAAGAGGCAGAAAAAATTTTACTTCAACCTAAAATATCTATTTTAGTGTTATTCCTACTCTTTATTATTAAGAATTCAGCTTCTTAATTTGGGAAGTTAGGGAACTGAAATATTGAAAGTTTTTACATTATTATCTTTTCAAAAACTAAAATTACAGAACCAGACCAATTTTAATACTCTATTTCCCAGAATTACAGCTTTTCTCCTTTTCTATGCACAGCCTTAATAAATGCCACCCAGATACGTGTTCCTTACCTTTACTAAGATCTCCCTTAGCTGAAGTACTTGCTATCATTTAGCCATCTCTTATTAACATGTAGATTAGAATTCCAGCAGCCAAATCAAGCCTGAAGTACATTTGTGCAAATTTTCTTGTTCAAATTACTTCTCACCTCAGCCATATCATGTTGGTGTTAACCATTTCTATCACAAACAGCAGTAGATAGAGAGATATACAACAGATGATGGAACTTTTTAATTGTTAGATGTTGTTAATTAGTAGATAGATGACAAAAATGTAGCCCAATGACTTAGTGATATTTTATCAGATTTTTGCATATAACTATTAGTAATGGAAATTTTGTAAAGCAAATTTAAATGGTCCCATTAAAAAGTGACAAATCAAATACACAATGCATGTTATACTTAAATGGTTAAGAATGGTTAACAAAATTCAAGCAAATACCTGATGCCTTGTTAGATTCATTTTTTAGCCATCTGTCTGTTGTAGATACCTCCTGTAGTGATTTGGTCCAAAATACTCATTACTTACTTATTTACCTTTGTGAGATAAGAATTAGGAGAAAGTAAAGCAGGCACAAAACTTAAAAGAATATAAAGAAATTTATTAACAGACCTAAAAGAAAGGGAAAAAAAAATCATACCACACCTTCAGAACACTTCTCCTCCCCCCACCTTTCTCCCTTCTCCCACTGACAATGTAAAAAGTCAACCCTTGAGATGTTCAGTCTAACACTTCCGTAATAACCTTGTTCAGTTCACTTAGGAAGAGGAGTCTCTCTTGCTCATGCTATGGAGACATCTCCACAAGAAGTTTTCTCATGGCTTCAGTATCACAATGAGACAGCCACCCGTGTTGGTTCTCTGCTCACATGTGAGAGTCCCTTCCCCCAACTTACAGCTTTCCCCACAACTGCTTCCAAGGGTCCAATCTTGTGCTACTGGGGTGCAATTTTAAGATTGAGCTGTTCAAAAACAAAGGTTCTCTTCACCCATCTCTGGGAGCATCTTCATCTCTAGGAATAGAGGCCCTCCCCCTTCCCTGGGAGCAAAAGGGTCCTCATCATCTTCATCTCTAGGACTATACCTGGGAGCATTTCTAGGAACAGAGGTATTCTCCTTCCGATTTGGAGCAAAAGTCCTCATCACTTCCATCTCTCCCTGTTCAAACTTCTCATGAAATTACAGCTGCTTCAGCATTTGCTTATTTCAGCACAGGTGCTTTTGCTCACAAGTACAGTTTGAACACTCCAACCCCCATGCTTTCATGAAATTACAGTGGGTACTCTGATATATCATAGTCCATCATCACCATAGCTTTACAACAGAATTTCATCTTCTAGGCGTGAAGCATCTCCTCTTTTTCCTCCCTCAGTTTTTTTTCATCTCTTCCTCCTTTACTGACTTTGGTGTCTCTATGGTGTTTTCTTCACCTTCCCTCTTCCTCAGACTCGGAAGAGGATTAATGTCTGCAGGCTTCATCTGTTCTGGAGGAAACTTACAGCACTAAAAGGGTTAATCTCACCAGGGCCTTGCAGCTGGAGTTAGCTTATCGCTGTTGGTCACATGATCTTTGCCGGGCAGCAGGGCAGCAGCCTCAGACGAGCCCAGGCCACACCAGGGGCTGCCTGAATGGAGCAGGGCTGTGGGGGGCGGCAGATGGAACAGGGCCGTGCCACTGCTGACCCGGCTGTGCCGGGCATGGCCCGGCCCGGCCCCGCTGGGCCGCCTGCAGGCCCCCCGTGCTACCTGTCCAAAAGCCAGAAGGCAAGGGAGCTTTCCCAGGCTCTGTTCATTCTTAAATGTGGGTCACAGAGGCGTGTCAAGCTTCTTAAGTGGCCCAAAAAGTTGCCAATATTCAAACTGGCCAGCTGATAGGTTCTGCAGGTCATAGAGGAAGCTGTAAGCACCTCTTGGCAAGAGAATCACTTCTGTAGCTATGCTAACTCATGACACCTCCTCAAAGACTGAAATCCCCTTAAAACAAAACATCTTTTCAATGTTCTATACATCCTAGCTATAAATATTTGCAAATATTTTACATTGAAATGAAGTGAAAGGCAACATGGTGGTTGTAATTCTTCTATTAATAAGCAGTGATGCTAGAGGAGATGAAAGTTAAACAAAATAATATCTCCTAAGAATGCTTACTCTTTTTTAATAAATTGAATTTTCAATCAATTGAATTTTTAATCAATTTTTTGTTAGTTTTAAAATAAAATTTAAAAACGGCTGCAATGTCCAACTTTATCTTAGTAGTGCTCTAAAATTTTTAATTAATAAGCAGTATTTTTAATTACAGAAGGAGGAAAACGAGCAGTTAATTGATTCACCACATTTTTTTTCCCACTTCATTGTATCCTACTAAACACTGATTGTGGAGTTGTAGAGTGATATCTACATAGTTAGAGAAGCTAGACATATGAAGAGCTTGCATGTCTCTTGTTAAGGAATTCTGTTTCTTCCCAGGTTTCTCGTTCTTATTGCTTTAGTTTTTAGTGCTCAACTGCATTCAGTACTGCAACTAAGTAATTTACTCCTTTAAAATTTGTGCATAGCCTAGAATATGTTATATCTTCCTCTAAGAGCTGTGACTGTGGGCATTTTGTGCTGAACAATTTCATCCATTATTGGGGCTAAAGAACCATCTTTTCACAGGAGTAACAAGACAACAATGTAATATTTCTTTTGATCTCCTCATATTATACCTTTTTTCTTATGCTCAAGAAACAAAATGCATGAGTCACAAACCCTATTCTGAATTCCTTATCTTGTCAATTGCAAAGTACTTGGCAACAAAAAGCTCTCTAATAATATCAAATAGTTTTGATGCTTCATTGTAAAGTTCTTACACTATTCTTTATTTAAAGAATAAAAAAAACCCCTATCAAACTTAATCCAACCTTAGCATGATATTTATTTTTAGTTTTCTAAAATTAATTAGTTTTGAAAATTCTTAATTTTGCCTCCAAAGTTAAACAAAAAAATCTGTCATTTTATCTCAGTATAATACTCCAGAATAAGAGGATGAGGTAATCTTAAACAAATGTGTATAATCTCTTAATCTACTGTCTTTGCACATGGCATCACCATTTACAAACCAGTACAACTGAATTGCAAGTTAGACTAATATAATTTCATCTATGCAGAAAACACAAGATTCATTTGTAGTATTTAAGTGCAACATTTTCATATCAGTGATCACACAGATGAAGTCGTAGCCTTCATGAAATAAGGATAATTTGCCAGTGGTGTCAATAATTATACAAACTGATTATTAGTATTGCTACAAGATGTCAAAACTAAAACTTTCCAGAAAAACATACAAATTTCAACAGCAGTGAAATTTCTGGGAAAGGCTTACACTCAATTTAGTACTTTCTGACACATTCAGAACATTTTTTTAGGAATGGTTAAAATCCAATCTCGCATTTTTTAGACAAAGAATCTCGATTTTTAACTTTGTATCAACTTCAGATAATTCATTGTCTTTTTCTGGCAGCTCCAGTTTATATCAACGTAAGTGTTTTCATCTGAGCGTATTTAGGGTTTCCACATCCCAAGTTCACATTTTTTCATTGAGCTATAGGTTTCTGTTTGGTTGCTATTTTAATATTATTTACTTCCCTGTTTTTACATAAAGACTTTTCAAGGGACTGTAGGTAATCCTGACTCATAAAAGGAAGTCAAAACAAACAGAACCAAAAGCCTTCCATGTTCAATAAAATCATTTTCATACTTAGTTCTGTTAGAGATCAGTAGCCCCATAACATTTTTAGGGGAAATTTTAATTAGAACTTAACAATAGAATGCATAGATTTGAAATCAGTCTAAAGATCCATCAAATCAAAATACTCATGTCTTTGCTAGCAGGCACCAGTCATTTTCTTTCAAAAATTTCAGCACAGATACAATGCAGAATAAATATACTACCTATGCTGTTTTGGGGTGCTATAATTTTCTTCACAGTGGCTAGTACTGGCTATGGTTTGGATTTGTGCTGGAAACAGTGTTAGTAACACAGGGATGTTTTAGCTATTGCTGAACACGGCTTGCACTGAGTCGAGGACTTTCTCACCCTACCAGTGAGCAGGCTGGGGGTGCACAAGGAGTTAGGAGGAGACACAGCCAGGACAGGGACACGTGACCCCAAGTGACCAAAGGCGTATTCCAGACCATATGACATGCTCCACATATAATGCTGGGGGGAGAAGAAGGAAGAAAGAGGATGTTTGGAGGGACAGCATTTATCTTCCCAAGTCACACATGAGAGAGCCCTTCTCTTCTGGGAATACCTGAACACCTACCCCTCCATGGGAAGCAGTCAATTAATTCCTTGCTTTGCTTTGCTTGTGTGTGTTGCTTTTGGCTTACCTGTTAAACTGTCTGTATCTCAACCCATGGGTTCTCTCACTTTTACTCTTTTGAGTCTCTCTCCCATTCCACTAGGATAAAGTCAGTGGCTCTGTGGGGCTTAGTTGCTGGCTGGGGTTAAACCATGTCAACTGCATATATATATAAATGCTGCTTTACCTAAACAAGTAAGTAAACTACATACAAGTGGATCATTTTACCACTACTAGGTATTGATAATTAAGTGAAGGCAATTCATTCACATCCTCTACCAAAATGTAGTCCTTTTCCTTTACTCTCCAGTTCCTACTAGTCCCCTGATGCTGTTGTTAGTTGTTTGATTGATTTACCAAAATATGAATATCAATCTAATATCGATATCCAACTGAGACAGACAAAAACTCTCTAACAGTTTAGAGTTAGAAAGTGTATGTTTTATTTGGCACCAGGCACTGCGTGGGATAGCTCCCTAAGACACAGGGCCCAATCCAAGCAAACACAAAGCTTTTTATTTACAAAAATTATGAATATCCAAAATACAAATGTATATTCATAACATTAACACCGCCCATTCTCCCCTTCATATGGAAATACGCTTAAATGTCATTAAGCATGTGTAGTGTGTGTTCTGAATTGAGTCGGTGGTCTTGAATTGGGTCAGTGGTCTTAAAAAGATGAAGTAACTCATCTTCCTCATTTTGACCTTTTCGCCTCTCTGAACTTTAACAATCCTAATTACTTTAGTGACCTCTAAGTTTCCTCTTGCATGACTTTTGAACGGGTTCCCACCAAGGGAGGAAATTGGTAATTGTCCTTGTTCCCTACACCAACTTATCAATGTTTCTATTCCTCATTCTAAGCACAGCTAAGCAAACATGCAAATGACAGATCATCAGTTATTTGGTAATCAGTTACTAACATCTTAAAACCCATTTCAGGTCCAGCTCTCTTAACTATTTTAATTAACTGTATCTGGGCCCAAATTCCTTCCTATTCTAACTAATTTCAACACAGCTAGCTATAACTAAAATCTTTATGTTTCTTCTAAATCTATGTTTCATGATATGCGGAAAACACAGGTACATAATTGACCAGCTATAGAAACTTTGATATCAATTACAACCTGTGACACTTCCCTCACCACCAAACATGTATAAGAGCCTCTGAATGAGAAATACCCTAACTATAAACCAAAAAAAAAAAAAAAAAGAGGATCTGATACTCACTATGCCCTAAGGAGCTTCTCTTTCTACTAAATATGTGACTCTAACGCAGCTTGCATATTTTTTCTTCAGAAATGGGGACAATGGCAGCAATCCCTTTATTATTATTATTATGATAACTGTCAACAACCTATAATCTTCCAAGAATAGTTGATCCTTCACAAACCCTTAGCTATTCAGTCTGAACTAGAGGGATAGATAGAAAACTTATTTCCAGTTTTCCTTCTGTAGACAGACAAAGGATGATTACAGCTGCAACATGAGTTTGACATGAATCTGTGGCTGAAAAATGCCAAAGGCTGTTCAAGGATTTGACAATTGCTGAAATACAGAAAGTTCAGGACAGACCCCCAAGAACTGTGGAAACATGGAGGTACTGGAGAAATTCCAATGAAGGGACACAGACATGTTTATGAATCTCTCCTATTAGGAAAAACAGAGAGAGAGGGAACAATTCAGCCCAGAGAAGAGAAGGGACAGAGGGATTTTTATCAATATATAATACATGAAGAGAGGGTGAAAAGAGGAGGGGGAGCCAGGCTGTTTTCAATGGTGCCCAGAGGCAATGGGCACAACCTGAAGGACTGGAAGTTCCCACTGAATGTCAGGAAATATTTTTCATTGTGACCATGACTTGAGAACTGACACAGGGTGCCCAGAGTGGTGTTGGTGTCTTCCTCCTGGGAGATAGAAAAAAATCCATGTGGATAAAAAAGCCCATTCTGAGCAACTACCTGGAGGTGGCTGTGCATTAGTAGAGGTGCATCGTATGACCTCCAGGGGTCCAGAAATCCCTTCCAACCTCAACCATTCTGTTATTCTGTGAATCCTGCTTAGTATATTTTTCTATTTTAACAGTGGCCTATTAAAAATTTTTAATAAGAAAATGGTTGCATACAATTTTGTATTTCTTTAACCGTGGTTTCACTTTGCCACCTCTTTTGTAAGAGTGATGTGACAGGATGTACTCTTAATGAATCTCTTTAGTCACTGACTGTTTCCTTCACATCTTTCTGTGACTGACAGGCAGTCCTCTTAAGCTTTTTTGGATACTTCCTAAAGTAGAAATATCTTTACCAGTTTTCTCCCACTGTACAGAATTATCACTGAGAATTCTACAGCAGTAAGAAATCTGCTTATATTAGAAGAATCTAAAAATGCAGGTGCTCTTTCTTGCTTCTGATGAACAGAATCAAATAGTAATGATCATGATTTACAGTTAAAAGGATTTTTCTTCTCCAGCTCCAATTGACATCCCTGTATTCTTTGTTTTTCAATTTAGCTGTTTATTTTCCTCATTCCCTACCATTACCATCAACTCTTTGTGATCCTAATCACTTAATGCTTTCATGCCCTTATGGGACATTTGCCAGTTTTTTTATGACATAACTTAAACAACAATGCAAAAAAACACTTTAAAATTGGCTTTCCACTTTTGTAAGTTCAGAACCTAAAGGAAAAAATTAAAACTATCCCAGCTGTTGTTCCAGCCTATTAACTATATGTCACTACATATATGGAAAGTCACTACAATATGGAAAGGAATGTACCTCCTTCAATATCCACAGCCAATATCAAGAATATGAGTTGGGGGCCCTTATAGAGATTCTGCCTATATTGTTTATCTTCCTCCACCAAAATCTGATATCAGTACATCATCTTGAAAACCTTCTTGAAGCTTAGTGTATAAGTAAATTGTTTTTCTTAAATAAATGCAGAAAGGATCTTGAAACAGATGCAGTTTAGAGGTTCTTGGTACTGTAGTTTCTACCAGTGTCCACATTAATAATTGGATGCAATAATTTTTGCCATCCTAAGATATTCTACAAAAGCAAATTTACCTATCTAAGATACAGAGGAGGAATAAAGATTCACATTGTGATGGTTGTTGGACCCTGAGACAGATATTCTGGCAAGATAAAACACTGTATACCAACGAACAAGGCAATATGCAATATATAGGGTACAGAGTTCTGTGAATAAACAGGTGTACACTATTTTACATAAAAACAAATTAAATCTATATGCTTAGCAACATTAAAGAGTAACACAGGTAAAATATGTAGTCAGATCTCAAGTGACAGACTTACAGAAAAAAGTCGATGACTACACTTTCCAAAATCAAGTAAGTCAGCTGATTAACTGCCTTTAAAGTAGTTTGAGATAATACAATATCCCTGATACAGATAATATTCAAGTGCCTCAGTACTGAAAGATTCTGGGTTTATTCTGTATTTTTTTGAGGTCACAACTCAGAGATAAGGAATAAGAAAATGCAACTGTGATCTGATCCTCTGGAATACTTTCTTTTACAAAGAAAGCACTTCTAAATACTTTGGGAAGGATCATTGGGTCTGTCTTTGCATACTGTCAGAATGAAATATTTTTTTAAAATATTTCCCCTGAAGGTTGTCTATGTAATACCGAATCCTGAACAGAAAGGTAGTATGTACATTCAAAATAATTAAAAAACATACCCAGTTAAAAATATCTTAGTGATACATAAAATGTTCCTAGATGTGCCTCTGTGCCTTTTCCCAGAGCAGAAGCATCACCTTGTATGACTTGAGGCTAAGAGAACTGTTCAGCTATGCTTTGTGATTCTCCCAAGCTTAAAGGCCACATACATGATCTGCATGAAAAAAGAAGCATGTCTATATTGATACACAGTATTTTCCTTCTGCGATAAATTCTTTGGATGAAAATATTAATGGCTTTGGATAGAGGAGAATCAATATGGGGAGGTGAAAAAGGGGATTTCTTCAAAACTCACAGTGAGAGAAAGCTGATATTTTATGCTTAATAAAAGGACCAACAATTTATGCGTGTAATACTGTCCTAAGGTAAAATGAGCAATCATATGTAATCATAATAATGAGGTCCTGGTGAGGAACATGGCAAAATGTCTATTTAAAAAGAAAATGTCTGTTTTCAAAAAGAAATTTTCAAGTAAGTCTTATTTTAAAATTGTCTGTGTAAAGATTTTTTCTAATTTTATTTCATGAAACATATTGATCACCAGAAAAAAAGACAAAATCCCAGCTCCTTCTCTTCTGTCAAACCACTAGAGCAAAAATTTTTGATTTCTGGAAGTTAGTTGTTTTCTGCCACTTCATTACTAAAATAATTAATACTTTCTGAGACTTAATGGCCCTTCCTTTGGATATAGATCTCTGACTGCAGGATATTATTAGCAGGTAAGAGGAAACTAGACAAATTTTTATCACACCAAATCACTTCTAATTTACTAAAAGTCTATTGTTATGATTCTTATTATTTCTTGCCAGAGCAACTACTGAATATGTTCTGCTATGTCATGTAAACATATTGTTGTAGAAGAACACAGGATTCTCAAACAAAACTAAGGCTTATTGCTGTTGCCTTAACACAGATGCCATTAAGACATATTGGTACATCTAAGATATTAGCATGAAGCTGGCAGAATTTACTCAAATCTTGTCATAAACCTGTCCTTTTGCAAGCCAAGAGAAGTACTCTAGGGAGTCTCAAATGACTTTTACTTAGGCAGCTGAAGCTTGCCCAAGTGACAAGAGATACTGAAGGGAAGAGAAGGAAAGTGACTTTCAAATTGCAAAGCAGGTCAGCAGCAGCATTGAGTCACTTCAAATATAGGTTTCTTGATCCTTCAGACAGTGATCTATTTCCTAAGAAACCCTTCCTATCCTTATGTACATCAGCAATAAGATTGGTGCTTCAAATGCATTATGTATAAATTTATCTGGCACTTTGCAGCTATTTCCCTCATATCTCTTATCAAGGAGTAAAAAAAAATCAGAACTCCATTGATTAAATTATATTACCTTTTTCTAAGGAATTTGCTTGCTATACTAATCATCTGTTTAACCATTACTTTAAAAAAAAATTAACAAATGTCACATGCACTTTAAAGATCATTATTATAAGAGCATCATTTAACTTAATTAAGGAGTTGAGCACAAATGTGCCATTATTAGAAAATTACTGGTGTGCCCAACTGTCTTATTACCAACGGAACATTGACCAATATTGAAGTCACTGCTTGCATTTGCTACTGCCATGTTTCATTTTATTACCATGTCACTATGATGTTTTTACATAGAAAACATACCAGCTGTGATAGAAAAAAACATTTTACTGGAGCTCAAGAATACACATATCTATATTGTTTAATGCATATAAGACAAGAGTTAGAATACTGCCTTTATCTCAGAATGATTTAGGTTGACAGAAAGTCTTTTAGAAGAATGCAATTAAACAAGAGAAATATTATGCCAGTGATAAACAGCAAAGATGTACCTGTGGCATGACTTTCTGACTCTATAATGAAATAAAAGAATGCTATACAGGTTAGTTACTCAGTTGAAACAAGCACTGAGGTATTATTGTCATTCTACTAGTAAGGTAGATCCCTACTTGATTAAAAATTGCATTGTTTTTTTAGTGTTTCAAGAACTGAGTAAATCACAGAATAGGTAAATGCCTATTAAGGTATAGATAAGCTTATGTGTGATACCTTAATACAGTAGTTTAATTTATAGCCTAAATACCATGGTTTCAGTCAATACGGAGGAGACCTTTTGCTAAAGATGTCTAAATAAGAGCAGCTTTATTATTTTTGGTAGTTAGAGATCCCAATTTCTTTATTAATTCTTCTTATATTTTGTAAATATATGGTATGTATTTATACCTACATACAAGTAGGTGATAACGAGTTTAGGATTAACTGAGACTTCAGACTCTACTTCAGCTTTTCAAAATGCGTTCATTTACTTACAAACTTGAAATCCATTCAGCAGCATGCTCTCAGAGACAGTCTTTTAAAACTGTATTCCATGCTGTGGTAAATATTTGTTGTTCTTTTCTCACAAAATCTCCTCTTTCATTCCTAGTATTTTGGGTTTTGGTGTTGTATTTCCCTTTTTTCCTATCATTATCATACTCCACTTATCCCTGTTCTTCGAGCTGTTGGACATTAGAAAAATTTCTATTAAAGGAATTACAGCAGCAGCAGGTTACATTTTCCATGACTTTCCCCTCTATGGGTCTTGTCTAGACAGGTAGAAGTGCAAATTTCCATGATCTACCACTTTCTTCTTATTTGTTCTTTTATGTTGTTCAAAGATTTATTCCTTTCTCTCTTTAGACCACACTCTCTTTCTACCTTTTAGATCAAACAACAATTGTAAAGCCTTTTTGTGTAAAACCTGTGTTATAAAGTGAGCTGTGATTGCTGCTGAATTATATAAGTTCCTCATCTAAAAGAAAGAGATTAGAATGACACAATAGAGACAAATGAATATCACTATGTCCAGAACATATTTTGCCCCCTTCCATTTAAAAATGCAACAGGGAAGAATTCATTGACTAGAAAACACTGAATGGAAAGAATTTTTCATGTATTTAATGTAAAGTAGTTTTAGAAAGGATTCTGCTACACCATTAATTCTTCCACAGTTCCTATAGTGTCATGGCACACCAAAGTATAATCTTTACATTATTTATATAATCTTTACATATTTACAGCATAATCTTTTACATAGTCTTATTTTCAGCTTTCCAAAATGCGTATATATTTACCATTTTCTGATATGACTTACTCATATTATATTGGGGTATTGAGATATGCTTCCCTTGGATCACAACAACCCCATGCACTATTAGAGGCTGAGGCAGAGTGGCTGGAAAGCTGCCTGGTGGAAAAGGACCTGGAGGTGCTGGTCAATGCCAGCTGACCATGAGCCAGCTGTGCCCAGGTGGCCAAGAAGAACAAGAGCATCCTGGCTTGGATCAGCAATAGGGTGGCCAGGAGGACCATGGCAGTGACTGTCTCCCTGTGCTGGCACTGATGAGGTCACTCCTCAGCTGCTGGGTTCAGTTTTGGGCCTCTCATGACAAGAAAGGCATTGAGGTGCTGGAATGAGTCCAAATAAGGACAACAGAGCTAGGGAAGGGTCTGGAGCACAAGTATGATGAGGAGCAGCTGAAGAAGCCGGGGGTGTTTAGCCTGAAGAAAAGGAGGCTCAGGGGTGACCTTACTGCTCTCTTCAACTGCCTGAGAGGAGGTTGTAGCCAGGGAGGTGTTGGTCTCTTCTTCCAGGCAACCAGTTACAGAAAAAGAGGAAATGGCCTTAAATTGCATGAGGGGAGGTTTAGATTAGATATTAGGGAAAATGCCTTGACTGAAAGGCTGGTCAGGGATTGGAACTGGCTGCTGAGTGAATTGGTGGAACTGGCATCCCTGACAGTGTTCAAAAAAGCCTGACAATGTGGCACTTAGTGGGTATCGCTTAATGGTGAAAGTGGTGTTGCGGAGTTAACAGTTTGTTAACCTGGATGCCAGGTGTCCACTTGGGCTGGATGCCAGGTGCTCACCAAAGCATTTCTCTCACTTCCCTTCTCACCTGGACAGGATATACATCAGACCCTTAACAAAGACATTGTCACAACCTAGAAAATTATACAGCAGTGTATATTGCCATATGCTTTGCTGTATGACTGTCAGTTCCCTGAATACAGGGACAAAGAGCCACAATCATTTTTACTAAGTAATTTAGGGCTGTAGATTCTGAATTTTACAATAATGAATGAGGACCAGTACAGGGGATGGTAGTGGGATGACACATCCTCTGAGGTAACTCACATTAAAGTCTGACAAACTATTTCTTTTGAGCTTGAAGGGCTATTAGACAGGCTGAATTTTGCCAGACTGTGGCAAAGTAAAACAACCAAATACACAGACGTCTAAAGCAGCCAGACAGCAATACTGAACACATATCTTGGTAAGAAGCAAATAGAAAAGAAATGAACAGAAAATAAGTTAAACATCTGTTTTAACTTTTTTTCCTTAGAAGTTAATTGTTCACAAGTCTCTGGTTTTCTTCAAAACTTTCGATAGAGAGGTCTGGACCATCATAGTTATTTCTCTATAATTATTTTTATTCAACAAATCCAAATTTTTCTGTCTATAGTTTTTAAGTTGTTACATGGAACTTATAAAATCTGGCAGTTGTGGCCTATTTAACATCTTCAATGCAAGAGACAAGTACCAAGTTTTTCAAATATTTAAGTATCATACAATAGAGGGAAGTTTATCCTGAAAAGTTGTATTTTATATTTTATGTACTTTTATTGATAACAGTATTGAGTTATCGAATGTACATATATATCTTCCATTCTCATAGAGATCCTGTGACCTTATAACTGTCAGTGGCTTTAGAAAACGTGTATGGTCCTCATGACTTTTTTCCAATAAGTTCACAGCCTCACTTTCGGTAGAGTACTGCTCATAATCTAAACTCTCCTCCCTATATGCCTTTTTTTGTTTTGTCCTTTTTGCTTAGGAGAGAGTTCATCAAAACCTTCTGAAGGCTCCTTTATGCTTACAAAGCAAAAGCAATATCCTTTATGCCTACCTATAGCCTCATTTTAAAAAAAGAAAGTTGCTTCCCATGGCGTCCTGAGACCAGATGTTTCATTAAACACATTATTTCTTCCATGGCAATTAAGTCCCTTTCATACACCAAATTTTCATACTAGACATTCTCCTCACTTCTCAACCTACATTTCTGTATCTTTTAATGAGCAGGTAATTCATGTATATTGCCATGCCTTGTTAATCTTTTGCTACATTCACTACTTTTATTTTATTTACATTTGATTTTAAGTAACTTAGAATCAAAGCATTTTCCCCTAAGAGAATCTGCTAGGAGGGATATTTGGTCCCAGCTGATGGTTTTAACCATTAAAGTTCAGAAAAAAACCTAATTAAAACAAAAATTTCTTTGTTTTCATGCATCAGGATCATATATTGTTTGCAGCTGATTTCTGCTCTCCAGAGGATGTGCTCTGCTGTCATATTCTGCTTAGTAACTTCCCTAATGTTAATTACAATCTCCTTGATCTTACTTAATTATTTCACAGTAACAAACAAATACTTCTAAGGACAATCCTCAAATGAATGCAGTTACATAAGCATTCATTTAATTATTATAAAATAGTTCTGTTAATTAATAAATTATCAGAAGCCTTGTAATGAAATTTTACATTGTTTCAATGACTATACACTAGAATATTGATGTAGAGTGATCTTGCCCTTTAGAAGGGCAGATGAGAAAAAATGATACTGAGAAATGGGGATGTATTAGCACACAAAGTTGGAAGAGATGGACAGCACATGGTTCAGGAAATCTTTAATCAGAAGGCATTCAAACTCATCTAAAGTTGTGCCAGATGCTATTCCAGGGGGCGAAGTTGCCTTTAAATTGTGCAGAAGTTTCTCACCATACTAATTTAGTCATTTTTTAAAACTGAAATTTCTGGACTGAATACTTTAAGCGCTTTTTATATGTTATACTGGAAGTGTGGTTTCTTGTACTAGTAACCATATCATCTTATTGTTTATCGTTTATCTTATCGCTTCATCTTATCGTATTATTTTTAATACAGCAGCTTCTAGGTTTTGTGGTATGTTACATAAAGAATGTAGTTGTTTATATTAAGTCTTCTTCCAGTAAAATGGATGAAAAAATCCACAAAAGAACTCTAAATATTTTTAAGTTAAAAAGCATCTCATGCCAAAAGGTAGTTGAGTGATCGGCCTATGAATGCTCCTCTCAATTTGTTAATAGGCTATTTTTCCTATGAAGGCCTAATTCAGGTGGTAATTCAAATGACAAAACTTGTAAATATATTTAGCAAAAAAAAAACCTAAAAAACCACACCAAAAAAACCCACAACAGAACTTGAGCTGTCATTATCATAATGAAAATTACAAGCTTTTTTTTTTTACATCTTTAGCAAAAGACACAGTCTATCTTTTCTGCTATTTTTTTAATTTAAATATGGCTTTCCTACCTTCATCATGGACATTTGAGAGAACAGATTATTTCTGTATGCTAATAATACTGCATCTGCCATTTCTAATGCTATAAGAAAGTGCAAACAAGGTCACCTAACTTTAATGTCAGGTGTCCTAATTTAGATTGACAGTGAAATAGTAGTGATTTAGTATGAGAATGTGTCTGCATGCACATGAATTTATATATTCATCCACTTACCACTTTCTTTCAGCATAGAAGAAGAATTACATTAGGTTTACATTTGAAAAAGTCATTTTCAGTATGATACTCCAAAATCAAAGACGAAGGGCTGCATCTGTGATGAGTGCTTCTCTTTTTGAAGTTTAAATTACTATTACAAAAGCTTGTGGAATCGTTTCCACAGATACAAATATTACAGTGTAAAAGAATTTCCAACTGGAATTGAGGTAAAACTCCATGAAGAAAGTTTTCTTAGGGTGAAGCCACAGTGTGACCAACAGATTGGACTGGGAGGAGGAAAAGCAAATAAACATAAGCAAAAGGAAGAGGAATGAAGCAGGGCACAAACTCTCTAGGAAATTAAATCATGACATCTCCTGTGATTGAATACCTTGGCAAACATTAATGTAGTTTATAAAAACTTTATGAAGCCTCCAACACTTACCAGGAAACAATCAAGAAAAAATGTTATCTTAGATATAGTGATATTTGTAAAGATTTAGTACAGCAGTTATGGTGTCAACCAGCAATGTGGTTAAGTCTTTATAATTGTTACATGTTCTCCTTAAAACCAGAAAAGCCCAAACGAAATACTTCCCACCTTATATTCCCAGAGTCTGGATCCAGAACTTCTGGATGTGATTTTGATTAATCATAGGTTTGAAGTGAGCTCTTTTTTTCTAAAATGAAGAGAGCTTTTCATTTGGAGTCCAAATACCAAATGCAGTGTCTTTCGTCATGTAACTGCATGGCACAGAAAAAGTGAACCTCTTTTAACAGTGAATTTTGAGTTTTCACTGTCCATCACACAGCACTTCCTCATGGCTATCTTCTTCCATATAACTGTTCAAAATTAAGGATAATTAGGATAATTAAGTTCTTTCTTAATTATAATACTTTCTCTGTTATGCTTTTGGTTTTGTATTAATTTTTCCCCTAGTGTTTTTTGAGGCACTCTAGTTTCTCAAAAAATGTCCATGTTTTAGAGTATTTTCATTTACACAGTTAGATCTAAAAAAGAGCAGGCACGTGCTCTCTGAAATTGTAGCCCACCACATAAATTCATTCTACAAGCACTTTTACTCACATGAATCTCACTCCTTCAATATATTTCCACTCTGGATGTATGGACAGGAGAATGAGAAGCTGGAGAGCAACCCCTGCACTAAGAAACTGAGTGTCCTGGTTGATGGCAAGTTGAACATGAGTCAGCAGTGCCCTGGCAGAAGAGCCCAAGCATGTCCTGGGGGACATTACACTCAGCATCACCAGCCAGGCAATGGAAGGGATTGTCCCGCTCTGCTCTGCACTGGGGCAGCCTCATCTCGAGCCCTGGAGACAGTTTTGGGCATCACAACATAAGAAGGACATTAAGCTATTAAAGAATTTTCAAAGGAGGACCATGAGGATGATGAAGTCATATGAGGAGCAGCTGAGGTCACTTGGTCTGTTCAGCCTGGAGAAGAGGAGACTGAGGGGAGACCTCATCACAGTCTGCACCTTCCTCATGAGGGAAAGAGGATGGGCACACAATCTCTCCTTTGTGATGACCAGTGATAGAACCTGAGGGAATGACCTGAAGTTGTTTCAGGGGAGGTTTAGGTTGGGTATTAGAAAAACTTCTTCACCTGGAGGGTGTTGGGCACTGAATAGGCTCCCCAGGGAAGTGGTCTCAGCACCAGGCCTGACAGAGTTCAAGAAGTGTTTGGACAATGTACTCAGGCACATGGTGTGATTCCTTGGGGTATTCTGTATAGGGCCAGGAGTTGAATTTGGATGATCCTTTTTGGTTCCTTGCAACTCAGGTTATTCTATGATTCTAATATTGGATGAATCAGGGTGTTGTTGCAGAGGAACTCATCACCGTCACTGATGTTTTCATCTGCAGACAGCTCTATGTGTACCTCAGTTGTGATTAGTAACTGATAAGGAATACATAATATTTTTAAAGCTTCTCAGACTTAAACTAGAGAAAAGAGTGCTAGCTGATAAAAGCACAGCTATTATCCCATCATCATTATTATTTTATTAGTGAGCTCCAGCTATTTTACTTGAAGGCTGATAAAGTTGTGAATGGTGCAAAGTTCATATGCAGCCAATCAACTGAATCATCTTCTTCAGCTATCACAAGAGATTATTTAATAGGTTTCAGGGAATCAAAGAATCATCTAGGCTGGAAAATACCCTTATGGTCATCAAGTCCAACCACAAACCTGACATTGCAAAGTTCGCAACTAAACCATGTCCTCAAGCACCATGTCTACTCATCTTCTAAATACCTCCGGGTATATTGATTCAACAACTTGCCCAGGCAGCTTGTTCCAGTTCTTGACATTGGATGGTTGTTTATTAAGAACAGACAACTCTAACAACAGTACAAATAATTAATTACATTGCTTCAGATTTTTAGAGTAGCATAAAAATATATATATTTCAATATAGGTTTTGGAAGTGGATTTTTTAAATACCTCTATAAAATCATCAGTTTTCATGTGTACAGTTTTGTACCACTTGTAGCATGATTAGATATTGTAGATTACATCTGTTTTGTAATACACTCACCAATTCTCAAACTCTGCTCACAAAAATATCTGTTGTCTCTAGAATCATTGTCATTTTTATCAATTCAATCAGTAGGAACACAGCTGACTTTGAGCCTGATAGAGGTTAGTAGCTTCATAACCTCATAAACCCTAAATTTCATTTAAGTACCCTTTCTTGGAGAATCTGTTTAATTAATCATAATTGTAAAACAATTACCAGAAGTTTTCTCAGAAATATTCCTGTGATTATGGATTCTTAACTTCCATTACCTCATTATGAATAATTTAACTTGTGAATATACTTTGTCTTAGAATGAGTGCTGAAGAGTCCTTAGATCATGTTCTGCTATCAGACAAAGTGAATAATTTTTAAATTAATCAATTAATTTAGGGATTTTTACTATTACTAATGTTTTTCCATATAATAAATTAATAGCCCAAACTCTCATCTGCTATGGTAAATCCTGAAAATATGAATAAACTGTTTCCACAACCAGGATTAGCACAAATGCATCTGTCATCTCAGCTAGTCGAACAAAATGCCTCACCATCTCACGTGTGTGACAGACACATGTGGTGTACAGATATCACTGGGGTGTGAAGTCAGCCCTGTAGCTCAGTCTAGTTGGATACATTCCTAATGACCTACAGGATCTCTGGTGTTCAGGAGGAGTTGCTGTTTTCCAATAACTCGTAAGGAAGAGGAATAGTCCAGTGGCATCACCATTCTGTTCAAATCTAACTGGATTGTGATTGAACCAGTGTTGCTAAATCTGGCAACTGGCTTACAGGGACTAGAAAAATTACTGAGATACTGAATTTTTCTGGGTTTCTCCATATTGCCATTGCCCTGGTGAGTGGTGTTACTAGTAGAATTTCCTGCTTTCCCATTTATTTGGTAAGTACTGAAAATATGATCTGGTAAAGGAAAACTCAGAAGTTCCTTGGAAAATACCAGCTTTCCTTAGTGAAAACAGAAGTTCAGTGATGTGCAAGTCTGGAAGTTAGATAACATCCTTAGTCAAAGATGAACTTCAACTAAATGTTTGTAAATTAAAAAACAAGTCTGGCATCAGTTATGTATGATCTCAAAACATGGCTATGGAAAACCAAGCTAAAATGTAAAAAACAGTGGCTTTGACTTTCAAATAAAAAATATAGACTAACTTGCATTGTAAAATTACTTCAGAAATGCAGAATACTTTAAATAGCTGTTGTTGCATTCCAGTTTCAGATGACAGCAAAATCAGTTTGGTTATCAAAATCAAATTAATTTACTTACTGAATCTAGTTTTCTTCTTCTTAGTCAATCTTGTTTTCAGTCATTTCAATTTTAACAAGCTGAAAATGGCAACTTTGTACATAGAGCTTTAAACTTCACTCAGTATTCAGCACTTTTTTAGTAATAATGACATCCCATAATTAAACAAAGACATATTACTCTCCAAAAAAGTTACCTCCTAGGCTGTGCTCTCAGGAATTATTGATGATTTCAATCTATTTAGTCAGAAAACCTGAATGATGATGATTGTTTATTTTAGATAAATGCCAAAATAATGATATTAAAGTTTTAGTTATTATTTCACTTTAAACTCCATAACAAAACCCCCAAAATTATGCCTCATTTAAAAAAATACACCTACAATAAAATGTGTGACTATCTCTAGTTCCTAAAGTTGTATCTACACCAGAAATGTACTGAGTAAAATATCTGTTCACCCAAAGGCAATCACAAAATCCAAAATCTATTTCTGCATGTTATAATAAATATTTTTTGCTCATATCAAATAAAATATTTACAAACTGGCTTAATCTTTATTTAGTG
Organism: Coloeus monedula; assembly: GCF_965178545.1. Taxonomy (NCBI): domain Eukaryota; kingdom Metazoa; phylum Chordata; class Aves; order Passeriformes; family Corvidae; genus Coloeus; species Coloeus monedula. Next base: position 25,999,833 of record NC_138822.1, on the reverse strand, counting down.
TGCTGTGTCATTAAAAATTAACTTCAGAATTTAGACATAAATATAGCATTTGTCTATATGCAATTTTTATGAAGATTAGGTATTATAATCCATGTTATTTTAGTAAAGAAAAATGTGACATCACAAAATGCAGCAATAAAAAAACCTGTGTGTGGAGCTATTCAAAGTTTAGATAGGTGAGATTTTGCCTTGCTTTGCCCTGTTTTGTTTTTTAAGATTAAAAGGTTTCTTTTTAGTTTGCAGTGTAGTCACTATCTGAAATACCAGTCTAACAGAAACAAAGGTGGCTGAAATGTATATTTTCTTATTTTGATATTTCATATGAAAATATAGGACCATGATTTGGTCATAAAGACAGGATACAGTGTACTTCATTGATTAAAAGGACATTTTCTCTGGTTATTTTATATCATAACTTTTGAAGATTCATTTGCCATTTATAATTCAGACAGTCTGGAAACTGTCCTAATACTGAGGAAAATACACATAATGGGAAAAAAAAAGGACAAACAGCTGAATATTGAATTTTTCTCCTTGGTATTCAAAGTAGAAAACAATACTGACATGTCCTGGGTTGCAGTGTATTCTATTAGCATCCTCATGAGCCGTTGAAATCAGGTGGGGCAGTGTTTCCTTGCCTCCTCCCCCCAGACTATCTTTCTGTTAATGGCCCATCATTGTCCTGCCGCATGACTCATAGATAACTCCCTCTGGACTATCATCTGTTAACGAGTCTAATCAACACTTTGCCTCATGACTCATTACCCCATTGTGAGATGCTCCACCCAGAGGGAGGAACCAAGCATCCCAGCGTGGATATAAGCTGAGGCTGAACACCAGAGAGGGAACCTTTCCACTGGATTTCCAGAGGACAGGAGCTACACAGTCACCACTGGACCTTCTGAGGAAGAGCAGACCCTCTTTTCTACAGGATCACTGCTTCAGAGGACTGCAGCCACCATTCTACCAGACTGCTACCACCACCCACAACAGGGACTCAGGTTGTACCTTGACTCTGTTAGTTTGACAGTGTTTTCTTTTAGGTTTTTTTTTCCTTTTCTTTGATTTCCCTATTAAATTGTTATTCTGACTTGGTGCCTCCCACTGGTTTGTTTTTCAAACTAGTACATGACAATACCACAGATCTTTCTGGTAGGAACAACTTGATTTTGGGAAAGGATGGGCTGAAAAAAATAGTAAAATAGTTGTTCATTCATTAACAGCAATTCTTTTGTAAGATCATTAACTTTAACAAAACCAGAAAGCCAAGAATGAGCAAGAGAATTAGTGAATAGGCAGCATATTTCAGAAGCATTCCCAAATGTTTCATATGAGATTGGTTGGAGTGTTAGATTTTATCCTCCTGTAAAAGCAGATTTAGTCTTATTTTTCATTAATTTTAGATGGAATTTTTCTTCTATAGAATAAGAAGGATTATTTTAGCCTGAAAGACCATTTTAAGTATGCATTTTCTCAAATCATCTATAAAACAAACTCATCAAGACTTTCCGCTTAACTTCTATCTCATGCTACTAATCAGATGTATTTCTGTACAAAACATTAAAACACCACTGAAGTTTCTAGAAACTGTAAATATTTTATTTCTAGCAGAAAACACAATAATTTTACATCAGATTTTGCAGAAAACGAAAGTTGGAGATCAATGAATTGAAAGTGAAGGCTCACCTTGCACAGGAGAGTGTTCAATTAGTCATATGCAGACAAAGAACCACTCTTGATCTGAATACACCAAGAATTTTGGCCTAATTTACCAGTTTTTAAGGCAAACATAAAAATGCTAAGGAGTGATACTTTAGTTGATAATAAAATAGCTTGCAGGATGGTTTATTAGATATTTAAAAGAAAAAATCCTGAAATAAAATTAACATAAATATTTAATATTCTGTTAAAATGGGAAGGATGTTTGACAAAAGCAAAATAAGTAACCAATAAATGTTAAAGAGACCACCAAATTTAAAAAAAATAGGAAGTACAATGCTATCTTACCTGTGATAGAACAGAATAATTTTGGTATAGAATTAAAAGTTTTAATTTATTCAACTGAAGATTCACAGCTATTAAAGGACAAAAATCTTGTAGCAGATGGCATCTTAGTTTGCCAGAAAAAAATCATAACAAATCAAAGGAAGATGAGTTAGGTTAGAAGTAAGGAATATATTTTTATTCAGTGTAAAACACACTAGACTGAAAACTTCTGTTAATGGCCGTGACATCTTTTTTCACACTTTCAGAACTAATAATATAAATTCATTAGTTTGACATTTTTTTCTTTTGCTAAAATGTCATATTTCAGTATCTCTAAAGATACACAAACAAACAAAAAGCTTTCTTGGAAGCTATTAAAAATTTGCATGAAATGAAATTTTATTTTCCTGGGAGAAAATGAAATAAAATAATAATTTCTAACATCATAAGAATATTTTTCAGAATTTCATTTCTCAGAGCATTTAAAACTTTCTGTTTGTACCTTACCTGACAAGAAGCCAGATGTAGAAAACTCAAAATGATTTGCAAAATGGAAATTGTTTTCCATACACAGCTTTCAGTAATTTACTTAGTACTGTTGCCAAGAGTGGAAAATATTTCTTATGAAATATAAATATGCAGTATATTGCATACCTGAGCAAGCCTGAAATGAGAACTGAGGTGCATTACGCTGTTGCCAAATAACAGAGGAACCAGAAAATAATTTACAAAATGTATGAACATAGTTGGCCTCTGTGATAGTGTCAGTTTTTATGTATGACTTTACGCATTAACCCACACAAAGGAAATACTAATATAACAGAAAATAAATGAGAAAGAAGAGTAATTTTAATGTTGCAAATCACTGTTTCATAAGATGGAGATGGAAGACATGGAAAGAAGACCGAAACACACTGACTGGAGAATATTATCTAGTAAAATTACTCTTCCCTATCTTGAGTAAAACAGAGAAAGCAAAATATACAATAATGGATTTGAAGTGTTTTGGGGCAAAAAAAAGTTATTAGAACAACTATTACATTAAAATCAACACAAATTTCCACTTATTCCAAGACACTGGGACATTAGAAGAGCATATCAAAACATAAACCCCCTGGCATTTATAATCAATACTCAGTGACTACAAGAGAGGAATTACAGTCTTTGCTTTAATTGAATCAAGTTCAGACTAAAAGTGTGGGTTTGGTTTTCCTAAACATTGTAGTATTGCTGGAACAATCTATTCTAATTGTATTCCAAATGCCAAACCAGTAGCATTTTCTGTTGATCAAGTATGTGCAAAGTACATTTATGTTACAAATGTCTGTTTACTGTAGCTATGACTATAGGCTTCATTTGAAAATATGCAATGAATATGGTTTCTGTTTCATAAATGTCATGTCTCCTTATTGGCAAATGAACGTTCCACTTAAATCACTTTCATTTACCATAGATATATGTTTTAAAAAATTCATCAAACCTAAATAGTAGTTTCACAGTTCATCTCTTGGAATACTGCATGCCCTGAGTCTAAATCAGAATGTGACTGAGACTGGAATCAAATGTGACCTTTAATTGCTTAAATCAACCTAATCATCTAGTGTTCCATACACGAAAAGAAAAAATAATATTAAATCTGAACATAATTTGACAATTCATCTGAACATAATTTAACAATTCATCTAAACACAGTGGATTTGGATAAAATGAACAAAGTATGACCATAGTTGTTCAGAAGCTTAGGGCCTGACATGAATTTGCACACCCCATGTTCAGCATGGTTAGGATGTAGGGTTCTGCAGGTTCCACACACTTTGAAGACAATAAGGCTATTTAGTGTCCCTAAGGGTATTGTTGCAATGATGGTCATGGTTCTTTCTGAGCCTGCCACGTAGTACATAAATGGATTCTGCTTTTAATGTAATAGCAGGTATTAAAAGAGGGAGGATTTTAATTTAAAAAGGGAGGCTTTCTGGAGCCTTGGGCTTAGAAACTGGACTAAATCTTTCTTATTCAAAGAGAAATTGTACTAGTTTCAAGGTACCTAGTTGTCAGTATAGTTTACAATGTCAATAATTAGTAATGAGGGATTCCGGAAAAACTAGACCCTAGCCTGCCAATGTAAGTACCATCATAACTTTTTCTGTTCTAGCCATCATATAACTATGATTTATTGTGAAAATTATAAGCTGTAAGCTCTCTGTGTTTTATTTCTTTTCTTGTAGAAAAAAGAGTAAATAATTAAATGGTGGGTGTGTAAATAAATATAATTTTTAAAAAATTAGTAGCTTCACATAATATGAAAATGTTTCTTTGTAATTTTTCTTGTTTTAATCAAAGGAAAATACCTGTCAAAAGAAGAATTTATATCACTATCAAATACAACTTTTAGTTCTACTACTACAAGTCTTCGTAAAACTAAAAATCAGTTCCTTCACAGTCTGTCCATATCAACTAATAGCAATTAGAGTGTAACTAGTTTTAGTAGGATAACTTGTGTTAATAACTGTCCATGAACAGGTCTACAAAAAGTTGAAGATGATAGCACTGACTCTTTAAAAGACTGATTTTTTATATGGGTTTTCTGTATTTATATTTAATCTAACAGCAGAATGAATGTATTACACATATACCTTAATGGCTATGTTTCAAGCTGAGTCCTGTCAATTAAGGTGAATTCTGCTTTCAGGGTTATGATATGTTAGAGGTGTCTTTTCCTGGGATTAAAGAGTCCACTTGGCAAGATTAAGAATGACTGATGTGACACGGTAGAACTTGCCCACCAGCACATTAAGGTTATTCCATCCCAATTTACTTTAAAACAAGCAATATTGCTCAATGTAAATGAATATTCATCTTCAATTGTGTGCATTATGAAAGGCAAATTATTTGAGCTACCTAAACACAATTTCTGTTGTTTTCTGCCATGCATTTTGCTCCATGACAACTAAAGAGATTCATCCTGAAACAGAGAGAGTATTTTCAAATCACATGTGTAGCTGAAGAAGACAGACAGAAGGTATAATAGATTTACCCTAAAGGTAGGATTGTTCAGTAATGTGTGCTTTCTTTCATTGTTCAGTATGAAATCCTGGTATTTCTGATTCAGTCCCTTCAGTACTTGAAAGCAAAACCAAGAATTCATATCTTATAATATGCCACATCATGATGTAAATATGTCTTGCATGTGTTTCAGCTTGCTGGGATTGGAAGCTAGTAGCAGCTTGCTGCTGCTGGAATGGAACAGCAGAGTCATGCTTTCTGTTATAATAAATATTTTTCTTTTTACCACTGAACATGTAGAAAACAGCCACTGTCTTCTGGTTTCTATCATCTCAGCTCATGCAGATCAGGAAATATCCATTCTGTGAGATACATAAGCAAAAAAACGACACAATGAAAAAAATTTATGCAGAATATTTTATGCTCGCTCGCTCTCTCTCATGTGCTATTTTCTCTACAGAAAATGTGCTTAACTGCTATTCATTATGCAAATCCAGTTGCATTCATTAATTGTAGAAATTATTGCTTTGCAATAGTTTTAAAATAGAAATAACTACAGTATTCTGAATGTCTTGCTTTAGATATATGAGAAATATCAGTCAGTGGCTATGATGACAGCACAAAACTTGGCAACTCAGTTCAGTGTAGCCTTTAGCATAGACATGCAAGTTAAACTCAATCATAGATCCATTATCCTTCAGTTTCTTTCTCTAAGATTAGGCTAACAGCACTACTATAGTTCACACTTCTCCAAAAAATAAATACTTTAGAAAGTGTTAGGTGCTTTGAGAGCATAGCAAAGCATGATTTGAAAGCAAGACACAAATACAGATTTAATGGGGATTAAGTGATTTTTGAAAGTGTTTAGTTTATTTTGGAAGACATGCATTCAATTAGTGTTAACAACTTTCACTGCCATTATCAGGATGGTGAATGTTAAATACCTTCACTCTCATGCAGAACATTACGACACCAAATGCAAGAAAAGCTCTAATTCATTTAATTTCCCATTATCTTCATGGGAGGTTAGTTTAAGGCTAGAGATAAACAAGGTTTATGGTCAGGGTTAAAGATATATTATGAAGAAATCCAAGCAGTGACTGGGGGCTTGTATTCATGATTGGTGTGAAACTTTTCAGTTTTCATCCAGTTGTAGGAAATGAAGTAACTAGATAGTTATCAAGATTTCATTTTTTCCCTTCTGACAGAAGGATTTTTTTCTATATCACTCAGTGATTCAGCTGGACTTTGAAGGTTCTCTCCAAATTATATATCTCCAAAATCAAACTAAATTCACATTTTGCCAGTTCCTGCTTTGCTAGAGGACTTTTTGATGTCTTCACAGAACTATACTCCCCCTTCCTCTCCTTTGACTTGCTTATAAAAACACAATTTTTCCACCACAAATTTATAAAAGTGAAGGAAAAAGCTGCCAACTTACCATGATTGTCCCATGACTTCAGAAAAAAGAAGACAAAGAGAAAGAGGTGGGGAAAAAAACAGCCACTATTTTAAAATATGTTGCCCAAGCTGAAGGAGAGCTATTACCTTCCAGTGTAATAGAATATGGATGCCATCTAAAAAAGTAGTAAACACAGATGGCTACAACATATGCTCTGCTTTCAAATCCATATTATTAGAAAAAAGTTCTAAGAATATGCTAGAAACATTATTCATAAAATATTAAGAAGAGGTGAGCAATATACAAGGCTGCAGAAAATAGTTAAGTAAATTTTCCAAGCATTTCTTCTGATGTTTATAGAACATCATGTCATAAAATTTCTTCTCTGTGACATGGTATCTTAAAACTAAGCTCCAGTATTCACTGAAAAACTGCATTTACTTTAGCAGGGTTTGATATGTTTATATCATTTTTATATATTGTTTATTAAAAAATAGCTCATCTCCTCCTCTTTATCTGTTGCAAAGTATCAGTGGCAAGAATTGTTTAGTGTTAAGCTAGTAGAAATTATGAGTCAGACAAAAAGAATGTCTGGTATCAGAAAAGAGAAAAGTAAGATAAACTTTTGCATACTAAAATATTCACAGCAATAACTGATATATTTCTTTGACTGGCTGATGAAATCTTACTTCTCCAGGTCTGTGGTTTGTCAAAGTTTTTTTTTTTTTAACAAAATAGAATAAACCTTCTTACCCTGGACAAGGAGACATGCAACTGAATTATCAATAATACCAACAGCAGTGAGAAGGTACAATAGTCCAAATCTGAAGACCAGTTTTTCAACTCTGTATATATTTATCTCCCAGATATTTTTCCAAGCCTATCAAATAAAGACAGGATTACACCTGCCAATTCCTTCCAATATTCCTGATTTCTTTTTCCATAGAAATACAGCAAAACCAATTTTCATGTTGTGGTAAAGAAATGGATATTGGCTAGATGTAACAGCAAATTAAAAACCTCAAAGTGACAGCTAGTGATTCAGTTCTCCTTTTCTCTAAGACAAAAAAATAAGAAATTTCTAATAGCTTCCCTTTATGACGCTATATACAGGTCAAACTGCTCATATATAACTTTATTTCTTCAGTTGTAGCATTATGGTACATAGTGAATAACCATTCAAAGACTTTCAGTTTTAACACAATGATAGGCAATAAATCAATGAAGGTCAACAAAGCTTTCATTGTCCATTAATGATCCAAGGTCCTGCTCAGCTATGAACTACAGTTAATTTATTGGGGAGGCGCTTTGGATTCTGTATCTATTTTCCTAAATATTAGAAATAAATAAAGTAGAAAAGTGGTGGAACATTTCTGGAAGATGTAATAATACTGCATATACTATTTCATATGATAATTCATAACATATGCTTTTAAATTGATAGGATATAGAGGGTGACATTTCTTATATTTTAACTATTTTAATTTCATTTGATGTGTCTCTAACTAGAAGGAAAAAGGCTAAGGACTAAATTCAAGTAAAAGTATTGATCTTTAAAGCGTGACTTAGCAGACTAGAGCTGCCAAGTGTACATTTATTTGGTGTAGTTATATTTTTTTCCTTTGATCAGAAATAATTCTTGTTCACCCTGATGGTAAGTCCACTGCAAGAGCAAAGACTCTTAATACAGACTACTTCAGGTGTTGTAGGATGTCTGCTTATACATGTATAGAAGCACTTCAGTCTAACCAGCATGAAGAGTTCAATGTCAAGCTCTTGAGACTTGTTCTTTTTTTCTGAGACTTTTCTTTTTTACCCAAGGTACTCCACAGACATTTTACAGCACAACTTGCTCATAATCTTAGAACTAGTGGCACGGAAATAGTATTAGCATGTGGGTAGGCATGGTGCCTTTTCAAAAACAACTAAAAGACAGCCAACCTTGCTGATTACAACAGGAAGGTAAGAAGTGGATCAGCTGTAGAGACATCAAATATCCACAAGATCAGATGCTAAACACCAACTATGAAACTTTTGGGAGAATACAGAGGGTCTGTAAAGAGAAAATGTATTTAAGTTCTGTTGCCTAATTAATATATTGATGAAGAATATTATATTGAAATTTGCTATATGCAGCTTGTAATGTGATCATTTCAAAACCTCAAATGCAATACATTATTTCTAATCTTCCCACGCAGTTGTGTAAGTGTATATACTTCATGGTATTTCAATAGAAATTTCTAACAGACCTTACTCTCTTTCTACTCCTTTGTAGCTTAGTTCAAAGGGACAATACTTAATGGTGACTGATGGGTTGGAGTAATTTTAAAGTCTTTTCAGCTAAAAAAAAAAAAAAAGAAAAATATTAAATTCTAAGTTGGTTGAACAGCCCTATAGAAGTTCAAAATCATAGTTCTGTATGAAGTTTGACAGGAACTCAGATCTCAACAGGATCTCATATTTGAATACAAAGTGCAGAAGGACTTGTTTACTCAAGACATTTTTTGGCAGGATTTTTTGCATTGTTTGTTTGTTTGTGATTTTTTGTTTGGTTTGGGATTTTTTGACACTTAACCTGTCTAAATAAATAACTGACCTTTTCTCTTGCTTAGGAGTTTTGTTTACTAATGAAGGTGTGAGCTTCTATGTTTCATATGTAGAGCTTACTAAAACTAACTTACATAATTAGAGTAATTGAAACAATCAAAACTTTTTCTGTGTTCATTCCTGAGTGTTATCCAAATATGTCTGTTAATTAAGGTAATAAAAAGAACCAAATTTCTAATGGTTCCTGAAGTAGAACTTCTTGATAAATTTCTATCTAGCCTTACAGAATAAAGTGAAAATCATATGCAGTTTTTTTATATAAAGGGAAAAAAACCTAGTAGAAGAATAGAAGACACTTCTGTTGTTCAAAGATGATGTTTCAGGAAGGAGAGAGATATTATTTTATTTCAGTATGAAATAGATAGTTCTGGCTACCACAATGACACATGGAAGTGCATGTTACTCTGTTCTTCTCAGACCACAGTTTTAGCAAAATTTGAAGTAAGTTGTTTAGTTTGAGCAAAAGTATTAACAACTCTTTTCTCTCTCATAAGGAATTCTATAAATAAGGATGATGAAATTCTTTAATTATTCAACAAAATATTACAGCAAATTCAATACATATTCTTCTTTCATAGCATTTTCAGTAGTTCTGGTTTATTGCAGTTCGTCTGCACTGAACTTTATTTTCTAGATGGCATTCACAATTTCTAGGTGTCCCAAGCGTCCACACTGGAATGGATAATTGTGTATCACAGAGAAATAATATCCCTTTTAAAAAAACACATAAATAAAATTCATTTTCTTGGAGTCACCATGCAAAGCACAATAAAACCCCCACATAGTCCTTTATTTTTGAAAACCATTTACTAAGGTTTGGATAATATTGGAATAAATTTTACTTAATTATTAAATTTGAACTAATTGAGAACTGTTGGTTTGGGAGTCATGGGAAAAGAAAGCATCACAAAAACTAATTGGTTATGAAGCAGCAGATTGCAGTTCCCAGCCTGTAGAGTCATACATCATCTCCTTCTACAATTCCAGGAGCCCTACTTTCCATTCTTTAGTGGGTAGAGATTTCATAAGAAGCCTTGAAGTATCTTAGAAAAAGTTAAGTACACCTATTTTAAACCACCAAGAAAAAATACACTTAAAATATATTCACACGGCCACTAGTAAAGGAGGAAAGACTTGGCACTTAAAGGTATATCAGTGATTCATCAGCAAGTCTTAGTGTTTCAGTAAAATTAAGAAAGCAATGACTTTGTGATTGTGCCATATATTGTTAATACGTGAGTTGCATAAAATGCAAGCCTATTCTCATTGGAAAAACCTCATGCTACAAGTTGAAGAGTTTGAGGTTGACTTAAGAATAGTCCCACAAAACTTTAAATTACATACTTCAGAGAGTTAATTCTGTATATAATCTATTTCATAGGTTAGGTATGAAGTATACAGAGTGCATCTGAATGTAAACAATTACCTTGGAAGTCTAATTACTTTGTTTATTAAATTTAAGTTCATTTGATTTTTATTTAGACTTAGATTTTGATTTAGATTTTTGATTAGATCCTTAAGATGGAATCTGACTTCCCTCTTTCTTACCAGCACTCTTTGGTCAGAGGTAATATTATTAAACAGGCAGAATGACAGAAAGAGAATCAACAGAAATTTAATATCTGGGGATCAGTAAAAGCAGCAAAGGTCTACAAATGGAACTCACCAGATATGTAATGCTAATGGTGAAGTTATATGTTTTTTGTTCTCCAGAGTCAACTAGAGATGTAAAATTGAACAGATTAAGGAGGCAGTAGTGAAGGGTTTTAAGAAAAAGAAAATAAGTGCCCAGGACCATCCTGGTCTTATCCAATGCAAGTTTCAGCATCTGATATGGTAATGGAGGTTTTCTGAACTTGTTTCCTTGTCTCAGCGCAGAAACTCAACACTGACAGTGCCTAAATATAAAGATCCCAACCCAGGATCATGTGTATTCTTAATGTAAATGCCAAACAAAACAAAAAACCTAACAGATTTAGCTAGTCTTTGTTCCCAACAATTTTTATTAGTAGTTATGACAAAGTAACAGCAGTATTATACAGGAATTGATTTGGTCTACATTAATGTGAAAATTAGGAAGCTTGGTATTACATTCTTATTGAAAAATAATAGAAGAAAATGTATTATATCTGAGAATCTAAATTAATTAAGTAATGACTATAATGAGATGTAGATTTAAAGTTCAAAATCTCTTTCTATAAGTATTTTCTCATTCATTGAGGGTATTTATGTAGTACATAATAATGCTTTTGTATTTATGGAGCCAATCAATGCCTATTTATGGAAGGCTTATATTGAGAGACTTGAGACAGAGCTTAATGCAACTTATCAGACTTTCATTGAATCATCTGTCAAGGGAAGTTGTCTCTAATTTTCTTCTTTTTGAGCACATTTGTGTAAAAACAATTGGTTGAAACAGAAATTGAGGGAAAGACAAAGATGCAGATGCAGCACCAGTACTTGATTTTGTTAAACCTCATGAGATTCCCATGGACCCATTTCTCAGAGTTGTCCAGACCCCTCTGGATGGCATCCTGTCCTTCAACGGTGTTTTTAATTTTATCTGTTAATGAAATATTAAAACAAAAAAATACCTACTTATCTAGAAAACCATAAGAGAAATAACACAAATTCATCAAAAAAAGAAAGCACAGAAATGAGAAAATGTGGCTTTATTTATTGTCTTTACCGAAACTTCTATCAGGAAGTCGGTAGGTAGTTCTTGTATGAGGAAGCTGTTGTAGGTAGTAATTGGAGATCTAGTTGCCAAATTTATTTCTAGCATCACTAAGAATGAAAACCAGAAGTACTAGCTCTGTCAGAAGTCCTTATGTTATGCAGAGTTCAACTGTTTTTGCAGACCCTCAACAACACCATGAGTTTCTAATGATCCAACAAACAAAGAATGCAGCTGTAAATGAAACAGAAGTGGAACAAAGCTACAAAAAATTATTTTTCACCTGCATAGAAATAGACTAATGTGATGAATTAATGATGTGAATTGAATGTTCAATTGCACCTCATTTAGTAACAAAAAGAACATAATCTTTAAGGTGTATTGGTCTACACAAATATTTTAAGTCTCAGCTGACAATTATTCTTACAGGTCAGTCTCAGTTGTTTGTTTTAAAGGGAAAGTTGACTGGCAAATAAATTTTGGCAATTTGTCTTTTTTTTTGGATTTAACATGAATAAATAATCTGACTCCCAATTCTGGTTCAGCATCAAAGCTGGAAAATTAAAGAAGAAATTAAAGATTTTTCTGGTGTCCAAAGTGGTTATTATCTGCTAGTTTTGCCATTCTGGATAATAAAACTTCCTAGTATCTATAAAAGCTGAATTTGGTTATAAGATGAAAATTGAAAAATTGACAATTTCAGGGGGAAAAAATCAGCCTTTTGGGAGGAAATTCCTAAAAATAGCTTTCTAAATCTTCCTCATAGGAGTTGCAGTATAGATAACAAGAAAATCCACACTTTCTTGTTTCTGTGCTTTCATATTTTGATGAATTTATCAAGAAGATGTATGGCTTTCTAGATAACTGTAGCTTTTTGTCTTAATATTTAATTAACACTCAAAGTCACTGCAGTTATGACATGAACTTGCTATATCCTGTTGGGGTCCCTCCCCTGCCATGTAGCCCTGGGAGAGGGGCCCTGAGGGCACAGACACGGGGTTTCCCTGCCCCTGCTCAGCCTCGTTCCCATGGGTTGGTTTGTGTTCCCTGCGCGGGCAGAAGGACCCTTGGTCCCGTGACTGGAACAGTTCCTGGGCAGAGCCCCGGCCATGCGGCTGGAGAAATAAACATCTCTGAAACAGCGATCAAGAATCCGTCCATATATATATATATATATTTCTTTTCCACGGGACTCCTGGTTTGATATATGCGTGTTACAGCATCCCTGCTGCAACAATATCCAAGGATTTTATTGTTCTCACTTTCTCAGTTTTCAAGGGCAGTGCTTTTATATGCATTCTACCCTTCTGTGTATGAGCTCTGATAGTTTAAAACAGCTGAAAACACCAACGGTAATGAAAACACCAGATCAACTAATGAACAGGATAGAAACTTTTTATGCGAAAACTGAAATTGATAAGAAAACCAGAATTATTTAAAGTCATAAATTATTTTTCTTGATAATCACTACACTCTCCAATTTTTTCTCTTTTGCTGTCCTGTGTTCAGTTAGGGAGAGAAGTAAAATACACCAAATATTTTAATGGAGTGTTTCTCTTATATTAACTAGACTCAGAGATGATAAATTGAAAACTTCAGGCCAAATTCAATATCTAAAAGATTCAATTTCAGGAACAGCCAAAAACACTTGATGATAATTGTCTGGTATTTCTGAAGTTATGTCCTTGAACTTTAAATTTATCTTTGAAAATCTTAACCTGAAATGAATATTATAATTTCCTCATCTTTGAGAATATTTAGCTTTTCCTGTTATAGGTTAGTAAATCAACTAGCTTCAAAATCTTATTTAAAATGACAGCTTATTTGTTCCATATAAGCAACAGCTAAATATAGATTGATAACTTTACCTGATTTCATGCTTTGATGCATAAAAAAAGGATTTTAGTTCAACCATCAACTTAGATCATCAATTTACTAAGCTGTGTTGCCTGCCAGACTGAATGTGCTTTAGTGGCTGATGACTGAAGGGGTTCATGGTACACTCTGAAGAACTCATTCTTTTCTAGTATTTGTTATCTCTGCTATCTTGGTGAAAATCAGCAGCTCAGGAAAAAAATTGTTGGCCATAAGTTCTCTTATTTCCATATGTAAGTATACAAACCTGAGGTGTGTAAATGTATATATACATGTCTATAAAACTAAGATGTTATGTCATTTTAACAGAATTACCAAATTAAAATATTACTGTAAAAAGAGTATCTAAAATTAACATAAAATGTTAAGAGAATCAACAATAATTTTATACTGACCTGATAAAAAACCAAGAAAAAGTGTTGATTAAAATGGAATCTTTTTTAGAAATTCCTTTTAGAGTTTCAAACTATCTTTTTCTTTAATAATGGAACTCATTATGAATACATATTTAATCAGAGAGTGAGATAAAATACGTGCTCTGGTTCATTTGTTGGAATGCATTTCTGCTGCACAGAATTACCAGCGTGAATAAACAAAAAGGTGACTTCCAGTCCAATTCAGAGAGTTGTAGACTGCATTCCTTCCTTCCTTCCTTCCTTCCTTCCTTCCTTCCTTCCTTGCTTCCTTCCTTCCTTCCTTCCGAATTCCTTCCTTCCTTCCTTCCTTCCGAATTCCTTCCTTCCTTCCTTCCTTCCTTCCTTCCTTCCTTCCTTCCTTCCTTCCTTCCTTCCTTCCTTCCTTCCTTCCTTCCTTCCTTCCTTCCTTCCTTCCTTCCTTCCTTCCTTCCTTCCTTCCTTCCTTCCGAATTCCTTCCGAATTCCTTCCTTCCTTCCTTCCTTCCTTCCGAATTCCTTCCTTCCTTCCTTCCTTCCTTCCTTCCTTCCTTCCGAATTCCTTCCGAATTCCTTCCGAATTCCTTCCTTCCTTCCGAATTCCTTCCGAATTCCTTCCTTCCTTCCTTCCTTCCGAATTCCTTCCGAATTCCTTCCTTCCTTCCGAATTCCTTCCGAATTCCTTCCTTCCTTCCTTCCGAATTCCTTCCTTCCGAATTCCTTCCTTCCTTCCTTCCTTCCTTCCTTCCTTCCTTCCGAATTCCTTCCTTCCTTCCTTCCTTCCTTCCTTCCTTCCTTCCTTCCTTCCTTCCTTCCTTCCTTCCGAATTCCTTCCGAATTCCTTCCGAATTCCTTCCGAATTCCTTCCTTCCTTCCTTCCTTCCTTCCTTCCTTCCGAATTCCTTCCTTCCGAATTCCTTCCTTCCGAATTCCTTCCTTCCTTCCTTCCTTCCTTCCTTCCTTCCTTCCTTCCTTCCTTCCTTCCTTCCTTCCTTCCTTCCGAATTCCTTCCTTCCTTCCTTCCGAATTCCTTCCTAATTCCTTCCTTCCGAATTCCTTCCTTCCTTCCTTCCTTCCAAATTCCTTCCTTCCTTCTGAATTCCTTCCTTCCTTCCTTCCTTCCTTCCTTCTTTCTGAATTCCTTCCTTCCTTCCTTCCGAATTCCTTCCTTCCTTCCTTCCTTCCTTCCTTCCTTCCTTCCTTCCTTCCTTCCTTCCTTCCTTCCTTCCTTCCTTCCTTCCTTCCTTCCTTCCTTCCTTCCTTCCTTCCTTCCTTCCTTCCTTCCTTCCTTCCTTCCTTCCTTCCTTCCGAATTCCTTCCTTCCTTCCGAATTCCTTCCGAATTCCTTCCTAATTCCTTCCTAATTCCTTCCTTCCTTCCTTCCTTCCTTCCTTCCTTCCTTCCTTCCTTCCTTCCTTCCTTCCTTCCTTCCTTCCTTCCTTCCTTCCTTCCTTCCTTCCTTCCTTCCTTCCTTCCTTCCGAATTCCTTCCTAATTCCTTCCTAATTCCTTCCTAATTCCTTCCTAATTCCTTCCTTCCTTCCTTCCTTCCTTCCTTCCTTCCTTCCTTCCTTCCGAATTCCTTCCGAATTCCTTCCGAATTCCTTCCGAATTCCTTCCTTCCTTCTGAATTCCTTCCTTCCTTCCTTCCTTCCTCCCTTCCTTCCTTCTTTCCGAATACCTTCCTTCCTTCCTTCCTTCCTTCCGAATTCCTTCCTTCCTTCCTTCCTTCCTTCCTTCCTTCCGAATTCCTTCCGAATTCCTTCCGAATTCCTTCCTAATTCCTTCCTTCCGAATTCCTTCCTTCCTTCCTTCCTTCCGAATTCCTTCCTTCCTTCTGAATTCCTTCCTTCCTTCCTTCCTTCCAAATTCCTTCCTTCCTTCTGAATTCCTTCCTTCCTTCCTTCCTTCCTCCCTTCCTTCCTTCTTTCCGAATTCCTTCCTTCCTTCCTTCCTTCCTTCCTTCCTTCCTTCCTTCCTTCCTTCCTTCCTTCCTTCCTTCCTTCCTTCCTTCCTTCCTTCCTTCCTTCCTTCCTTCCGAATTCCTTCCGAATTCCTTCCGAATTCCTTCCTTCCTAATTCCTTCCTTCCGAATTCCTTCCTTCCTTCCTTCCTTCCTTCCTTCCTTCCTTCCTTCCTTCCTTCCTTCCTTCCTTCCTTCCTTCCTTCCTTCCTTCCTTCCTAATTCCTTCCTTCCTAATTCCTTCCTTCCTTCCTTCCTTCCTTCCTTCCTTCCTTCCTTCCTTCCTTCCTTCCTTCCTTCCTTCCTTCCTTCCGAATTCCTTCCTTCCTTCCTAATTCCTTCCTTCCTAATTCCTTCCTTCCGAATTCCTTCCGAATTCCTTCCGAATTCCTTCCGAATTCCTTCCGAATTCCTTCCTTCCGAATTCCTTCCTTCCTTCCGAATTCCTTCCTTCCTTCCGAATTCCTTCCTTCCTTCCTTCCTTCCGAATTCCTTCCTTCCTTCTGAATTCCTTCCTTCCTTCCTTCCTTCCTTTCTTCCTTCCTTCCTTCCTTCCTTCCTTCCTTCCTTCCTTCCTTCCTTCCTTCCTTCCTTCCTTCCTTCCTTCCTTCCTTCCTTCCTTCCTTCCTTCCTTCCTTCCTTCCTTCCGAATTCCTTCCTTCCTTCCTTCCGAATTCCTTCCTTCCTTCCTTCCGAATTCCTTCCAAATTCCTTCCTTCCGAATTCCTTCCTTCCTTCCTTCCTTCCTTCCTTCCTTCCTTCCTTCCTTCCTTCCTTCCTTCCTTCCTTCCTTCCGAATTCCTTCCGAATTCCTTCCGAATTCCTTCCGAATTCCTTCCTTCCGAATTCCTTCCGAATTCCTTCCGAATTCCTTCCTTCCGAATTCCTTCCTTCCGAATTCCTTCCGAATTCCTTCCGAATTCCTTCCGAATTCCTTCCTTCCTTCCTTCCGAATTCCTTCCTAATTCCTTCCTTCCTTCCTTCCTTCCTTCCTTCCTTCCTTCCTTCCTTCCTTCCTTCCTTCCTTCCTTCCGAATTCCTTCCGAATTCCTTCCTTCCTTCCTTCCTTCCTTCCTTCCTTCCTTCCAAATTCCTTCCTTCCTTCCGAATTCCTTCCTTCCTTCCTTCCTTCCTTCCTTCCTTCCTTCCTTCCTTCCTTCCTTCCTTCCTTCCAAATTCCTTCCTTCCTTCCGAATTCCTTCCGAATTCCTTCCTTCCGAATTCCTTCCGAATTCCTTCCTTCCTTCCTTCCAAATTCCTTCCTTCCGAATTCCTTCCTTCCGAATTCCTTCCTTCCGAATTCCTTCCTTCCTTCCTTCCGAATTCCTTCCTTCCGAATTCCTTCCTTCCTTCCGAATTCCTTCCGAATTCCTTCCGAATTCCTTCCGAATTCCTTCCGAGTTCCTTCCTTCCGAATTCCTTCCTTCCGAATTCCTTCCGAATTCCTTCCTTCCTTCCAATTCCTTCCTTCCTTCCTTCCTCTGACTTCATATCTGAATCAAACTGTTTCATATATGATTCACAACTTCACCTAGCATGAAGAAAATCCTTTCTACAGGCAGTATGCTGTATTACCAAATCTATTACAGACTGATGAAAATATTATGCTCCAAAGAGTCTTCTTTTGCCTGCCCATTTTCTTATATGAGAAATAAATAAGGAAGAAAGAAAGAAGATAAAAACAGTATCACAACTACTTTATTGCTCCCTCTGAAACATTATTTGACCCTTAAATAAGGCTCAGAAATACAGTATAGACTCTATACAGAAACATTAATAAAAAGCATATTTGTGTATAAATAAAAAGTTAGCAAGTTTTCTGTATAACTAAAACAACCAAGCTAGCAGTAAAGAACAGGTCATAAAACTAGGTTATTATAACACAGACACGTAGAATTGTATTGATTCACTAACAAAGCATTCACATATCTTCACAATTTCCTTCTCCTAACACAATTCAGTAAAAAATTCTGAGTATCTAATTGAGGTGACACTGAGGTGTCAAGCTATGTCTGTAAGAACTCATTTGTATTTAAATAATAAGTAAAATACAAGTAAGCTGTGCAACTTGTTAATAAAGAAAAAAAATGAGGTTAAGACTAATATCAATGTTTCTTATTGGCATTTGCTGCATACTTTGCAAAGTCAGTGAACAGATGCAAGTATATAACCCTTCTGTTCTAAGGGAAAATGAAAGGTAAATCTTAGTAAATCTTATTCCACTGAGACTTTAACTTATTAATGTACAACATTTTCATCCTTTATTCACTTTTGGAAGGCTAAGACCTTAGTCAGAGAATTCCAGAAGAAAAGAAGGTAAATAAAGTAGCATTGGGTCACAGTTGGAGATCAGATTTCTTAGTGAAAGGGTAGTCTCCTCCTTCCAGTCCTAAAAATTTTTAAAGTTGTTTGTGTATATTTATTTCTTTTCTCTTACTAAACAAAACAAAAAATACCACAAAAATAAAACCTAGAAAAACCCCACCAAAACAAAAAAAAAATCCCCAATCAATCAACAAAAAACCCCAAACATTACTCTACACCTTTGGAACTATAGGATTAAAGAAATACTGAATTTTTTTTTTTAATTGGTTTTTTTTGAGTTATTGTTTCAGGGATGCTGCAGAGACGATTCTTCATTTCTAGAACAGATCTCCTTACAGCTTTCCTCCCTTATTGTTTCATGTAAAAGTGCCAATATTCCTTTTCTCTTCTTCATTGCCTTTCTAAACCACAATCTGTTTAAATATTTCCAGGAAATTAAAAAACCCCAAACAACCAAAAACACACACACAAAAAGAAGTTCAAATTTCAGAGAAAGACCCAACCACTTAGGCTTTCTCTGGGAAAGTAAAAGATTCAAATTAAACCTCTGCCTTAGAATCCAAAGACCTGATCTCGATGCTCTGCTTGTAAGTATAATAAGTAATTTTAGCTACTTCTTGTCTCTACTTCAGTAGAAGGATGAGATACACAAATTTTTTTCTTCCCACAACTACATCCTCCCCAAAGGCTTAGGCATGTAGCTAACAATTATTCAGAACTAAGAATGCACAGAAAAATTTTAATTTTTGACATGTGTTTATTCTAAGATACATATTTTGCAATATTTTATATTGTTTATTTCAGGCTGAGCCTGCTCAATACACAAATAATATTTTTGTACCATATTCAGAAACTTAACCATTCCTGTATATTTTCACAGAAAGGAAGAAACCTGACTTAGAGTTTGGGATTCCACTAGAGTGGCAAATACCTACTTACCTACTAGTTATTACCCCCTGTATTATTTCCACTAGTTACTCTACTTGTTATTGAAAGGAAGTCTGTCATTGTATGCAATAAGTCAGCTTTTCTTCTAGAGGATGGATGGTACATGGTCACTGTAGTTGCTAGTTAGAGACTTTCTGTGGCTAATGTAAGTCATGGAGGATGACACACTTCCACTGAGAATCAGAAAAATGAAGTAATTTATCTGCTTTAAAACTATTTCTTCAGAGGGTACAATATGACCTTGTCATGAATGCATTTACAAAATGTTTTGTAATCTCTAAGAGAAAGTGTGGAAATCTTTTACATTCTGAACTATATTTACATTTTGCATTTACATATCATAGATCATAGTCTTACTAGATAAATGTGCCGATAGACAGTATTTGCCCATGAGCTGGTGTAATTACTCAGAAACTTTTATTTAGAACTTCAGTCATAACTATGTCCAATCAGATACAAAAGACATGAAAACATAAGAAAGAATAAGATACTTTTGAAATTATGCTCTCTTATATGGATTTACTACATGGGCACTCATAAATGGAACTTTCAACATGCCTCAGTTGCAGACCCATCAGAAAAAGACTTGGAAATAGGATAATATAAAGCCTCCTATTTTCTTATCTGTAATACTTTAATTATAAAATAGTTTGCTATGTTCACTCTTTAAAAGTATTCTCTTTCAATTATACTTGCCTAGACAGAAAAGCATTGTCAGAATGCCACATCAGCCCCAGAAATAGTTGGAGCTTATTCTTTTTTCTAGGGATAAATTGCATACTGCAAAACAAAATGTTATAGTATAGAAATTACAGATTTGCTTTTCCTGCTCCTCCCTTGAGGAGGAGAATTTATGAAAAAGAGCCCTCATATGTGAGCTATTTAAGTAATTTGAAGTGTACATTCCTAGTTTGAGAGAAAAGAAGAACTATAAAGAAGTACAGAGCCAAAAGCATTTGCATTATGGAGCAGTTAGAAGTTCATGGAAGTCATATAAAATGGGATAAAACAGATCATTATAGCTGAATGAATATAGTTACAATTATCACTAGATATTAATTCTATGGGAGAAATAAATATCATACTCCTGAAATAGCAGCATAGCTGTACTCCTTTCACTTCTTGGGCCACTTGCTGTATACTTTTGTTGCAGTATAGAATTTCCTGTTTATACTGTTTAAAAATTCAAATCACCTAATGAAATAAAAATTCTTATAAAAAGAGCTCAGACATAATTTTATTGTCTCTGATCTGAGAATATAGTACTGCTGTTGAAGAAGACTTTTCTCCTGCATTCTTTTTCTGATGCTGTCACGGTTGATCAGAGATAATGGAAAAAGTATTTACTGTATTATATGCTCTCCATTAAGATAGAACCTTCCTATTTGGGAAGTATTGAGCTTCATTGAGTTCAACTGCAATTCAGGACTGCACTTTTAAAACCCATCTTTGTTACCTACTTGGGAAAGCTTGTTGTCTGCTTTTTATGTAACACTTGCACACAAGCTTTGGATTTTATTCTGAGAATTGATTTTTTTTTTTTAATACCAAAACCATTTATATCCCTGAGATAACACAAAAGTACTTCTACTGCTGTATTTTTTTCAGCAAAGCAAAGCTAATAAATGTGAAATCCTCTCTGCACACTCAAGATATCAAGGTAAGGTGGATACGTTTGAAAAATTGCTCTAATACATCTGAAAATACAAAAATCAATAAGCTATAAAAGCTAAAAAGCTTCTTCAATTTCATCCCCTTATTGCTCAGCGTAGGTGGCCAGGGCATTGAGAACAGTCCAAGGTTGCAAAAAAAGTTGTTATACATCTAGTGTGCATGGTGAAGAATATAAGAAAACCCTATGCAAGTCTGAATACACACTCGAAATAGAGAAGGGAGCCAGCAATGGCCTTCAAGTTCCTGCCCATTTGATCGAAGACCTGATAGTGTGCTTGAGGGATTCTGCAGCCACAGCTGTAGTTCATGTCATCTTTGTATGAACAGAAGATAAATCCTTTAAGACTGGTTTCTGGTTGTTGTCCTTGTGTCTTTTTGGGCAGAGGAACTTCCATTTTTTAAAAAAATTTCAATATAATCAGAAATAAAGGGCATAAAGCTGCCTTAGCAAGCAATTTTTGGATTTTTTTAATGAGTGTTTTTATTTCCAAAGTAAAGATACAGACATGTTAGATTGTCTGAATTTTGAAAAATAAAATCAGAAGAAGAAAAAGAAAATAAGAAAAAAAGGAAGATGCAAGACTTGAACTTACTTTCTTCCCTCTGAACATAGATGTAAACCCACTTCCAGCAGAAGCGTACAGTTCGTGCATATCCTGGTGGCCTTTTCACAAGAGGAATCCAGGAATGCTACTATACTAACTTCCCAGCCTGGAAGTTGTAAAATTAGATCAAGAAGCTTTTTCAAAGTGTTTTTTGGTGGAGGTGGGTTTGCTGTTGTTGTTGTTGTTGTGATCTACATATAAAATAGATAAGAAATCAGAAGGTTTCCAAACAGAGAACCACCACTGAACTTTAGACAAACCTCTTTTAGTAAGATTCATATGGCATGTTAGAGATCTGTACACAGAAACAGTAACGGGACAAAGAGTCATTGGTGTTTAGCCTGGTCTCTGAACCCTACTGCTTCAATTTCCCATGGTAGCCAGGCAATTGCATCAATGTGTACCACCTATCATCATGCTTCCCAAGAAGTCTTGCATCATACTGGGAATTGTCCAGTAAAATTTTCCCCTGCATTTCCCTTGCATTCCCCTTCCTCTCTCCTGTGTCTCTAAATTGGAGTTGATGCCTTAAGAGGCCTCCTAGACACAGAGACTAGACAGGAGTAAGGGAATAAAAGTAGGTATTTATTTGAAAGGTCTTCAAAGGTACACCCTGGGGAGCCAGGGGCTATTGCCAAGATGGACCCCAAGATGGACGACAGGTCACGAGTTCTTTACACTTTTATAGGTTTTGTTTGTTTGCATATCAGGGTTAATTCTGCAATTAAAGCTTCAGTTAATGATGTAATTCCCCTCAGCTTACCCCCCCCCTTTAGAGGCTCTTTGGTTTATACTTTTTGGCCTAGGACAGTCTAGGTGTCCTTGGAGAGCAGGCCCGGAGAGGCTTTGTTATGTCTACCTAGCATGAAGGAGCAGAAATTAACAGGCTACAAGAAACTTCAGAGTCACACACCAAATATAAAAGTTAAAACCTAAGGCATCAGAGTGAGGATGAGAAAGTGGGGACACTGCCTTGCATTTAAATATTTATTGCCACCACATGCAAGTATTGTTCCATGGATTCTTAGAAAAAAATCTTCTAAAATTACCCAGTATTTACAGTTTGAGGGAATATTCATATGACAGAAAACAAATCAATAATTGACATTCTATTAAAGTAAACTCATCTTGGTCAGAGCACACAACTAATTTGAGCAGTTGCTGCTTTGAAGGAGGTGAGAAGTTTCTATCAGGTATGCTTTATGCTATTTGTTATATCCTGCGAAAATACAGTTCTGCCATTCTTTCTCATACTTGCTCAGTCAAAATTCCCTCACAGCTTTCAAATTATAGAAATAATTATGTTAATATGTTCTATTCGAAAACAGCATAGACAACCAGTTCAAGAAACCCGTAACACACACAGGGAAATCAGATAATGAGATCTTTCTGGCATTATGGCAAGATATACATGAACAAGCACTTGACAATGTGTGGTCTGAATGACAACACTGATGAGATGTTGATTTCCTGAGTTAAGGAGTTAGAGAGATGGGATACACGTCAGTGAAAGACTGCAAAAACATACCACCTTTTTATATACTGCCCTCAGATTCAGAGGCACAGAATTTGAATAAAGCCTTCAGAATAAATCCCAATAATGTATTGTATTTTATAATTGAATAATGCAGTAAATTTAAGGAAGGGTTGTCAAGCATAGGGACTGGCTGCCAAGGGAAGTGATGGAGGTACCATCTCTGGAGGTATTTAAAAGACATGTAAGTATGGTACTTAGGGACATATTTCAGTTGGGCTCAAAGATACTGAAGGCTTTTTTCAACCTAAATGATTCTGTGATTTAAGAACTGGAGAACACTGGAAACTTCAAATATTTAAGAATGATATTTTGAAGGAATAAATAAGCAAAGCCATGGAAGAAGAATAAAACATGAGATGAAGGGGGAAAGAGAATAAAATACAACTTGGATATACCAGAGGAACATATCTAATTATATACAATAGTACTAATGCCGGGTTTTTTAATTAATGACAATGGTAGAAAAGGAAATGGAGAGTGATTTAAGCATTGATATGACTACCCCAGATATCATCAGTAGAGTGAGAGTTGCAGATAATGGTATGAAAAATATCAGAGGTCTGACACGATCAGATCTCCAAAAGTATTGAAGAACGTTTCTGTTTATCTGATCCACAAAAGGCTTTATTTTTTTTCTGGAAAAGGATGTATTCTTTAATTGCTTTGAAGGCAACAGGACATGACAGCCTCAGGAATTCTTCTCCAGTTCAGTAACTTGTGTTAAAGCGCTGACTGAAATGGATTTAAACAGAGAAGAAAAAGACTAAATTTATAATACTGTCCAAAATCCTTCATATTTATATCACTGAGTTGTTTGAGATATTGGGAATTTGCCTAGTCTTTTAAATCTGGGCAGACATTTTTGCTATGTTACCTTTTCCTACCAAAGCCAAAAGTTTAATTTCACTATAGATTATAGAAAAAGCCAGAAGAACTACGTCCATTACAAAATATATTTTATTAAACAGGAAACCTGACATATTGCAAATGTCAATATTGAGCTGTGAATAAAATTTACATGGGTTAAAGTGGGATTTTTTTTTCATTTATGTTTTACAACAATGTAACTTTGGGTTTGTTTTGGTTTTGTTTTTTAAACTCAGTGTATGATGTTTAAATTGACATTTTATAAATTATTTTAAGATTTAAAATTTTTGGCAGAAAGGAGGACTACATGGTTTATTAAGCACAAAGTATATTTTTAAATTTGTGGTAAAGTATTTATATGTTTTAAACATTCTTGAAGTTTTCTGAATACTCAGGTATCTACAATGTCACTATGTGGTGTCAATGTTATAGTTTTATTACTTTTTTTTCAAGTTAGTGCTTCTCAGCCCTATTTACACTCAACTTTTTCTTACAGTCCTGAGAATAAAGGTCAAATAAAGGTCAAGCTTATAAGAAAGGCCAAGAAATAGGCAAAAATTTGATTAAACTACATGACTAACAGATAAGTAAGCAATACAATATTGACCCAGGCCTTTTAAATGGATGTGGGAATATATTCTGACAAGATTTATAAAAGCGGATTACAGTTTCCATCCAAGCAATAATTCATTCCTAGACCTGTATTCAGAAGTATATGTAGTCAGCCAATGGCTTTGAGAAACCTAAAATAAGGCAGCTATGCCTTATCCTATAATGCCTATTCTATATCCTGCAAAATATACTGTAGGGTACAGAATTTCTCACTTATTACTATCTTATTTTAAATTAATGAATGTCCTATTTTGTTGGAGAGGATGAAAGTTTGGTAAAGTTTCACAGATATGTAGGCTTGACAGAAAGATCTCTGAATGTAGAAACTGAGGATGAGATAGAAATGCAAGCAAGTTTTGATATAGAGTAAAAGACGTTTTGCTGAACCAGTGATCACTGAATAACTGAGAAGGCAAAGGTGGGAGATGAGTTGGAAGAAGATTTTTATGATTAGGACAAAGGTATGTGACTACAAACAAAGACATGTTTTTCACCAAGTAAATAAGTCTCAAGAAGAGCATAAGTCAATAGAAAACATGTTTTTACCAAATAGATATCGCAGGCAAACAAGAAATGTCAATGTAG
This sequence comes from Coloeus monedula, assembly GCF_965178545.1. Classification (NCBI taxonomy): domain Eukaryota; kingdom Metazoa; phylum Chordata; class Aves; order Passeriformes; family Corvidae; genus Coloeus; species Coloeus monedula. The sequence continues at coordinate 25,974,776 of NC_138822.1, read as the reverse complement.
CAAGAAGAGATGTCTGAGAATTTTCCACTGTAAGCTTAAATTGTAACATACTTACCTTTGTGATTAGATAATAATGACTATAATATGGTGACGGTAGTAGTTATGATAGGCTATAGGCAAATGTAAAGGTATTGTGTATGGTGCTTATTGGTTGTCATGTATTAAGATACTCAGCAAAGAAAAGTATAAAATGCTTTGTAACTTGAACAGAAAGTGGCTTCAGGTATGCCTACAGCTGGAGCTGGCAGCTGTAGGGCTGGCTCTGGATACCCACTCCCTGAAATGCTGTAACTTCGCCTATGCAATAAACAGCTTTCAGAAGAGCCGCCTGAAGTCCAGACATCCTTCGTGAACCTTTCTCCTATACTATTTTTATTACAGAAATCACATATGAAAATGCTTGTTTGTGTACTAAATTGTCCCTTGTAGTAGCTAAGTGTATTGGGTTGACCCTGAGTTGATGGACAGTCTTTAAGACCAATTATGCTTCTCACAATTTACATATTTAAACCGCACGGAAAGGCGGGACTTCCCCTTTTTGTCGGAGCTCGCCTGCTGGAAGGTGGGGGCGGCTCCGAGCCTCCCGGCCCCGTCGGGCTGGGCCGAGGCCACTGCCCCTTTCCCCCTTTCCCCCTTTCCCAACACTGTGGCACGGACCCTGGGTGGCTGGGGGGGACTGCCTCAGAGCCACAGGCAGCTCAAACCAGCCATGGACTGCTCACAGCTCAAACCAGCCATGGACTGCTCACAGCTAAACCCATCCAGTGCGGCTTCTGGGGACCGGCGGGTCCCTCTCCTCTCCATGCGGAGCCGGCGGAGTCAACGGGAGCCGGCAGAGCCTCCTGTCTGCAGCCAGCACACTTCGTGCTGAACTGAAGAAGACACCACGCAGCCAGCAGCACAAAGGGAGCGAGGCTTTCCCCACCGTAAAGCCTGAACAAGAACACCCTTCAGCATGGCAGCTTCAGAGCCGGAGAGAAAGAGAAGTGAGTCACGTGGGATGGCACTGAGCATGGCGATGGGAGAAAAGAGGGTGGTGCCGCAATTCTGGCGCGCAGCTTAAAAGAAACCTTCTTGCATGCCGTGGTAAGAAACTGTAATACCACAAACTGTTTGTCTCTTTAATCCATTTGAAGAACATGGGGGGATGGAGTATCTTCGTGTGCCTCTGAAGATTGTGAAGAGTACCTATGCCAGGCTATATAGAAGTAGTGAGAGGCTGTTAGAGACTTGTGGCGAAGAAAAGCCTTTGTGTGCAGGACAAAATAACTTATCCTTAAAAAGATGAATAACCCCATGTGATGGCCCATGTTTTGCAGTGTGAAGGAACTGTGAGATTTTTTTTTTTTCATGGGAGAGATGTTCTACACACAGCAGATTGTTTGTTTCCAGGCGGGTCTGCTGTTAGTGGCAGTTTGGGAACCACGTGCAGCTGAAGGAAAACCTTTTTTTTTCCTTAAGCATAAGAGAGAGACTGTTTCAAGAACTGGAACACTGACTAACATCCCATGTTCTGTCATCCTTGTGTGAGTTGGGTAAAAGGAGAGAAGTGTTGGGGGGAGGGGGGGGATTTGCTTTAATTTTGTTTTGTTATTTTCTCTTTAGTTTTAATTCTATTAGTAATAAAACTCTTTTCATTGTACTGCAACTGTTTAAGGTTTGTGCCTGCTTTGCTTTTTCTCCTAATTCTTATCTCACAGAAGGAAAATAAGTAAGTAATGAATATTTTGAACCAAAACCACTACACTAAGCAAAGACAGCAGGAATTTGGTGCTACTCACTTAAAACAATTTAAAAGGTTAACTGAAGAAAAAAAACTCCACCTGTGCTTTTTACTGTTCCTTTATGCTTTACAAATGTGATTATGTTCAGGTTTTGCTTGTGTGCTTTCTCTCCTTCATTTTTCCTTGGAATCCTGTTATTTACTTTCATACTTCCATTTATTTTCAGGGAAGTCTATGAAGAACAAAGTACTTGTATGGCAAAATGACATCACAGTAGCTAGAAACCTGATTTGTATTTCCAGCATCCTTTATTTAAAGAATGTAAATACACAATCAATAAAAGTTTCTGGAAACTACACTTCTAACTTCAGTCTGTGTCTTTAAAACTGTGTCTTCCTGTTACATCTGTATAATCTTTGTAGCAACTAACTGTAAAATATATAATCATTCACCCACTGGACGAGCTGAAAGAAAACTGCTTCCTAAATGCTCAGTCTCCTGGTATTCTAGAGATATGCCAAAATAACATATGTCCACTTGCACTATTTCATTTTTTGGTGACAATAGGCTTCCCACAGGAAGACAGATTAATTCAAGCAGACAGAATTAGCAAACCATATTGGGGTTTTTCCTGCACTACAATCTGAATTAAATAGTTTTTGGCCCAGCAGAACTGGTAGTACTGATGCACAGTAGTTTGTGGAATGAACACCATACTTAAGCTTATGTAGAAGTCAGCAGTTGGACGGTTTGCATGCAGTTTTTTTAGATAAGATTCAAAACTAGATAAAATAATCTAACATGGGACAAATTATCCAGTGACACTTCTCAATATGAAGCTCTTCCATTCTTGAGCAGCATAGTTTGCTTGTACTGAGTATTTCATATTATGTTTCTAGTAAAAGCACGTAATTTATCATCTTGATACAGTAACATAAATTAAAGTATTTTTTCCAATTTAAATTATTTTTCTTTTTTTCTCTTTGATGGCTTCTGCTTAGTAAAAGGAATTAAAATCATAAATGTGTCTCAGTATGTTGAAATACTACATATGCTTATTAATTTGTTCTCTTAAAATCCCTCTTGCTGCAAGAAAATTATTAGAAAGCATTTGCTACATAAGGGAAGAATTTGAAGGAATGAGTTTGCAGTTAAATTCATTGAGAATAAGCATGATTTTTCATTACTTTTCATGACATTTCCACTATAAACTCAGTTTTTTAATCAGAAGTCCATACAATAAACTTGATAAATGCTCTTAAAAAATTTCTAGTCCAGGAAAATACTGGCAATTTTCATTAAGGAAGTGAATTCTATTTTATATGTACTATATTATTGGTGGTAGGTGGATAATTAAAAGATTTTTTTTTTATTCCTGAAGTCTTTCTCTATGAAGGAACTTCATAGAATCAGGGTAAAAGCAAAATCATAAAAAATGTTCCACATACTTCTTAACCATGTATTTGTTCGCATTTTCACATATGAAAATATTTCAAGTACATATACGAATTTTTCTTTTTACATGACTTGGATAGTTTTTACACAGTTACTATCTTTGAAAAGAAACTCATTAATGTGTAAATAAGTGCCTATAAAAAATGTACAGTCTTGGAGGACACATTTAAGCATTAAGATGTTCTGGAATTTAGTATAAAATCAGAGCTAGAATTTAGTATTCTTCACAGATTCCAGTTTCAATATTAACACTCTTGCCTAAGTTCCTCTACAATTTCTCATGTGTAATATGTTTGGTTAGATTCAGCAATATTTTAAAACCCTATTTTTACATACAAGAAACAATTTATTGTGTAAGCAGCCTCATTATTGGCAATGTACATACTTGAGTGGAAGAGGCTATACAGGGAAGGCTATCAGCTATTCGACTGTTGCTCTCAACAGAGAAATTCTGGTCTTAGCAGGAGATTTTGGTATCCATGGAGATGGGAGACCTTATATATATGTAAGATGAATGTCTTAACCCTGAGTCTGGAAATGGTTCCTATTTCTATGAATTTTTTTTCTGTTTTAATGTAAAAGCAACACACCAGTTTTGAAACACTTTTTAGCATTGGTTACAAAGAAAAATATGCTATTAAAAGAAAACAACCTCCTAGGAAAGGCTTTAAACACAATGTGAATTAATCAAATCAACCAGTATCAAATTCTTGCTTCCTTTATTAATGGCATTCTTGTTTCTAGGACTTCTAACCAAAGACATGCTCATGTCCCTATGATGTATTTAAATCACTATGAAGCAAATCTTTATTTCTTTGTTTGACCAAGACAGAAGGCTTCTGATCATAGTCTGAAGAAATGAGAAAGATGAATTCTTTACATATCTCTGACTTTTACCCTTGTTTACATTTACTGAGATTGCTAACTAGGTTGAATGCGTACAAGCAAAATTGTCTACTTTTCTTCAGTCAGAAAGAAGCCTAAAAATCTGAAGAACTTAAATGCTTCCATAATCTTTTATTCCTTTAAACAGTGCATATGGAATTATCATTAGTATAATGTGACAAACAATAGATTTTCTAAATGTATTGGAAGGAAAGAATAATATTTGATAATTAAGGTGAAAATATGTTCACAGACCACAATACCAACTGTGGTGACAGTGGAAAACAAAAGTTGGTTAGAAATAATAATTGCATGCATATAGACACCTGATATGCTAACAGTTAATTAACAACAATGGAAAATTAAATTGTTAGATGGCATTTACTATCTGGCAACACTTTATTAGGCAAAATAAATTTTGATTTGTCTTAGTACTTTAGAATTCAACAGGAATGATCAGGCATGTATATTGTTTAAAAGCTGATGATCACAGAAGCCAGAACTATATCAGCAACTTTTTTAATCAATATCTTTTCTCTGTTAAAATAGCAAGTAAAGTCACAGTAATGCATTCCATGGCTGGTGGGAACCGATTCCTCTTGGCCATTACTCTGTTCTTCATAATGCTGGATCTTATAAAGCTGCAGCAAACTGTGAGTTTTAGCAAAGGCAGATATACAATTAAAACATGTCAACCTTTCTTGTGCTTTCTATGTTTGACTCTAAGTCAGTGTTCTCATTAGAACACCATACAAAGGAAGATTTGAAAGGAAAGAAACAGAAGGATAATGCTGGAAACCAGATCTTTTATGAAGGAACAGAATGAATGAGCTCCAAGTAGGGCTGTGATGGAGTAAAAAGTAAAAATCGGATGATCATATGAAGTATTTAAATATATAGAAAATGGCACTTCTATGGTGTATTTTAAGTATCTTTCAGAAGCCAAGATTGGAGTAATTCTGGGTCACATGAATCTGCAGCCCAAATTCCAGAACAAAATAACCATCAGAAAGTAAGAAGGGGTCAGAGAGGAGGTGATGAGGATTGAACCTGACCTGTACAATTTTACAACTGTTTGTAAATTACGAGTAAATAATGAGCTAGATTAGGAAAGATAGCAAATTTTTAAGAACCTTTAAAGACAAGAACAAGCCAGGTGAATTTATAGGCCTGTAGATAATGGCTTTTTTTTTTTTTTTCATTATTTTTTTCTTGTGTTGTGCGATCTTTTGCTTTTTTGGTTGTTTTGGGGGTTTTTTTTGGTTTTATTTGTTTGTGTGATTGATTTTGATTTTTAACAAGACTGAAGGATGCAACAGGAAAAGGATCTTAATGTACTCATGGATTCATGTGATTTTTTTACTAGATAAAACCCTTGACTTATTTCAGTCAAGGGTAGGGATCTACAGTACAACTACTGTACAACTAAATAATAAAGGAGATTCATCTACTTTTTCAGATACATAGCAGTGTGGTAGACAATCTTGAAGGAAACATAATTTCATATTATCACAGAACCACAGAATTTCACTTCAGTATCTCACTTCTGTGATCTGAAATAAGCAAATGAAATTCAATTAATTAATACTGAAAAAAAAAGAATTAATAAATTACATTATTCCACAGACTTACTACTACCACTTAATAGCCTGCTTGGGAAAAATAAAACCATGTATTTTTTCATTGTAAGAATAAAAAGAACATGATGAATAATTATACTAAATTCATTATATATTAATATAAAACTATAGAATTATTAATGTTGGAAAATACTCTAAGACCATAGTGTCCAACTGCTAACCCAGCACCACCATGTTCACCACTACACCATTCCAACCACATGCCTTTAGAACACTTTTACACAAATGTACTTCAACTATAGAATTTAGAATGCTTTTTTAAAAATAGTCCTCAAATTCTTCCAGAGACTGGTAATTAAAGGTAAATAAAAAAGTAAAAAAATTCATTTAATAGTTTTTTTGTCTTCCAAACACAGAGAAGAAGCCCTTCTGCATGATTTCTACAAAAGCTTTGGTTCTATTTGCCCTTTTAAAACAGATCTTAGGAGGCAGAAGAACACAGTCACAAATGAAATGTAATATAGCTGTTGCTACAATTATGAGTTGAAATATCTTTTATGAACGTTTTATTTCCTTTTTTAAATTTTTTTTTTATGGTCTTACAATGCGTAATATGCAATCAGCCTGCGGAACAAAAAAACAATCCCAGCCATGGTAACCCTTGGCTGTATGTGCAGCATTAGAGCAGCACTCAGTGCCAGCACAGTTTCTGATATTTACTGGGTTGTATAATAAAACCAGTGCCATCTATATGACAACAGAATGAATACAGCATAGTAATTTTGAAATTGTTAATTCTACCCTTGGGCACTATTATAAAGCAAACAATGCCTTTGTTTTTTTTTTTTTTTTTTTTTTTTGTCATGCAAGGAAATAACCTGTATATATTCTTACTTGAAAATAGCAAGAATAGTCTAAATGTCTTGATTGATTACTTGGCTATGAAACTTCTTTAAGTATGATGTAGTTTTTGCAGTTTATAATAGAAAATCACATTCTTTCTTAGATCTTGGAAGCAGAAAATAACTTGCCAGCTTGATGAACCATTCCTACAACAGTATTTGAACAGTAATAATCCTCTTCATGACTCATGCATCTTCATTTCCTTTGAAACGATACCTTTTCTTGAGTAAAACCACAAGTAAACATGCTTATTCAATGCCTATCAGCCTGACAGTTGGCTCATACAGTGGAATATTGGTTTTCAAAGTTATTGAAACCTATGCATTTCCTTCTATCCCTTGATATACAAAACATATGGACCAAAACACAATTCTGAAGGCCAATATATTTCATACCACACTCTGACAAGAGAATTACTGACACATAGTGGATTTTTTGTTCCAGTGACTTTCAGAAATATAAAACAGAAGTCTTATGTAGGGTTATCTAGCATATAGTGGAATATAGAAACCCCTCAGTTTAGAAAAATAAACATTTTGAACCCTGGATGATATTCACATATACATGTATGCATGTTCAGTTTTTATTTTCAATGTCTCTGGACTGAAAAACATAAGAGATCATTTTCTTAAGATAGAAATCATATAGTATTTCTACAGATTGCATAGCCTGGTCTGTAAGATGCTTTCATTTGTTCTAAATTTTAAATGTCTCTGCATTCACGCTGATTTTAGTAATTTCAATCATATCTATTTTTCTGCACCAGGTACTTACCTCTTCCAAACATGAGAATATTGTACAACAAAAACTTCAGAGGCTGACAAAAAAAAGTCAACCAGAGTAAGAAACTAAATTTTAAAAACTTATAGATGTATTTTAAGGACTTCACAATACCTTCTCACAATTTGAGAACAATGTATTTTGCAATTTACATGTGTACACACAGAAATGTTGATTTAAAAATTAATCTATTTGAGTAACATCTGTATTTTTCTTTCTTCACATATCAGTTTCATCTTATATGAGTAAAAACAATAGTCAATATAGAAATTAATCAAAAAGAAGAAATAAAAAGTACAATTTAGAGGCAGGATATATCCATGCCAGCCACAGGATGTTTTCTCCTCTGGAACCAATTCATATTTATACTGGGAAAAAAGTAAAAAATTACATTACTTTTATAAAAATTGTATTTCCCATGAAATCCATCAATATCAAAAGACAAACCAGATCAAAATCATAGTTCATACTGAGTAATATGAAACTTAGAACATTACAGCATTGCTGTTAATCTAAAAATATATTTAAACAATAGTACACATCTAAGTTCAGAGCAGACATAAAACTTCGCACAATAGTCAGAGCAACTGTTTAGGTAACACAACAATGTATTAACATATCACTGGTATTAACACTTTGTTGGTATATGGTTACATGTATTAGACTTTAAAGAAACAACATGGATAAATTTAAAACCAGTAAAATTTATTTAGGTGAGAAGATTTCAGGACAGAATGTGATAATCAATCTACTGATTAGAGCTGGAAATCAGCTACACATTTAGGCATCAGATGTGGAATTAAGAAGAAATCTATGTAACACATTCAAGAACAATTAAAATTCTTTTAGTATGAGAGAGAGCATATTTCTTACAAAGAAAATGTGATTTGTTAAAGTAAACATCAAGTAATCTTGGTTATAGAAACTGACGTATTTATTTGTTGAGCATCCTCTTTTTTTTACCTGAAATTAAACATTAACAGGTAGCTACCAGTTTCTTACACAAATTATTATTATTATGTTTTCTTATTCAGATACTCACGAATCTGGTAGTACAGAGCTTTTAGTCCAATAAGGCCCAGAATAGATTTAATTTAAATTGAACAGCTACATCAACTGCAAACAAACAAATGAACTAGCAAACAAAATGAGCTGTAATTTAAGGGGTGTTTATTTCAAAAGTGTTTGTTTTCAGAAATTAAGAATTTAATTAAAATTAATTTTAATTTAATTAATTTAGGTATTCAAACTAATGTATGTCTTAGCTGAACTGGAATATAGGGGAGCTCAAAACTCTGGCTGGAAAATGTAGTACAGACAGAAGGAAAAATGTATATGGATTGATTCAGCTATCAAAATGATCATCTTGGAGAAAATGTTAAGAACAAACAATGTCTCCTTACATAGGAGAAGCAAAAGGACTAGTCCTGAAGGACAGAAACACAAAATCAAGTTTTGGGTCAAAGAGGGAATTACTTAATGTACAACTAACCTTAGCTGTGGAAATATTTTAGTTGATCTTCTTCAATTACTAGAAGAATGAAGAACAAGTGAAAAAATTTTAAAAGCTTTTCTTAAATAAGGATATCCAAAGTTCCCTAATTAAACTAATGGTATATTTTGTTTCATTTTCAATGAAGAGAGTCATGATGAAAACTAAGACAAAGGCAACAGCAAAATGCTCCTATTGAGAAATAATAAGTATCTCCACAAAGTCAAGCCAAGCTGCAAGACCCTAGTGAATCCAAAGGGCTAGACATAACTCTGTATCATAATTCTTTATGATTCAGCAGATGAATTCACAGATTCAACAGTAAAAAACTGCAATAAATTGCTTATGTGGAAGCTAGGGGTGGAGGAATTACTGGCAAATATGAAACTGGCTACACAATTTATTGATTCAGGAAGAAGAAAGAGAGAATCAGACACTGCAGGGTCATTACTCTCTCTTAATAGTTCTTTTAAGACTGTATAAAATAAAAGACAATGTTGGTAAAGGAACAAATGGATATGACATGAGTTTTAATAAAATTAGTCTGGGTATTAGATAAAAGTTTCTATTCATCAGAGTGGTGTAGTTGAAGAATGAACTTCCCACTGGAATAAGGAAGCAGAACCAGCATCTAATTTTTAGACAGAGTGTCATGGGTTAGCAAAGCACAAAGAAGTGATGTTCTTGCAAAGGGGTGCTTACAGCTTCCTCTATGACCTGACAGAACCTATCAGCTGGCCAGTTTGAATATGGACAATTCTTTAAGCCACTTAAAGTTGCAACCGCCTCTGTGATCCACACTTAAGAATAGACACACCCCAGGCAGAGCCCTCTCTCGTTTCCGGCGCTGGAGCAGGTGGCTGCGGGCCCCGTGTGGGGGCCAGTGGGCCCGGCCCAGGCCTTGATCGGGCCAGGCTGGCCCAGGCCATGGCCATCCTGGGGCCAATGGGCCCTATTCCACCCGCAGAACCACCCCCCCTCCACAGCGCTGCTGTGGGCAGCCGGAGTGAGCCGGTTCACCCTCTCCAGTGCGGCCAAGATTCAGCTGAAGCTGCATCACTGTCCGGCAAAGGATCATGTGACCAACAGCAATAAGCGACATTCTAGCTGGAAGGCCTAGGTGAAATTAACCCTTTTAGTGCTGTGAAGAGCTGAAAACCTGAGGGAGAAGAACGAGGAGATGCTTAAAGCTGAAAATCTGTTGTAAAGCTATGATATATCAGAGTACCCGTTGTGATTTCATGAAGACATCGGGGGGTGGGGCGTTCAACTTGTAGTTGTGAGCAAAAGCACCTGTGCTGAGATAAGCAGATGTTGAAGCAGCTGTAATTTCATGAGAAGTGTGAACAGGGAGAGATGGAAGCGATGAGGACTTTTGCTCCAAATGGGAAAGGAGAAAACCTCAGTTCCTAGAAATGCTCCCAGAGAAAGTCCTAGAGATGAAGATGAGGAGGACCCTTTGCTCCCAGGGAAGGAGGAGGGCCTCTATTCTTAGAAATTAAATGCTCCCAGAGATGGGTGAAGAGAACTTTTGTTTCTGAACGGCCCAACCTTAAAATTGCACCCCAGTAGGTCAGGATTGGACCCTCGAAAGCAGTTGTGGGAAAAGCTGCAAGTTGTGGGAAGGGACTCTCACATGATGCAAGCAGAGAACCAACCCGGGCGGCTGTCTCGTTGTGATAGTTTCTCCATAGCACGAGCAAGACAGACTCCTCTCCCTAAATGAACTGAACAAGGCTATTACAGAAGTGGTAAACAGACTGAACATCTCAAGGGTTGTCTTTTTACATTGTCAATGGGAGAAGGGGGGAAGGTGGGGGGGGGAGAAGTGTTCTGAAGGTGTGGTATGATTTTTTTCTTCTTTTAGGTCTGTTAATAAACTTCTTTATATTTCTTTCAAGTTTGGTACCTGCTTTGTGTTTCTCCTAATTCTTATCTCACAGAAGATAAACAGTAATGAGTATTTTGGACCAAACCACTACTGGTGTTTCCGCCCGGTTTCAAACCGAACCCGCTACACAGAGCTTGATTCCTTTATAGATAACATTGCATACTGTGATTGCATGTGATGAGAAAGTAACATAATGTCACTCCAGTGTAATGCACTTAATCTCCAAATGTGTTTGTGTGTTGTGAAAAAGTCCTTTCTTTTTAATATATTATGATTTCTAGCAACAATACAAAATTATCAGCAGAAACAGTGCTAAGTTATTCCTTAAGCTTAGCAGGAAAACAACTGACAAAGTGAAAAGTGGAAAAGACATTTGTTACAAACCAGTTTAAACACAGAAGTGCAAGAGAAACTAAGCTTCTACAAATAAAATGGATCTCAACCAGAAAGGTTCAAAGTATACCCAAACACCAGGATTAAAACCAAACAAGGTAAGCTGTTGGTGCCAAAAAATTGATATGCTATATTTAGTAATAAAAGACGCAAAGAGAAAGAAAAGAAAAAAGAAAGGAAAAAGGAAAGGAAAGGAAAGGAAAAAGGAAAGGAAAGGTGCAGAAAGGAAAGGTGCGGAAAGGAAAGGTGCGGAAAGGAAAGGTGCGGAAAGGTGCGGAAAGGAAAGGTGCGGAAAGGAAAGGTGCGGAAAGGAAAGGTGCGGAAAGGAAAGGTGCGGAAAGGAAAGGAAAGGTGCGGAAAGGAAAGGTGCGGAAAGGAAAGGTGCGGAAAGGTGCGGAAAGGAAAGGTGCGGAAAGGAAAGGAAAGGTGCGGAAAGGAAAGGAAAGGTGCGGAAAGGAAAGGAAAGGAAAGGTGCGGAAAGGTGCGGAAAGGAAAGGTGCGGAAAGGAAAGGAAAGGAAAGGTGCGGAAAGGAAAGGAAAGGAAAGGTGCGGAAAGGAAAGGAAAGGAAAGGAAAGGAAAGGAAAGGAAAGGAAAGGAAAGGAAAGGAAAGGAAAGGAAAGGAAAGGAAAGGAAAGGAAAGGAAAGGAAAGGAAAGGAAAGGAAAGGAAAGGAAAGGAAAGGAAAGGAAAGGAAAGGAAAGGAAAGGAAAGGAAAGGAAAGGAAAGGAAAGGAAAGGAAAGGAAAGGAAAGGAAAGGAAAGGAAAGGAAAGGAAAGGAAAGGAAAGGAAAGGAAAGGTGCGGAAAGGAAAGGTGCGGAAAGGAAAGGAAAGGTGCGGAAAGGTGCGGAAAGGTGCGGAAAGGTGCGGAAAGGAAAGGAAAGGAAAGGAAAGGAAAGGAAAGGAAAGGAAAGGAAAGGAAAGGAAAGGAAAAGGAAAGGAAAGGAAAAGGAAAGGAAAGGAAAGGAAAGGAAAGGAAAGGAAAGGAAAGGAAAAGGAAAGGAAAGGAAAGGAAAGGAAAGGAAAGGAAAGGAAAGGTGCGGAAAGGAAAGGAAAGGAAAGGAAAGGAAAGGAAAGGAAAGGAAAGGAAAGGAAAGGAAA